>NC_134467.1:13858000-14577000 GCF_047948215.1 Lycorma delicatula | reverse complement strand
AATAAATCGATCAGACGTTTGTCTGCTAAAATTAATTAGTCTAAATCGACCGTTAATCGGGCGACCAAACGATTACGATTACGACCTTATCGGACGGCTACGTAATCAGCCAAAACAGTAGAATTTGGAGCGCTGAAAATTCCCACCTTTATCACGAAAAACAATTACACCCGAAGAAGTCGGGCGTGTGGTGCGCGATATCGCGGAAGAAAATAATCGGTCCTATTTTTTTCGAGTACACCGTTAATGCAGAACGATATCAGGATATTTTATTTCGGTTCATCGCACTCTTGGAAGGGAGAACAGACACTGCCGGCTACAACGTGACGGGGTAACATCGCATTACGCAGGTTCAACTTCTGATTTCGTCGAGGAATTCTTCGGTAATTGTGTTATCGGTCGAGCCTTGTAGCCACAGAGATCTCCAATTTGACTGCGGCGGATTTTTTTCTATGGGGTTACCTCAAAGAAAAAGCCTACAGCAAGAAACCACGAATACTTGAACGATTGAAAGTCGATATTGAACAAGCTGTATTAAATATCCAGCCACAAACTTTGAAAAAAGTTGCAAGAAACGCTGTAAAAAGAATTGAAGCTTGTATTCAAGAAGATGGCGGCTACTTCCAACATTTACTCTAAATGTAAGGTAATGGATGATAATAATAAAAATTACATTTACATTTACACATGCTTTTTTATTATTTCAATACCTACCGATATAAGGTTGGGTTGCGTTTTATATGGGACAACCTGTATTTGGAACTGACAAGGGGAAAGCACATCGGTTCGAATTAACTTTATTATTTTTTTTTAACTTTTTTTAAAATTTAAATATCGATTTATTAATAATTATTAACCTCTTTTTGTAAAAAAAAATGTGTATATGTAATTTAATAGGCGTACAAGGAAGTCTTTTGATGTCCACATCAGATTTTTTATTTATTGTATATTTATAACCGATTTTTAAAAATTCGAAAAAAATGAAACCAAGTCAATCGGAGAAGTTAATTTAAAAACGATTTTCTACCGGTGTCAATCAGAAAATATTTCATTTTTTTGGATATATTGTGACAAAATAACCTAAAAATATCCATTGTAGAAGTAAAGATGGAGAGCGCTAGAGGACAAGGAAGGGCAGGAAACAGATGGATATACCGAGTCAAGAAATTTTACCTTTCTAAAGGATGAAAAGCCATGAAGGATGGCGATGCATGGTCAATGGGCTCAGCAAACACTAAAACGACTGATAACAGAGAAATTTAAAATCTTTTGTAGACATATAATAATAAAACGTAGATTCAAGGTGTACTGTTCACACAATTATTAGTTGTTTTATTGTTATTATTACATTTCTGTGGTAAAACATAGTTCATTAAAAATACTTTAGAAAGCGTATTTTATAATAATAGTTTGAAAAGATAAAACAACAGAATTATTATTAATAACAACAACAAAAACAAAGAACTAACGAAGATAGCTTGAAGCAATTTTTGTTTGAGGCAATGTCTATATATATATATATATATATATATATAAGTGTGTGTGTGTGTGTGATGGATGACATTTTAGAAGATAGTAACGGTTAGAAGAGAAGGTGAAAGAGACCTAAAGTGAGGGGGGGGGGGTTGTAAGCAAAAGTAAACGGAGAATTTTTCCTGCTCTAACGTTAAGAGTAATGAGTAAGTATGTTGAGAGAAGGGAGGGAATGTTCAATAACGTCGATGAGAGAAGATGAAAAAATTCTACATGCATATAACAAAAATAAGAAAAAAAAAGCAACGCTAGCCGTCTTGTCGAAGCAACTACCTCTGTTATAATATACAGTATACAGTTGTAGAAGACGTATAAAGAGATTTTTAAAGTAAGATGGGGTAAAGGCTTTCCCACAACAACCTTGTCAAGGTCATCCAAGGTTACATACCGACAGAGCAATGAGCGCATCGTATCGCCGTCGTTGTTGTATTCAATACTAGCATTACATATACGTAGTGGCAACGTGAGAGGATGCTCACGATGCAGAAGAAGAAGAACTAGTTAGTGGTAGAATTGTATGAATAAAAAAATTAAATTAGAAATTAAAGAAAAGATAAGTATACATTTGTACTTCATGCTGATTATATTATATGTAATGAAAGCAAATTAAAACTCTATATTTATAACAAATAAAAGGTTTCTGTGGAAGTTTTTTTTTTTTTAAACAGTCTTTTAATACATTATACAATATATAGAATGGATATACATAAAAAATTATTTTTAGATATTTTTCTATATACTAATAAACATAAAAAAAAAAAAAAAAAAAAAAATAGTTTTTAATCTTCTAAAACTGTTCTAGTCAAAAAAAAATTATGAATAAATTTTATTTAGACACAAACAAAATAGCTGAACAAACTTGTTATATATTCCTGGCTTTGATTATTTATTCTTTTATAGTGGAAAAATAATTTTATACATTAAAAATCTGATGTGGAAACTACATTACTTCCTTGTACGCCTATTAAATTACATATAGACATTTTTAAACGTACATAAAATTTTATTTCATTAATAGTTTCTCGTTTGTTATATTATTGTTATTGAATTATTATTTATTATTATAATTTTTTTTGTTACAATCAAAAGTTAATAATTATTAATAAATGAATATATTTAAATTAAAAAAAGAAAATGAAGTCGAATCCGAATCGATGGGCTTTCCCCTTTTAAGATCCAAATATTTCATTAATTAAAATTTCGTTTGACTATAACTCTGGAACCGATGAAAATAAGAACTACTTATGATATATCGTTAAAAATCTCTCAATGAGGGCTTATAATTGTAGTTAAGAGAAAGTTCAAAATCCAATTTCTTTAAATTTTGGGCTTTTTTTGGACACTTTTTATCCAGTTGTTTGCAATCAAAAGGGGAGGTGCACAACTATATGTTACAACAGTCCTAAATCCAAAATTTCAACATCCTACAGATCATTTTTGAGTTATGCGAGCTACATTAATACAGACGTCACGCCGAACCTAATAAAAATGGATTCAGGGATGGTCAAAATGGATATTTCCGTTAAAATCTGAAAACCAAAATTTTTTGCCATCACAATACTTCCTTGTATTCGTACAAGGAAGTAAAAATTATGAACAAATTTGATTAAATTAAAAAAAAGAAAAAGACAATGTTATACTTGTATATTCCTGGCATTGATTATTCATTCTTATATTGTGGAAAAATAATTTTATACATGAAAAAAGCTGACAATACAATTGTAGGACGTTCGTATCACGCGGCTTTTTTTCTATCATGCGGCTTTATTCACACGGCTTTCAAACACATCTTAATTTAAAATATTTATCATAGCTGCAGAGGCGTGCGTAGGCACGTTCTCCGCAGCTAAGCCCTTCGAGCGGGTTGCCCTGGCGGGCGACGTCTTCGAATGGGGTGTCCAAAATTAATTACCTCTTGAGTAATAATATTTTTTTTTGAATGATGAAAATTGATATAATGAAAGTTATATCTGGCTGTGGAAAAGTCCGTCACCAGGGGAAGCCCGCAGGGTTCCGTTCTCGGTCCCCTGCTGTGGAACCTGGTATTTGACGGATTTCTGGGACTGACATTTCCAGAAGGGGTAATGGCCCAGGCTTTAGCCGATGACTGCCTCCTGTTAGTTCGTGGTAATTCACGATCGCAGCTAGAAGACCGGGTGCAGGCGGCTTTGTCGACCGCGGAGGGCTGGATGGACATGCAAAATTTAAAGATTTCTATTTCCAAGACGAAGTTTATGTTTCTCAAGGGTGCAGAGAAATTATCGCACAGTCGTAACCCCCATATTAAGTATAAAGGCTGTGAAATCAACCGAGCTAAATCTCATAAGTACCTATGTGTTTTGTTTGATGAGAAGTTGCTGTTTAGCAACCACATTAGGCAAGTAACGGCGGACGCCGTCTCTATGATGCACAAGCTTCGGAGGATTGCTCGGAAGGATTACAGGCTGTCGTGCCGTCATTTGCACACGGTGTACCGAGGTGTCTTCGAAAGTATGACCTCTTATGCTGCGTCCGTTTGGGCGGATAGGTTGGATAGAAATAGAGCACTTATTCAGAATTTAAGAAGTGCCCGGCGCAGAGTAATCCTTAAAATAACCTACTACGAGGCTACCACCGTATTGGGAAAGGCTCTCTCAATCGATTTAGTGGTGAAAGTTCGGGCGGCTATGTGTAAGTTGCGAAGAGGCAGGGAGACCAAGGTATTTGGGATGCGGTTTCGAGACAGGCCTGTACCGGAGCGGAATGGTGATCACAGTGCACAAGTTCTAAATTTCGTTCAGTTGCCCATCTCCTGTCTACGGAGGAGGCTTTACAGCCTCGCGATGGATGCATGGCAGCAAGAATGGCACACAACGACTAAGGGAAGGTCCTTGTATAGATTTATACAGGATCTGAGGGGATGGTATGCCTCTCCTTCGTTTTTAAGGGCAACGGGAGCCCAGGTGCTCTCAAACCACCCGAATTTGAACCAATATCTGTTTCGGTTCTGCCTGGCAGCTGATGAGCTGTGCGTCTGTGGGGAGGTCCAGTCGAACAAACATATAATGTTCAACTGCCCAGCTCTTGGGAGGGCCAGAACTTAGGCCACCCTGGAACTTAGAGTCAAGGGGAAAATTGGCCGCTTATAAGCGGCGTGTCAATGTGGCGTGAGCCGCATTGTCAGACCGTATGGGTGTTCCTTGACGCCGTTGCTTTATTCAACCGGCATCAGTAGTTTATTTAAGGGAAAGACTCCTACCTCGTTGCTGTGAGAAGCGACCCCAGAGATATGGCTGGCCATCTGCCAATTAAAGCTCCAACCGCTTTAATATTGGTGGACAAGTACTTATTGCCATTCAGCGATAGATGATAATGAATTTTATGACATCCGAAAAATGTCATGTCTGACCGGGATTCGAACCCGAGACCCTGGGGATAAAAGACCGGACATTACCACTACGCCATGAGATCGGCAATAATCGATTTGTCATAATTAAAATATTATTATTTATTATTTTAACTCAAAATCCTTGTATTTATAATGAAAAAATATTTTAAACTATTTTTTCAACATCATCCAAGCGTTTTTGAGATCGGGAAACGAGCTTAACAATCCTTCCCCCCGCCCCCTCGAATAAAAGAAAACTTTGTCGCGATGATCTAGTCGAGGATAATTTTAGTAAGTATCATGGTTTTTTTTCTCCTAAAAAATTCTTTAAATTTCAGAAAAATATGAAATTCATAAATCTGTATTATATGAATAATATCATAAAAACTGCTATCGAAACTAATACGTTTTGAGGCAAGTGAAGGCGCGGGTTATCTTGAAGGATGTCCTATCTCTGTTGAATAACTGACACATTTCCGCTCGTATATCTCGTTTATCATACATACACACCTTTGATAAAAGTTTTTTTTTTTTGCATTTAATACAATTAATTATCAGTTGGATATCGCAACTTTTTTGAAAAGTAAAATTTACGTTCAATAAATGACTGACAGCGTCAAAGACAAGGCAAGATATGTCCCCGACTAAGTTGTTTTATAAAACGTCAAGTTTTTTCATTAATGTATATAAAACAGAAATAATTCCTTACTTCAAAAATATTTCTTTTTTAACGATAGAAATGTTCTGAATGAAGAGGATACAATTTTTGAAATGAATTTTTAACTTTGTACAACTTTGATATTGAATATAATCCGTCAATAGGATATTATTTTTCAACTGACAACACAAATATTATTGTTTAAAAGAGAAATTTACAAATATTCCTTTAATATATACAGAGTGTCCCACGAATACACGGAGAAACTTTAGTACATGTTCTACTGGTGAAAATAATTAAATTGTTCATTAAACATTAGGTCTGTAAAAGCTATGTTTTCGAGTTACGGCTAGCGAAAGATTTCGCTCGGATTTCAGCTCTTCTAATAAAAAAAAGCCCTACTAGTAAAGTTAGTGATTTCTTATGTAATTTGAGGTTTTAATCTTTTCCGGTGTCTATTTTTTTGGCAGTTTTCATAGATCCAGCTACGCACGATAAATTCCAGCTAGATTATCTTTCCTATTTTAAATTAATATAATTAAGCTTCTATTTCGTTCTCTCCTGATTTCTTCTTTTTTCTACTCATTTTCTTCTTTTTCCCGCTCTGTATTTTTTTTTGTCTTCAGTCATTTGACTGGTTTGATGCAGATCTCCAAGATTCCCTATCTAGTGCTAGTCGTTTCATTTCGGTATACCCTCTACATCCTACATCCCTAACAATTTTTTTTACATATTCCAAACGTGGCTTGCCTACACAATGTTTTCCTTCTACCTGTCCTTCCAATATTAAAGTGACTATTCGAGGATGCCTTAGTGTGTTGAATATAAGTCTGTCTCTTCTTTTAACTATATTTTTCCATATGCTTCTTTCTTCATCTATTTGCCGCAACACCTCTTCATTTGTCACTTTATCCACCCATTTGATTTTTAACATTCTCCTATAGCACCGCATTTCACAAGCTTCTAATCTTTTCTTCTCAGATACTCAGATCGTCCAAGTTTCACATACATATAAAGCGACGCTCCAAACATACACTTTCAAAAATCTTTTCCTGACATTTAAAATTATATTTGATGTAAACAAATTATATTTCTTACTGAAGGCTCGTTTAGCTTGTGCTATTCGGCATTTTATATCGCTCCTGCTTCGTCCATCTTTAGTAATTCTACTTCCCAAATAACAAAATTCTTCTACCTCCATAATCTTTTATCTTCCCATTTTTACATTCAGCGGTCCATCTTCGTTATTTCTACTACAATTCATCACTTTTGTTTTGTTCTTGTTTATTTTCATGCGATACTTCTTGCATAGGACTTCATCTGTGCAGTTCATTGTTTCTTCTAAATCCTTTTTACTCTCGGCTAAAATTACTATATCATCGGCAAATCGTAGCATCTTTATCTTTTCACCTTGTACTGTTACTCCGAATCTAAATTGTTCTTTAACATCATTAACTGCTAGATCCATGTAAAGATTAAAAAGTAACGGAGATAGGAAACATCCTTGTCGGACTCCCTTTCTTATTACGGCTTCTTTCTTATGTTCTTCAATTGTTACTGTTGCTGTTTGGTTCCTGTACATGTTAGCAATTGTTCTTCTATTTTTGTATTTGAACCCTACTTTTTTTAAAATGCTGAACATTTTATTCCAGTCTACGCTATCGAATGCCTTTTCTAGGTCTATAAACGCCAAGTATGTTGGTTTGTTTTTCTTTAATCTTCCTTCTACTATTAATCTGAGGCCTAAAATTGCTGCCCTTGTCCCTATACTCTTCCTGAAACCAAATTGATCTTCTCCTAACACTTCTTCCACTCTCCTCTCAATTCTTCTGTATAAAATTCTAGTTAAGATTTTTGATGCATGACTAGTTAAACTAATTGTTCTATATTCTTCACATTTATCTGCCCCTGCTTTCTTTGGTATAATTACTATAACACTTTTTTTGAAGTCTGACGGAAATTCCCCTTTTTCATAAGTATTACACACCAGTTTGTATAATCTATCAATCGCTTCCTCACCTGCACTGCGCAGTAATTCTACAGGTATTCCGTCTATTCCCCTCTGTATATCGATTTTAATCTCTCTAATTTTAAAACCCTTCAGTATTTCTCTTTTCTTTTTTTCTAAGGTGTACGCTTTACTTTCATACAGAAATACATTTCATAAAATGCTTCTTCAAATGCCATATTATATCTGATATAAAATAATTGTTTCGTTCTATTAAATTTTTCCTTAAATGTTGTAATTATAATTCTTATTTCTTTAAAAAAAAGAAAATCCCCAGTCAAGAAAACCGATTAAAAGGAAAAATTAAAAAGAAAGATTTTAAAATGTATTATTTGTATTTAAAAAAGAACCCGATTTTTTTTAAATTAATGATAAAGACGGTATTTAAAATTACCATTTAACAAAATTTCATCATTAAAAAAAGTGACAACAGAGTTGTACTTATTTATTTTTATATAGTGGAAAATTAATAATACATAAAAAAAGTTACCTATGATTTATTTTTTGGTTTGGGGGTAATTTATGATAAACAAATTATCATATTTTAAATAAACCAAAAAGGTTTTAAAAACTCAAAAAAGTGATATATAAAAAAAAATTTTTTACGCTCCTCCACCACCAAAATAACTTCCCAAAAAAATATTTTGATTTATCTACGTTTATAATGATAAATGGAAGAAATTAAACAAAAATTCCACTGAAAGACGTACAATCAATAAAAAATTACTTATGATTTTTTTTTATTGACTAAGGAGGGGTAAATTACGATGATATTTTATTATAATTTATTATTAAATAATTAAATAAACCAAAAAAGTATTAAAAAATTGATCTTTTTAAACTTTGGTCCCCCTACCTCAAAAGGTTTTTTTTTGGGGGGTCACTTGCACTACTATTATATACAGGAATACATAAAAAAAAATTCGCTTAAAAATATCCAATAAATAATAAATACCTTTTTTTTTTATCAGGGAGGGTTTAGGAAGGGCAGGTCATGCGTAGAAACCCACCGGGTTGGTCTAGTGGTGAACGCATCTTCCCAAATCAGCTGATTTGGAAGTCGAGAGTTACAGCGTTCAAGTCCTAGTAAAGCCAGCTATTTTTACACGGATTTGAATACTAGATCTTGGATACCGGTGTTCTTTGGTGGTTGGGTTTCAATTAACCATACATCTCAGGTATGGTCGAACTGAGAATGTACAAGACTACACTTCATTTACACTCATACATATCATCCTCATTCATCCTCTGAAGAATTATCTAAACGGTAGTTACCGGAGGCTAAACAGGAAAAGAGAGAGGTCATGCGTAGAACAGATACTAATCCTTAGACGCCTGATGGATATTAAAAGAATCAGAAATTTAAAGTACGTCATAACTTTCATTGATTTTAAGAAGGCCTATGATTCCATAGACAGAGACACATAAATCAACATTTTAAGAGAACTGGGACTGGACAGTAAAACTACAGAGTTGATCAAAACCACATTAACAAACACCACCTCCAAAGTTAAATTCACGGGAGAACTCTCAGAGCCGTTTAAAATTAAAACAGGAGTAAGACAAGGAGATGGCTTATCACCGTTATTGTTCAATTGCGTTTTGGAGAAGATAGTTAGAGAATGGAGAAAAGCGATTAACACCAAAGGCCTATATCTCGGAACAAAAAACAAGAGTTGTAATTGACTGCTTACCTTTTGCTGATGTTATGGCGTTAACCCCCGATACAACAGAACATGCGCAAGAACAAATAACAGAACTCCAAAGACAAGCGGCTAAGGCTGGCCTATAGATCTCCTTTGAGAAAACACAATACATTACAAACATCAAGAACGCGCCGCAACATCTTAAAATAAACAGAAATAAAATAGCCAGAACTGACAGTTTTAAATACTTAGGAGAATGGATAACGCAAAACAATAGTGAAAAAATAGCTCTAGAAAACAGGTTACTAAAGTAGAAAAACCATACAATATCACGAAGAATACCTACAACAAGAAATCCTTTCCTGGAACACCAAACTAAAACACTACCGAACGATAGTTAGACCGGAAGTACTATATGCGGCAGAAACGCTGAAACTACATAAAGTACAGGACGTAGAGAGAATAGAGAGAAGAATCTTACGGAAAATATTAGGCCCAAAAAACAACACAGGACTAGATTATAAACAAAGATGAAACCAAGAGCTATATTCCAAAATAGGAAAAAATAAAGATGTAATCAGGAAAAGAAGACTGTAATTCTATAGACACATATACAGAATGGAGAACACCAGACTAATAAAACAGCTCTTCACCCTACTAAACAGTCACATGAACAAGATAACCTGGCTTAAAGAAATAGACGATGACCTAGTAATCGATTCAATAGACTTAGACATTTTAAAAGACAGAGCAACATTCAGAAAAGCAATACAGGAATTAGAATTTGAGGAGAGAAAAAACTCGCTTGTAGAAGAGGGAGAAAATGAACTCAAGAGGACAAAGAACACCACTCTAGAAAAATGAAAGAAGCATGAGGTAAAAAGTTGATTAAGCGTGCCCTCTAAATGGGCTATTCGAAAAGAAAAAAAACCCTTTTTTTGATTTTTGGGTTAAGGGGATAATTTGGGGGAAATTAAAAAAGAATAATAAGATAATCATGTATGATTGTACTGAGTTTAATATAAAGTAGTATTGTTAGCAAAATTTTGAAAAAATTACTCCAAAAAACTATCTACTCTTGGAGATATTCAACCCAAACTTTTCTCTATAAATTGTCCCATATATACGAAAACCTGTTCAACATTTAATCAAAATTGTTTTATCCTGTTAAAAGTAATTAAGCTTCAAACACATCAACAAACGCACATAGGTGCAAACATTACCCCCCTACTTTTTTTTATAATTGGTCATTAAACCCCGAGAAATACAAAAAACCCCGTTTTTCAATTGATTACTGTACTTCTTACTACAAAAAATTGACTTCAAATAATTTTTTTTCCCCAAAAAAGTAAATAAAAATAATAATAGTAATAAAAAACTTTTTATCTACAATATTTAATTAAAAAAAAAAACAAAAAAACTAAGAAATCGGGTGGGGCTGTGTAAACATTCTCGATAACTCTACATGAGTATAAATTTAAAAAAAAAACTTTAAAATATAGTATTTAATCCGAAGGAAGATAGATAAAAAACACAACATATATATCAATTTTAAGTGGGGAGGGATTGCTTTTTTTAACAATTATAGGTAATATATTTGATTCAATAAAATTTTCTCAATAAAACCTCGGAAGAAAAACGTAATTAGGTTTGCCGTTATATCCCCTAGCCCCTAAACAAATTTTGAAAAGAAATTAATATGGTAAATGCCCAATATGTAGAAATTTTGAGGTAAATTAAAAAAAAAAATTGGTTCAGTCAATCCTGAGATATAAGATCAAAAGCAGTAAAACATATGCACGCAGATACATGATTTTATTATCTAGATCGATGATTATCTATATTTTTAACTCCAGAACCTCCCAAAAATTACAAAAAAACGGGCGGGGCTGTGTCGGGGCGCACGGCCGTTGGTTTAACGTGAAACGTTACATACGTTGGATGAAGTTCCTCCGAGCTACAGACCGACCAATGGGAGAGCCACCGTCGTATTTTTGAACAAAACTGAAAGTCTACAATGGAAAATTTTAGTTCCTTCATTCGGCCAAATTATAGATAAATTGGTCAGTTTGTATGTCAGCGAGTCGCTTTTAGTGTATCAGATCGAAATAAAAAACGAGACAATAGGTAGTGAATTTAATTTTAACATAAAACAGACACTAAATGGTACATTATATTTATTTCGATTAATATTCGACGACAATTTTGTTCAACATCGGTCTCTGATTTAAGAAGTAAAAGACATAAGCAGCGGTAGAGGTGCTCGCGCCGTCGACGTCGTTCACTGAGCGCGCCGTGCCGCTTTGCGACGTTCCAAAAACAGTTTCGCTCGCTCGGCACGGGACATCCGGGTACCTGTGCGTGACCCATAATCTACCCTTTTCAACGATATGTGTAATTTATAATTCCGGCTGACTTTTGCGCCGGCTGAGGCTGTGATATTGAATTTTTATACTTATTTACACATAAATATTGTCCAAAATACACTTATTATTCCTTAAATCGATCTTTCTCGATGAACTCTAAATACAAACACACGAATCACCGTGTTGTCACGTCTATGTCGTGAGGTACACTGAATGGAAATGAGCGAGAGCGCCAGTTTTGGCTGATCTGCATTGTGCTCCCTCCCCGCCAACTCGCTCACCAGTGACGCAAATTCAAAGTCGTATCGTCGAGCTGACCATGTAAGTTATAATATGACACCGCATTTACGTCTCTGAGAGTAATAGTTGGAAGGTTATTAAGGCAGAACGATGTACACCTTTTCGTTACGCCACAGATTTCTGTTCTGGTATCCGTATGTTTCGGTTTGATTTAAAAACCGTTTCACGTCGAAAAGCAAGAGATCGAAACTATTAATTATTTATAATAAACTATATGATCCTATGGTTAATGACTCACTGTATAATCTTAGACAATACAATTAAGAAAAAAATAATCGATTTCTATTTTTTTCCTACATTATTATTATTATTATTTAAAAATTAATTATTTATGGTTAACCATTTAAAAAATAAACTTAAAAATTATTTTCAGTTTAAAAACTATTTTAATTAATTTTCGATTTTTTTCTTTTTGTTTTTTTTTTTTTAATATTGAATCATTTTATGAAAGATAAAGAAACAAATTTTTTTTCTATTAAAAAAATAAATAAATATCCTTTTCTTTTAGCTTTAAAATAATTGATCTATTACAATTTATTTACAAAATTCAATAAATATATTTAGATTATAAAGTATTTAAATGTATTAAAAAAAATCTGCTGACAAACGAAAATCCTGTAATAATAACACACAAAAAAAAAAATTAAATAAATAAATAAATGTTTTATGCTGATGAGTACATAATAATACATTGTTTAGATCACGTCTGGAAGAGCAAGATATTCATATATTAAACCGATAAAAAAAGAAACATCATTTTCCTGGAAGTATCAAGGGAAACCATGGTAAAACCACGACCAGTGAAATTTTCACTGAATGAAAATACACGTTCTTCTTAGGATGTCAATGCACACTAAGAAAAAATAAAAGTTTTTGAAATTCTGAATTAAAAGGAATAAAAAGGAGTAACAATGAAATTTACTTTCCATTTTTTTTTTTAATTTCTCGGTAACAAATGAAGATAATAACTTGATTTTTGGTATGTGTAATTTCATACAAATATCTAAAAACTAATTTATAAATTTTTCCAAATTTAACCTTGTTGAAAGGGGTGAAAAAATTAGAACAACGGTTGCAAATTTTTCCCCTGTAATAAAGGAGATAACCTAAACCTCCAGGTTTGTGGTGGGGGGGGGGGGTACGGTGACATAAGAATTTTAGTCGGTAAGGTGCGGGAACACATAGTTTCTTTTTTTCTTTTTTTTTTTTGCCCTACAAAATAAGCCGGACATCCAATTAAGTATATTCGACTCGGAGACATGTCCTTTCCGGATCTTTTAATTGCCTGCCTCTAATCTCCGACGAAAGGCCCGGCTATGCCGTTCCCAGCCACCCCGCCGGAGACCGGGTCTCGGTCTTTCGTTTTGCCAGCCTCAAACCGACGGCGCAGGAGCCGAAGCCGCCAAAGGGTATCCGGAAACCCACACCGCCTTTCGGGTCTCGGTCTTTTTATTCATTCGAACCTAACGGACCCCAGCAGTTCCCGCTCCATCACGGGAACCCACATACCAGGGCATGTGAGCCCTCAGGAACGGGGCTGTCCGCCCAACCCTCCTATAAACTACACCCCTCAGTATCCCAGTCGTCCCATTCTGATAACTGTTCTTGCAAATATTGCTAAATTATGCCAGTTTCCGGACATAGCCAAGAGCCACTCCGAGAGCTGCTCCGGTCTGGTATGCATCAGTCCTGCGTTTATACGTTGTTCCTCCCATCGTCTGCACTCAAAAGTAGTGTGTTCGGCATCGTCAACCGCATCGCAGTAACAACAGATCGGTGACTCTCTCCTGCCAAACCTATGCAGATATTGTTCAAACGTACCATGTCCCGACATGAGTTGTGTTGTATGGTAATCTAATTCACCATAAGAGCGGTCTAGCCGAGCATCCAGGTCAGGGATAATTCTTCTTGTCCATGCGGCCACTGCTGAACCCTCCCGTGCCACCTTCCATTGTTCTCGTATAATAGAACTGGCCTCATCTTTGGCTACACCGGACGTCACATAGTCTCTTAATAATATCTAGCCGAGCCCGTGCGAGTCCGACACTCCCCCATTTATAAGAAGTACGTAAATGGTATGTCTCCGACTCATTAAGAATAAAAAAAAAAATATCTTGCCAATATAAAAAGCAAATATTGTTCAGATAAATATGTAAAAACCATTTTTGGTTTTTTTTTTAATTTCAATTTTTTAAGAGCTGCGAAGGTGTACGATGTGGAGGCTCAACCAACACAGCCAGTACCATTGTTATTATATCTGCGCCGCGACTAACTGCTCCTGTCTCCATTACTTGATTAAAAAACATAAAATTATTAAAAAATTATTAAAAAATGAGAAACGAATTACGGTCACCGCGTAAGTGGTATTGGTCGGGTAACGCTAAGAACCGGGAAAAATACATTTTTACTGATGTATTACGGGTAACCAGTTAAAACCATATTATTCAAATGGAAGCCGACTGTTTGAAACCCAAATTCTTAGATCACGCAAAATGTCGAGTCCTGTTCTGACCAAACTGTTGCTATGAAGAAATTATAATACACTGACATTTTTTATAAATTGAACAGACTTTCATTGGATCTTTAACGTGGATCTTTAAAACCTAAAAAAAATATTCATAAAACGGACTGTAAACCCAAGGGTGGTTCATCCGTCGGGTGGATAAATAAAATAAATGCGTAATTGCTCAAAATCTATAATAATAATATAAACACTTATTATAACTAACAGAAAAGTACATGTAAGAACATAAAATCCGAACACCTATCGTTCAAGCAGCGACCCGCCGCCAGCACATCCCGCAGCAGAGAGTAGTACTAGCCAACCAAGCGGCCAAACCCGGAACTAGCAGGATGCGAACCAATCCAGTAGAAACACGCTGAACAATTTTGTAAATATCAGTTTACATGATTCATATTTATGGGTACCAAAAAATCTATTGAAAGCCCATTTTTATATGCAGCAGACTCGTCCTGATTTTAATGCAGTAATGTTAAGAGATGAAATTATTCAGGTATGTGTGTAGGCATAATGAATATTTAATAATATTAAGAAGCTTATAATTTCATTACAAAATATAAAAGCAGTATGGGTTGAGTTTATTTTAAATGAAATCAATTTGATCATTCCAAAAAGATTTGTCATATAATAAAAGACCTCAAAAAATTAAGGTTTATGAACATATCATCTTTATTATTTTTTGGGAATTTTATCCACGCGATTAGTTACGCTTGTCTGAGATGGATAATGACCCACCGGGTTGGTCTAGTGGTGAACGCGTCTTCCCAAATCAGCTGATTTGGAAGTCGAGAGTTGCAGCGTTCAAGTCCTAGTAAAGCCAGTTATTTTTACACGGATTTGAATACTAGATCGTGGATACCGGTGTTCTTTGGTGGTTGGGTTTCAATTAACCACACATCTCAGGAATAGTCGAACTGAGAATGTACAAGACTACACTTCATTTACACTCATACATATCATCCTCTGAAGTATTATCTAAACGGTAGTTACCGGAGGCTAAACAGGAAAAAGAGAGAGATAGATAATGAAAAATTTATATACCGGGTGATATTTAAATAAGGAAACTGCTTTATACTGCAAATCTGAGAGACATTTGAAGGCAGAAAGAAAAGGGATTCTACATAACTAAAATAAATCTGCATTGTGGTAGAGTTTTAATTTTTTATCACGAAGTTCGTTATAACTTCGCCGGTAAGAGTCCGCAGAACTGGACGGCACAGCGAAGTCAACGAACTATATTTACACTTCTAAACATGATTTAACCTTAAAGTGAATTGAAAATGTGGGAAAAAATTAAAAAATAAGCATGAAAACATTATATTTCAGTTTAATTAGATTTGTAATAAAAATTACTTTCAATAAATATCTCGAATTTTGTTAGACAACGCTAACGTTCATTTGATGAATCGCGGGACTCGAATATATCACTTTTTCTTTTTTTAAAGGTGAATTTACGAATCGCGCCGCTAGATAGCAGTACTTGTTAGTACTAGATAGCGCATAAAAACTCGATAATGTACTTGAAATAATAAAATTTAAAAGAAAATATACTACAGCTTGTTTTAATAATAAATAAAAGTACTGAAGATGAAACAATTTTTTTTTCAATTGCCAACACTTAAAAATAAATAAAAGTATTAGTTTACTAGAGATTATACTAGTATTATTAAAAAAAGGAATAAATTTTAATAAAATCGATTGGTAAAATTTCTATTCTGCAATTACAACTATTTGAACTAATCGATGGAAAAATAAAAAAAGTTAATTTAATAATAATATACAAAGTGTGTTCACGAATACGATAAAAATCGAGGGTTACACTTACAAAGTAATAAGTGCAATATTAAATCACGGATCTTCGATTCGTGAATGTCATTACACTAGTTTTATTAAAAAAGGAAAAATACGGGATGAAGTGAATGATGTGACTATCGACGAAAAAATTGGCCGTGAAATTCTAAAATGTATATTAGTTTGTTCTAGAAAGACGATACATTTATTAATAAATCCATAAAATAACAATCAGTAAGTCATAAAAAAGTAAAAGAATAATCTAATAAAACGCAGCGATATAAAAAAAAAAGTCCTATAAGAGTCTCGCAGATATAATTTCTTCCCGCCCACCGGGCTGGTCTAATGGTTAACTCGTCATCGCAAATCAGCTGATTTCGAAGTCGAGAGTTCTAAGATTCAAATCCTACTAAAGGCAGGCATATTTCGAAAACGGTCGGTCGTACAGCTCTGAAAAATTTTTCGACCCCCTTGGACGATA
The DNA here is from genome assembly GCF_047948215.1 of Lycorma delicatula. Taxonomy (NCBI): domain Eukaryota; kingdom Metazoa; phylum Arthropoda; class Insecta; order Hemiptera; family Fulgoridae; genus Lycorma; species Lycorma delicatula. The sequence goes on along the minus strand of NC_134467.1, from coordinate 14,560,329 downwards.
TCTCATCCGCTTCCTGTAGTATCCGTCGGATAATAATATCATCCAGGTTCCCTCGGGACGTCGTTCGGTTAATTGGGAGAAGGTGCGATCGGGTGTCACAATAATATCTCGACAACCGCTGGTCCAATTTTCACGATTCAAACGACGTATGTATCAGCAAATCGAGCGTTAACTGTTTAACGCATCGGGTACACTCTCGATCGACCGGATCTTGGTTATTCGGAAATTAAATCGTTTAACTCTATGCATTGATTGCACTCACCCACCGTAAAACTCTAGTATAAAAGTATCTACTTTTATACTTGATCGTGGATGCCGGTATTCTTTGGTGGTTGGGTTTAATAAACTAACCGTATTTCTCACGAATAGTCGGCCTGAGATTGTGCAAAACTTTATTTACATTCGTACATATCGTCCTCTGAAGTAATACCTTTCGATGATTCCGGATGCAAAACAGAAAAATGGAAAGATATCATCACTTCTTCCCCTCAAAAAACATAAATTTCTGTAATATAAATAAAACTGTTTTTAAGAAAATTATACTGATATAAAAACAAAATCCCTTTCGGCACGCCGGAAGGCGTTGATAAATTTCACCGGTGCTAAGCAGGAGATAAAAAAGATTTCCATCTTAAAGTTAAGAAAAAGTTCAAATTTACTCAGTATAATAATGGTTGCATGTGAAAAAAAGTTTCAAATGTTTAGCATACGACAAGCCCCATTTTTTTACAATTCCAGCAATATTTTGGTCATCCCTTGCCGTAAGGGTTGGTCATATCAAAAATTGTTATAGAAAAAAGTTTTAGGTAATTTTTAGAGGACTAACGACCACTTTAAACCGATTCGTTATTGTGCCTATTAAGGGAGATGTGATTTTTTTGTCTTCGAAACCCCATTTTTTCTACCCCGTGGGCCAATGGTTGGTGATATAAAAAAATTCTACTTTAAGATAAGTTTTAGGTCCTTATCCAAAGAATAGTAGGAACTTTAAACTAATTCAATATGTTACTTAATATGAAAGGTATAACGAAAAAAAGCTGCCCTCATTTCCGTCTTGATAGTCCGAATTTGTTCCTTAACGAATTATACGGTCGTTATATTTTATGTATCAATTTGAAAGTGACTGGCGCAAAATTACGGCAGTTATCGTGTTTACAAGAAAGGGAAATATATATATATATATAAACTTTTGAACTGACGGTGGTTTTGGAGTCTGGGGGATGTGAATCGCAAAGCTACGTCGAAATTTTCCGGAAGTCGAATCATGGTATCTATTACAATAGGTAGCTTTCTTATGAATTCTACCTAAAAGGTAAAACACTACATTTCTATTATCAAAATCTGTTATTAATTTAGAATTTTTTAAAAATATATCTAATAGACAATAGATATACAATAATATATAATAAACAATATTTAAGCATTCCATGTAATAAGCAAAAGATAGAAAAAAATGTTACGAAACTCTTACCGGTCCGATTTCATTTATATGTAATACATCATCACATTTACAGAAATAATACAATTCTTATGATTATTCCTTGTTTAATAAATGAAATCGGACCGGTAAGAGTTTCGTAACATTTTTTTCTATCTTTTGCTTATTACATGGAATGCTTAAACATTGTTAATTATCTATTATTGTATATCTATTGTCTATTATATATATTTTTTAAAAATTCTAAATTAATAACATATTTTGATAATAGAAATGTAGTGTCTTACCTATTTTTGATGTCAGTACTGTTTTCTTAAGTACAGTTTTATTTATATTACAGAAATATTTTTTTTTGAGCAGAAGAAATGACATCAGCGAGACTCTTACCGTATGGTTTACGATTTGATTTTAATTTTTTTGGATATTATTTTCGAAATAAAAATTAATTCCAGTTTTAATATCAGCCGGAATTTGTTTTTTTTCTCTTTTTTTTTAACCTCCGGGACTACCGTTAGGTATTGCTTGAGAGGATGAGATGAATGACTTGTAGCGTATGTGAAAATGCCATGCTTGACCGGGATTCAAACCCGGGACCACCGGATGAAAAGCCGAGACGCTACCACTCGAGCCACGTAGACCAGCATGGTATTTGTTACTTATCGTAAATGAAAGAAATCAGCTGGAAATATTTACTTAAAAAATGTATTACAAATCTATTTGAGAAAATCAGCTGTTAATTTATAACAATGCAGTTTGCATTATGTAACCTACCGGGTTGGTCTAGTGGTGAACGCGTTTTCCCAAATCAGCTGATTTGGAAGTCGAGATTTCCAGCGTTCAAATCCTAGTAAAGTCAGTTATTTTTACAGGATTTGAATACTAGATCGTGGATACCGGTGTTCTTTGGTGGTTGGGTTTCAATTAACTACACATCTCAGGAATGGTCGAACCGAGACTGAACAAGACTACACTTCATTTACACTCATACATATCATATTCATTCATCCTGTAAAGTATTATCTAAACGGTAGTTACCGGAGGCTAAACAGGAAAAAGAAAGAAAAGAAAAGTTTGCATTACGTAACCCACAGGGTTGGTCTAGTGGTGACCGCGTCTTCCCAAATCAGCTGATTTGGAAGTCGAGATTTTCAGGGTTCAAATCCTAGTAAAATTTTTACAGGATTTGAATACAAGATCGTGGATATCGGTGTTCTTTGGTGGTTGGGTTTCAATTAACCACACATCTCAGGTACGGTCGAACTGAGAATGTACAACAAGACTACACTTCATTTACACTCATACGTATCATCCTTTGAAGTATTATCGGAAAGGTAATTACCGGAGGCTAAACAGGAAAAATAAAGGTATACGAGATGAAAAGTTTACATCGTAAGAAAAGGTAGGCGATGACTGATAAAAAAAAGGAAAAATTATGTTTTGATCGGAGTATCTGAGAAGAAAAGATTAGAAGCTTTTGAAATGCGGTGCTACAGGAGAATGTTAAAAATCAGACGGGTGGATAAAGTGACAAATGAAGAGGTATTGCGGCAAATAGATGAAGAAAGAAGCATTTGGAAAAATATAGTTAAAAGAAGAGACAGACTTATAGGCCACATACTAAGGCATCCTGGAATAGTCGCTTTAATATTGGAAGGACAGGTAGAAGGGAAAAATTGTGTAGGCAGGCCACGTTTGGAATATGTAAAACAAATTTTTAGGGATGTAGGTTGTAGAGGGTGTACTGAAATGAAACGACTGGCACTAGATAGGGAATCTTGGAGAGCTACATCAAACCAGTCAAATGACTGAAGACAAAAAAAAAGTATAAAGTTGTTTCCATACTTAAATATCACACGGTATATATTTGAACTGCTAATTTAGAATGTACAAATTATTTTACATAATTTTCCTTGAATATAAATATAGTTATAATAACTGTGAAAAATTAAACTGCAATAAATTTAAATTTAATAATGGGAGTAGAATTTTTTTAATACATTTTATAAAGTTCTTTATTCAAATTGTATTTCTGACGTATGAATTCAAATGAATTAAAATTCCAAATTTATTTTAAGGACTGAAAAAATTACAATAATCCAGTCTTAGAAACTTAATTTGTAATACTGGAGATTAAATTTTTAAAATATATTTCACAGTAAGCAACTAGGATCTATATAAAACCCGACATAAAAATTACAATTTCTTAGAATAAAGAATACAGTATATACTGTGATGAATGATTGAATAAGTGGTATTTCGCGTCTATATATAAAACAACACAAGGTCGATTTTTGTTCCAGTTCGATTGCGAGTTCTACTCGATCGATTTGCGTGATACTTTTTTTTTTTATATTTTCTTTTATTTTTTTACTCTGTTGATTAACCAGTTCTATTTATTTAGCTTTGCAATTTATTCATGTTTTAGTTATTTTAAAATAATATATCAAATAATCAATTCAATTACATACGAACGAGGTTATCTTTCTGTTTAAAAATTCTCCTTTCAATATATTTTGTAACTATTCGCGAGTGATTATCCGTTACCGATTCTAAAATTGTTCTTTCCATCTTTTTAAAATTTAAAACCCTGATCATGTTAAAATAGTAAGAACCTTTTTAATTATTAGATTAGAATATTTAAAATGTAAAAATCATGTAATTTAAAATCACTCTTTCTAGCGTATCATAAATCGTTCAAATTTTGAACGGTATGTTTTGATTTCTTATGTTATCAATAATGAATCGTAAAAAACGTGATGTGGATACCACATGAATTCCTTGTATGCCTATTAAATTATATATACATATTTTTAAAAGTACATAAAATTATATTTCATTAATAATTTCTGATTTTTTTTAATTGTTTTTTTTTGTGTTCGGTCATTTGATTGGTTTGATGTAGCTCTCCAAGATTCCCTATCTAGTGCTAGTCGTTTCATTTCAGTATACCCTCTACATCCTACATCCCTAACAATTTGTTTTACATATTCCAAACGTGGCCTGCCTACACAATTTTTTCCTTCTACCTGTCCTTCCAATATTAAAGCGACTATTCCAGGATGCCTTAGTATGTGGCCTATAAGTCTGTCTCTTCTTTTAACTATATTTTTCCAAATGCTTCTTTCTTCATCTATTTGCTGCAACACCTCTTCATTTGTCACTTTATCCACCCAACTGATTTTTAACATTCTCCTATAGCACCGCATTTCAAAAGCTTCTAATCTTTTCTTCTCAGATACTCCGATCGTCCAAGTTTCACTTCCATATAAAGCGACGCTCAAAACATACACTTTAAAAAATCTTTTCCTGACGTTTAATTTAATTTTTGATGTAAAGAAATTATATTTCTTACTGTAGGCTCGTTTCGCTTGTACTATTCGGCATTTTATATCGCTCCTGCTTCGTCCATCATTAGTAATTCTACTTCCCATATAACAAAATTCTTCTAACTCCATAACCTTTTCTCCTCCTATTTTCACATTCAGCGGTCCATCTTTGTTATTTCTACTACATTTCATCACTTTTGTTTTGTTCTTGTTTATTTTCATGCGATAGTTCTTGCATAGGACTTCATCTATGCCGTTCATTGTTTCTTCTAAATCCTTTTTACTCTCGGCTAGAATTACTATATCATCAGCAAATCGTAGCATCTTTATCTTTTCACCTTGTACTGTTACTCCGAATCTAAATTGTTTTTAACATCATTAACCGCTAGTTCCATGTAAAGATTAAAAAGTAACGGAGATAGGGAACATCCTTGTCGGACTCCCTTTCTTATTACGGCTTCTTTCTTATGTTCTTCAATTATTACTGTTGCTGTTTGGTTCCTGTACATGTTAGCAATTGTTCTTCTATCTCTGTATTTGAACCCTAATTTTTTAAAAATGCTGAACATTTTATTCCAGTCTACGTTATTATTGTTATTATTTTACCAAATTGTTATTATTGAATTATTGTTTATCGTAAAACCTTTTTTACAATCAGAGGTTTATAATTAATAATGAATCAATATATTTAAATTAAAAAAAAGTTAAAAAAGAAGATGAAGTCGGATTCGAACCGAGTACCTTTCCCTTATAAGTTTAAATTATTTGAGTAATTAATTTTTTATTTGGCTGTAACTCTGGAACCGATGAAAATAAGTACAATTTATGAAATATCGTTGAAAAGCTCTCAATTAGAGCTTATTACTGCAGTTAAGAAAAAGTTGACAATCCAAATGTTTTGCATTTTGGGCTTTATTTTGGACAATTAAAAGGAGAGGTTCAACTAGGTGTTACAACAGTCCTAAATCCAAAATTTCAACATCCTATGGCTAATCGTTTTTGAGTTATGCGAGATACATATGTACGTACGTACAAATGTCACGCCGAAACTAGTTAAAATGGATTCAGGGATGGTCAAAGTGGATATTTCTGTTGAAATCTGAAAACAAAAATTTTTCGCGATCACAATAGTCCTTTACTTTGTACAAGGAAGTAAAAAGTATAAAAAAAAAAAAATCAAAAGATTATCCCACGAAAATTATTCATTTAATATAACAACTTGAAATTTCGTTTAATGTGTAACAAAGTTCAGAAAACTTTCTCATTAATAATAAAATCATTAATCATTAATTCTATCTAAGCGATTAGATATGTTACGTTTACCAGAAAAGCAGTGAAACGGTTTTCCAAAGAGAATCCAGAATTTCTCCTGAGAGTTTCATAACCTATTTTACTCGTAAAAATAATGGAAAAAGTTCATATAAATATATTTCTAACATGCTTCATTTGCGAAATACGGCTACTGAAAGATGTCGCTCGGTTTTCAGTTACCCCGGTGAAATGAGGTCGTAGTGAAATTTTTAGGACATTAATTAAAGGGCAGAATTAGTGATTTATTATGGTTTATGACATGAAAAATCGAATAAATTAGGCCTCAGAACTGTATATGAAATAGATTTTAAGAAATCTGGGGTTATAACTAAAAAAAAAAATAGGGGTAAAATCGCGTGTTTTTATGTTAGACGTTCAAACACTTTGTTAAGTGAGGTTTTTTAGTCTTACGTTCCCTTTCATTCCCATGCATTCCTTACCTGATTCCGGTAGCTCTTCTCATAGAACAACATCTGTTTAGGTGTGTCAGTGGGCAGTATTACAAAGGGCGATTGTTAAACAGACTTGTTAGTTTTACCAAAAGGATTTCTCTTTTGCCCCATTCTGGATACCTCCCATTATTATATGTTCTACACTTTCTTTTTAATTGGCAGAAATCCATTACTCAGGTTCGTTATACCTATCTTGTTACAGAAAATAAAAGTGAGGTTAGGAAACGAAATGACAGGTAGAATAACGAAACCCACCGGGTTGGTCTAGTGGTTAACGCGTCTTCCCAAATCAGCTTATTTGGAAGTCGAGAGTTCCAGCGTTCAAGTCGTAGTAAAGCTAGTTATTTTTACACGAACTTGAATACTAGATCGTGGATACCGGTGTTCTTTGGTGGTTGGGTTTCAATTAACCACACATCTCAGGAATGGTCGAACTGAGAATGTACAAGACTACACTCATACATATCATCCTCATTCATCCTCTGAAGAATTATCTAAACGGTAGTTAACGGAGGCTAAACAGGAAAAAGAAAGGAAAGGTAGAATAACGAAAGGGTAATGAGGCATGGATGCTGCATGGCACCAATACTGTTTAGTATATTTCTGGAAGAAGTAATTAAATGCTGTCTGAATGGGAAAGGACGAATAATGATCGCAGGAAGAAGAATAGATATATAAGTAATGGTGGTGACATGGCGGTATTGGCAGATAGTCCAAGAAAACTAAATGAAATACTTGATGACTTAAACGAAGCATACAAAAGTCAGAGTATAAGAATAAATAAAAAGAAACAAAATGTATGATATTAAGTGGAAAAAAAGGAGAGGATTGAGATAGGAAATGAAGTTTTAGAGCAGGTGAAGAAATTTCAGTACTTAGTATTTCAATACTTATAATCTGACTTGCACGGTAACCGGCCTCAATTCATTGCAGCATGTCTACATCAATCTGGGTGACGCGATGACGAATTGCGATCTTTAGGCCCTCCAATGTACGCGGTTTATTGCTGTACACACGCGATTTCAGAAACCCCCACAGAAAAAAATCACAACTTCTCAAGTCGGGGGACCGAGGGAGCCAAGGAATGTCGCCGAATCTGGAAACGATCCGTTCCGGAAATAAGTTACGGAGAACAGCCATCGTTAACCTCGCTGTGTGCGCTGTAGCTCCATCCTGTTGGAATAACGCACTTTGAAAATCGATTCCCCGGTTTCGTAAGTCAGGATTGAAAAACGTATTCAACATCGCAATGTAAAGATCAGCTGTTACAGTTACGGCAGCGTCTTTTTCTTCAAAAAAATACGGTCCAATAACACCGACCTTTCGTATTGCACACCAGACGGTCACCTTTGGGCTATGAAGTGGTCTCTCGTGAAGCCGATGCGGGTTTCTTTCTGCCCGATACCAGAATTCTGTTTGTTGACGAAGCCATTCAGATGAAAACGGGCTTCGTCACTCATTAACAATAACTAATTTTCATTTTCTTCAAAAACGGTAAGCAATTGTCGACAAAATTGTAATCGCCGCGTGAAATCTTGCTCGTTTAACTGCCGCACGACGGCTATCTTGTAAGGATGGAAATGCAGATCTATATGCAGAATTCGTCTTACCGTACTTGTGCTCATTTGAAACGCTGCTGAATGCCTCTGAATAGAGCGGCGTGGGCTTCTGACAACGGCTTCCCTTACTCGTTCGATGTTCTCCGGAGTGCTAGCGGTTCGTCGGGGACCCGGTGGTTTTTACTTCAATATTGAACCGCTTGTTCGAAGGTTATTTACCCGTCGCAATATTGTGTTACGAGAAGGGACGCTTGCATTACGATGGATATTAAACTGACGGCGGAAATCTCGCTGAACAGCAGTTACGGATTTGTCATTTCGCACGAAACTGTCATACGCGTACAGGCGTTGGTCTAGCGTCCACGGCTCCATCTCGACGACTAAAATGTAAATGCTATGAACAAAGGACACGTCAGACACCAGCCACGTGCCCCTCCCACCACGAACGCCCGAGTACAACCCACTTCAAAAACATCCGGTTCCTGTGAATCACCTTGTATAACATATCGTAAAAAGTTACCAGTGCAGAAATTTAAAAAGACTGAATATTTTCTAAAGATTTTCATGATAACTACAGTTTATATTAAGCTCAGTACATGTATCCATTCTTATTATTTTTTTTTAATGTTACCCAAAATTCCTCCCTTCCCTGAAAATAAAAAAATTATCTTTTTATTTATCGTTTATTTATTATTATTTAATAATTTAAAAAAAATACTTATGTAAATTTTTTTATGTGTTCCTAGAACAATAGTAAAAAATGTCAGCCTCCGTGGCACGAGTGGTAGCGTCTCGGTCTTTTATCCGGAGGTCCTGGGTTCGAATCCCGGTCAGACATGGAATTTTCATGCAAGCTACAAATCATTCATATCATCCTCTGAAGCAATACCTAACGGTGGTCCTGGAGGTAAAAAAAAAATTATAAAGTAATGCATGCAAGTATTATTAATAAAATAATAAGTAATAAAAAAAGAAATACTTTTGGGGCAATATTCAGGGTTGGGAGTCAATAAAAGTTTTAAACTATCGATATATTTTGAATTTTTTAAAACTTTTTTCGATTTATTTAAACTTTTTATATGACAATATAATTTCATCCCCCACCCTCAAAAAGTGATTTTAGGTAATTTTTTATTGGTTCTACCTTTTTCAGTAGAATTTTTTTTTTAGTTTCTTCCATTTAACATAGTTAACATAGAAAAATTATTCTTAAAAGTTGATTTTGGAAATGGGGAGCAGAAAAAAGTAGAAAATATTACATTTTTGATTTTTTTTTCAACTTTTTAGATTTATTTGAACATATACAATGCTATTAAAACTTTTATCATAAATTACCAACACCCAAAAAAAAAAATCTTAAGTAACTTTTTTCATGTATCATTATTTTTCCACTATATAAGAATAAATAACCAATACTAGGAATGTATTACATATATTTTATTTTGTAAATATTTTTAATAAATTTACAAATTGATATTTAAAAAAAAAAATCCGGTTAATTAAGATCTAAATAATTTTTAAAAAAATTAAAATAAGTGATTTTTGAGTGTGTATTGTATACGCCTGTAGTTTTAAGAGAAGAAGAAACAGAAATAAAAGGGAGATGAAGCAAAAAGAAATGAACATGATGGAAAGATTTGATAGAGTGAGTACGAATTAGAGTTCACCAACCTCGTAGTCACGATGTTTAAAAATGCTCAACACAAACGCATAAAAAGATATGTGTGTGTATGTATAAACGATAATAATATTAAAAAACCGTACAGTGTGGCAAACCGTGATCACGTTTTTTTTTCTAAATTTTTTTATTTTATTTTACAACAAACTTATATCATAACATAACGTTGTTAAACGACTTACTTATCTATAATCCCTTTTGTATCTACCCCTCCATACCACCCTCTCCAAATAAGCAACATAATAACGAATTGTATTAACTCCCCCCTCTTTTTGCAGTCTTCTATTATAATAGTATAGAAGGTTTTTTTTATAGCAATTCTACGAACGGTACGATCCTTATAAAGTTTAAATCATAATAAAAAAAAACAGTATAAAATTATGTATGACGCATTGTTTTAAGTTGTAAACAAAAATTATACCTTATTATTTTTTTTGGGATGTGACGTATCCTAGCTTAAGGGTGAGCAACCGTATAAAAAATTTTATAAAATTGGATTTTACATAAAAAATAATGTATAAAGAATAATTTTTTAAATTACATTAAACTTGTAAAATAATTTGTTGTCGGTTACTATAGTAACAGGCCACTCCCATAATATACTTTGTTTCGTTGTCATAGTAACAGGCCATTCCTATGAGTAGTGGGCGTGGTTATTTAAAATATTTTTATTTGTTACTATTATATATCGTATGAGTTTTTATTTGTTTTATTGAAATTTTATCCTATAAACAAAATACTCCAGAAAAATTTAACGGTTAATTTTTATACATTTTTCTTTTTAATTCTGAGCTAATCGTTTCATTTTAATGTATTTTTTTATAATCATTTATAGTATTTTACCTTTAGGACAGCTCTTCCTCTCCACCTTGTTCTATCCTTTGCTGACCTCTTTGTTTCTGCATATTTTCCTTTTTCCATAAACCCATTTATGATTTGAAATCTCTTCCTTTCCTTCTATTCACCAAGCCTTCTATCGCATCCAATAATAAACACCTTCTCATACAATGTCCTAGCCAATTCCTTTTTCTATATTGAATCATATTTAACAGTTTACTGTTCTCTTCGTTTCTTCTTAATACTTCTTCATTCGTTACATGGTATTGCCATCTGACATCATTCTGCGTCACACCTATATCTCATATACATTGTTGTTCAACATCTACAGCAGAGAGACTACTACAGTACACTATACCTCGCCTTGAAGCTTGGTCGGGTTACTAGCTTCATCTTTTCATCTGAAAAAACAAAATGTGTAGTCTTTTCTCGGCTGCGGGTCCCTTTCATTCCGCAAGTTTTTCTGAACGGAGATCGTATTGCTATCTTTCCTGATGTCAAGTTTTTAGAATTATTTTTTGATAGGCGCCTTACTTGGGTCAAAAAAATAAAAACAAAATGTTCCAAACTTTAAGATATGATGCGAGACCTTAGCAAAAACAATTGTGATGTATGATATGTTTTTATTATTCCTTAATTCGTCCCAGTTTGGATTAGAGTTATATCGCCTACTCTTCAGCTCGTTATACCGTGCTTAAAATGTTGGATGCTGTACAACATGCTTTCCTTCAGCATTTTCCCCATGCTTTCCTGTGGTTAATGCTACAGATACATTTAGATCAATCCCTTTTTTTTTCTCTCTCTCAACTCCCCTGGGCCGGACCGACTTGTTGGTACTACGTCACCCAGGGGAGTGTCTTTTGACTCTAATGGGCCTCCCCACCTACCGGCTGTACGTCCGGCATGGCAGGTCGGCCCACCGGTTCAGCTCTTTTGAGAGTTCCTTATTTAGATTTGCCCATTTCTGACACCACGCCATACCTGGTTTGTCGTGGCGTGGTGTCGGGTCTTTTCACTGATCTTCCTTTTCCAATATTCCTAACTAAGAGCCCCTGGAGTCCCCAGCGGCTCATTGGAACCGACCCACCTCGGCATGGCGGCCCTCCCCGCTGAGGCTGTCCTCCCTACCCTAGAGTCTATACTAATATCCTTGACTTCTTTCATCAACATATTTCTGGGTTAGAATCTGCCTAACGTAACCTGCTACTGTGTTCCAGTTGTATTCACTGCTAGTCATAAATTGCACTATATTGTCAGGTGTTAATCCATTGATGTTCTGATTAAATCTCAAGACGGCCCACCTGTCACACATGAAAAGGTGTGCTCCGTATCGTCAAGTTGGTCACAATACATACAGGTTGTTTCTTCCCTTCTGCTTATTTTATTTAAATAAGATCAAACCCTCTCGCAAGCTTACTTGTTGACTGTATTGAGCCATCGCTTTGGGTTAGATGGGACCAGCAGCTTTTAGCATCTCATTTTTTCCGTATCAAAGGACAGCCAAATCACTCGATTTTTGACTCGTTCTTCGAAATCCTGATTTACGAAGGTATGAGGACCATCCGAATTGTACTCCACGTGTAGGTGTTCGTACCCGACGTCTACTGCACCTTATAAATGCCAACACACCTATTCTATTTTTCCAACATATCCTCCATGGGGAATCAACCTTATAAATTTTACGTTTGACCTTACGATATACAGTAAAGGATCAACACCACCTACTGTCTTCCAGCAAATGTTTCACTGTATTCTCTCCAAGATAAACCCAGACGCATTAGTATAAACTGATGGATCGAAACAGAACGATTGCGCATTTGTTGTCGATGATAGAATTTATATGTTGGGTCTACCTGGTATTACGGGTGTACTTACTGCTGAACTCTACGCTATAAATAAGACTCTGAATATCATTAGCCCTAAGTACCGAAATATCCTTATTTGTAGCGACTTGTGTAGTGCACTCCAAGCTTTGAAAGATTTTTACTTTAGACATCCTTTTGTAACTGAAATCTATAATGCAATCGCTGAGTTGAACCATCGTAACACACAAGTGAGTTTCTCTTGGATTTCTAGCTACATGGGAATTCTAGGTAATGAACGTGCAGATTCCGCTGCTAAAGACGTATGTAATCAACATCCTTTCACCACTCGTGTTGCTGCTTCTGACTTTATTAATTGTATAAAACAGTCTCTTCGAGCAAAGTGGCATGGTAACTGGACGGCTACCGTTGTTAATAAGCTCCGGTACATTAAAGATTCTATGTTTCCATGGGAGTCCTATGCAGAAAAACTCGTCGTGAGGAAGTGATCCTCTGTCGATTGAGATTAGGACATACCAGAGACACACACGAGTACTTCATGTCAGCAGGACACGCACCACTATGCGTACAATGCAGCTGGTGCTTGATTGTGAGCCACATACTTGTGGATCGCATATGTTATACGGCGTTGCATCGTAAATTTAAATTACAGAGAAACATTTGTCAAATTCTGGGCAATAATAAGGAAGGTTTAGACAGGGTGTTACTATTTTTACGAAGTGTTAATATTTTACATTAAATTTATATTTGTAATATATATATTTTTGAAAATGCATAGCGATAGAATCATTGTAATAAGGATAAAATCAAAACCTAAACCGACAACGATTGTTAACATCTATATGCCTACAAGCGCCCATGATGATGATGATGAGGTAGAGTGTGTATACGAAGAGATTGATGAAGCAATTAAACACGTAAAAGGAGATGAAAATTGAATAATAGTTGGGAAGCAATTTTAGGCCTCAGATTAATAATAGAAGGAAGATTAAAGAAAAACAAACCAACATACTTGGCGTTTATAGACCTAGAAAAGGCATTCGATAACGTAGACTGGAATAAAATGATCAGCATTTAAAAAAAATTAGGGTTCAAATACAGAGATAGAAGAACAATTGCTAACATGTACAGGAACCAAACAGCAACAGTAACAATTGAAGAACATAAGAAAGAAGCCGTAATAAGAAAGGGAGTCCGACAAGGATGTTCCCTATCTCCGTTACTTTTTAATCTTTACATGGAACTAGCAGTTAATGATGTTAAAGAACAATTTAGATTCGGAGTAACAGTACAAGGTGAAAAGATAAAGATGCTACGATTTGCCGATGATATAGTAATTCTAGCCGAGAGTAAAAAGGATTTAGAAGAAACAATGAACGGCATAGATGAAGTCCTATGCAAGAACTATCGCGTGAAAATAAACAAGAACAAAACGAAAGTAATGAAATGTAGTAGAAATAACAAAGATGAACCGCTGAATGTGAAAATAGGAGGAGAAAAGGTTATGGAGGTAGAAGAATTTTGTTATTTGGGAAGTAGAATTACTAATGATGGACGAAGCAGGAGCGATATAAAATGCCGAATAGTACAAGCGAAACGAGTCTTCAGTAAGAAATATAATTTGTTTACATCAAAAATTAATTTAAACGTCAGGAAAAGATTTTTGAAAGTGTATGTTTTGAGCGTCGCTTTATATGTAAGTGAAACTTGGACGATCGGAGTATCTGAGAAGAAAAGATTAGAAGCTTTTGAAATGCGGTGCTATAGGAGAATGTTAAAAATCAGACGGGTGGATAAAGTGACAAATGAAGAGGTGTTACGGCAAATAGATGAAGAAAGAAGCATTTGGAAAAATATAGTTAAAAGAAGAGACAGACTTATAGGCCAGAACTGAGTATTGCAGTTGAAGAACTTCAGAACTTCACCTACCTTTTAAAATGGAAGAATTCGCGAAAGCGTTGGAAAAATTAGGTAACACAGCTGCTGGTCCGGATGAAATCCACTATAATATGATCGGACAGCTGAATACCACTGCAAAGCGTAGATTATTAGAACTTTATAATAAAATATGGCGGGATGGAACGTACCCGCAGCAGTGGAAAAAAGCTCATGTTGTTCCAGTACCAAAGAAAAATAAAAATTTAACAGACCCCAATAGCTATCGTCCTATTTCTTTGACGTGTGCTATGGGAAAAATACTGGAAAAAATGATTAATAATCGACTCGTCTGGGTTTTGGAAAAAGAAAACCTGATATCACCGTATCAAGCAGGTTTTCGGCAATACCATTCTACCACTGATCAAATGATCAACTTAGAGGACATTATATATAACAGCTTCATTAAAAGGAAACATTGTGTCGGAGTCTTCTTTGATCTTCAGAAGGCTTTCGATATGACCTGACGTCATGGTATAATGCTCCAGATACATGAATGGGGCATTCGTGGCAACCTGCCAGTCTTACTGAGGAATTATATGAATGACCGTACTTTCCAAGTACGCGTCAGTAGCGAATATTCATCTGTAAGAAATTTGGAAAATGGCATACCACAAGGTTCGCCGTTGAGCGGTACCTTGTTTACCATTGCCATTAATAAATTGATATTAGCCATTCCAGCAGAAATCAGCAAAAGCGTCTATGTTGATGATCTGGCAATTGGGTATGCCAGCAACAAGAGTGCTATGGTGAGGTACAAATTGCAAACGAGCGATCAATGCTCTAAATGAAGTTGCAAAGAATAACGGATTCCAATTCTCACCAGAAAAAACGTGCTGTGTACACTTTTCTAGGAAGAGAATTCCTCATCAAAGTCCTGCGTTGACAATTGATGATAATCCAATACAATATAAAGACAATGTAAGATATTTAGGATTAGTATTGGATAAATCCCTTACATGGGGATTACATATACAGGACTTGAGTGATAGATGCAAAAGAGCCCTAAACATTATAAAATGTTTATCGAACTTAAATTGGGGCTCAAACAAAGAGACATTATTGAGATTGTATAAAGCATTGGTTCAGTCTAAACTAGACTACGGATGTATCGTATATTCATCCGCTAGAAAGTCGCATTTAAAAATGTTAGACGTAGTTCATAATAGCGGAATAAGATACGCAACAGGCGCTTTCCGCACAAGTCCGGCGCTTAGTCTGATGTCTGAAGCCGGAATAATGCCTCTACATTATAGAAGAGAGATCCTCTTGTTAAGATATGCAGCAAATATATGGGCTTATCCTGCCCATATAAATAATAAACTTTTTAACAACCATTCTATGGCTGCATTATACGAACGTCATGCTACCTATTCCAGACCAGCCGGAATTAGGTACCACGAATTAAGAAGTAAATATGAAATTGCCATTCCAGATACATTGGCAATTTCTACTAGAGAAATACCGCCATGGCTCTTGCCAGCGGTAAATACAAGTTTGGATCTCTGTCAAGGAGAAATAAAAAAGAAACCAGCAGTGATCATCCAGCAGGAATTTTTGGCAACCGTCAGTAGCTTCGAAGAACATATTAGAATTTATACTGACGGTTCTAAAACCGAACATGGTGTTGGATGCTCAATATATGTAAATGAAGAAGCCCACTTTTGGAAACTGCCAGATGTGGCCAGTGTCTACACGGCAGAACTCACTGCAATTCAGCAGGCTCTTCGCTACACTGAACACTATTGCGAAGAGAGAGTGCTAATATGTTCCGATTCATTAAGTGCTCTTGTCGCAATTCGGAACAAGAACATTAAGGATGTCCTAATTGCAAACATCCTGTCCATTTTAAACGTACTAAAACAACGAGGACAGCGATGCGCATTTGTATGGACTCCGGGGCATGCTGGTATTACGGGTAATGAAATCGCAGACGAAGCTGCCAGAAAGGCAACAGTCTGCGATGATTTGGATGCATTTCCTGTAAGAGTGGCAGATGTTAAAAACCGTCTAACAAACATAGTAAGAAACAAGTGGAACGCTGAATGGAGGAGTTTAAATACAAAATTAAACTTAGTAAAAACTTCTCCTTATAAATGGAAAAGCGACTTTAAGTTGACTCGCCGTGAACAAGTAGCGGTGACCAGACTTAGGATCGGCCACACGCGATTAACAAATTTATATATGTTAACCGGCGAAGTGAGACCAATGTGCGGTGTTTGTAATAAAACACTGACAATCAAGCATCTAATAGAAGAGTGTACCATATATGAGGACCTCAGAAAGAGGTTCCGTCTTACAAATAATATTATAGCTGATCTGGATAATGGAAATGAAGAAAATATAGTTGCATTTTTACACCAGTGGACTTCTTAAAAGTCTATAAAATGAATGTTTAAAGCTGTGACAAAAGAATGTCTAAGCGGTAGTTTTATATATACATATAAGGGAGTCTCGAAGCGTGGCACGTATAGTGACGGGAGGTAGGCCTCTTGCCTAGGCCATTTTGGCTCACCTGCATTCAAGAGCAGTGTGTCGGGGTGTGTTCGATGATGGCATGGGGGACCCTCAAGGGTGGATTGAGGGCGCGAGGCTATGGGTGTGCGCCCTGCATGCCTATAGCCTGTTTATAAGAAGGATTCAACTGCCACGGCACCGTGGCGCGACTGATATACTGCTCAACGGCGGTTCTGGTCGCCCCGAGGGTGCTTAAACAAACTGTAAATGAGACTCGTAGAAGAAAGAAAGAAAGATATGGTATTGATAAGCTGAAATATTTATTTTATGGTCTTTTGAGAACCTATCTCAAATTTTAATATTGGGGCCCTTTACACCCCATAAGTGTTTGTGATTGTCCTTGTCTTTTATGTCTTAATGTTTATTGTGAAGTTTGTGTTTTTAAATAAAATGTAAGGGCCCTTTACACCCTTACATATGACGATCCTGATGGAGATAATAATTTCTTTTAAAGAATGTGACGAGAGATAATGACCTTAGCAGTCGATGCCCGTAAAAATTCAGTTAAAAAAAAAGAATTACTCCCGCCTTATGATTGGTTAATAAACAAAGAATACGATTGGTTGGAATTTACTGACTGATAATGATAAGAATTACTCTCGCCTTATAATTGGTTAATAAACAAAGAATACGATTGGTTGGAATTTACTGACTGATAATGATATGAATTACTCTCGCCTTATAATTGGTTAATAAACAAAGAATACGATTGGTTGGAATTTACTGACTGATAATGATAAGAATTACTCTCGCCTTATGATTGATTAATAAACAAAGAATACGATTGGTTGGAATTTACTGACTGATAATGATAAGAATTACTCTCGCCTTATGATTGGTTAATAAACAAAGAATACGATTGGTTGGAATTTACTGACTGATAATGATAAAAATTACTCTCGCCTTATGATTGGTTAATAAACAAAGAATACGATTGGTTGGGATTTCGTGCCTGATAATGATAAGAATTATTCTCATCTTACGACCAATCGTATTCTTTGTTTTTTAAGCAATCATAAAGTGAGAGTAAATCTTATCATTATTACAATTCATATATTATCGTATTCATAACCTGCCAACACAAGTTATTGTGTGAAACCTTCGGTGTTATAGGAAGGCGCGTAGATAGCGCTTTCACGAGGCGGTTAATTTGATAATCCATGTTTGTAAGTTGTAGTAAGTGGTCGTAGTTGGAAGAGGCTGTTTTAAGGCGATATTAAGTTATTGTGGAAATACAAACTAATCAGTATTGTGTAATTAATTTTAGGGGATCTAAAAGACGACCTCCGGTAAGGCTAGGAACGGAGAGGGTGGTGTGGAGACCGGAATTGTCACAAAGCGGGTGTTGCCCCATAAGGAGGTCAGTATGATCGATTTTTACCCAACTTAAACGCGTCGCATAAAGAATTCATCGATCTAAATTTAATCGAAATCAATCTGGATATACAAAACAAAAAGAACAAGGCAAAAATACATACATGTCTAACCTTCCAGAATTTTTCAAAGCTGAATTTGTGTTTTTTGATTAGTGAATGGTCATGAAAGGTCAAGATTAATAAAATGCCTGACTTTCAAAATTTGTCAGGCGTACCTTCACTTACATAGCATATACAGTAAGTATAGTTTATATACATTGTATACAATGACATATCGGATATAGTGACCAAAACCTTGGTACGCTGTTAATACATAAATACAGTTTATAATTTCATCGGTTGTAGTGACACTTCAGTTAATTATGACTTCTGCAATGGCACATTTTATCGCTTATAATGACGGGAGGAAGTGACTCGTCAGTAGCGTAATATATCAACATTGTAGCTACAGAAATATTTTGACGGTTAAAATGAGTCACATTTTTCCTTTTTACCTACATGTACTATAGTTTTTGTTTTTCTTATCTTCTTCATATACCAGATTATCGTACACTGAAGCAGCCGCATTCAGTAGTTATTAATATTTTGTTGTGAGCTTATCATATCGTGCGGGTACATTATTTTAGTTTACGTTATCCTGACTAATTCATTCAATAGTGATTTAATTATGACTTCGCGAAAAACATTCACGATAGAGGAAAACGCGCACATTATCTGGCAGTTATAGAATGGTGAAACTAATAAGGACATCGCCCAAGAATTACGCGTAGGTCATTCGACAATATCGGTGATATGGAAGAACCGTGAAAAAATTAAGAAAAAGTTTGAAACCGATTCTATGAAATCAAAAAAATTACGGCCTAAACAACATAATTATGTAGGCCAAGCGCTGTTAAAACGGTTTAAACACCAGAGGGCTAGTGATATCCCTTTTAACGGCCCTCTATTGCAAACTAAGGCGAACGATTTTTCTGAAAAAAAAATAATAACTTCAACTTGGATACGATTATGTCAGAGAGAATAAGCGGCGAGGCCGCATCAAATCCAATCGGTGTGTCAGAAAAATGACTAGAAACCATTTGACTAAAATTAAAAGAGGGCTATTCGGACGAAAAGATCTATAATGCTGATTATTCCGGTCTTTTTTTTTTAAACTGATGATGTATTGGCTTCAGTACTAGTAGAAATAAACGGGGGCGTAGATAATGACGATGAAGACATCAACCGGCCAAATCTTTCAGAAGTTTTAACGGTAATGAAAACCGTTTGCCTTTTTTCAGTTTTACAGAAATTGCTAATGACGAAACAAATTTGTTTTGATTTAGAAAAGAACCTTCAAAAACTGTATTACAACACCAAATGTTCAAAACAAAGCAAAATAACCGACTTTTTGAAAAAAAGTAAATTTTACAGTTTTAATGTATCTTCTTTAATTTTACCGTATTTGTATTTATTATCAGATATTTTTGTTTTTTTATATTATTTTATTACAGAAATAAATTATTTTACTGTATCACAATACTGATGTAGATGGAATATTAAAGAAGAACCACTACGCTACCTAAATATCGGTGATAATGAATTAAAATTATCGGTTCCTTGGAGGTCACTATCGATATTTACTATATTTTTATTGTTTTAAAAACTAGAAGAGTGTGGTAAGTACGTAAAATTCGAATATATCTGAAATAATATAAAAAAAACTGATAGCGCGTTGTTATTTTTTTCGAGCTATCCAAGTTAAAAAAAAAAAAGCAATTTTTTAGCACTCCCCCATTTGAAGTTACAAATTTAGTTTTCATCGCGCACGGCTTCTGTGAACTGCTTCTTTCAGAACGACTACCGCGCGAGCATGCTCTATTTTCCGCTCATTTTTCCAAGAAATTTAAACAACTTTTATATTAATTTTTGGTATAAAACTTTTCACCATTTGAAAGTACAAGTCTTGAAGAATAAATTGCACTTAAAATGGATACAGAAACGTTTTACAAGTTAAAATAATCACAGTTGTCTGAAGAATCTTTTTATAAACAAATTACAATATCTTAGCAACAAATAAACCAGTTTACTTGTATAACCACTTATTGAATTTGAAATTATAAGAGGTAACTTTTAAAATAAGAAAATAGTAAAAAAGTTATTTTTGTAGTAAATATTGGCTTTGTAAAAAAACCGGTGAATTTTAATGGTTTTTCAGCTTTTTTCAAATAATTAATTAAAAAGATTCAACGTTTAAGGGCTTAAATTATAGGTATTCGATTCCCCCCCCCCCCACGGGGGGAGAAGATCCCGCCTCGTAGCGTGTCAGGTCGCTACACCACCCCGTCCGTTCATAGCCAGTAGTGGCTTTAACGGAGGACATCGTCTCGGCCTCAAACTGATCACATACCACAGCGTTCAGTCCAGGCCTCGTTGAGATGCCACCGATGCAGATGCCTAGAGGGACATCTGCATCGGTAAATTCACCCCGATAGTAGATTTAGATTTATTCCTTCCGAAGAAGACCACAGCTACCACGTCGCCCTCAGAAACTAAGCTAGAAACCTTACCGCTGATTGAAGACCCCGCGCCTAATTTTAACAATTTAATGAGCCAATTTCATGAATGTCTCGAAATCGAGGCAATTAAACAACAACTTCCCCACTAAAAGTGTTGATCGCAACGAAATTTACACCTAGTTCCCTTAAAGAACCCAGCTAACGTTATAACTCATACATGAGTGCAAAAGTTAAATGAACTCCGGTCTGGTCTACCGGAGAGAGGAGAATGAACGCCTACTCCCGGTCGGCTCCATTGCGGAGACCCATTCACCTTCTTCCATTAACCTCCGTCGAAACGCCGCTGTATGCCACCTAAGCGGCATGCAGCCACGTCCCGCCGACAGTGTCCGTATGCTCATACAAATGCCCTCGTCGAAACGCGACCGCACCCCCTCCCCCGGGACAAGGAGTTCCATGCTCGTTGGCAGCGGCGCAACTCCGCCGACAGCTTAATTCCATTTATTTACGTGACATTTCTTATTAATTTAATCGTGGCACGCTGCCAAAGCGCCTACCTTCGGCCAGTCAACTGCTCAGGCGGTCCCTAGCCACCGGGGTTCCTACCATCTACTAAATCCCTTCGGCAGCCTTGCACAGGACGAGGAAGCGAAGGAAGCCAGCAACAACTGTCCACTCACTGCGAGTCCTCCAGTTGACTCGCAGATCCAAGAAGGAGTTTACTCTCTCGAGTTCCCTAGTAACTCTGGTACGCTCAGCTTCGTACCTGTAAATTATAGGTACTGCATGTGCGTGCAACTTTTATTCAGAACATTTTCGGCTTTGCCTACAAAATTGAAAAACCGATTTTCACTACCTTTGAACGACCGCCATTTTGTTCAGTCGCATATAAACCATTTATACTTACCCTAATCTACAACCTCATGTACTTCCCTAAACTCTAATCTTTTAGCAAAAAAATTCCCATTGATGACTGAGGTATCAGAATAGTAATATTGTTTCTACAATAAGAGATCTGGAATAAAATGTTCAATATTTCAAAGAAATTAGGGTTCAAATACAAAGATAGAAGAACAATTGCTAACATTTACAGGAACCAAACAGCAACAGTAACAATTGAAGAACATAAGAAAGAAGCCGTAATAAGAAAGGGAGTCCGACAAGGATGTTCCCTATCCCCGTTACTTTTTAATTTACACATAGAACTAGCAGCTAATGTTGTTAAAGAACAATTTAGATCCGGAGTAACAGTACAAGGTGAAAAAATAAAGATGCTACGATTTGCTGATGATATAGCAATTCTAGCCGAGAGTAAAAAGGATTTAAAAGGAACAACGAACGGCATGGATGAAGAACTACCGCATGAAAATAAACAAGAACAAAACGAAAGTAATGAAATGTAGTAGAAATAATGAAAATGAACCATTGAATGTAAAAATAAGAAGAGAGAAGATTACGGAGAAGAAGAATTTTGTTATTTAGGAAATAGAATTATTAAAGATGGACGAAGCAGGAGCGATATAAAATGCCGAATAGCACAGGCGAATCGAGCCTTCAGTCAAAAATATAATTCGTTTACATCAAAAATTAATTTAAACGTCAGGAAAACATTTTTAAAAGTATATATTTCGAGCGTAGCTTTATATGGAAGTGAAACTTAGACGATCGGAGTACCTGAGAAGAAAAAATTAGAAGCTTTTGAAATGTGGTGCTATAGGAGAATGTTAAAAATCAGATCGATGGATAAAGTGACAAATGAAGAGGTGTTGCGGGAAATAGATGAAGAAAGAAGCATTTGGAAAAATATAGTTAAAAGAAGAGACAGACTTACAGGCCACATATTAAGGCATCCTGGAATAGTCGCTTTAATACTGGAGGGACAGGTAGAAGGAAAAAATTGTGCAGGCAGGAAACGTTTGGAATATGTAAAACAAATTGTTAGGGATGTAGGATGTAGGGGATATACCGAAATGAAACGACTAGCACTAAATAGGGAATCTTAGAGAGCTGCATCAAACCAGTCAAATGACTGAAGACAAAATAAAAAAATCTTAATTTTAAATAAAACGGTAAGTATTATATATATATATATATATATATATATATATATATATATATATATATGTTACATAAACATATATGGAGAGACATAAAGAAAAAAGACAACGAAACCATTCTTTAACCTTGCGATAGCACGGAAAATATTTCTGTTATTTTAACATCCCTCTATTCATATAAACGCACTGCAATATTAAAATTATAGAATATTTTAAGTAAATAAATATATAATAATATCATAAAATACTTAGATTTAAAAAAAAAAATATTTCATAAAGTTATTACATCAGTTGTTCTTGATGTTACAAATTAAATTTGATCATCGTGAGAGAAAGGTTCATCTTAACAAGAAACGTAAATATTTATGCAATACGTAACCAGTCTTAATAAAAATAAATAGAAATAGAACATTGAATAAGAACAAAAAAGAAAATTTCAATGTATAAATGAGTAATAATATTATTATTAAACATATTTATATTAGAAACGACTAACGGCGCCGTGAAAACAGTCCGAACAAGGTGAGGTGGGACATATAAACGCCTCCTCAAACTTCCAAGGCAACGCAAGGACGAATAATAACAGTGTTTACTATTTAAGGGAAAAATAATATATAAGAAAGGGAATTTTTTCAATTAAAATTTCCCTTATCTCGTTCTAGTAAACTGCTTTTAATATCGGGTTTCTTTGTAGTGTAACTGACTGACATCAGTTATACCAGGATGTGTATATGCATATTAGGTTCAATTAATTCATAAGTATTTAAAGTTATTAAGGACATGTTTTCTTTATTGTTTTATTAAATAAAAATATTTTTATATATATTTATTTTTTTATGTGTATTTTTAACATATATTAAAAATTAAATACCCGTTAATTATTAATAGATTTTATTATTTTTTTTAATAACACTGAAGTTACGTGTGAATTTAATCTTTTTTTTTTTTTTTTTAATTTTTAAATACCTTTCTTAAATTAACCAAATAAAACAGTTAACTATCTTAATTACCC
This sequence comes from Lycorma delicatula, assembly GCF_047948215.1. NCBI lineage: Eukaryota > Metazoa > Arthropoda > Insecta > Hemiptera > Fulgoridae > Lycorma > Lycorma delicatula. The sequence continues at coordinate 14,536,510 of NC_134467.1, read as the reverse complement.
TTTTAACTATTACCATTTAAATAATTAAAACCCTTCTACACACTCATTTATCCTTTTAATAAAATGCAGTTCTTGTTTAAAAATATTAACTACGTTAAATAAACTGAAAAACAAAAAATTCAACAAATTTTAAATCTACAAACCTGGATGGTCATTTCGATTGTTAAACAATCATCATCAGTATATAAAAACCGTTGAAAACTTCAACTTATTTATCCTCAATATTTTATTATTTCTTTTAAACTTCATTTATACAGGGTCATTCACGGGAACCGGATGCTCTTAAAATAATCATAAAAAATTGAATATTTACTTTAAAAAAGTTTTATCGGTACTGAAACACTTGTTAAATCAAAGCATTTGTTACTTACACATGAACGAAAAATTATGTCCGGCAAGTGATGTCCATTTTGGGCAATACATTGTTGTAGCCTTTCACGGTAACCGGCCTCAATTCTTTGCAGCATGTCTACATCAATCTGGGTGACGTGATTACGAATTGCGATCTTTAGGTCCTCCAATGTACGCGGTTTATTGCCGTACACACGCGATTTCAGAAACCCCCACAGAAAAAAATCACAACTACTCACTCAAATCGGGGGACCGAGGGGGCCAAGGAATGTCGCCGAATCTGAAAACGATCCGTCCCGAAAACAAGTTACGGAGAACAGCCATCGTTGCCCTCGCTGTGTACGCTGTAGCTCCATCCTGTTGGAATAATGCACTTTGAAAATCGATTCCCCGGTTTCGTAAGTCAGGATTGAAAAACGTATTCAACATCGCAATGTAAAGATCAGCTGTTACAGTTACGGCAGCGTCATTTTCTTCAAAAAAATACGGTCCAATAAGACCGACCTTTCGCATTGCACACCAGACGGTCACCTTTGGGCTATGAAGTGGTCTCTCGTGAAGCCGATGCTGGTTTCTTTCTGCCCGATACCGGCAATTCTGTTTGTTGACGAAGCCATTCAGATGAAAACGGGCTTCGTCACTCATTAAAAATAACTAATTTTCATTTTCTTCAAAAACGGTAAGCAATTGTCGACAAAATTGTAATCGCCGCGTGAAATCTTGCTCGTTTAACTGCCGCACGACGGCTATCTTGTAAGGATGGAAATGCAGGTCTGTATGCAGAATTCGTGTTACCGTACTTGTGCTCATTTGAAGTGCTGCTGAATGCCTCTGAATAGAGCGGCGCGTGCTTCTGATAACGGCTTCCCTTACTTGTTCGATGTTCTCCGGAGTGCTAGCGGTTCGTCGGGGACCCGGTGGTTTTTTCTTCAATATTGAACCGCTTGCTCCAAGGTTGTTTACCCGTTGCGATATTGTGTTACGAGAAGGCACACTTGCATTACGATGGATACTAAACTGACGGCGGAATTCTCGCTGAACAGCAGTTACGGATTCGTCATTCGCACAAAACTGTCATACGCGTACAGGCGTTGGTCTAGCGTCCACGACTACATATCGACGACTAAAATGTAAATGCTATGAACAAAGGAAACGTCAGACACCAGCCACGTGCCCCTCCCACCACGAACGCCCGAGTACAACCCACTTCAAAAACATCCGGTTCCCGTGAATGACTGTATATGTACTTTTTTTTTAATATCAACTGATGATGATTATTTAAAAAACGAAATAACCATATAATTATAGAATTTAAATTTGTTATTTTCTTTTTGAACTTTCTATCAAATTTATTTGAAACAATTTTTTTTTTTTCATTAAACAAACCAAGTTCTATAATGAAAAGAATAGATATATCATTTATATATAAATTTGGGTTTGGCAGGCACATTTGTAAAACTATATTTAAATCAATAAAAAAAAACTGGAAACTACAGGAACTTCAAATAGAAAAAAATAATTTTTATTTAATTTAGCATTAAAAGGAATTATAAAAAATAAAAACACAGGAATAATTTTACAATCTGTAAAAAAAAATCAATGATGTTTCTTCAAGACAACATTCGATAAAGTTTAGTAAGGTAATTTTTGAATTGTTTAAGGGACAAATAGATATTTTGTCGCTACACATCTACAGAAACGGGTAACTTTCTTGTTTTAGGTACCCTATATCCGGGAAGGTTTTGAACTTCAGGAAGATATAAAAGTTTTGTTGCCTTATTTATACAGGAAAACTTCGAAAGTTATTGCTCCCATTCAGATAAAAGTCCAGAAATCCCTAAAGATAAAGATTCCCTAAATTAGAAGAAGCTTTAAATTTTCGTTCGGGTCGGTTTTTTTATGTCATTTTGCGATTCCTGTTTGTTTAGATGTCTTATCTTATCTTCTACACTTTCATTAATTTTTCCCCGTTTTGGAATTATTAGATATAAATCTGAATATGACATCAGATAATACCTTTGCAATCTAAATGACTTGTTTTAGAAGATTTTTTCCTACCCGATAACTATATATATATATATAATGGGCGAGTTACTTGTTGGAAAATATGACTAAATTAAGGTAAAATTTTATTTTAACAATTGTTGAGGATGCCAACTGATTAATCAACTCATATTAATGATTATTTCCATGGCGGAGTGGTAGCGTCTCATTCTTTCATCCGGAAGTCCCGGGTTCGAATCCCGGTGACCGGGTTCCAAAGATTTCCACCTTAAAGTTAAGAAAAACTTCAAATTTACTCTATACGACAACGGTTGCATGTGAAAAAAAGTTTCACATGTTTACCATACGACGTGAAAAGATAAAGATGCTACGATTTGCTGATGATATAGTAATTCTAGCCGACAGTAGAAAGGATTTAGAAGAAACAATGAACGGCATAGGTGAAGTCCTACGCAAGAACTATCGCATGAAAATAAACAAGAACAAAACAAAAGTAATGAAATGTAGCAGAAATAACAAAGATGGACCGCTGAATGTGAAAATAGGAGGAGAAAAGGTTATGGAGGTAGAAGAATTTTGTTATTTGGGAAGTAGAATTACTAAAGATGGACGAAGCAGGAGCGATATAAAATGCCGAATAGCACAAGCGAAACGAGCCTTCAGTAAGAAATATAATTTGTTTACATCAATAATTAATTTAAATGCCAGGAAAAGATTTTTGAAAGTATATGTTTGGAGTGTCGCTTTATATGGAAGTGAAACTTGGACGATCGGAATATCTGAGAAGAAAAGATTAGAAGCTTTTGAAATGCGGTGCTACAGCAGAATGTTAAAAATCAGATTGGTGGATAAAGTGACAAATGAAGAAATATTGCGGCAAATAGATGAAGAAAGAAGCATTTGGAAAAATATAGTTAAAAGAAGAGAGACTTATAAGCCACATACTAAGGCATCCTGGAATAGTCGCTTTAATATTGGAAGGACAGGAAGAAGGAAAAAATTGTGTAGGCAGGCCACGTTTGGAATATGTAAAACAAATTGTTGAATTGTTGGGGATGTAGGATGTAGAGGGTATACTGAAATGAAACTAGCACTAGAAAGGGAATCTTGGAGAGCTGCATCAAACCAGTCAAATGACTGAAGACAAAAAAAAACCATACGACAAACCCCATCTTCTTACAACTCCAGCAACATTTTGGTCATCCCTTGTCGTAAGGATTCGTTGTATCAAAAATTATTTCAGATAAAAATTTTAGGTAATTTATAGATGATTAACGATCACTTTAAACCGATTCCATACTGTGCCTATTAAGGTATGGTTTTTTGTCCTCAAAATCCCATTTTTCCACCCTCTGGGCAATCATTGTGATATAAAAAAACTTTACTTAAATCAATTTTAGGCCCTTATTCAAAGAATAGTAAGAACTTCAAACGAATTCGATATTTTACCTAATAAGAAAATTATAGCGATTTTTTTTTTCAAAAAAACCCTCCATTTTCACCCCAACGGTTCGATTTTAGTCATTAATGAACTCGACCGAGATTTTGGGACGAGTTATTTTTAAGGAACAATTAAAAGTGATTGGCGCAGAATTACTGCAGTTATCGTGTCCACAAGAAAGTGATATATATATATATATATATATTTTTTTTTTTTTGTCTTCAGTCATTTCACTGGTTTGATGCAGCTCTCCAAGATTCCCTTTCTAGTGCTAGTCGTTTCATTTCAGTATACCCTCTACATCCTACATCCCTAACAATTTGTTTTACATATTCCAAACGTGGTCTGCCTACACAATTTTTTCCTTCTACCTGTCCTTCCAATATTAAAGCGACTATTCCAGGATGCTTTAATATCTGGCCTATAAGTCTGCCTCTTCTTTTAACTATATTTTTCCAAATGCTTCTTTCTTCATCTATTTGCCGCAACACCTCTTCATTTGTCACTTTATCCACCCGTCTGATTTTTGACATTCTCCTATAACACCGCATTTCAAAAGCTTCTAATCTTTTCTTCTCAGATATTCCGATCGTCCAAGTTTCACTTCCATATAAAGCGACACTCCAAATATATACTTTCAAAAATCTTTTCCTGTCATTTAAATTAATTTTTTATGTAAACAACTTATATTTTTTACTGAAGGCCCGTTTCGCTTGTGCTATTCTGCATTTTATATCGCTCCTGCTTCATCCATCTTTAGTAATTCTACTTCCCAAATAACAAAATTCTTCTACCTCCATAATCTATTCTCCTCCTATTTTCACATTTGGTCCATCTTTGTTATTTCTACTACATTTCATTACTTTTGTTTTGTTCTTGTTTATTTTCATCCGATAGTTCTTGCGTAGGACTTCATCTATGCCGTTCATTGTTTCTTCTAAATCCTTTTTACTCTCGGCTAGAATTACTATATCATCGGCAAATCGTAGCATCTTTATCTTTTCACCTTGTACTGTTACTTCGAATCTAAATTGTTTTTTAACATCATTAACTGCTAGTTCCATGTAAATATTAATATGTTACGGAGATAGGGAACATCCTTGTCGGACTCCCTTTCTTATTACGGCTTCTTTCTTATGTTTTTCAATTATTACTGTTGCTGTTTGGTTCCTGTACATGTCAGCAATTGTTCTTCTATCTCTGTATTTGAACCCTAATTTTTTTAAAATGCTGAAAATTTTATTCCAGTCTACGTTATCGAATGCCTTTCTAGGTCTATAAACGCCATGTATGTCGGTTTGTTTTTCTTTAATCTTCCTTCTACTATTAATCTGAGGCCTAAAATTGCTTCCCTTGTCCCTATAGTTTTCCTGAAACCAAATTGGTCTTCTCCTAACACTTCTTCCACTCTCCTCTCAATTCTTCTGTATAGAATTCTAGTTAAGATTTTTGATGCATGACTAGTGAAACAAATTGTTCTGTATTCTTCACATTTATCTGCCCCTGCTTTCCTCGGTATCATGACTATAACACTTTTTTTGAAGGCTGACGGAAATTCCCCTTTTTCATAAATATAACACACCAGTTTGTATAATCTATCAATCGCTTCCTCACCTGCACTGCGCAGTAATTCTACAGGTATTCCGTCTATTCCAGGAGCCTTATGTATTAGCCTATATATATATATATATATATATATATATATATATAAACTTTTGTATTAACGGTGATTTTGGGGTTTGAGGGATGTGAAACGCCTAGATATGTCGAAATTTTTCGGAAATTGAATCATGGTACCTATTACAATAGGTAGCTCTCAATAGAAATTAGTAGTTACAATAGAAATAAACTACCGCGGTAATTTGTATGGAAATATATATTATATTCTATTAAGTGGAAACAAAAGCGAGGGTATTTTTTTAAAATAAAAAAACATTACAAAAACTGAATAGAAAGGAATGAAAAAAAATAATCAACCGGCCTTAAAAAATAAAAAAATAAAATAATTCATCAAAATGAGAATTAAAAATATATTACTCTCAATAAATTTGGTTTACGTAATTAAAATTTTAATAATACAATAATTTTTTGTTAAAGTACCATCTAAACAAGCAGATTTAAAAAAAAAATTCATGACCCTTACAAAATAAAACATGTTTATAAAAAAATTATACGAACATTTTGGAAAAACAAAATTGCACTGGACTTTGAATTCTATTATTTAAAAATATATTCTTTATAATACAAAGGAAAACCCAAAAAGTTTTTATAAAGAAAAAAAAATAGATGATATCATAAATTATGATAAAAATTTAACAAAAACTAAGAATCTAAAACTAATTGAATTACGGTACATTCATAATAAAAAAAAATTATCGATAAAACATTACGTTAAAAAAAAATGAAAGAGAAGGTAAATTTTAAATTACGTATAAATTAAGTTGGTAACATTGTATTAGGCAGTAACCTCACATTGGTATTTTACAACAAACCGTTCACTCACTGCCAGGCTGGCCATAGTAACGGAGAGAGTGTCTTTAAAAATTAGTACATATGGTATATGTATTATTACAAAAGTAATAATAAAAAAATATTATAATTAATATAGTGATTTTTAAGCCAGCTCTCTGTATGGTTAACTTATATTTAAATTTTAAATATAAATAATATATATATATATTTATAAATGTAAAACTAAAAAAAAAAAAAAAAATATTTATATATAAATGAATTTGTGGTGTATACAAACATACATATATATTTTTTTTTAATTGTGATGCGTGAAGTGTTGGACATTTTTAAAGGCGGAGAGAATGTTAAACATTCTACGGGTTCATTATTACCGACAGAAAAAATGAGTGCGGATAAATCAAAAACAACGCCGTCAGTTAACGTTTTGTCGACACAACCCGGATATTTGGATTTAACACCAGAACAAGCGAAAAGACTTATTAGGACTGAACCGATTCACGATTACTACGAAGTCGAGGATGAACCCTTTGCAAGGTATGATTTTTTATTTTATTTATTTTAATTTTTTTAATCCATGACGTGTTTAAAAATAATCTTTGTAAGTACATAAAAAACGGATTTTTTCTGTTTAAAATGGTTTTTTATTACGTATTATTAATTTTTCATGTTATAATTATGTTATTTGGAGATGTTTGCCGAAAAATTATAAGTATAATGTAACCAAACAGAAACTACACTCGCTTCGCTCGCTACATAAGGTTAATGAGCGAAGCGAGCGTATGTTAAGTTTGATTAGTTTATATTTATAATTATAAGCATATAATTGCATACTAATACGTAATGCGTAACGTAAAAAAAAACCATTGTGGGGGAAAACAGAAAAGACCCGAAAAAGTTCATGAATAATTTTTTCAATAATATTTATTTGTCGGGCCGTTTTTTTAATGATAAAAAAATTAATTTAAAACTCTTTCATACAGTTCTGAATTTAAATAAAAATTTTAAAGCCAATAATATAATAAAAAGTGTCATCAGTTTTATAATTTTAACAAATTTTATGAATAAATCTCCCCCAACTAATATAAAAAAAAATTTAAATTTTTAATATTTATTTTAACACATTTTCAAAGTATGAACAATATTTAAAATTTGTTTATTTATTTAGAAAAATTCATCAAAGATTTAAGATTTATCGCATCGGGTTGGTCTAGTGGTGAACCCGTTATCGCAAATCAGCTGATTTCGAAGTTTTCGAGATTTCTAAGGTTCAAATCCTAGTAAAAGGGAGATTTTATACGAACTTGAAAACTAGATCGTGGATACCGATATTCTTTGGTGGTTGGGTTTCAATTAACTACACATCTCAGGAATGATTGACCTGAGTCTGTACAAGAGCACTTTATTCATACGTATCATCCTCTGAAGTAATACCTTACGGTTTCCAAGTGATGATAACGCGTAAGCGTTTTTCGCCCTCCAAAAAAAAGAAAAAATAAATAAATATCTTATGGTGTTTTCCGTAGGCTAAACAGAAAAAATATCCTGTTTGGTCTATTTGTGAAGTCTTCATCGCAAATCAGCCGATTTCGAGAGTGTTCTAACGTTCAAATTCTAGTAAATGCAGTTACGTTTATATGGATTTGAATACTAGATCGTGGATACCGGCGTTCTTTGGTGGTTGGGTTTTAATTAACCACACTGTACAAGACAACTTCATTTAAATTCATTTATATCATCCTCTGAAGTAATACCTCTTACGGTGTTTTCGGTGGCTAAACAGAAAGAGAGAGAGAGAGAGAGTGAGTGAGTGAGAGTGTGTGAGAGAAGTCGCTAATGACTTTAATTGTAGATGCGACTATCAGAAAAAAAAATTAACAACCATAAAATTCAACTCCTAATAAAGCGTTGTAGTAATTAAAATTTGAAATATTTGAGTTAATTGGTTTATTGTAGAAAAAACAATTTCATATTATTGTAATCTAAAAGGGAATATTGCAAATGGAAAAAATTACCATTTTTGGATTTTTTAATAAAGGTATGACACTCGTTATTACTCGCCCTTTCAAAAGATTTAAAAAAGTTATAAGTACATCCCCTGCATATAGAAACGTCATCCTACCAAATTTTTTAATTTTACGTCAACTCGTTCCTGAGGTATTAACAAAAATAGTGAACATACACGCACACGCGTGTATTTTTATACATTTTTTTAACTGGATTTCAACGTTTCCCCTGAGTCTGAACTGGTCATTTTTGATATGATACTAACGAAAGTATTTTCAATAATTCAAAGCTTTATTCTCGACGTCGTTTATGTAAATATAAAAGGGTTGACTACAAAATAATCTTTTATTATTTTTGGTGGGGGGTTACAGAACAATTCTGTATAAATAAAAGTTCAGAAAATTTTATTCCATGCATTAATTCACGTATTAGGCATATATTTTTAACAAGCTGTTTTCAAAAAAAGTCACGTATTTTCTAGTTACAAAAAATGGGGTGTCAAATCTTTGTTGGTTCCAGCAATTATATATTCATGATTCATTTTATAGTAAATTAAAAAAAAAAAAATTATATATTATATATATTAACTTTTTACACACTATTTCGACCTATAAAAAGTCAACAATTTACGTTTAAAGACTTCCTATTTAAATAAAAAATTCATTGATGAGTTTTATTAATGAATAGGAATTAAAAGAATTTAAAAAAAATAACTTAAAACTTTTGCATCTTTGTAACGTATATGGACTGAAATATTTTTCACTTTTATCTGTTAGATGGTATAATGATAAAACGCACGCAATATCATAAAAGATATAAATCAATACCAAAAAGGGTTGGTTAACCAGTATATATTTTCAACAACAACAATTATCTATTTCTAATCAAATAAAAGAAAAATGAGGAACGAAGTGATTTCCTCACTGTTTTTTTTTTTCAATTATATATTAAAAGCAATGAAATGTAGTAGAAATAACAAAGATGGACCACTGAATGTGAAAATAGGAGGAGAAAAAATTATGGAGATAGAAGAATTTTGTTATTTGGGAAGTAGAATTACTAAAGATGGACGAAGTAGGAGCGATATAAATTGCCGAATAGCACAGGCGAAACGAGCCTTCAGTCAAAAATATAATTTGTTTACATCAAAAATTAATTTAAACGTCAGGAAAACATTTTTAAAAGTATATATTTCGAACGTAGCTTTATATGGAAGTGAAACTTGGACGATCGGAGTATCTGAGAAGGAAAGATTAGAACCTTTTGAAATGCGGTGCTATAGGAGAATGTTAAAAATCAGATGGGTGGATAAAGTGACAAATGAAGAGGTATTGCGGAAAATAGATGAAGAAAGTAGCATTTGGAAAAATACAGTTAAAAGAAGAGACAGACTTATATAGGCTACATACTAAGACATCCTGGAATAGTCGCTTTAATATTGGAAGGACAGGTAGAAGGAAAAAATTGTGTAGGCAGGCCACGTTTGGAATATGTAAAACAAATTGTTAGGGATGTAGGATGTAGAGGGTATACTGAAATGAAACGGCTAACAGTAGATAGGGAATCTTGGAGAGCTGCATCAAACCAGTAAATGAAAAAAAATAATTAAAAGTCAGCTAATATTTAACTCTGCAAAACGTTCCAAATATTAAACACTGGTTGTATAATACATCATTAATTTCAGGGAAAGTAAATTGATGTTCCATGGGACAGATAGTAGTGTAAAGTATTCATTTTTGAAGCAATTTAATGATATATATATATATATATATATATATATATGAACACAATCGAATGTTTGATAAAACATTAACAAAATGAACATTAAGGAATTTCACAAAATTTAACCTTTTTCATTTCTCCCTTTTCCTTTTTCATCTTTTCCCCATTTTCCATAGTTCTTTTCCCTTTCCCCCCATAACGTTTCCTTACCCATTTATCTAATTCTCTTATTTCCCTTTCCTCCTTTCTCTTTCTCCTGTTTCCCCTTTTATTTGTTCTCCTTTTCATTTTCTTTTTCCTTTTTTATTTTTTCGATTTTTCCCTCTCTCCCTTTTCCCCCGCACATAAATTAGTCCAATATTTTTTTAGTTTAAAGCAAACACACAGATCGGAAACAATGAATTGGAATTGAAAAATATTTGGTATAGCTTTTGTTGCTTTTACGTCCAACACATAGCGCTGTTTTTCACAAAAAAAAACATGTTTTTATCTGTCACAGATGTGATAGGTATATAAAAACTCACGTATTCGTATGCAACGTTGTGTCAAAATTTCAAAGCAATCGGAGATTTAAGATTTTGAACAAACGAACATTTACATTTTTATTTATTTAGATACTGGTATTTCTTTCTTTTGGTGAAGCTGTTCTGATCAGTGAATTGCTATGAATTTGCTTCAATATAAAATTATTTATTTACAATTTTGAATAATTACTTCATCGGTCTACCACGTAATCATTTTCCTTTTCCGTTAAGTTTTGAACATTTTTAATTTCATATATGAGGAAACAATAATTTTTCTCAGTTAAATATTTGTTTATGTATTTTTTTTTAAGTCGATCTATTGTTTGGAAACATATTTCTTCTGCGTAATAACTTTTGCGCATTTAATTTTACGATTGCATCACTTTTAAAAATTAAAGGGAATCTTTAAAAATCTGATATTATCATTCTTTGTCGTCATATCTTTTATTTAAATGTAAATACAGATTGTTTTTGTTTGTAAATAGTTGTACAAAATAATTAATAGAAAATAATTCATTAGTAAAGAAAATACGTTATATTTTCTAACGTATTTTCTATCTATATTCAAACAATATTTATAGAATTTTTTTATTTGTAAAAATATAATCGATAGTTGTAAGAGAGAAAATAAATTTAATAAAAAAAATCACACAAAAATAAACGTATAAAATTACAAATTTTTGTTTATTTTTCAATTTAATTTTTATATTTGTTACAAAATAAAAATAATATTGGATTTTTCTACTAAAATTAGTCATCTCATTTTTAAGGTTTGGCTGTTTTAATTTACGTAAATAAAGAATAAAATGAAAAAAAAAAATTAAAAATGATTCAATTATAAATTTTTTCCTATAACTAATTTGTATTTAACAGGAAAAATAATAAATTATTTATTCTGACGGTATATAGATTACGTCATAGGACGGGTAGATAAAATGAGAAATTATCTTAATATTTGCCTGGATGGGTCAAGGAAAACCATGGTAGTAAAACTAGAAATAAAATACGCAACTAATTATAAAAATAAAGAGTACTTATCATTAAAATCGGTATTAATTATTAAAAATATAAATACGAAGTATGAATTTTATAGCGATTAAAAGTGTTATTCCTGACCGGTATTCGAACCCGGGATTCCCAGATAAAAGGCTAAAATACTACCGCTCTGCCAAATAGATTTATTTATTTAAACCTTGCTAAATAATTATTAAGTTTTACGATTGTGAGTGATAAAAGTTAGATACAAATATTAAGAAAGAGCTATATAAACCCTAAACAGAACTAAATAAGTATATTAAACGAGTTCCTTCCTTTCTATCTGTAGATATTTATTACTTATTACTAACCGATGTATTACATTTGTTAAAAATGTAAATAGTTAAAATTATCAAAAAAAGGACGTCTTAACCAAAATAGGGTAAGTGATAGGAAAGAACAAAAAGTAACAAAAACGTGGACAACAGTTCTTAAAATCGTATGTTTTTACTCTTCCGTCTTTCGCTATAGTCTTAGAAGGGAAAGTATTGTAATCGGTCCAAATTGGGCATTTCACCGGATCTTGACGTTTTGACACCTAAGGAACCCAAAAAACCGGATGGAAATTTCACCCTAAATCACCTTATATCTTCAAAATTACTCGATCAATTTATACCTCTCTTTTCCTGTTTAGCCTCCGGTAACTACCGTTTAGATAATACTTCAGAGGATGAATGAGGATGATATGTATGAGTGTAAATGAAGTGTATAGTCTTGTACATTCTCAGTTCGACCATTCCTGAGATGTGTGGTTAATTGAAACCCAACCACCAAAGAACACCGGTATCCACGATCTAGTATTCAAATCCGTGTAAAAATAACTGGCTTTACTAGGACATGAACGCTGGAACTCTCGGCTTCCAAATCAGCGGATTTGGGAAGACGCGTTCACCACTAGACCAACCCGGTGGGTCGATCAATTTATACCTAATTCGGTCAGACATACGGGACATTGATGCCATTAAATTTTCAATTTAAAGGTCAAAGGGGTGAGGCTGTAGAGCAAGGTCGCCCTCAGTATCTCGAGAATTTGTCTAAGGTAGTATTTTTCTTATACACATTTCTTAACAATTAAAAACTAACAATATTTTTAAAAAAAACCTTTTGTAACTCAAAGCCTCACCCCAAAAAATTCTCTAAAAAAAAAGTGGTCAAGTGGTATACTGTGTCATTAGTAACTCCTTTCACCACAAGAAGCATTAGTGTAGGACGACGTAGAGCTGCTATAGTCGTCTGATTTGTTGTGACGTCACAGGTGAGCGGTTGAAGTGTAAAAAATTATTTAAAATGACCCCTAGTACCGCCACGCCCGCGTGAATAAAAAATATATGCGTGTGCGTTATAGTTGTTATCTTCTTTTGTCTGTTTAACCTCCGGAACCACCGTAAGGTATTACTTCACAGATGATATGTATGAATGTGAATGAAGCGTAGTTACGTATATTCTCAGGTAGACCGTTCCTGAAATGTGTGATTAATTGAAACCAAACCCCCCAAAAAACACCGTTATTCATGATCTATAGTATTCTAATTCGTATAAAAGTAACTGCCTTTACTAGGATTTAAACCTTAGAACTTTCGACTTTAAAATCAGCTGATTTGTGATGACGAGTTCACTACTAGACCAGCCCGTGGGTTGGCCCAGCTCGGTGTGCTTCAACGACTTATCAGTGTAATGTAACTCTACCGGTAAATTTATAGACTAACACACTCACGCCGATCATTCTTGAGACATATGGTTAATTGAAATCCGATCAGCAAAGAACACCGGTATCCACGATCTAGTATTCAAATCCGTATAAAAGTAACTATCTTTACTAGTATTTGAACCTTAGAACTCGCGACTTCAAAATCAACCGATTTGCAAGCGTGCGCTTTATCTTGGTCTAGATAAAATCTAAATAACCCACCGGGTTGGTCTAGTGGTGAACCCGTCTTCCCAAATCTCAGCTGATTTGGAAGTCGAGAGTTCCAGCGTTCATGTCCTAGTAAAGTCAGTTATTTTTATACGGATTTGAATACTAGATCGTGGATACCGGTGTTTTTTGATGGCTGGGTTTCAAATTAACCACACATCTCAGGAACGGTCGACCTGAGACTGTACAAGACTACACTTCATTTACACTCATACATATCATCCTCTGAAGTATTATCTGAAAGGTAATTACCGGAGGCTAAACAGGAAAAAGAAAAAAAAAAGATAAAATTTAGACTTATTGAATTAATAAATAACAAATATTATATTTAAATAAAATTATAAACATTTTTAATTAAGTTGTTTGTGTATGTGTGTGTAAGCCGTGCATCAGAAAAAACCGTGACGGGAAAGTCCTACAACTGTCTTTAGACCTAAACTAACAAATTATTTGATAAACTAATTAGACCGAAATTCGTATTGATTTGGAAAACACCCGATACTCTAATTTTTCATATTATCATCGTACTTCCTCCTTTAATAAATTTATTCTAGATATATTGACTGGTAAAGTAAAAACTAAATTAATTTTTAAAAAAATGTAGTTTTAAATTTGATAACAAAGCAGATGTTTATAAAATAGAATGTAGAAAGGAAAACTATAAACAAAATTTACTTACGTTGGAATGACAAACATAAGAAAAGGTGTCAGGAAAATTTACAAACATATAAATTACAATAAGCTTAAGTTACATCAGCTATATTACAGAAAAATAAACATATTTTCAAGTATAGAAAACATGTTTTACTTTTCTATTCCTAATATGTACTTTATTATGATGTGTTCAACTTAAAAAAAAATACGACTAAATAGTCGAACGAGAAGAGAATTATACGTATGAAAAGTAAACGAAGTGCAGTCTTGTACATACTCAGACCGACCATTCCTGAGATAATTTTGTTTAAGGGTAATCATTACCGTCTATCTTTTGTGAAAATTCCATGCCTGACCGGGATTCGAACCCGGGACCTCTGGATGAGAGGCTGAGACACTACCACTTGCGCCGGCTAGATTAAGTTATTTTAATTTAAATTAACTTATTTCCTAATGAGGAAGGGTGTTTAACTGAACGAAGACGAACCCGTTTTTTCGCTTTTTCCGATTTTAACCATTAAAAAAAAAAATTCTTACGCAAAAGGTAACCAATTTTGAACACACTCGACCACCAGCTCAAAAAAAAAGCACTGAAAATGAATTTATACAACGCAAACCTCTGCTCGTGAAAAGAGACCAGAGGTTTATGTAATAGCATTCCGAGACGCCGCCCGCCAGGACAACCCGCCTGAAGGGCCTCTAGCTACGGAGGCACGTCCTGCGGCTAGTATTAAAAAATAAACTGAGAAGAAATTCCAAAAAAAAACTATTTTATTTATTTCTACCGGTTACGACTGCTCAATGGAAACTGACCACCAAAGTATATACACCGGTATGCATTGTCTAATACTCAAATCCGTATTTTAACTTTACTAGGATTTGAACCTCAACCCACCGGGTTGGTCTAGTGGTGAACGTGTTTTCCCAAATCAGTTGATTTGGAAGTCGAGAGTACCAGCGTTCAAGTCCTAGTAAAGGCAATTACTTTTATACGAGTTTGAATACTAGATCGTGGATACCGATGTTCTTTGGTGGTCGGGTTTAAATTAACCACACATCTCAGGAATGGTCAAACTAAGACTACATTTCATTTACACTCATATATATCATCCTCATTCATCGTCTGAAGAAGTAATACCTGGAACGGTAATTCCCTGAGGTTAAACAGAAAAAAAATAAAAAAAAAGGATCGCAGAACTTTTAACTTCAAAAATCAGTCGATTTGAGTCGGTAGAGTTTTACAACTAGTGTAATCCAGTGGGTGGAGGATGATAATGAAATTGATTTTTTCACACGTGATAAAATGTCACGTCTAATTGGGATTCGAACCAAGAATCTCCGGATGAAAAACAAGAGGTGCTACCACTTCACCACGATCGGCGATGAAAAAATTTGTTTCTATGCAATTTGCTTTTTTGGTATTGTATTTCAAAAGTCTATTTATTACAAACGAAAATATCGTTTAATTTATTATTAAAATTTATAATTTATTGGACAAAAAATAAAAATTTATAAACATTATGATACGTAAATTAACGACTGTTTATCATATTCATTTAGTTAACTGTATAATTTACGTATATTGTGGACTATGTAATACTCTATCATTATCATATTAAATAAGTTACGCATTACATAAATGGAAACAGTTATGATTTTTTTTATTTAATAAATTATATATATAGCAAAAATAAATATTTAAGTCGGTTTATATTGTACTATATCTGCAATTTTATTATTATTATTATTATATTATAGATAAAATGGTTTTGTAGATAACAGCTATCTATCTTCTTTGCATTAATACAATTAAAACTCTGTTATTATGGTAATATAAAACATATTTTTAAATATTTTTTTTTTACACTTTTCCAGAACCGATTTAATTCAACGATTTTTTATTATTTTTGTTATTTTTTTGTCTGCAGTCATTTGACTGGTTTGATGCAGCTCTCCAAGATTCCCTATCTAGTGCTAGTCGTTTCATTTCAGTATACCCTCTACATCCTACATCCCTAACAATTTGTTTTACATATTCCAAACGTGGCCTGCCTACACAATTTTTTCCTTCTACCTGTCCTTCCAATATTAAAGCGACTATTCCGGGATGCCTTAGTATGTGGCCTATATAAGTCTGTCTCTTCTTTTAACCATATTTTTCCAAATGCTTCTTTCTTCATCTATTTGCCGCAATACCTCTTCATTTGTCGCTTTATCCACCTGTCTGATTTTTAACATTATCCTATAGCATCGCATTTCAAATCTGTCTTCTCAGATACTCCGATCGTCCAAGTTTCACTTCCATATAAAGCGACGCTCCAAACATATACTTTCAAAAATCTTTTCCTTACATTTAAATTAATTTTTGATGTAAACAAATTATATTTGTTACTGTAGGCTCGTTTCGCTTGTACTATTCGGCATTTTATATCGCTCCTGCTTCGTCCATCATTAGTAATTCTATTTCCCAAATAACAAAATTCTTCTACCTCCATAACCGTTTCTCCTCCTATTTTCACATTCAGCGGTCCATATTTGTTATTACTACTACATTTCATTACTTTTGTTTTGTTCTTGTTTATTTTCATGCGATAGTTCTTGCGTAGGACTTCATCTGTGCCGTTAATTGTTTCTTCTAAATCCTTTTTACTCTCGGCTAGAATTACTATATTCATCGGCAAATCGTAGCATCTTTATCTTTTCACCTTGTACTGTTACTCCGTATCTAAATTGTTCTTTAACATCATTAACTGCTAGTTCCATGTAAAGATTAAAAAGTAACGGAGATAGGGAACATCCTTGTCGGACTCCCTTTATTATTACGGCTTCTTTCTTATGTTCTTCAATTATTACTGTTGCTGTTTGGTTCCTGTAAATGTTAGCAATTGTTCTTCTATCTCTGTATTTGAACCCTAATTTTTTCAAAATTCTGAACATTTTATTCCAGTCTATGTTATTGAATGCCTTTTTGGTCTATAAACGCCAAGTATGTTGGTTTGTTTTTCTTTAATCTTCCTTCTACTATTAATCTGAGGCCTAAAATTGCTTCCCTTGTCCCTATACTTTTCTTGAAACCAAATTGGTCTTCTCCTAACACTTCTTCCACTCTCCTCTCAATTCTTCTGTATAGAATTCTAGTTAAGATTTTTGATGCATGACTAGTTAAACTAATTGTTCTATATTCTTCACACTTTTCTGCCCCTGCTTTCTTTGGTATCATTACTATAACACTTTTTTTGAAGTCTGACGGAAATTCCCCTTTTATTCGTAAGGAAATTTATATAAAAGTACCGTTAGAAGTTTGTTGTTTCATATAACTTAACTTGAAAATATTTTTAATGACAAAAAAATTGAGAATGTTAAATAGTATTTAATAATTACTATATACTATACTGAATTCTATATATATATATACAAATTTCTCGTTAATAGGACCGTCCGTTTAATAAGAGTATATGATTCCGATCCGTAAGTGGTTCGCTTATCCGGAATTCACGGTATTTAAATTGTGTTGTGAAATTTTTCAATAATTGGTTTATGTTTTTTTTTTTTTAGAATAATCTTTGTGGTCCATCGTGATTTTTAATTTTGAATAGGAGATTCGCAAGCTTGTTTTTTCTTTTAAATCGTTAATTTAGAAAATGGATATACAGAGTGTTTCTAAAATTATGGGCTGGCTATATTTTTTTGGATTCTACTTGTAAAACTAAACAAAAAATATCCTTAGGAAAAATGGCAATTTTTCCTTCGTTCTCCCCCTGTCCACCATTTTGTTATTTTTATATAAAAAATTATATTTCAAGTTCAGATAGAGGAATCCCATTATTATTTGGTAATATAGTTTTAAAATTAGGACTTAAATATCTGCGCAAATTACAAAATGGCGGCCATGTTTATTTTTCAATCCGTTCTATCTCCATAAATATTAATTTTATCACATTTATGTTTCTGATAAAATATTAAGCCTTTTATTTTGAACATAGTGAGATTTTATTTTTTTAAATCGGTTATAAAATAGCCGAGTTATGGCAGAAAATTGATGTAATTTTGTGTTATAATTATTAGTTCTATTATTGTGAGAAAATTATTACTTAATTTGATACTAATTTACAAAACTAGAATAAATAAAAACAATTAATATTTCATCAAATTGAACGTAAAGTGGAGGACATGAAAACAGACACAAAATTACAACATCAATTTTCTACCTTAATTCATGTATTTGTTAATCGATTTAAAAAAATAAAATGTCATTTTGTTCAAAATAAAAGGCTTAATATTTTAAAAAATATAAACTTTGATAAAATTATTATTTATGAAGATATAACGGATTTAAAAATAAACATGGCCGCCCATTTTGTAATTTTCGAAGGTAATTAATTCCTGATTTTTTTAATAATTTTAAAACTTTATTATCAAGATGCTTATCAAATATTAATGTGATTCCTTTATCTGAACTTGAGATATAAAATTTTAAATAAAAATAATAGAATGGGGTACAGTGGGAGAACGGTCATTTTCATAAGGATATTTTTTTGTTTTTTTTACTTCCTTGTATTATGATCGTGAAAATTTCGGTTTTTAAATTTCAACGGAAATATCAATTTTGACAATCTCTGAATCCATTTTGACTAGTTTCGGCGTGTCGTTTGTTCATACGTATGTATGTGCGTACGTATGTACCTCGCGGAACTCAAATAGCCGTAGGATATTGAAATTTTGGATTTAGGACTGTTATAACATCTAGTTGTGCACCTCCCCTTTTGATTGCAATCTACTGGACCAAAAGTGCCCAAAAAAGCCCAAAATTCATTTGAATTCTGCAGTTTTCTGCAAGAAAAATGCATTTTTCTTGCAGAAATTGCAGTAATCAACCCTCATCGAGATCTTTTCAACGATATATCATAAGTGGTACTTATTTTCATCGGTTCCAGAGTTATAGCCAAATAAAATTTTAATTAATGAAATATTTGGATCTTATAAGGGGAAGGCACATTAATTCGAATCAGACTTCATTTGTTTTTTTAAATTAAATATAATGATTTATTAATAATTATTAACCTTTCATTGTAAAAAAATTGTTACGAAAATAATAATTCAATAATAACAATAAAATAAAATAATAAAAAAATATCAAAAGTTTTTAATGAAATAAAATTTTATGTACTTTTCATTTTAATAAAATATGTATATTTTAATAAATGTGTAATTTAATAGGCGTACAAGGAAGTCATGTGGTGTCCACATTAGTTTTTTTTTAGATAATTTTGTGAAAATCAAATTTATATTTATTTTCTTTTATGAATAAATTGGTTTTCGAATATGCAACCGTCGGAAAGTTTTTTAAACATACATGCAAGTGGGTTTAATCTATGTACGGTTTGTCATACCCGAGAAAATTAAGATTGTTAATAGATTAATGAAAAAAAAATTATTTTTCGACTAAAATAAACTTATAGATTTGATAAATTTTAACGATATTAGAGAAATCATAAAAATTCCCTTTAAACTCGGACAAAGGAAACTGGGTGGTGTATATGATAAGATATCATACGTAAATATATAATGGATTAGTGTACACAGAAAAAAAAGAGATTAATTTTTATCATATTGTTCACACACAATGCTATTATTTCTTAACGCATTTATATTAAATTAAAATCAATATTACTAATTTATTTCAAAAAAGAAAAAAAAAACACAGTTACGTCATATAAGTAGGTTAATCTATTATTATCTTATAATTTAAATATACATACGTCAAAAATAATGATTCTTTACCAAAATACTATTTAAATTATTGTCCTATTTACGGTTATACATTGCATCACATTGTTCATCTAAATTTAAACCACCTGCTTTAAAACTCATTGTTTAAATTCTCTCAAAAACTTATAGATAATCTAATTTTCAGAATATTATTGTAATAAATTCTGTAAAAACCAAAAAAAAAATCAACTATTTTCATTAAAAATAAAATATCAAAATACTAAACAGAACTGAGAGTTTTAAATACCTAGGAGAATGGATAACACAAAACAATAGTGAAAAAATAGCTCTAGAAAACAGGTTACTCAAAATAGAAAAAGCATAAAATGTCACGAAGAATACCTACAAGAAATCCCTTTCCTAGAACACCAAACTAAGACGCTACCAAACGGTAGTTTGACCGGAAGTAATATATACGGCAGAAACGCTGAAACTACATAAAGTACAGGACGTAGAGAGAATAGAGAGAAGAATCTTACGGTAAATATTAGGCCCAAAAAACAAGACAGGACTAGATTATAAACAAAGATGAAACCAAGAGCTATGTTATATAATTTATTACTTTGTATAATTTAATATAACCTTTAAATGGATGCTTATCTTTCTTGAAAAGTACAGGGGTGTCCCATATAAAACGCAATCCATCAATCACTCATCCATGAAATTTCAAAAGTCAAGCTTACTCCCCTACTCGTTACTGAAATGGACTCATCCAACATCTGAACATCGCGGTGACGCAGTAGAACACTACCGATAGTAACAACAATGCAATCATAACGTTCAGTGTATTGCTAGACACAAGATGGTGTTTTCGCTAGATGAACGTGTTTTCATCGTCGAGTCGTACTTCAGTACGAAATTAGCGGTTGCAGTGCAAGATTTGTTTCGCCATAAGTACCCGGATAAACCGGCTCCTAACAAAACATCAGTATTAAGGTTAGTCGCAAAATTTAGAGAGACCGGTTCTGTTAATAACAAGAAACACAAAAGATCTGCGTCGGTGTTGAATACAGATACAGTCGCTGAAATCAAAGACCGATTACTCGCCTCGCCAAATAAATCGATCAGACGTTTGTCTGCTGCAGTTAATTTGTCTAAATCGACCGTTCATCGGGTGACCAAACGATTACAATTACGACCTTATCGCATTCAAACGGTTCATCGACTTCTTGAGCCCGACAAAGTAAAACGGCTACAATATTGTCGACGGTTCCGTCGATTTCTGCGCGAGGGAATTAACGTTACGGATTCGTTATTTTTCACAGATGAAGTACGGTTTCATGCGGACGGCTACGTAAACAGCCAAAACAGTAGAATTTGGAGCGCTGAAAATCCCCATGTTTATCACGAAAAACAATTACACCCGCAGAAGTCGGGCGTGTGGTGCGCGATATCGCGGAAGAAAATAATCGGTCCTATTTTTTTCGAGTACACCATTAATGCAGAACGATATCAGGATATTTTATTTCGGTTCATCGCACTCTTGGAAGAGGAAGACAGACGCTGCCGGCTAAAACATGACGGTGCGAGATCGCACTACGTAGGTTCAACTTCTGATTTCGTCGAGGAATTCTTCGGTAATCGTGTTATCGGTCGAGGCTTGTGGCCACCAAGATCTCCAGACTTGACTGCGGCGGATTTTCTTCTACAGGGTTACCTCAAAGAAAAAGCCTACAGCGATAAACCGCGAACACTTGAACGATTGAAAGTCAATATTGAACAAGCTGTATTAAATATCCGGCCACAAACTTTGAAAAAAGGTGCAAGAAACGCTGTAAAAAAAATTGAAGCTTGTATTCAAGAAAATGGCGGTCACTTCCAACATTTAATCTAAATGTAAGGTAATGGATGGTAATAATAAAAATTACATTTACATTTACACATGCCTTTTTATTATTTCAATACCTACCAATATAAGGTTGGGTTGCGTTTTATTTGGGATACCCTGTATAAAAATAAGTTAATAAATATCTTTACTTTCAGAGAAAGCAACTAAATTGATGTTTTCTCGTATTTCATATGTTATAGCCATAAGAAAGACTAGGAATGAACATTTAATATAAAGTAATAAATCAATGTACTCTTTTTATAGTGAAACAATTTTTTTATTATGTATACTGCATTTCCTCAATCTGTAAAAATTAATTTATTGTTATTTAAATAAACCAGTAATAAATTTTCAATAGCGAATTTTAGTAAATCTATTAAAACGTTTTATTATTTACTCCGTTTGTTGTCGTAGTAATTATGGAATAAAACAACTTTCACTTTAAACTGACAAAAATATTGTTATTAGCTTAATTTACAAATAAATTTCAAGATTCCATTATTGATATTGTATACAAAACGTATTTTATTTATAACAGTCAATTCTCTTGTCATTTAAACCGGAAATCTAGTGTTAATAGAGATCATTTAGAATGAAAGAAATTTAACAAAACGTTTTTTTAAAGATGCTTATTGCATCAGAGCTCTGGCTCTTCGGTTTTTTACATTCAAACTTTTTTTTATGCGGTTAATTAGTTCAAAAGCAGGAAAGAGAAAATCTATTACAAAATATGAAAATACTGTATTGAAATAATATTTAAAATTTATTTTAAAAAAGTACCTTCCCACCCAATTGATATGTATATTTTTTCAACGTCTAGTTATTTCATTGTAGTAAACTAATTTTATAATGATTCTTATTTATGTGTGTGCGCGCACGCGCGTTTTATATATATATATATATATATATATATATATATGTACAGGTGATTCAGGAGGAAAAGGAAGTACAGGGTGATTTTTTAGTCTTGTTACCCAATTGTTAATGTCTGGTAATTTTTTTCTAAGAAAGAGAAATTTTGTTTTGTGACACGAAGCTGGTAGCGCTACTCAACCGGTATACATACGGCAGAGTAAGTTGATTCTCCTTGCGCTGTGTAAAATTTTGTTCCGTTTCCGGTCGTGTTACCAACGAAATGTCTTTTACCGTAGAACAACGAGTTTTCATTTTTTATCAATATTTTGCTACGAAATCGTACCCGAGTGTAAAAGAATCATTTCAAATTAAATTTTTTGGTGTTCCTCCACCAGAAAAAATGCCAATTTCTAGGCTAGAAAACCGATTTTGAGAGACAGGTAGTATTTGCGACAGAAAACGTAGCGGCCGACCGACTCGATTGACAGATAACAGTTTTAGAGAATGTGAAAACAAGATCGCTCAATTCTCTAAGGGAAAGTTTACGAAAACTTTCCACGCAAGTCGGTTTGTCATATTCGAGTGTTCACAAAGCTGCTAAAAAATTGAAATTGTATCCGTATCGCGTACGATTAGTCCGAGAACTTCAACTTCCAGATTTAAACAAGCGATTGCAATATTGCCGTCGGTTTAAGTCTCTAGTAAACGATAACGGAATCGAATTTTTAAACAAAGTGTTCTTTAGCGATGAAGCTTGGATCCATCTCGACGATTATGTGAACGGTCAAAACTATCGAATTTGGGCGGTTGAAAATTCCTCACGCTTTACAAGACAAATCATTGCATCCTGAAAAAATTGGTGTGCGGTGTGCGATATCTCGTCATGGTATACTCGGACCGTATTCTTCGAACAGACAGCAAATGGTGAAGTATACAGGAATATTGTGCGCCAATTTGTGTCCCTCCTGGAACCTGAAGAACGGAATTGCTGGTTTCAGCAAGACGGCGCTACATGCTACACGTCTCGAGAAACCAAGGATTCTCTACAAGAGTTCTTTGATGATCGAATAATAAGCAAGGGCTTATGGCGTCCAAGATTCACATCTCCTGACTACTTTTTGTGGGGCTATATTAAGTCAGAGGCCTTCAAAAACAATCCTCACACTATTGATAAACTTAGTCAATATTACAGACTTAATCACGAATATTTCCAATGCAACTCTTAAAATTGTTTCTGCTAATATGCTGAAAAGAGTCCGTGCGTGTAGAACCGCAAGCGGTGGGCATTTTGAGCATATTATTTAACAATTATGTAAGTAATATATTTTTATTTGTAATTATTTGTTTTATGAAATTTTTAGTTATTACAAAATTTATTAAGCGTTTTATTTTGAACAAAATGACACCTTATTTGTAAAAATCCATTGACAAACAATCGAGTTATTAGACGATTAACCCGACAGTACGCACCATAATGCAAGCTGATAATTTTTTGCCTGTCTTGATTTCCTCCTCTAAATCTAATAAAAATGATTATTAATAAATAATAATGGTAAATTAATTTATATGTATAAATCCATATTGGTATTTTTCAGACGCTACAAATTTCCATATTTCCCACAAACAAACCCGAGACTTCTCGATGGAAGGTCGATTTTCTACCACTCCGCCACATAGATCGGCCGTGTAATATTCTTGTAGTAATATTTAACGGTCTGAAGAGAAAGTTACTGGTACGGGCAGTATTGTTAACTGTATAGATCTAGCGCCCGTGCGAAGAGGGGTATATAGCTAGCGGGTAATTCTATTATACCCGACTCCCTATATCTATTTTTTCAGATTTTTCTCTTATATGTTGTGCTAAATTAAGAGAAATAAATCTTTCTTCTCTTGTAACTGGAGGTTTGACTCTTATACACCCATATACAACACACACGCGCACACTCATTCTCATTCATACGTATTGTATTTAAAGTAGAAAATATTCTATTTTTAAACAATCCTGAGTTTCTTTCATATCCCTTTTCTGATTCACTCGTTCCTCTCTCCTTCTTCCAAACATATTCTGTCTCTCTCTCTCTCTCTCTCCACGCTTCTTATTCCATAGTGCATCTGTATGACGACGGCATTATATTTTTCTTTTAAACTGCCGACCGAAAGTTATACATATCCTGCTGGGAGACTGGCACGTGCAAGCAGATGTTTTTGAACACACAAATACACACACACATATGATGTTTTTTTTAGTAAGACATCTGCTACTTCTGTATAATTCTGCTAAATTAAACTTTTCCTTTAACCAGTCGTCTTTTACGGTATAATATTTCTCCCTTTTTCAGTTTATTTTTTTTTTAGATTAAAAATAGAAGTCTTTGTTGAATCGCTATATTTTATCATAGATTTTGTCCTTGTTTATTGATTTAAATTCAAAATTATATGTGAAGGCGTTCATTATTTAACATATTCAAAAAATTATGTAAAATAATTATAATTATATATAACATATGATTAAAATTATGTATTGAAATAGTTTTTCAATATATATATATATATATATATATAACAAAAGTAATGAAATGTAGTAGAAATAACAAAGATAGACCACTGAATGTGGAAATAGGAGGAGAAAAGATTACGGAGGTAGAAGAATTTTGTTATTTGGGAAGTAGAATTACTAAAGATGGACGAAGCAGGAGCGATATAAAATGCCGAATAGCATAAGCGAAACGAGCCTTCAGTCAGAAATATAATTTGTTTACATCAAAAATTAATTTAAATGTAAGGAAAAGATTTTTGAAAGTATACGTTTGGAGCGTCGCTTTATATGGAAGTAAAACTTGGACGATCGGAGTATCTGAGAAAAAACGTTTAGAAGCTTTTGAAATGCGGTGCTATAGGAGAATGCTAAAAATCAGACGGATGGAAAAAGTGATAAATGAAGAGGTGTTGCAGCAAATAGATGAAGAAAGAAGAATTCGGAAGAATATAGTCAAAAGAAGACACAGACCACATATTATAGGCCACATATTAAGGCTCCTGGAATAGTCTCTTTAATATTAGAAGGACTTTCTTCTAAATCCTTTTTACTCTCGGCTAGAATTACTATATCATCAGCAAATTGTAGCATCTTTATCTTTTCACCTTGTACTGTTACTCCGGATCTAAATTGTTCTTTAACATCATTAACTGTTAGTTCCATGTAAAGATTAAAAAGTAACTGGGATAGGGGATAGGGAACATCCTTGTCGGACACCCTTTCTTATTACAGCTTCTTTCTTATGTTCTTCAATTATTACTGTTGCTGTTTGGTTCCTGTAAATGTTAGCTATTGTTCTTCTATCTCTGTATTTGAACCCTAATTTTTTTTAAATGCTGAACATTTTATTCCAGTCTACGTTATCGAATGCCTTTTCTAGGTATATATATATATATATATATATATTTATGATTTTGTGAGTGGGGGGCACAAAAAAGTAAAGAAAACAATTTTTAACTTTTTCCATGTATCGTTATTTTTCCACTACATAGGAATAAAATAACCAATGCTAGGAAAATATTACAACTTTGTCAGCTTTCTTTTTTTTAATTAATTTACTTATTATCTCCCTTAAATGGTTTTTTATTATTAAACATAATTCTTTATAAGTTATTTGACCTCGTGTAACGAATTTTGAACAATAATGCCCTTCTCATAAAATAAAAAAGAAAACAAAAACAAACAAAATGACATAATTTAACCTTCATGTTTGACCGACTTAAAAAAGTTACTTATTTGGGTTTCGATCGATCTTAAATATTGAGTAGGATGTAAATATTTTTTTGTTTCTAATCAGTATGCAAAATAAGTTTGTTTTTTTTTAACTGTAATATTACGAAATTTAATATTACTAAAAATCATAATGTAAAAATTTTGTTAAAAAATATAACAAATTTTGGTGATTTTTAAAAAAAAAGATTGAAGCATTAAAAAAATATGTATGTACTGAAATTTTTTTTATTTCAGTTTCACATGACTTAACCTTTTGTTAACACTTTTATAAATACGTGCAAGTTGATTGTATATTCTATTAAACGGAATTATATAGAACGTACTTAAGTTGTGTTCATAGAAAAAGAAGAAAGAAAAATTATTGCAAATGCATACTTCCGGAAATTAACAGTTTTAGTAATTCATATTGTATGAGAGTATAATATGTAAACGACACATAACAATATGTACAGTCACGTTGTTATAAAAATGGTTTTTTTATTTTTAAACTTCTAAGAAAACACTTTATCGTTAAATTTATCATAAATAGTTTTACGATTTCATACAAAACTGGAGTCAATAATCTTTATATATATACATATTTTTTTTCATTTACTTATTTAAAGACGGTTAACCGATATTAATGCAACGAGAAAGATAAATCAATATTTACCTTAAAATGAAGTAGGCCTGTATGTTTAGTTCAAGTATACTAAAGAATGGCAGTATTAGTTTTCCGGATATAGGAGTACATGCCTCTATAGTACAATACCTACTACGTATATAGCTACCCTATAACGGGAAAATACAGATATTCAACCTAAAAGAGGTGCCATTACTTAGTTTAGTTCATAAATAGTAGTTTATTGGAAAATACGCACCCGGTTTGGTATAGTGGTGAACGCGTCTTCCCAAATCAGCCGATTTGGAAGTCGAGAGTTCCAACGTTCAAGTCCTGGTAAAAACTTTACTTTTATACGGATTTGAATACTAGATCGTGGATACCGGTGTTCTTTGGTGGTTAGGTTTCAATTAACCAGACACCTCAGGAATGATCGAACTGAGACTGTACAAGATTACACTTCATTTAAACTCATACATATCATCCTCTGAAGTAATACCTGAACGGTAATTCCCGAAGGCTAAACAGAAAAAAAGAAAGAAAGTTTATTGGCAAATACTAAGGTAATAATTTATAGAAGATTTGAAAATGATGTACATGTTCCTACAAGGCCGGATAGTCAAAGAAGTTTCTCATCATTTGGCCACCGTGAAAACCTGATGGATTTCGTCACTTTGGGCTACCTAAAAGATATTGTATACCAACGCCTGCCCCGTTGAATAACAGCAACCGTGGAAGCTATTCCAGCGAACATGTTTTCCAGAGTGCCGAATGAGATGGATTATCGGTTTGACTTATTTTTTCCATTTGGAAATAACAGATTATGATTTAAAACCCATAAGAACCAACTAAACTCGCTCCTTAATTTATCTTCCCAGAATTTCAGGAAGTTTTCATTTCCCCGGGATTTCTGAAATCCGACCGAAATATTTCGCTAACCATAACTCGCTAAACCCCACGGGGGGTGGTCTAATGGTAAACGCGTCTTCCCAAATCAGCTGATTTGGAAATCGAAGAGTTCCAGCGTTCAAGTTCTCGTAAAAGAAATTATTTTTACACGGATTTTAAAACTAGATCGTGGATACCGGTATTCTTTGGTGGTTGGGGTTTCAATTAACTACACATCTTAGGAACGGTCGAACTGTACAAGGCTATACTTCATTTACACTCACACATATCATCCTCATTCACGCTCTTACCGGAGGATAAACAGGAAAAGAAAGGAACCATAACTCGCTAACGAAGCGTTTATATGAACCTTTTTTTTCTATTTTTAGCTATAAATCAGTCCCCAGGAGATTGCCGTATAATGTTGAATCACTCTGTATATATATATAAAAGCAAACGATTATAAATTGCATATTATAGATAGTAAATGCACTGCATTCTAAGAAAGAAAAATATATATATAAAATGCAGACGCATACAACTTCCGGAAATTGACTGAACGTGTGTATTAGTTTATTCCTTTGATTGTTATACTCTTGTGTATAGATATACACAAATATATAAGCTTTCTGCTCACATCCTCCGTGGAGAATCAACCTTATAAATTTTATGTATATGTATATATATATATATATATATATATATATATATATATATATACATATATATATATATACATACAATAAAGAACCAACACCATCTACTATCTTCCAGCTAACCTTTCGCTATATTCTCTCTAAGATACACCCAAATACAGTAATATACACTTTTCTTTCTTTTTCCTGTTTAGCCTCCGGTAACTACCGTTTAGATAATACTTCAGAGGATGAATGAGGATGATATGTATGAGTGTGAATGAAGTGTAGTCTTGTACATTCTCAGTTCGACCATACCTGAGATGTGTGGTTAAGTGAACAGTAATATACACTGATAGATCGAAACAGAACGATACCGTTGGTTTCGCATTTGTTGTCAATGATAGAACTTATATTTTTTATCTACCTGGTATTACGAGTGTGTTTAACGCTGAACTATATACTATAAATAAGGCGCTGAATATTATTAACCTTAAGTCCCGAATTATCCTTATTTGCTCGTGTAATGCTCTCGAAGCCTTAAAAAATTTTTATTCCAGATATCCTATCGTCGTCGAAATCTATAACGAAATCGCTTAGTCGAACCATTGCAACATACAAGTGAATTTCTGTTGGATTTCTAGCTACATGGGAATTCTAGGTAATGAACGTGCAGATTTCGCTGCTAAAGACGATCCGTTCACCAGTCGTATTACTAATTTTGACTTTACTAATTGTATAAAATAATCTGTTCGAGCAAAGTGGCAAGATGACTGGACTGCTACCGTTGATAACAAACTCCGGCATATTAAAGATTCTGTGTTGCCACGGGAATCCTTATACAGAAAAAAATTCGTCATGAGGAATTCGATTGCGTTTACGACATACTAAAGTTACACACGAGTACCTCATGTCAGCAGGACACGTCCCACTATGCGTAAAATACAACCCTTGCCGCTTGACTGTGCGCCACGTACTTGTGGATTCCATATGCTATGCAGCCTTGTGTCGTAAATTTAAATTGTTCAGAAATATCCGTCAAATCTTGGGCAATGATAATGAAGTTTTAGATCAGATGTTTCTATTTTTGCATCGTGTTGATCTTATATCTAAAATTTGAAATTGTTACGTATAGTTTTTGTATTGGAAAATTTTTTAACGTGTCTGTTTTTGCTTTAATTTTTATGTTTTTGTGATTGTTGTTTATCCTGTTATCCGAGAAGGTGCCTTTACACCCTTGTCGGAATTTGTTAAATTCTATGTTTATGTAAATTTCATCTTGTTTTTATTGTTCTGTTCCTTTTAAATAATTTTATCGTATTTTAACATAATAGTTTTGTTTTATTTCATTTTTAACATTTCAGTTTTTATGTTAGTTCTTTGTCTTTCAGTTATCCGAGAACGGGCTCTTTACACCCCTCTCGGACTTTATTAAATTTTATATATATATATATATTTACTATATCTAAACTTATTTTAATTCTATGTTTACTGCTTTAATAGTAATTTTAAATGTATTGAAAGAAATATTTTTACCTGTAATATTAGTTGTACGATTTTTGGTTATTTTTTAGTCTATTTCTAGTATGTTTTTTTTAATCTTTTTTATGAAAGCTTGTTATTCCGGGCGATAATAACGCGAAAGCGTTTTTCGCCCTTCAAAAAAAAAATCCTTTCAGCACGCCGGAAAGAGGTAGATTTCACCGGTGCTAAGTAGGGGATTAAAAAGATTTCCACTTTAAAGTTAAGAAAAAATTCAAATTTACTCAATACAACAAAGGTTGCACGTGAAAAAAGTTTCCCGTGTTAAGCATATATTCTTACAATTCCAGCAACATTTTGGTCATTTCTTGCCGTAAGTGTTGGTCATATAAAAAATTGTTTTAAACGTTTTTAGGTAATATTTAGAGAACTAACGATCACTTTAAACAGATTCGATACTGTGCCTATTAAGAAAGTTATTTTTTTGTCTTTGAAACCCTATTTTTTCACCTCCTGGGCCAATGGTTGATGATATCAAAAAAATTTATTTACATAAGTTTTATGCCCTTATCCAAAGAATAGTAGGAATTTTAAACGAATTCGATATTTTATCTAATAAGAAAGTTATAGCGATTTTTTTTTTTAAAAAAAGCCCCCCATTTCCACTCCGATGGTCCGATTTCGCCCATTATCGAACTCGACTGAGATTTTGGGTCGTTATATTTTATCTATCAATTTGGAAGTGATTGACACAAAATTAAATATTAGCAGTTGTTCTTCTAAAAAAAATATTAATTATCAAAATGTTTTTTTGATAAAGCTACAAACATTTATTTAAAGTTAACTAAAAATTTCTATTTGTTTACCGGTAAATTTACAAAGTTATTTTATTCCAAACCTAAAAAAAGTATATTTTCCGACAATATGTTTTCGTGTTAAACCCCGTTTTTCTTAATATTTGAATGATATAGGGGTCTGGAACCAATTTAATTCAATTTCTTAGATCAAAAACCATATCGAGGGTAAAACTAGTTTTACCCTCGATTTGTAGCCCTACGGTTTAATTTCAAAGACGGAGAAAGCAATACTAAATATTTCGCGTGCCCAAACTAACGATTTATGTTTTGATTTATGTTTACATGAACATTTTTTCTTATTTTTGATTAAAGAATAATCTCCCAAAAGAGTTCCGTACAATTTGAATTCCCTTGTATATAAAATATTTTCAATTAATTATCGTTAATTCTTTTGGTGATCTATTATTATTAAGTTTTTAACGTTTAAAAAAATATCATCAAGCTTGACAGGGATTCGAATCGGAGACCTTCCAGATAAAAGGTTGGAGTGTTACCATGGAAGTAAATACAGTTTATTGTTGTTAAATTATTAACAAATTGGTCATGCTTAGAATAAAAATATGAAATAAATTTCACAGGAAGCTTTGTTTTTTCCAGTCGTTTTAACTAAGTTTTCCTTCAAGTAGTAGGTAGAAAAAAATGTATCAATGATTGAATGTTGAGTAGTATAGTTTATTATGCAATATTATATATATATATATATATATATATATATATATATATATAAAAAAGAAATGCATTCATAAAACCACAAATATATGACGTAAGTCCATTACCGATTTAGTATTCCATAACATCAGATGATTTTTTTTTTATTCAAGTTAAAAACAATGAATTTCCTTTTACGTTTTTTCCATTCACAATAATGTATTTTTATAAAACAATTCATTCCTAGAAAAAAAATAATAGTAACAAATAATGATGACATTTTATTTGAATAACTAGCTTGTTTAATTATAAAATATCAATCACGTATTCATTTTCACTTTTTTGTATTTTGTTTGTAACAATTTATATTTTGAATTATTGTATCAATACGTGTACATTTGAAGTTTCTATAATAATACGTACTATCTGTATCGTTTATATATATATATATATATATATATATATATATATATATATATATATATACAGAGTGATTCAGGAGGATACGGCAATACTTTGACAACTCATTCTAGAGACTAAAAATTTCAGTTAAATATAGATCCAAAAACGCTTTGTTAGCGAGTTATACAGAGTGAAAAATTTCGCCCGAGTTTCAGTTCCTCCGGTTAAATTAAGGCTTTCTGAAATTCTGTGAAGGTCAATTAAGGGTTAAGTTCATTTGTTTCTTATGGTTTTTGAGCTGGGAAATCGAAAAAAATAGGTTTCAGAACTGTATCTCTCTTAGTTTCTAAGATATCCCGTGTAAAACTCCAAAAATAGGGTCAAAAAACACATTTTTTACGTTTGACGTACAATATCGTTGTTAAATTGACAATAAATTGTACATTTATTTGGAAATTTAACAACGGCGTTTTCCCGGACTCCAAAACAACCGTCGGCTCAAAAGTTTGTATATACATATATATTTCAGTTTCTTGTAGACAGGATATCTGCCGTAATGTTAACTAGTAATTTTTATTTGTTTATTGGTAAATTATCAAAGTTTATTTTATTCCATACCTAAAAAAGTTAATTTTTGACAAAACCTTTTTGTGTTTTACCCATTTTTTCTAAAAACTTAAGTGAGATAGAGATTTTTAATCACTTTTATTAGTTTTGTCCGGTCTCAGGTCGACCATTCCTAACTCACAGAGTTGGTATAGTGATCAACTTGTCATCGCAAATCAGTTGATTTCGAAGTCAAGAATTCTACCGAACTAATACTGGTAAAGTCAGTTATTTTTACACGGACTTGAATGCTAGATCGTGGATACCGGTGTTCTTTGGTGGTTGGGTTTCAATTAACCACACATCTCAGGTATGGTCGAACTGAGAATGTACAAGACTACACTTCATTTAAACTCATACATATCATCCTCTGAATTAGTACCACCTTTTACGGTGGTTACTAAGGCTAAACAGAGAAAGAAGAAAGGTTGACCGTTTCTGAGATTTGTGGTTAATTAAACCACCAAAGAACCATCACCAAAAGAACTACCGAACCACCAAAGAACGGTTAACATTGGTTAACCGTTCTTTCAAACCACCAAAGAACGGTTAACCAATGTATGCTTATCGTACAATTTTAAAATAAATTACCCCAAAATTTCCCCGTACACAAAAAAAAAAATATATATATATATATAAAAGGTCTGTGAATAAAATAATGAGACTTTTTATTTACAATCCAATTATACATGGACTTTATCCCCTTCAAAATAGTTCCCTCGGGAAGCCATGCAACGCTTCAAACGGTTTTCCTACTCTTCATCGCAGTGTTGGAACTCAGAAACCGGAATATCCTTCAGATGGTCGGTTACATTTTTAAAAATTTTTTCTACTGTTCCAAAATGGTATCCGTTGAGGTGTTTTTTAAAATCAGGAACAGGCAAAAGTCGCAGGGACTCAAGTCAGATGAATAAAGTGGTCGAGTGGAATTACAGGAATGTTTTTCTTTGCCAAAATCTCATTAATTGAAGGTGCAGTGTGACAAGATGTATTGTCATGATGCAGCACGCAATTGCCCTTGATGGGTTAGTCTCACGCGGGCAACTCTTTTCCGTAGTCTATCAAGCATTTTCTATCAAGATATTGATTTACAATCTGTCCTGTAGGCAAAATTTCCTATAGACAATACCAATACTATAGAAGAAACAAATTAACGTGGTTTTGATTTTTTATGTGCTCATTTTTTCTTTTTTGGGACGTGGTGAGTTTGAAGTGTGCCACTCCTTGTTTTGGCGTTTTCTTTCTGGGTCGTTCTCAAATATCCAAGATTCAACACCAGTAAAAACATTATTTAGAAAATCAAAATCGGTTTCAATTCGGTCTAGAAGATCACGGCACACTTCCACCAAGGTATTTTTTTCTGTTCAACAGTGAGGTTTTTTGGGATCAATTTTGCAGAAACTTTTTTCACCTCCGATTCGTTTGTCAAAATTTGATGGACTGTTGTACGGTATAAATTTAACTGTTCTGCTCTCATTCTGACAGTTAATCGCCGGTCGTACCGCGTATCACGTCTCTGATTCGCTTAACATTGTCATCACTTTTTGAAGTTACGGTGTTCCAGAGTGTGGATCATTCGAAACTGATTCTCGGCCATCTGACTCGTGGGCTCGTAACAGAGCCACCGTACGCCCTTTTCAATTTTTAAAAAGTTTCAGTAGCATTTTCACAGAGTTTAACATTACTGCACAACGTGGCTCATAATTAGTATCACTCATTTTTATAACGCATAATAAAAACACGTTTCACGAAAAGTTAGTTTACTTCTCACGTGGCAAGAATTGACTAAAAATATTAATACCTAATATAAATCAGTTGTTCACGTAACTATATGTTAAGTTACTAGTAACTTTACAGTGTTGCCAATTTGGCTGCCAAAAAAACAAAAAAAAACTAGTTCATTACTTTATTTACAGACCTCGTATATACATATTCTTTTTAACCGAATCTTTTTAATTTTTTCCTAGGTATAACAGTAGTGTTGCAAGTGAACCCAATGAGATACTATGGGTGCAGTATTGACAATGGGACCCACCGGGTTGGTCTAGTGGTGAACGCGTCTTCCCAAATCAGCTGATTTGGAAGTCGAGAGTTCCAGCGTTCAAGTCCTTAGTAAAGCCAGCTATTTTTACACGGACTTGAATACTATATCGTGGATACCGGTGTTCTTTGGTGGTTGGGTTTCAATTAACCACACATCTCAGGTATGGTTAAAACAGAGAATGTACAAGACTACACTTCATTTACACTCATACATATATCATCCTCATTCATCCTCTCAAGTATTATCTAAACGGTATTTACCGGAGGCTAGTCAGGAAAAGAAAGAAAGAAAAGTATTGAAAATGGGAAATCCGATCAAAGTTTAAAAATATCGATTTTTTGAATTTTTTAAAACTTTTTTCCCCCCATCATATAAGAATAAATAATCAATGCCAGGAAAGTATTACAACTTTGTTTTCGACTTTTTTTTTTAATATAATAATTCACCTTAAAAATGTTTTAAGGTCTAATAAAATCTTATTTTATAAGAGATTATTTCAAAAAATTGAATTTAATATTTAATTTTTACATCCTGTTTATTGTTAAATTTTTATTAATAAATCCGTTCTACTTAATTTTATAGAAAAAAATTAGTTAAAAAAAAAAACAAAATTAAAAGAGGTCAAACTAGTTCATATAAAAGGTCTACAAGTTTTATTTATATATACGCATATATATTACAAAAACTTGATTAAAATGTAGTTTTTAAAAAACTAATATAATTAAGTTTTTATTGTTAATTATAAACCAGTTTATTTTAGGGATAAAATAGTGAATTAAAGAGGATAAACCAGCTAACAGTAAACGTTTTTAGTTTTGTTTTTAATTGTATACTAAAAGTAATTTTCCTAAAGATCTATTATAAGAAAAATTACTTCCCCCGTTAAAAAAAAAATTACTTTTGCGTATCAACAAATCAGACCCTCCAAAAAGCAAACGATAATTAACCTAAAATAGAACACTGTTCACCACGGGAAATGACTTCTTTCTTTTTGTTTCACTATGCACCACGTTTAACACAAATGTCCTTTTCCTTCCTTTTCTGGTAGTACTCTTTAAATCTATTTCTCCTCTTGTTGTCCTTATATTCTGAATTCTTCTTTTACTACTACATTTTTTTTTTTTTTTAAAGGCTCTTCTTTGTAGAAAACATCTACATTTTGCGATTTATTAGAATTTTTTCTTGATTTTAAACCGGGAATTCTTATTCGTCCTTTGTTAAATTCTTTCCTGATGTCACAGTTCTAGAGTTATGCTGCAAGAAATAAAATATGGTAATCAGAAAAAAAAACTTTGATTTCTCGACATTTCAGGACCCAGACACTTCAAAAGTAATGCACGTACGTATTGTTTATATATTACATAAATGGTATTATTTTTTACATACATATTAAACATACACACACACACACACATTTATACAGCCTATGAGATTCCCGGTAACGTAAGGATTCCAACGCGGGAATAAATCGGTTCAGCCGTTTAACTGCTTTTTTTTTTCTTTCTTTTTCCTGTTTAGCCTCCGGTAACTACCGTTTAGATAATTCTTCAGAGGATGATATGTATGAGTGTAAATGAAGTGTAGTCTTGTACATTCTCAGTCCGACTGTTCCTGAGATGTGTGGTTAATTGAAACCCAACCGCCAAAGAACACCGGTATCCACGATCTAGTATTCAAATCCGTGTAAAAATAACTGGCTTTACTAGGACTTGAACGCTGTAACTCTCGACTTCCAAATCAGAGCCGTTGAACTGCTACGGTGGAAAAACCATATGTACACTCAAAACAGATTACAATCATTTTTGGGAAGTCGTATAACAAATAGCATAATATATAAGTAACAAATTTTTGAATAATCTTTCATTCACCTATCTTGTAGAAATTCCTGTTATAGACAATTGGTCGTGAATGATTGTAGATTGATTGAAACAAATAAATTTTATTAAAATAATTCAAATAGATATTTTTTTATTAATTCTTTGTTGAAAATTTGAATCAGTTTTTGCACGAAATGTTTGTTTTTTTTTAATTTTGACTTAAGACTTTTTAATTTTTATATATATCTGGATCCGTAAAATGTACTGGATAAATTAGATATATATATATATATATATATTTAACTTGTATAATAGAATCATGCCGACGCCATCTTAATTACATTATGAGACAGGCTTTGTCAGTATCAATATTATTTATTATTATCGATGCGTAATATATATATATAGAATGACCTTGCAAAGAATCTTCATAATTCACGATAATATTATTAGATATCACGTAAGTCTGATAATTATGTATTAAAGTCATTAAAATTATGTTTGTGTATGCAGGTGTATTTCATTGTTTGATTCACGTACTATAAAAATGTACGTATAACTACATAAATCGATAGATTGTAGTATAGAGTATGAAGTTTAATCATAATAATGCATAAACCTTTTAATAATTAAAAGAAAATATTATGTTTTTTTAAATATTTGTTTTTTTATGTAATTCGAATTTAGATGTCTATGTAAACGTAAAAATAAAATTTACAAGTAGTTTTCTATTAAGTAATTAAGTAAAAATTTCTCTCAATGTCCTTATCAAATATGAATGTTTTCCAAAAACAATTACAGTAGTTAGTGTTAGTATCGCTAATGTTCAAAAAGAGTCAAGTTTATTTAATAAAATCGCTTCCCAAATATAATAATATATATATATATATATATATATATATAATATTATATTATATTATATATACATAATTTAATATGTATGTAAAAAATGTGGGTCATAAAACATCGAGAAATGTAAAAAAAACCATACCCCATTTTTGACAGATTACTTTGCTTTCCTTCTAGCAGCGTAGCTCTAAAGGTATAACGCCAGGGAAGTAAAAAATGATAGTTATAAATAAAAATAAACATTTTTTAAAATTGCGTTTTTCACATTATTAAATAAATATGTACTTGTGCGCGCTGGCGTAGTTATTTTATCATTTATCCTTGTGATTGCTGTAATGCCAATGAAGAAAGATTTTAATCAATTAATAGCTGTTTTTTTATTGCAATTCAAGCAAACATAATATTTATTTCACCAATAACGAAGCAAAAGTCTGTCAAAGACGACTAGCAGTAGAGTTAACTGTACAGAGACAAGAGAAAAACTGTGTTGTGTTGAGTAACGTGCGTTGTCAGTATAATGACGTAATTCATTACACATACAAAAAAAAAAAAATACATCGGAATAAACCACAATTTATGTGTGTATCAATTATTCATATAGTAAATATATTTAAGTTATTATTCACCCGTATTTAATAATATAAAAAATAAACTTTTTTTACAAACTTATAAGTAAAAATATTTATTTATTATTTCATCAAAATAATAAATTACCTTTTTATACAGTAAACCAGTTTGTTATTACCAGATTATATTACCTTATCATAAGCTTGAATAATTTATTTTTTACAGCCGACCTATGTGTCTGAGTAGATAGCCTCTCGGCATTTCGTACAGAGATCCAGGGTTCGAATCCCGGTCAGGCATGGCATTTAATAAAAAATTTGTTGTGGACACTACATGACTTCCTGGTACGCCTATTAAATTACATATACACATTTTTTTTACAATCCTAGGTTAATAATTATTAATAAATCAATATATTTAAATTAAAAACAAAGTCGGAATTGAAGTCGGATTCGAACCGATGTGCCTTGTAAGATCCAAATAATTCATTAATTAAAATTTTATTTGGCTATAATTCTGGAACCGATGAAAATAAGTACCACTTATATAATATATCGTTAGAGGAACCTGCAATACGTCGAGTTGAAGCGGAGTACATTGAACGGTTCAGACAATCTTTCGATACACGACATACAATGTACCTTTCTTTCTTTCTTTTTTCCTGTTTAGCCTCCGGTAACTACTGTTTAGATAATACTTCAGTGTATGATATGTATGAGTGTAAATGAAGTGTAGTCTTACACAGTCTCAGTTCGACCAATCCTGAGATGTGTGGTTAATTGAAACCCAACCGCCAAAGAACACCGGTATCCACGATCTAGTATTCAAGTCCGTGTAAAAATAGCTGGCTTTACTAGGACTTGAACGCTGGAACTCTCGACTTCCAAATCAGCTGATTTGGGAAGACGCGTTCACCACTAGACCAACCCGGTGGGTTGACATACAATGTATCAGATCGAGCGACCACCCCCTCCGAGACTGAAATCGAGAAATGGATTTTTGAACTCTACATCTATCGAGCCCCCTTCATGGTTCCCAAAAAGGGCCCCAACACCTCCAGGACCTGGACCTGAACTGGCAAACATGGATGACTTTAAACCGGCTTCGAATTCGAACTGGGGTTGCACAAACCAGAGTTAACCGCGCTAGATGGCGTCAAATAGAGCTTAACGACCTGAACTGCGAGTGCGGTGAGATTCAGGACTCTGAACATCTCCTAAAATGCACCCTCTGCCCGACCAAATGCACACTAGAAGATCTGTGGCAAGGAAATGCTTCTGGTGTTTCGGTGAGACAAACACTACTTTTGCGACATACTGGTCGCAAAGGTTTTAATGTCTCATCACTCGACACGAAAAAATAAAGTAATCGTTGAAAATCTCTCAATGAGGGCTTAATTAAGAAAAAGTTCAAAATCCAAATTTTTTAATTTTGAGCTTTTTGAACACTTTTGGTCCTGTCGATTGCAATCAAAAGGGGAGGTGGACAACTAGATGTTACAACAGTGTTAAGTCCAAAATTTCAATATCCTACAGCTAATCGTTTTCCAGTTATGCGAGATACATACTTACCGAAATTAGTTAAAATGGATATTTCCGTTACAATCTGGAAACCGAAATTTTTCGTGATAATACTTTCTTTACTTCGTACAAGCAAGTAATAGACAACCAACATAAAAATAAAATAAATGAAAAATCATATAAAACAATTTATAAACCGACCCGTTGGGCTTTTATTTAACATCCGATACAACCGTTAAATATTGCTTCAGAGGATGAGATGAATGATTTGTAGCTTGTGTGAAAATTCCATGCCTGACCGGGATTCGAACCCGGGACTTCCGGATGAAAGACCGAGACGTTACCACTCGCGCCATGGAGACCGGCTATATTTTAATGTTTAATTAATATCTAATTAATCAATCTCATTTTATTTAAACCGTTTACCTGTGTAATTCCTTTAATTAGCGTTATCTTAAACGGAAAATACGTTGTAAAAAGAAAACGATAATGTGAAATTCCTTATGAATGAAATAATCTATGTTTTTCAATTTACGTATAAATTTATATTTGTTTAATAATTTAACAGTTGGGAAAACCAGAAAACAACATGATTAAACATTCTCATTAACAGTTATATATATTATATATTTTTACGCACGTACGAATACAACAGAAAAATTAGTACAAGAATTTGTGTATCGTAGATATATATATAAAACTATGAATAATAACAGTTTAATAAGTATTTAACAAAATGGCTTAGTATTTTATCATCAGATGTATTAAATACACAGTAACAAACTAAATACCTATGTAAATAGTAAATAACATCATTCTGCTAGGTGACTACAGACATCGGCATTTTCTACCTTCGGTTTGTGTGTATGTTTTTTAAACGCATAACCCCACCTTGACCGATTATATCTTTTTTTTTTAAATCTATACATCATATTTTTTTTATAAATGAGTCATTCATTGTCAGATGACTCACAAGAGATATGAGTCATCGTTTTAAAACACATACAACAAAACATGTATATGATACGTGTGTTTAACGTCTTCCAACTTTTGTACGTAGTTTTTACTTTTTTTCTTTTTTAATGATGTTTATCAAACAACACGTGTACTTGATAAAAAAAAGAAGAAATAAAAATTGGTTGTAAGAATGTATGTAAAGTATTCATTCGATTATATCTGACATATTTTTATATTTTAGTTATTACAGTTTTACATAAAAATATCAAATCGAAAATTTTATAAGTACTTTTTACTAATTTTTTAAGTAAATAAAAGATAAAAATATAAATAATTTTTTAAGTCTTAGTTTAAAAAAATTCTTTATCTTCTCTTTATCTTTTTTTTTCTTTTAAACATTAAATAATATATTTATTAAAGTTTCCATTTCAGTGTTTTTTTTAACCTATGTAGCTTCCGGGAGTTACCGTTCATATAATACTTCAGAGGATGAAACGTAAGAGTATAAATGATGTGTAGTCTTGTACAGTCTCAGTACGACAATTTCTGAGATATCTGGTTAATTGAAACCCAACCACCAAAAAACACCGGTATCCACGATCTAGTATTCAAATACGTATAAAGCCAAACTGTCGTTTGCGAAATGCTAATCTCACGTGACGCACGTAGAGTTGATTTTTTCAGACTACGTGCAAAGCTTTCTTTGAGTTGTTCTACAGTAGCGTCAGGGTCGGGTGGGCGTCCTGGTGATTTTATATGTTTAACAGAACAACCTGTCTCGACGAAGGTTTGGTGTAAAGAGTAAATTATTCGCCAACTACGGAGCTGCCTACCAACCCATCGGGTTGATCTACTAGTGAACCCGTATTCCCAAATCAGCTGATTTGGAAGTCGAGAGTTCCAGTGTTCAAGAAAGCCAGTTATTTTTACACGGATTTGAATACTAGATCGTGGATACCGTTGTTCTTTGGTGGTTGGATTTTTTAATTAACCACACATCTCAGGAACGGTCGAACTGAGACTGTACAAGACTACACTTCATTTACACTCATACATATCATCCTCTGAAGTATTATCTAAACGGTAGTTACCACAGGCTAAACAAGAAAAAGAAAAAAAATAAGGAGCTGCCTACCAACCCATCGGGTTGGTCTAGTGGTGAACGCATCTTCTCAAATCAGCTGATTTGGAAGTCGAGAGTTCCAGCGTTCATGTCCTAGTAAAGCCAGTTATTTTTACACGGATTTGAATACTAGATCGTGGATACCGGTTTTCTTCGGATGTTGGATTTTTTAATTAACCACACATCTCAGGAATGGCCGAACTTAGACTGTACAAGACTACACCTCATTTATATTATACATACCATCTTCATTTATCCTCTGAAGTATTATCTTACCGGAGGCTAAACAGGAAAAAAAAATATATTACTGGAATAAAAGAAAATGTTTTCGTCGATTATTTACAATTTACTTAAATCTATTTTTTTGTTAATAAAAAATTTAAATGCCTTCTAAGATCAAAAAATTAAAAAATGACCACTTTTTAAGTTTTTTACTTTCCTGTTTATATAGCTATGTAGAACTGAAAGTTGATGGTCAAAATTCGGCATATCCGGTTTTCTCCAAATTCTTGATGAATTGACCACTAAGTACCCCATAAAACCGAAAAATGAGATCGAAATTTCGGCGACAAAATGTGTGTACTTGTGTATGTATGTTGGTTGGCTAGTAAATCGCCTTATATCTCCAGAACTACTGGACTGATTTTCACCAAAGTTGGCTGTAATATTTCTATAGTAGGGGCATTGACGCTATTAAATTTTCAATTCAAAAGGTCAGGGGGTTGGGAATACGGGGGGGAAAAACGAAATCGTCTCCAGATTTTGGATAATTAAAGTTATATTTTTACTTTCTTTTACGAAGAAAAGAATTGTGATCGCAAAAAATTTTAGTTTTCAAATTTCAACGGAAATATCAAGTTTGACCATCCCTGAATCCATTTTGATTAGTTTCGGTGTGACGTCTGTACGTATATATCTCACATAACTCAAAAACGATAAGCCGTAGGATGTTGAAATTTTGGATTCAGGACTGTTATAACATCTAGTTGGGCCCCTCCCATTTTAATTGCAATCGACTGAACCAAAAGTGTCCAAAAAGCCCAAAATTGAAAAACTTTGGATATTTGATTTTGTCTTAACTGCAGTAATAAGTCCTCATCGAGAGGTTTTCAATGATATATCGTAAGTGGTACTTATTTTCATAGCTTCCAGAGTTATATCCTAATAAAATTTTAATTCATGAAATATTTGGATCTTACAAGGGGAAGGGACATAGATTCGAATCCGACTTCATCTCCTTTTTTTAATTATATATATTGATTTATTAATAATTATTAACTGCTGATTGTAAAAAAAAAATTCAATAATAATAAAACAAACAAAAAATTGAAAAATATGACAAGTTATTAGTGAAATAAAATTTTATGTACTTTTCATTTTAAAAAATGTGTACTAGCTTAATAGGTGTACAAGGAAGTCATGTGGTGTCCAAATCAGATTTTTTTAAATAATTTTTTGAATATTGATAAACAACTTTTGTAAAAAAAAAAAAATATTTGCTAAATTGCACCCCCACTCCAAAAAATAGTTATAATTTTGAAGCGTTGTAGAAGATAGTACAATGGGTCTTTTCTTTGCAGTTTTTTTTCTATTAGAGTCTCGTTGGATCCATAAATATGTTCCTCATCTAAGTAGGATCAGTCAGCTCTCCTTACACTTCCTACTTAGCGGTCGGACTACCGCTGTAGTCGACTCTATGTTGTGACGTCATAGATGAGCGGTAGAATTAAATAAATTTAATGTGGTGGTCGCTAGTACCGCCGCATTCGCGCGAATGAGATACGATATGGGCGCGCGCTTTAGTTAGAATCATTAAATTAAATAATAAAAAAAATATTGTAATTAAAGAAAATGATAAATATTTTAAATTAAGTTCTGTGTGTAGGCCGTGCATCAGAAAAAATCCGCGTGACGAAAAAGTCCTGCAACTGCGTTGTCAGCTTTTTTTTATTGTTGTAATAGCATATATCGCTACAGCCGGGAAATCAAAAATATATTCCCGTTAAATTGTTATTCCTTTTTATTTTAAATAAATTGTAATTTATATACAAAATTCAAATTATTTTATTAGTATATATATATATATATATATATATATATATATATATATGACATCTGAGATACAACGTTATGCATTAGAACAACACATAATCTAAAATCGTTAATATAATATACTAGGTCAGACATTTATCAAAAACAAAGTACGTTATTGTTATTAGTATTATTGCTTGTTCTCTGGTTCATGCTCCATATTGTAGGTCAACCTCACACACACACGCGCGCACGCGAACACACACACACACAAAACACATTACGCAGACTAATAATCGATAGATAATATCTGTTTGGTATGAGATATGTATTTCTTTTTTATTTTTTATTTTAGGTTTTCCAGTTTGGAATGTTGAACAAATATATTACACACAGTAACTCGTTAACATCCGGTTCAGACTTGTGCTTTATCTTATTTTATCAATAAATACAAAATTCAACTTTATTTGTAGACTAATTATTCAGGAAGTATTTTTTATATATTGATATATTTGCATTTAATACGAAATTTAAACATTTTAACAACTTATATTTGTACTGTATTACTTTTTTAGCCGTTTACCCCCCCCCCCCCACCTCCAAATTTATTTATTTTCTAATTACGTTAAAACAAAAAAAGGAATTTGGATTTAATAATAAACAGAATCGAATTTTTAAACAAAGTGTTCTTTAGCGATGAAGTTTGGATCCATCTCGACGGCGAATTTGGGCGGTTGAAAATCCTCAAGCTTTACAAGACAAATCTTTGCATCCTGAAAAAATTGGTGTGTGGTGTGCGATATCTCGTCATGGTATACTCGGACCGTATTCTTCGAACAGACAGCAAATGGTGAAGTATACAGGAATATTGTGCGCCAATTTGTGTTCCTCCTGGAACCTCAAGAACGGAATTGCTGGTTTCAGCAAGACGGCGCTACATGCTACACGTCTCGAGAAACCAAGGATTCTCTACAAGAGTTCTTTGATGATCGAATAATAAGCAACGGCTTATGGCCTCCAAGATTCACATCTTCTGACTACTTTTTGTGGGGCTATATTAAGTCAGAGGCCTTCAAAAACAATTCTCACACTATCGATGAACTTATATTACAGACTTAATCACGAATATTTCCGATGCAAA
Source organism: Lycorma delicatula (assembly GCF_047948215.1). Lineage (NCBI taxonomy): Eukaryota > Metazoa > Arthropoda > Insecta > Hemiptera > Fulgoridae > Lycorma > Lycorma delicatula. The sequence continues at coordinate 14,491,999 of NC_134467.1, read as the reverse complement.
TCTTAAAAAGGTTTCTGCTAATATATGCTGAAAAGAGTCCATGCGTGTATAACCGTAACGGGTGGGCATTTTGAGCATATTCTTTAACGATTATGTAGAAGTAATAGCTTTTTATTAAATCTCTTTTGTAAGTAACAAATACATTTTTTTATTCCACCTAAATTTCCGTTTCTTAAATTACATTTAAAATTGGGTAACCGAACTAAAAAATCACTCTGTACATAGAAATTTCACATTTGCCTCAAAGAACATTTTGATATGATAAAACAACACAAATAATTTTATCGTGGGTTTGACAGTTTTTGTACAATAATTTTGCAATCCAGATTTTAAAAATGAATGCGATTCTTTGAGATTGTGTAGACTTTTATTTTTTGTTTTTTGTGTTCAGTCATTTGACTGGTTTGATGCAGCTCTCCAAGATTCCCTATCTAGTGCTAGTCGTTTCATTTCGGTATACCCTCTATATCCTACATCCCATACAATTTGTTTTACATATTCCAAACGTGGCCTGCCTACATAATTTTTTCCTTCTACCTGTCCTTCCAATATTAAAACGACTATTCCAGGATGCCTTAGTATGTGGCCTATAAGTCTGTCTCTTCTTTTAACTATACTTTCCCAAACGCTTTTTTCTTCATCTATTTGCCGCAATACCTCTTCATTTGTCACTTTATCCACCCGTCTGATTTTTAAAATTCTCCTGTAGCACCACATTTCAAAAGCTTCTAATCTTTTCTTCTCAGATACTCCGATCGTCCAAGTTTCACTTCCATATAAAGCGACGCTCCAAACATATACCCTTATTTTAGGCACTGGAAAATTTATCACATATAAAATAGTACTCAAACTTTCAAATGCATTTTGAAATATTTAAATCGGTTAATTACGAGAGCCTAGGGTATTTTCAAACATAGCTTGACTTAGTAAAGGTATGCCTTTCACATAATTTTACATATCACCATCAAAACTTGTTGTCAAATCCATTCTGAGATACGGTCTTAAGATTATTTTTATATTTTAGCGCGTTGAATTTAAGAGTGGTGTTTTAAAAACTTTTTTACATATTTTTATTTTCTATTATTTAGTGGTTTTTAAAAAGTCTTAAAAACCACTCTTATTTATTTTTTTATTTACTCGTATTTTCTATTTCACGTATAATTATTTTTCAACTATATAAGAATAAATAACCAATGCTAGAGAAAAGTATAACAACTTGTTGTCAGATATTTTTATTATATAGTAATAATAATAATAATAATAATAAAATATAAAAATAAACTAGTAAAATTAGTCGTATTTATGAAAATAGAAATGTTTATCTAGTTCTATCATTAAAAACATTCCATTTTTATTCTAAAACGGTTTTACTAATTAAAAACGATAAAAAAAAAAACAAAAGGAAATGAATGTAGGTTACACTATTGTGTAATAATGTGTAATAAAAACGTAAAACTTTTACGTTTAGGTCAGGTTAATTATCTGAAAAAAAAAAGACATTACAACTGTCAACGGAAATAATTTACAAAAATGACGTTAAAGTTAAATACCTTATAAATACTGATGATAAATATAAATATTTCCTTAACAAGACGGTAATAAGGATTAAACAGTTTAATAAATAAAATAACGGATTATGAACAAAATGAAATAGCCCAATTTTTTTTAGGAATACGCTATTGAAGATACAAAGTATCTGATCTGTTAAATCGTTATCTTTAATAAATGGAACTGTACAAACCAAAATTAAAGAAAGAGAGCCGATCTCCGAGGCGGACTAATAGCATCATAATTTTTCATTCGGAGGTCCTGGATTCGAATCCCGGTCAGGCATGGTATTTTCCATACGTTACAAATTTTCTCACCTTTGTTAGATGGTAAAAATCAATAAATGGCGTCAATATATTTATAGAAATATTAACATCACCGTCAGAACTTACCCGCGTTATATAACGACTTGCGTATCTTATCGCGGTTAGTGCTCGTTTCGCTCGCTCTAACTATCTAGCGATAGGGATCTGCCGCCTGAATTCCTGGTGTTCATTAAACTCATGTTTGTGATAATAATAATAATGATAAATAAAAATTAAAATCTGTCCTATTTATCAAAAGTATAATTTTTTTGTAATTTCTTCGGAGCAATATTTTGGTTATTACAGGGTCCACTAATCGGTTTTTAGATTTCGCGTCTCGGTTTCGCTCGCAAAATATGTAACCAGAATCATAAACATAAATTATCATCACAATGTTACCAGATTTCATAAAGATTAATTTAATAGCGGTAGCCTGAAACGAACGTACAGAGTTAGTCTAGTAATGAACACGTCTTCCCAAATCAGCTGATTTGGAAGCCGATAGTTCCAGCGTTCAAGTCCTAGTAAAGCCAGTTATTTTTACACAGATTTGAATACTAGATCGTGGATACCGGTGTTCTTTTGTGGTTGGGTTTCAATTAACCACACATCTCAGGAATGGTCGAACTGAGACTGTACAAGACTACACTTCATTTACACTCATACATATCATCCTCTGAAGTATTATCTAAACGGTAGTTACCGGAGACTAGACAGGAAAAGAGAGAGAGAGAGTTACTTTTATGCCGATTTCAATACTAGATCGTAGATACCGGTATTATTTGGTGGTTTTTTCCTGTTTAGCCTCCGGGAATCATCGTCAGGTATTATTTCAGAGGATGATATATGTATTTAGTTGTAAATGAATTGTAGTCTTGTACAGTCTCAGGTCGACCATTTCTGAGATGTGTGGTTAATTGAAACCCAACCATAAAATAACACCGGTATCCACGATCTAGTATTCAAATCCGTATAAAAGTAACTGCCTTTAATAGGATTTCAACGTTGGACATCTCTACTTCGAAATCAACTGATTTGCGAAGACGCGTTCACCACTAGTCTAACCCGGTCGGTATTCTTTAGCGGTTAGTTTCAATTAACCGCACAACCGAGACTGTATAAGACTACACTTTATTTATACTCATACATATCATCCTGTGAAGTAATGTTTGATTCCCGGAGGCTAAACAGGAAAAAATAATTTTTTAAAGATAGCTAAACCGATCCAAATCAAATTTAATTGGGAAGATTTACTGATATTTTTTCACCTTTCCTTGATCAATTTTTATCATTAAAAAAAAAAACTTTTTACTCAAGAGGTAATCAATCTTTTGGACACCAAAGTATTCCGAGACATCGACCGCCAGGGCAACCCGCTTTGCAGCTAGTATATATATAAATTTTAATCATTTCAAATTTTGATATTCAGGCAGTCCGGAAATATTTTTCAAAATAAAGGCCAGTATGAATTCTTCGGGAATTTTACATGTTTTTTGGTTAAAGGTAATCATGAAATGTTGATTTCCAAAAAAAAAAAAACATCAAAATATTTTGTTCGATTACCATTATTTACTTTCCGTCTTATATAGTTAAAAAAGACTGGAAAATAAAACTAAATTTAATTTTTTGAACAGGTACTGATGACAAACTAAAAATAATGACGACATAATCATAATTCTTTGTAAAATAAAAAAAATTAAGTGTTATAATAAAATGTGTTGGAAGATTTCTCAGTTCATATAAATATTTGAAGAATCGACAAATTCACTGTATATATATATATATATATATATATATATATATAATGTTATCAAGTTTTATAAATGACTCATTTTGCACTCGAACACACGCTTAATATATTTATCAAAACACTTAATATGATACGTCTAAAATTATTACTGCCTTAAACGTTTTTTTAACCATACTTTATGTCTTATAATGCTGTACTTCTGTTTTAATATTTCCGCTTCGTTGGCAAAACTTTTTTTTTTATTACATATGTTACAAACGGTTATTTCTTCTACATATGCATGTGATTTTACATTCTTAGCATCATATCTCTAGCCCACCGGGTTGATCTAGTGGTGAACCCGTCACCGCAAATAAGCTGATTTCGAAATCATAGAGTTCTAAGTATCAAATCCTATTAAAGGCAGTTAATTTTATACGGATTTGAATAATAGATTGTGGATACCGGTGTTCTTTGGCGGTTGGATTTCAATTAACCACACAACATTTCATTTACATTCATACATATCATCCTCTGAAGTAATACCTTACGGTGGTTCCGGAGGCTAAACAGAAAAAAAAATATGTAAAAAAACATTTTAAAACACCACTATTAAATTAAACGCACTAAAAGGTAAAAAATAATTTTATTACGTTATCTCAGAATGGAATGGATTTGAGTGGCGTGTTCGAACACTCCACTCTTTAGGCCATTCATCACGCATATGAAAAATTGGCAAAAACATCAGATTTTTAATTTGAAGCTATGACTTTCACATAATCTTACATATCACCATCAAATCTTGTTGGAAATACCGTCGTAAAATTATTTTTTACCTTTTAGTGCGTTTAATTTAAGAGTGGTGTTTTAAAATGTTTTTTTACGTATTTTTTATTTTCTACTTTTTAGTCTTCATAAGTTTATACTCTACAGCTGCGGTAACGCATAGGTTTGAGCGTATTTAGCGAAATATCGGATCGATACGTTTTACGGTGGATGAGTGCGATCGAAACATATGGCTAAACGATTTAATTTCTAGATAATCAAGATCCGATCGATCGAGAGTGTACCCGACGAGATAAACAGTTAGGGCTCGACCTGTTGATACATACGCCGTTTGAATCGTGAAAATCGGACGTGCGGTTGCCGAGATATTACGGTGGCACCCCGTCGCAGTCTCTCCAAATTTTCTAACGGCGCCCAGAGAGCACTTGAAAGTATTATCATCCGACAGCTACCTCAGAGAGTGGATGGGATGTAGTCGAGGTGATCGAAAAAATTTTCAGAGCGGTAGGGCCGACCGTTTTCTATATATTTCCGATTTTCGTCCCAAAATTCGGATCCGGTTAAAAAGTAATAAATTTTCCTATAACTTCGGTCTCTACAGTACAGAATTTCTAGTAGCAACTGTAAACCTTAATATATATCTCGCTTGTTTATAAAACTAATAGCGTCTTAGTGTTTATTTACCATCGGTTGTTATAGTAGGTATTTTATTTTAAACTTGTGCAAATTTTAGATCCAAACTTACCGAAACTTACCTTACGGTGGTTCTGGAGGTTAAACAGAAAAAAAGAAATAAAGTTCCTGAAACAGGCAAATTATTTTTCATTATGCATGTAAACAAGGTCGCATAAGGTCAAAAGGCATTTTTTTTCACTTAGGAACTTAGGGGCATCTTAGCGAATTGAAAATATTGCTAAAATGTGTTGTCATCAGGGAACAAATTTGTATGAAAAATTTCAGAGAATGGAGAAACGGAATTGCTTCAAAATTCGACTGAAAGGTTCCGTACCATGAATCTCACATACATAGTCCAACAGCGAGTAAATATAAGAATACTAATAAAAACTGATGCCATCTTTTAAGTGTAATACAAATTAAAAAATTAGGTATGTCGATAAAATTTCTATATATATAAATATTTTTTTTGTCTTCAGTCATTTGACTGGTTTGATGCAGCTCTCCAAGATTCCCTATCTAGTGCTAGTCGTTTCATTTCGGTATACCTCCTACATCCTACATCCCTAACAATTTGTTTTACATATTCCAAACGGTGGCCTGCATACACAATTTTTTCCTTGTACCTGTCCTTTCGCCTGTGCTATTCAGAATTTTATATCGCTCCTGGTTCGTCCATCTTTAGTAATTCTACTTCCCAAATAATAAAATTCTTTTACCTCCATAATCTTTTCTCCTCCTATTTTCACATCCAGTGGTCCATCTTTGTTATTTCTACTGCATTTCATTACTTTCGTTTTGTTCTTGTTTATTTTCAAGCGATAGTTCTTGCGTAGGATTTCATCCATGCCGTTAATTGTTTCTTCTAAATCCTTTTTACTCTCGGCTAGAATTACTATATCATCGGCAAATCGTAGCATCTTTATCTTTTCACCTTGTACTGTTACTCCGAATCTAAATTGTTCTTTAATATCATTAACTGCTAGTTCCATGTAAAGATTACATTAAGGAACGGGGATAGGGAACATCCTTGTCGGACTCCCTTTTTTTATTACGGCTTCTTTCTCATGTTCTTCAATTGTTACTGTTGCTGTTTGGTTCCTGTACATGTTAGCAATCGTTCTTCTATCTCTGTATTTGAACCCTAATTTTTTTTAAATGATGAACATTTTATTCCAGTCTACGTTATCGAATGCCTTTTCTAGGTCTATAAACGCCAAGTATGTCGGTTTGTTTTTCTTTAATCTTCCTTCTACTATTATTCTGAGGTCTAAAATTGCTTCCCTTGTCCCTATACTTTTCCTGAAACCAAATACTTCTTCCACTCTCCTCTCAATTCTTCTGTATAGAATTCTAGTTAAGATTTTTGATGCATGACTAGTTAAACTAATTGTTCTGTACTCTTCACATTTATCTGCTCCTGCTTTCTATGGTATCATGACTATTACACATTTTTTGAAGTCTGACGGAACGTCCTTTTTTTCATAAATACGACATATGAGTTTGTGTAATATATATATATATATATATATTAAATTTATATATACATTATGGACATAAAATGTAAAAAATATGTTAACAATAAAAGATTAGCAGAGAATAGAAAGGAATAAATATTTGCCTCAAACCGGTCACCTGTTAGATTATTAAAAAAAATATGTTAAAATAAGTTTTAAACGATTGCAAAATCCACTTGATGGCTGCCTGAAATAATCATACACCTTAATAGCTAAATTATGTTCATCACATTTACGTAAATGATAAACGCTTATTGAATGACATAAGATAATTATTATTACTACAAATCTTCAAGAAAAGATATGAAATATAAGGAAAAACTTAATAATAAATGTCATTTAATAATTATTTTATTACAAATTTTAATTGCTAGATTTATTTTTAATATATTATTTAAGTAAATTCGCCTAATTAAAGCAAACATTGTAAATTACAAAAAAAAAAAACAATGTTCCTTATGTCAGCGATACTTTTAACATACCTCAATATAATATGAAAGTAGTACGAAAACATATTTTTACATATTACTTATATTATAAATGTAAACTTTAAATTCATACTTGCAAACATTTTGTAAAATCTATCCAAATTAAAAAATAAAAAATTCTCTTAAATTTACAATTATTAGAGAAATCAGAAATTAATCCCAAAATTATCGGAACGAAAACAAAAAGAATTAAACTCAATTGTTCAGGTTCTTTGCGGAAAAAAAAAATTCATTTTAATGCAAATATAAAAATGCCACATGATTTCCTTGTGCGCCTATTAAATTACATATACGCATTTTTAAAAGTACAAAAAATTTTATTAAGTAATATAGTGATTCCCAAACTGTGCGCCGCGGCACACAGGGGCGTCGCGAAATATTGTAAAAGCATCATAATTAATTGAACCAAGATATTTATAATTATTAATTTAATTTTAATAAAGTAAAAAAATAATGAAGATACACGAGTTTTACTTATTTTTATCTTTTACTTACGAGTACTCATACTTTTACTTAGGGTAGGACGTCATTGAAAAATTTTAATTGAAAAAGGGCGCCGCGACTCGGAAACGTTTGGGGACCACTGCCGCTAATAACTTTTGATTTTTTCATTTTTTATTTTTATTATTTATTATAAAAATTCTTTTATAATCAGAGGTTAATAATTAGTAATAAATCAATATATTTAAATTAAAAAATAAAAGAGATGAAATCTGATTCCAACCGATGTGATGTGCCTTCCCCTTGTAAAATCCAAATATTTCATTAATTAAATTTTATTTGGCTATAACTCTGGAACCGATGAAAATAAATACCACTTATGATATATCGTTGTAAAGCTCTAAATAAGGAATTATTACTGCAGTTAAGAAAAAGTCCAAAATCCAAATGTTTTTGATTTTGAACATTTTTGGTTCAATCGATTGCAATCAAAAGGGAGGTGCACAACTAGATGTTACAACAGTCCTAAATTTAAAATTTCAACATCTTACGGTTAATCGTTTTTGAATTATGCGAGATTGGTACGTACAAACGCCACGCCGAAACTAGTCAAGATGGTTTCAGAGATGGTCAAAAGGATATTTCCCATGAAACCTGAAAACCGAAATTTTTCGCGATCACAAAATTTACTTCCTTGGCGAAGTAAAAATGCACCGAATCCGTTGAACTTTGGAAATATCCAAACCGTCGAAAAATTAAAAAAAATTTACGAGAAACGATCTGAGTAAATCGCTAAAAAAAAATTGGAGAAAATTTTTGATAAACTAAAAGGATCTATAATAAAAAAATTTTAGTATAAAATCATTCCCATAAACGTAAAAATAAAACATTATAAAAATAATTCAAACGAAGAAGAATTACGGAACAGCTAATTCTGAAGACAATCCGATAAATTATTGGACTTCAGGGAATTAGCGACGCTGATAAATGGGAAAACGAAGGTAAATAAATGTTTTTTTGTTTTCTGAAAACGCACTATGCAACGTAGAACATCTATCCGAAATGATTTTATTTTTTAAAAGGTGTGATATCTCACAACAAGAAATTTTATTCTCCCTTGAAACAAAGAGATAAAGTGAATTTTTTTTTTTTTTAACTATGGTACTTGTAAAAAAAGTATAATCTTATAAAACAGTATTCAAAAAGTGACGCAACCTTAAGGAAGAATGTTCCTTTCTTTTGTTGCCAGTTTAATTGAGGAAAAACAGGCTACACAAGACAACAAAGAATGAATATTCATTGTCTCCAAATACATTAGATGTGCCAGTTATGCTCAGACCCGGAATACCTTCATAGAAAAGTATGACCTGAATGGACCAAACAAGTCCTCCATCAAGGGACTATACGACAAGTTCCAAGCGACAGGGAATGTGGTAGATGCAGCCAAAAGTGATCGTCCGGATATCCAAAATGACGTCCTTTTAAGACACGTTTCAATTTCGGGAAAAGGAAAAAGTCACAAGGACTCAAATCAGGTGAATATGGGGGGGGGGGGGTTGAGGACCCGTAGGAATGCGAGGTCAAAAATTCCCTGATGGAAATGGCCGTGTGACACGGGGAATTGTCATGACGGAGCATCCACTTGTCTTCAATATCTAGTCTCACGCGAATTACTCTTTTCCTGAGCCATTCAAGGACACCTTTGTAAAACACTTGGTTGACAGTTTGTCCTGGAAGAAAAAATTCTTTATGCACGATACTCATACTTTCAAAAAAGCAAATCGGCACGGTTTTGATCTTTGATTTACTCATTCGACATTTTTTAGGTCGAAGAGATGACGGAGTGTGCCACTCTTCGCTTTGCCGCTTTGTTTGAGGACCGTACTCGAATATCCAGGATTCATCACCTGTGATCACACGACTGAAGAATTCTTGATCGTTCTCAATCCTCTCAAGAAGATCAATGCACACGTTTCTTCGATTGTCCTTCTGTTTCGTTGTGAGGTCTTTCGGTACCGATTTCGCATGTCCAAATCGTCTGTCAAAATTTGATGTACGGTGAAAGCGTTTAAATTTAACTGTTCACTCATCATCCTTGTTGTTAAACTAGGGTCTGATCTCACAAGAACCTTTACACGCTCAACGTTTTCGTCAGATTTTGAAGTAGAATGTCTCTCTGAGCGAGGTTGATCTTCAACGTGTTCTCGCCCTTCCAAAAATAATTTGTGCCGGCGAAAAACTTGTGCTCTTGATAAGCAATGTTCCCCATATGCCTGTTTCAACTTTTCAAAGGTCACACTCGCTGATTCCCCAAGTTTAACGCAAAACTTCATTGCACAACGTAGCTGTAAATTCCGATGCTCCATTTTCGTAACGCACAACAAAAACACAACTTCACTGATGGCGTTGTCAAAAATAATGTGTTGGCTGAACGGAGTTGAAACTCGTAGTGAGCATGCGGAAGGGATGAACAGACCGGTCTAGCAGAGACCGGTAGACACAGCGTTGCCAGATCGCTCGCATTGTTACCAATCTCATTACTTTTCTGACACACTTCGTACACAATACTACGACTCATACAGCTAACAACACTATGGTTTTCTTGAATCAGTGTTTTCACGGAAAAGTAATTTCGAAGTGCTTGTGACTCTTTCGATCTTCTGATTCATCCCTTCCTGAGTTTTTCTTGTGGCGATAACTTAAGTTAAGGATGCTGCTTACAAAATTCATCCTCCCACCGTTCCCGAATCAGAGTGAAATTGATCGATGTGTCGTCGCAATTCCTCAACAAACGTTTTAACATGTGTTTAAGAGCATGCAATGTCGTATTTAATTATGTGAATTGCATAGTGGAAGCCGCTTTCAACAACTATTGTAACTTACTCATTTTCCCATCCCAAGGGAAAAATCGGAAGTAGACAACTTTATCTGCCCACCAAGAATGTTTTCGAGAAGCTAGTCTCAATAATCAAGTCGTTTCGAATTGTCTGTCTCCTTCAGTTGTAGCGATACGGTTTCAATTCTAATTCATGAAGAATTTTACGACAAGATGCATATTTAACACCAGATAATTGGGATAACTTGCAAAGTGATTTTTTTTTGGACTGCCAGTAATTCTCCTTTCAATATTAGCAATGGAGGGAATCCTAACGGAAAGTTGCCTATTTCGTTTTTCATTTGAAACCGAACCTGTTGTACTCCATTTTTTAACTAAATTTTGTGCGCTACTCTTCGCTGGGATACAGGCATTCGAAATTTTTCTACGAATACTTGACGCGATTCTTCAAAAGATCCATAACTAATATAGGCCTCAAGTATAGCTATCCTCTCCTGAATTGAATAAGGCATTTTACACAAACTCAACTGCACTGCAACAAAATGTATACTGCACTGATACGTAACCACCTGACAAACGGCAACAATCAGTAGTAACATATATATCCACTAATCGCGCTAGTTGTATGAGAGTCTTTCATAAATAGTTATGAGTAGCGGTTTCATTATGGGTTTTATTCGGTTTTATGTTGCTCACTCTGTATTTTCTATTATGAAAATTCTTTGTAATCCGAGAATCATATTAATTTGGATTAACGATATTCAAATATAATAGAAAAATAACACAATTAAAAACCACATTTTGAGCTTTGTAAAAAAAAAAAAAAATATTAATTTTTACATTATATAAAATTTAAATAATTATTAAAAGAAAATAGTTATAAACAGACTATGTTGGTAACAATGCAAAGTAAAATGTAATTTAAAGTTTTAAAATGTCGTAAGAGTAAAATTATGTACAGTATGGTATGCATGGCCTGTCTTGTCCAATCCAATCTCATATCTCCTTGACATTTTCAATGTTAATAAAGTGTATGCGAATGCAAAAGCAAAGCATAGAGAATAATAATAATAATAATAATATAAAAGGTGCAACAAAAGAACGAATAAACCTCTTTGGATTGCATGGCAAACTATATTATATGTAGGAGATGTTGTATGCGCGCGTGCGTATATATATATAGATGTTGGAATTGTAATTTCAAATCACCTTGAGAATGTAAGCTCGCCCACATGTTTCCTTTACTTTTTTTTTATTTTAATTTTATATCATTTCATATCTTTTGTGATTAGTTAAGGCTAATAAATATGTTACAGAATAATATTTATTGTCATAAAAAAAGAAGATTGATTGAGAAAAATATAACAGTTATTTTTTCTCAGTATGATTATCACAGGATTAATAAAAAATTACCGTGAAATTTTTTTAACGGTAAAATAAACATTATTCGATTATATTAGTTTTAAATATTAAGAATTTTATTTAATAGAAAAATTAAAAACAAAATAATAATAATAATAAAAATAAATAAAATTTACGTAAGCTTAAAAGAACTAACACCTTTTCATAATCTGAAATTAATAGAAAAAAAAAAATATTCGATAAACCGGTTCATATGAACGTATATATTTTATATTGAATTATACATTTAACACCTGCATGGTTTATATACCAAATTATTGAATAACAAAATCAATACATAATGGAATTTTACGATATTGGACGCCATTTTAGATATTTTATTCGGATATACTTGACGTAGCTGTTTAGTCGTTATATAAATTTTTACATTACCATTATATTAAACGTGTTATAAGCGACCAGGTACTAATCACTTATAAATTATTATGATAAAAAATAATTATTCCATTAACAGGATTAGTGAGGAGTGAAGTAGTTCTCAATTGTCATATTCGCTGTAATATATCGGTATAGCCCATTTAGATGCAGATTATATCCGGTACTCTTGTTTATTATTTATATAATTAACATCATTACTTTCAGAGAAAACAATTAATACGACAATTGATATAAATTAATTCTGTTATTAATTACTTTTTTTTATCTTCAATTGTCTGACTGGTTTCATGCATTTATTTATTTATTTCTATTCTTTGTCAATATCTTGATCTCGATTACGTTAAGCAATATTTTATATAAAATAATACTAGATGAACGAGTTAAAATCAAACCGTTATAGATTAAATACAATGCGACAAGTAACATTTTATAATTGAAGAGAAAATGTAAATTAAATCTAATTCAATATATATTAAATAAAATTTATATACTTTTATGCAAGATGTGCGAAATTGAGTGTAGTACGCAGCGATCAATTTTTCTGTTCGATTGATAATTTTACTGAGAATAACCTGACACCAGTGTTAATCCTGTCGATTTTTTGTTGAATATTCAGTTTCAGTTCATCGATAACGTTTTAATTCGATACATGAATGTTATAGTTCCAAGAGTCCAGAAAAAAAATGTCTACTAGATATATCTTCTTTTTTTCTGTTTAGCCTCTGGAACCACTGTAAGGTATTACTTCAGAGAATGATATGTATGAATGTAGATGAAGTGTACTCTTGTACAGTCTCAGGTCGACCATTCCTTGTGTGCTCCTAGGTGTTGTGTCCGCATACAGGACAGTGTCTTATGCCGCCCTGTTCGTGTTATCGGGTACACCTCTTATTGACCTAATCGCAAAAAAGAGGGTGGAGAGGGCACAAGGCAAGCCAGAACAAGAGGTCAGGGATGCCGTTTATAATATCTGGCAGGAAAGATGGTCGCAGGAAGCTGTGGGTCGATGGACGAGAACCCTCATCCCCAACATCAAGCCACGGTTGTCGAGAAGATTTGGTGAGGTTGATCATCACCTATCGCAGTTTTTTACAGGACATGGTTCCTTCAATAACTACCTGCACAAAATAGGCAAGAGAGAAGAGCCGATTTGCAACTACTGCAACGAGATAGATGATGCTGAGCACACCTTTTTTGAGTGCAATAGGTGGGACACACTTAGACATAGTAAGGCACTCGCAGGTATAACTCCAGAGACAACAATAGACTACATGCTAAGAAGCGAGTCAAACTGGAATAATTTTGCTAGTTTTGTTAGACAAGTTGTTCTACAGAAATACTCCGATGAGAGAAGACAAGGTGTTGGCTAGAATAGGACCGGGTGGACAGCCTTGCTGGTGAGGTCCAGCATGCTGCGGTGTGTTGGCACTGATGAGCCACCAAGGACTCCACGGGTAACAGTCAGGCAACAGCACACTGAATACTGAAGGGACCCGGTACCGCGTCGCGGCGAACTGGGTCTGGCGTGGTGTAATAATGTGGTGTATTAGTATTGCCCTTTTGGGTCCCCAAGGGGGTAATATTGATAAAGAACTCTCAAAAAGAGCTAACCGGTAGGCCGACCTGCCTTGCCGGTATATAGCCGGTAGGTGGGGAGGCCTATTTGAGTTTAAAGACACTCCCGTGGGCGGCGTAATACCAACAAGGCGGTCCGGCCCAGGGGAGCTGAGAAAAAAAAAAAAGGTCGACCATTCCTGAGATGTATGGTTAATTGAAACCGGACCAGCAAAGAATACCGGTATCCACGATCTATTATTCAAATCCGTATACAAGTAACTATCCTTAGAACTCTCGACTTCGAAATCAGCTAGATAAACCAGGGAAACGCTTCCGCTGACAGTTCGTTTTTCTGTAAAAGCCACATGAACATGGGTTGCTACATCTTGTTGGAAAAAGTAATACTTTTTTTCAGTCTCTTAACTGAGAGTAGAATTCTTCGAAAATTATATGGCAGACCTCTGTATCGACAGTCCGGTCATAAAATATTGACCCAGTTATACGATCACCAGAAAACAGTACACCGCACACCGATTTTCTGATCGTAAAGTGGACGTTCAAATAGCCGGTGAGGATTTTTAGTCATCCGGTGTGGTGTGCGAATTAACATGTCCAGATAAATAGAACCGTACTGGACATGAAATATTGCATCTATCTGTCCATGGATAATGTTTTTGAAAAGCCAGTTTTAATAATTAAGACGTTTCCAATTGATTATTATCTTAAATTCTTACACAACACGACTTCAAATTTGAATCATGATCTAAAAAAAGTTGTATATTTTTACACAGCTTTCTTGCGATAACTTTCGTGTAAATTTTTTTGGAGCGGCAGAAATTCTTCTTTTAATATTAGCTATTGATTTCAGATACTTAACGGAAAGTTAGCTAATCGTTTTGTGCTTATACCCGCTGTATACTTCTTTCTTTACTGTTTAGACTCCGGTAACTACCGTTTAGATAATTCTTCAGAGGATGATAAGTATGAGTGTAAATGAAGTGTAGTCTTGTACATTCTCAGTTCGACCGTTCCTGAGATGTGTGGTTAATTGAAACCCAACCGCCAAAGAACACCGGTATCCACGATCTAGTATTCAAATCCGTGTAAAAATAACTGGCTTTACTAGGACTCGAACGCTGGAACTCTCGACTTCTAAATCACCTGATTTCGGAAGACCCGTTCATCACTAGACCAACCCGGTGGGATACCCGCTGTATACTATTTTTTACCAAATCGTATGTGCTACTCTTTGCTAGGACACAGTGGGGTCTCTCGTATAGGCACTGGGGAACTGCACCAACTCTTATTTCCACTTGTTTTTATCAATAAAATTTAATATAATGTGTCCTGAATGTGAAGCGTGGTCCCCGCGCCTAATACAGATTTGACAACGCCGTTCGTGACTGTGAATGTCTGAAACGGACGAGTTTAAAGTTAAATCAGTGGTACACTCATACCAATTAAAATTGTGTTTTACGCAGCATAGAAATTCAGACCTACACCCGAATATGTCGACCGTCGACCTTATATTTCCAACTGTAGTTGATATGGTCAATAAGGAAAAAGCAAAAAAGTCCGCTTTTTAACTACAGAGTATCAAGACGAAACGATGAAATGGCTGCCGATATTCGCGATCAGGTAATTCAAGAAGTGAGTTCCAGTGAATATTTTAGTATTCAATTTGATGAATCAATAAATGTGACATTTATTTTATTTTTATTACAAAAAAACGGCTGCGAATTGCATTAATGATTAGAGGCATACAAAAATTTACAATTTACATTTATGTAATAATAAATAACTTCAAAAAATTACCAAAATTTTAAAAATATAATAATTTTTTTTTTCTTTTTGTTACAGGTAATTGTTGTGAGATTATTCTTATACAATTCTTAAGGACAGGTAAAAACTATTTAATTTCAATTTTAAAGTATATATATAATGTACTTTAATTATTAAAACAACAATTATACAAAACATCTCTTTTACACTTATGGGTTGAGACAATTTAAAAAAAAACGTTATTCAAGAATAACAATCATCCCATACCATGTTTAATTATTAGAGAAAAGTAAGCAGTTCTTTACAAAGTCCCAGATATATATATATTTAATCGATGATTCCATCCAAATTACAGTTCGTGGTCATTAACATTAACCGTACATATTTGTTTAAGATACTATCATTATCTATTTATCTATCGTTATTTAGATAATTTTACGTATCTATAATAAATATATGTGATTAATGTGTTCAA
Source organism: Lycorma delicatula (assembly GCF_047948215.1). Taxonomy (NCBI): domain Eukaryota; kingdom Metazoa; phylum Arthropoda; class Insecta; order Hemiptera; family Fulgoridae; genus Lycorma; species Lycorma delicatula. Next base: position 14,476,060 of record NC_134467.1, on the reverse strand, counting down.
AAAATTCGCAAGGGCAACCGTCTTTAATGATTAGCGCTGTTATTTTTACCTCGAAATCAATCTATGTTATTTTTGGTATATTTAAAAATAAATAAATAAACAGACGTGTGTTTAATTTAGAAACAGTTTAAAAAAAAATTCCTTTTGGCACGTCGGAAGGCAAAGATAGATTTCATCGGTGCTAAATCGGGGATAAAAAAGATTTCCACCTTAAAGTTAAGAAAACTTTAAAATTTACTCAATACAATGGTTAAATATAAAAAACGTTTCACATGTTTAGCATAGGATAAGCCCCATTTTCTTACAATTTCAGCAACATTTTCGTCATCCCTTGCCGTAAGGGTTGGTCATATCAAAAATTGTTTAAGACAAAAATTTTAGGTAATGTTTAAAGGACTAACGACCACTTTAAACCGATTCGATACTGTGCCTATTAAGGGAGATATGATTTTTTTTTGTCTTCGAAACACCATTTTTTTTATCCCCTCGGCTAACGGTTGGTGATATCAAAAAAATTTACTTAGATAAGTTTTAGGCCCTTACCCAAAGAATCGAAGGAACTTTAAACGAATCCGATATTTTATTTAATAAAAGTTATAGCGATATTTTGTTTTTTCGAAAAAGCTCCCCATTTCCACTCCCATGGTCCGATTTTGCCCATTAACAAACTCGATCGAGATTTTGGTTCGTTATATTTTATGTATAATTTTGAAAGCGATTGGCGCAAAATTACGTAAGTTATCGTGTCCACAAGAAATTGAAATAAATATATATATATATATATATATATATGAACTTTTGAGCTGACGGTGGTTTTGGAGTCATGGAGATGTGAAATGCCAAGATATTTCGAAATTTTTCGGAAATCGAATCATGGTACTCATTACAATAGGTAGCTTTCTTATGAAATCTACCTAATTTTGTTAGATTGATTAATTTATTAGATGATGTATGTTTTATTAAGTAAGTTACGTTTTGGATTGGTATAAGTCCGCTGCAGTGCGGCTGACGTCTTTTCGCGCATGCGCACTGAGTAAATATATATATTATTATGCTTTTACGGCCAAAATGGACCACTTAAGTCAATTTTAGTTGGATCTTTTCTGAGAAAAGCGTGTTATTTTACTCTTCCGAGCTGCCCAGTATTTCTTCATCCGTTCAGATCTTGCTTTCTTTTCTTCATCCGTAAACACCCTCTTCGTTGTATTTTGTCGTTCGTCTGTCTTTTGTTTAAATCTAATGTTTTTGTCTTTTAGCTTTGTAATTTTTCCAGTTTTATTCTGTAGGTCGTTCAGAGAAATTCCCTATTCTTTCATATCTTCTTTAATTTCTTTGATCCAACCGTCAAAGGTTGGATCAAAGAAACTAGAGGTTCCAAAAACCTCTAGTTTTTGGAACCAGAGCTTTTCAACGATATTTCTTGGCAGTCTTGTTTCCGGTGTCCTTATGAGATGACCAAAGAAAGAGATTCTTTTTTTCCGTATAATATCAGTAACAGGCTCTATTTCTCGATACACCACCTCGTTTGGCACAATCCACCATCGGCCTTCTTTTTGGTGTTTTTTTTATACACTTTCTGACAATTCTCCTCTCTATTTTCAAAATTTTATCGATTCGGGTTTTCTGAGTGATTTTGAAAAGGGTCTCGTTTCCGTAGGTGACTTCTGGCTGAACTGCAGTTTTATAACGTTTAAGTTTTGTTTTAGTCGAAAGGCATTTTTTATTATATGTTGACCGAGTTAATTTTTGGGATTTAATCGTTTTATTTGTCCTGTTTTGCCATATAACTTTTTCATTTAAATTATAAGTTATTATTTCTCCTAGATATTTAAATTGTTTTACTATTTTAATTTTGTGATCGTTTACCGTAATGCGCTCTATTACCAGAAGATCTATGGCCATCAGTTCAGTTTTTTCGAATGAGATATGAAGCCCTATCTTTTGTGCTAGGTTTTGAAGGCTCATGATTTGTGTTTTGGCTTCTTGAATATTATTTGCTAAAAGAGCGAGGTCATCTGCAAATCCCAGGCATTTATATATATATATATATATATATATATATATATTAGCATTCTACAGACGCCATTATTTAGTGTTAGACTTCGCTTACAGTTTCGTGTGCCTGTTTAAAATGCTTAAGTTTATAGACAGTGCCGTCGATTGTAAAGTGTATGCTTTTTTAAATGCAAGATATATGAAAGCGCATGAAATTCTTTCGGCAGATTAATGAAATGTACGACGGACAACACTATATCCGATGGAATGGTGAGAAAATGGGTTAGGGCAGTGATTCCGAAACTGTGCGCCGCGGCCCCTTCACAGGGACGCCGCGAAATATTGTAAAAGCATCATAATTAATTGAACCAAGACATTTATAATTATTAATTTAATGAAACGATAAATGCCGAGACGTATTGTGAGACCTTGACTAAACGGCGTCGAGCAATCCAAAATAGAAAGCGTGGCGTATTCAGTACGAGAATCGTGCCGGTTCCCGCACAACTCTCGGCCATACGCGGCTCATCCCATCCAAGATCTCTTCGCGTTATTTGGCAGACAACAAATTGATTGCCCACCGTATATTCCTGACCTGGGGCCCATTTGTTCCTGGATTTAAAGGAAAATCTCAACGGTCAGCGTCACGACGTCAAAATAGCCGTTCAGGAATGGTTATCTACTCAGGCTGTTATCTTAGCTGATCACACCATACAAGTATCATAATGTGGGCGGAAATTATGTAGAATTGTAGATTAATATCCAAGCTTTCAGATGAATATAGATTTTAAAAAAATTCTTTTAGTTTTTTTATACATTAAATCGGTACTTTCATAAAAAAAAAAACATGCCTCATACTATCAACGTTTGTGTTTGTTTCGAGTTTTTCAAAGCATCCTGACTTGTGTGTGTAACACACACACACACACACACACACACACACATCCATAACATAAAACATTCGTTTGGAATAAAGTTTATTTTTTGTGTGTACTTCATTGGTTAAACATTTTATTTATTTGAAGGAATATTCCAAAATTATTTATAAATACAATTTTACGTAATTAATGAAAAAAAAAAAACGCAGCCCAATTATTAATTTGTAACACATAAAAATTAAATTTTCTGTTAAAATCTTATTATTTTTAAAATATTTCTTGGTTGCAGACAGAAATATATTTATATATATATATTAAATGTAAATGTATATGTGTGTTAATTAGGACAGTGGTAGATTAATGAAATACTGGAAGTTGAATTTCAAGGTCGCTTGATAGACAACATAATTTCACTTATATTACAGTTGTATAAATTTTTACGTACGTTATATTTATTTTTGTAGGTTAGTTTTATTGCCAACCTACCATATAAATTATATGTGAAAAAATAATGATAAAACAAGTTTTTTCTTCTTTAATAATTATTAATAAAAATTGAACAAGTTATTTATTTGGATGTACGTAATTACTCCAATTACATTTACTGGTATTAAGTGGAGTGTGTAAAATTTTCTTTTCACTCTATCAATACATAATATTTGTAAATTACAAGTTTTGCGTTACTCTTTCTTTAATGCGCGCGCGCGCACACACTGGTTATAAACATTAAAAAATAGAAAATTATTTTTTAGTTGATATTATTAAATATTGCCGATCTCCGTGGCGGAGTGGTAGTGTCCCGGGTTCGAATCCCAGTCAAGTATAGTATTTTTAATTTTTAACGACCCTTGTATAAGCCTATCCGGGTGGCTGTTTAATTACATAAATAAATAAAAAATTGAGGTGGTAGATTAATAAAATTCTATTTTATTCAATTTGCGGTGGAGAATAAATTGGGTTTTAAATTATTCTTAAACAAATCTCTGGTAGAAATTTTAGATTACCCGATATTTAAAAGAAAAAATTTAATCAGAAACATTATTGCACAAGACCGATTTATCATGATTTTATTTTGTTTCCTTTTGAAAAAGTATTAATTTTACAAAGAAAATTAATTAAGAAATCAAGAAGAAATAAAATAAAACTATAGGCAAATATAAATAAGGAAAAAATAATAATTTAAATAAACTGTAACAAAAAAATCAATAATAAGAATAATTCTGATGCCCTCACTATATCGCAGTCACAAACGCATTACATACGTTCGATTAACTAGTAGACTATACCCAATTTTCAACTCCCTTTTCACTACATAAGCGCGTACGAAAAATACACCATCACTATTACACAGTCAACGTAACCTCAAATTGTTTTCGATGTTAAATTGAGTGTAACTCAAGAACGATTCAACCAATCTTTATGAAATTTTCACACGCACAACTTCAGATACACTACCAAAACAGATTTAAATTTCAATGAAATTGATCGTATAGTTTTGGAGATTTTCGAGACACAAAATTGTATGAATATGCTTATAAATATATATGCAGGGAAATCCCATTTTAAATGAATGGTATTTTCGTATTCCTCATACCTTTAAATTTTTAATTTAAAGAAAATTCATTTCCATTCCGCATTTTCAGCGTGCCACAGAAAGTAGCAATTCTTCGAAAATTCGGTAAAAATGATTAATTAAATAATAAATTTATTTAAAATAAAACAAAATAATAACTTTATTATTAATATTATTTTTTAAATAAAAATATAGAAGAAGAAAAATTAAACATATTTGTATGTATAGAAGAATAATATTTTTTTTTTCATTAATTTTTCTAGGTTAAAAGTTGGGTTAGGTTAGGCTAGGTTATGTTTCTCCTTCTTTGACACGTCAAGTAAAACTCCGTTCCATTAAATACATGTTTACTTATACTATGTTATATGTATAAGTAAACACACGAGAACAAATTTCATTCATTTACCCCCACCACTAATCGTCCAACTTCAACGAATATTTTCTTATATACATATATATTATAGTAATACATCAACAACTGGTTATTTCTTAATGTACATTATTTGATAGATACGTTAAAAAAATAAAAGTCTAGTATTAAAATTTTAGAAGACTAAAGAGGTTATACAAAGAAAGACAGTTATGTTAAATTATCATAAAATGGATTTTCTGTTTTTTTTTTTTTAAATCCTTGACCGATATTTCATCCTTTTCTGTTTTAATCTATCCTTCTCTGTTTCTTTGTACCTTTATTTATAAAATTTAATTTTTGTTTACACGATGTAAGAATACTTTTTTTACTACTATCCTTTTTATTATTACATTAAAAATTCGAAAATTACGCAAAAAATTGCGAGACCAAATCGTTAATAGAAAAAAAAAATTCCATGTTAAATAAATTTTGAATCAATTAAAAAAAAAAAATGTATATAAAGTGAATTTCGAATAATAGGACCACCTCGGGAATGTTAACTTATCCTTTATATTTACCATTCATGAATGAAAGTGCTGTCTCCGATAAAAAAAAAATAAACACCCGCTTGATTCAAAAAGGACTACCCAAATTTAAAAGCTTATAAAAATTTATTTACATAACTTAACACGTAAAAAAACTCATACAAAAAAAAAACATCCAAGTTTTTTACCAAAAATTCACTTTGATTCGGTATGATTTCCATTTGTAATGTGACATACATCCTACCTGAAGTTGGTTTTATTCCAGAATGTGGCCAACAAGTGGAGCGTTAACTCAGCAGCCGCGGCGTTAATTCGAAGTCTTAGCTCAACGAGGAAAGATGGTACGTAAACACGATCTTTAATGATACCCACAAAAAATAATCTAGCGGATTCAAATTTGAGGAGCGAGGTGGTTATGCGATTGGACCTTCAAGACCGATCCTCCAACCCGGGAATGCAGTATCAAGAAAATTTCGGACTTCTAGGTGGTATAAGGTGGTGTACCGTTTTGTTGATAGTAATGGCGTCCATTTTGATCTTTATCGTCTAACTGAGGAATTAGAAAATCTTGAAGCAAGTCCATATAAATCGACACCATTTACGGTTGACTCCTAGAACAAAGAGTATCTTTTTTCTTGGGACATAAAAAACATCGATCTTGGGCTTATCACAAATGCGCTCCAAAGTTTCATGAAGGTTTTCGATACCCAAAATTCGACAGTTATTGGTGTTCACCTTGTCACTGATGTGAAACATTGACTCATCACTAAAAATGTATCGTCCACAATTCTATTCATCATTGTCACACGAAAAAGCAACCGTCATCAGCAAAATCTTCACACATTAACACTGCATTATGTATTTATATTTTTTGATGTTACTTTGATGAAGATTTAACCTTGGTTTTCCTTGATCCATCCAGCATTGTTAAAAAAATCTTCAAATTGTTTTTTTTTTTAAATAATGCTGGATGGATCAAGGGAAACCAAGGTTAAATCTTCATCAAGCAGCACAAAAGAATCTTCAAATTGTTTTTTTTTTTTTTTTTTTTTTTTTTTTTTTTTTTTTTTTTTTAAATAATCGATATTTTCTTTCTGAAAGGAATTTAAGACAAAATTACTAGGGTTGAATTCGTTTCATTTAATTAAGAATAACCCTTGAAAATTAATAAAATATGAGACACTTTTTTAAAAAAAATCGATAGTAACATCGATTCCTATTCCAATTTAGAAGAAGAATTTAAACATGAAAATCGATTTTCGATATATATATATGTAATTGTAGAGAGTTTATTTTTATATATTACTAGCAGACCCGGCAATGCTTCACTATTGCTAGATTTGAGTGTATATATATATACATTAAATGAACACAATTGAAAGTTTGATAAAACATTAAAAAAATGAACATTACGGAACTTCACAAAATTTAACCTTTCACTTTATAAAAGTCAGAATGTAAATAAATCCAGTTGTTAAAACAGCGCTACCTATCGGATTTAATTCAAACTACTCACTAAACATAGTAGTCGGTTTAAAACACCCCTAACTTTCTTTCTACGGGTCAGTTCGATGATTTCAATAGCTTTAAACCTTCTCCGGACAACGCGGACCATTTTACAAAAACCCGCGTGTAAATCGGTCCAGTAGTTTCTTAGTCTATAGCGGACACACATACGAATATTCCCTTTTATACATATACTAGCATACCCGGCAATGTTTCGCTATTGCTCTCTCTCACTCTCTCTCTCTTTCTCTCTCTCACACACACACACTATATATATATATATATATATATAGTGTGAGAGATAGAGAGAGAGAGTTTAAATGAACTCAATTGAAAATTTAATAAAAAAAGTAAAAAAGTGGACTTCACAAATTTTACCTTTCACTTATTCTCCTTCCCCTTTTCCCTTTTCGAACTTCTCCCTTTCACCCTTCTCCCTCTCCCTCTCACAGTTTCCTTTTTATTCTTTCCCGTTTTCCATTTTCTCCTTTTTCCCTTTTGCCCGCGCGTAAATTGGTCTATTAGTTTTTTGGTCTTTAGCGGATACACATACGAACATGTCTTTTATATATATATAAAATAAAAAACTCTGTTTTTATATCTGTTTGTTTGTTTCGTAAATATCTCGACACCGGCCCCACCTATAGCGGGTATAGTTTTTGCAAAAATATTTCTTTTCACGTAACTAATATTCATATTTGATTACGAACCAAATCGGTCTATAAATATAATTTTTCTAAATATCTCAATCTCAGCGGCATCTACCGGATTCATTTGTTGCAGAGATAATTCTTTCCATGTAAGTAACACGTATTCTGAATACGAGGCAAATCAAACCGTAAATACAATTTTATTTAGAAAAATTGTAATATATATATATATATATATATATATATATATTAGAAGAAGAAAGTCTGTTTATGTATTTGTTTCATAAATATCTCGACACCGGCGCCACCTAGCGGGTATAATTTTTTCAAAAATGTTTCTTCACACGTAACTAACATATATTCTGAATATTAGCCAAATCGGACCATAAATATAATTTTTCGAAGTATCTTGACCCCAACACCACCTAGCGGGTTCAAACAACTTCATAGAAACCGTCACAGCGCGTGCAAAACTCACCAAAGTTTTATCGCAGTCGAATGAATGGTATATGAGTGCATAGGGGACATACAAACTTTCATTTATATATATATATATATATAGAGAAGATAAATTACATAGAGATAAACCAAATCATAAAATTCTGAAATGAAAATACAAAATATATTATACAAAGTGATAAATTATCAATTTTATCTCGAAAAATGTCGCTTTTTACTTAAATTGCTTGTAAAATATTTATATGAATATTACACAAGCAATTTTAATTCCTATTAGTTTAAAAAATTCAAACAGGATATAAAGATCTTTTATCATTTTATGGCCTATAAAAGTACAATTTTATTATCTGTACAGACAAAATAAATATAATAAAAATTAAAACACCATAGGATATATATCGATTATAAAAGTTAAAATGTCGATTTTAATTTTGTTGTATACTAAGCGTATTTAGAATTAATTGTCTTATAAAAACAACAAAAAGTATTTAATTATTTATTATATTTACCGATTTTACGACTATAATATATGTAAAACGTCCTTTGCTTTTTTTAGAAATTAATGATGTTCAACATAAAATCAATGCTTCTAAGACCAACGTTATAGGGTTCTGTAGGAGGAAAATCTAGGCAATCCTATCAATAAAAGGAAATAACATCGAACAAGTATTCTTTTTTAAAATACTTGGTCACCGTCCTGGATGAGGAATTAAGATTGCAAGAGAGAGAGAGAGATAAAATCTAAATAAAACATGCTATGAGGCAATTTATTGGCACGAAACAACTCTTTTTAAGATCAGATATTAGTCTGCAGCTGAGAATCCGAATGATTCTTTGTTACGTGTTCTCCATTTTTCTCTATAGATGCGAAAATCTGGACCCTTGATCAAAGTTTGAAGAAGAGAATTGCAATGTACCGCCGTCTCTTGCGCATACCTTGGGTGCTGAATATTTTCAATGACGAAGTTCTTCATCGGATGAGGAAGCAAAAAGAACTGCTGTTCATTATAAAGGAAAGAAAGACTCAAAATATCTATGGTACATTATGAAAGGCGATTTATTCAGTTGTTATAACTCATATTCCCAATATGAGTTTCCAATAACTCACCAATTTAAGGGAAGATCCAACGTGTAAAGATCTGTTGCTGCAGCAACACCGGACATCCTGGGATGCCTACGTGGACCACCAATTTTTGGTAACGAGAAGGCGCTTGATACAGGTATTCGGAAAGTTTTCTACGGATACTTGACGTGATTCTTGAAACGATCTCGAACGAATAACCTTAACTATAGGCTATCCTACACACCTTAACTATAGCTATCCTCTCCTGGATTGAATGAGACGTTTTTTCTTTTTTATTTCTTACCTTTTTATTCCCCTCTCCCCTGAGCTGGACCCACAATTAAGTATCACGCAGCCCAGGGAGTGTCCATATACTGAAACAGGCCTTCCCATCTTTTCTTTCTTTTTCCTGTTTAGCCTCCGGTAACTACCGTTTAGATAATTCTTCAGAGGATGATATGTATAAGTGTAAATGAAATGTAGTCTTGTACATTCTCAGTTCGACTATTCCTGAGATGTGTGGTTAATTGAAACCCGACCACCAAAGAACACCGGTATCCACGATCTAGTATTCAAATCCGTGTAAAAATAACTGGCTTTACTAGGACTTGAACGCTGTAACTCTCCTCTTCCAAATCAGCTGATTTGGGAAGACGCGTTCACCACTAGACCAACGCGGTGGGTTTAGGCCATCCCATCTACCGGATATATATCCGGCACGGTCGGATCTTTTCTTTCCAACGCCTGCCTCTTAACCTCCAGAGTGAAGTAACCAGACCCGACTATGTCGTTCCTGGGTCCAGAAGTCGGGACTCAGTCTTTACGACTTCGTTTCAAACGAAGACACCTTGAAAGGGGGCGTCCCCGCCGGAACGGTCTTTTTCAAGCTCAGGAACTGAAAAGTCACCGTGCCTCATCATCACCGCCCATCCGGGCGAGTACCGACGAACGGCAGTTTCGCATGGAGTTATCCATCACCCCCTAGCTATCCCTTAGCGGGCGGCAATCCAACACGTTCACCACAAGTGATGCTGAATTGCAAGTAGTCCACCGAGATGACAAACATCGCTCGGTCCGGTGACCCGCCCCGTCACATATCGCACGTGACGCAGGCATTTTATACAAATATAACTGCACTCGCAACACTGCACTGCAACAAAATAAATACTGAACTGACACGTAACCACCTGACAAACGGCAGTAAAAATCAGTAGTAACATATACATCCACTAGTTGCGCTAGTATCAGATTCTTTCATAAATAGTATTCGGCAGCGGTTTCATTATGAGCTCGGTTTTATGTTGCTCACTCTATATTCAGTATTTATTTACTGCTTCGTCTGTTTCTTGGCCGTTTTTCGTAATTTTTAAATTATTATTTTTTGTTAAATCAATAATCCAAATCTACAATCATAACCAGAATTGTATATAACTTATTTATTGTACGATGCGGTGGTTCATAATTATTCTGAGTGAAATACAAATTTTATACTTCGGATAAAGCGGATGTTTGAAAAATTTTAATGACGTATTTTTATTTTCAAGTAAAAGTTATATATGTAGTACGATTTGTTAATATCTTAGATTTACTTAAGTTTTGTTAAGTTAGCGTACAACTCTTATATATATATAGAAAATATAAATTCTTGCATAGTGAAAGTGATACTTCTATAAGAAACGTTACGAAAGTATGTCGACAACTTCGCTAGGTACTTACTTACACATGTACACACATATTAGAATACATAAACAAGAAATTAATTATATGAATAAATAAATAAACGATGAATTTATAAATGAAAATGAAAAGTTTTTTATTTTTTATTTTAATTATTATTTAAAAAGAAATTGAAAAGAAGTTTTTGTGACAACTTGGTCGGTGTGGAATTTCACATTTATTTCTTGTTTGTACTTTTTTGAATGTACGATTACTTTCGAAAATATTTTAACTAAAGTCTTCGCGTATTTATTGACAATTTATAAATATAATAGTAAAATGACAACTAGGGTCACATCGCTGTGCTCGCATCACGCAAAAATTGCTGAACTAATTTTAATAAAATTTTCTAAATTAATACTTTAGAGGTTTGATCATTATCTCCGATTAGAATTACCGCAATATTCTTAATGGAGGTTAAAATATTTAAAAAAATCATGAAAGAAAAAAGCGGATAACACAGTTATAGTACTTTCCACGTGGTTTTTTTCTGATGTACATATATATACACAATTTAATTTAAAATATCTATAATTTTATTTAATAATATTTTTTTGTACAGCTGTACATCAATACTACACTAGCGATCCTTGTGGTGACAGGGGGTTACTATTGATGCAAAATACCGACTTAGCCACTAGTTTAGGGTATTTTTTTTTTGGGTGTGGTTAAGATTTAAAAAAAAAAAATTAAAAATATTATTTTTAATTGTTAAAAAAAGTCTAAGAAAAATAAAACCTTTATTACGCGAAATTTCGAGATAATGAGGGTGACCTTGGTCTACAGCATCACCCCCTTAACCTTTCAAGTTGAAAATCTAATGGCATTAATGCCCCATATATAGAAGTAATCTGAGAAAATTTGATCAAAATCGGTCCAGTAATTCTGAAGATAAAGGTGTGAGATACCGAACACACACACACACACACATACATACATACATACACACACACACACACATATACGAACAAATGGAAGATTTTATCCGGTTTTTTTGGTTCTTAAGGTATCAAAACGTCAACATCCGGTGAAAACCGCATTTGTCCAAACTAGACCGATTACAATACTTTCCCTTTACTGCTATAGCGCCAAACGGGAAAGTAAAATTAATTCTTTTACTTTATTATATTTCTGTTACCATGGTAACCAATACCAAAAATAATAAATAAAATAATGACTCCCCCCCCCATATTGCTTCTCTCGTTTTTTGGGATTATTTTTTCTAACCTCCGGGACCATTATTAGATATTGCTTCAGCGTGTGTAAAAATACCATGACTGACCGGGATTCGATCCCGGGACCTCCGGATGAAAGGCCGTGACGCAACATAAATTTTAATCTGACATGTTTTTTCCTCCGAATAGCCCTGTAGAGGACCACGCAAATATCTTTTCAATTTCTTCTGTTTTAATTTTCCATGATTCATCTTCAGAAATCTTTTATTCTTTAACTGTGTGCATCTCGTTCTTTTGTCCAGCAAATGCACCCTCTTTTCATTTTTGCCATTCAAAGGACCTCTATTGTGCGGATTTTTAAAAAAAAATTTTTCTAACTTGATTTTTTTATTTTTTTAGAGCAGTGAACATTACCAAACTTTTCCGAGTCGCGGCGCCTTTTTTTAATAAAATTTTTTCCACGGCGCCCTACCCTAATTAAAAGTATGACTACTCGTAAGTAAGAGATAAAAATAAATAAAACTCGTGTATTTTCGTTATTTTTTTTACTTTATTAACATTAAATTAATAATTATAAATGTCAGGGTTCAATTAATTATGAAGATTTTACAATATTTCGCGACGCCTGTGATGAGGTCGCGGCTCCTCAGGACGCCGCGGCGCACAGTTTAGGAATCACTGCTATAGGCTATTTGGTTTATTTAGATATTCTTTTACTTACTTTTTACTTCTTTGTACGAAATAAAGGAAGTATTGTAATCGCGAAAAATCTCGGTTATGAGATTTCAACGGAAATATCCATTTTGACCATCCCTGAATCCGTTTTGACTAGTTTCGGCGTGACGTCTGTACGTACATATATATCTCGTATAACTCAAAAACGATTACCCATATAATGTTGAAATATTGGATTTAGCTTTGTTGTACATCTAGTTATGCGCCTCCCCTTTTGATTGCAATCTACTGAACCAAAAATGTCCAAAAAAAGTCAAAATCCAAAAACATTTGGATGTTTTCTTGATTGCAGTAATAAACCCTTATTGAGGGCTTTTCAAGGATATATAATAAGTGGTACTTATTTTCATCGGTTCCAGAGTTATAGCCAAATAAAATTTTAATTAATGAAATATTTGGATCTTACAAGGGGGAGGCACATAGGTTCGAATCCGACTTCAATTTTTTTTTTATAATTTAAGTATATTGATTTATTAATCAAGATTAACCTCTGATTGTAAAATGACTTTTACAATAAATAATTATTCAATAATAACAATAAAAAAATGAAAATTTGATGGGGTTTTCATTTAAAAAAAAAAAAGTATATATGTAATTTAATAGGCGTACAAGGAAGTCATGTGGTGTTCACATCAAATTTTTGTAAAATAGGAAAAATAACTAGCAGTAGATTGAAGTAATCCGTTTTTAATAAAAATTTCATGTTGTTGATTTTGTATTTACCTTTATTCAAAGAATTACAAAAAAATTTAAAAAGAAACTTAACTAAGTTAGCATATTCACCTTTTTTGTTTTCCCCACTAAAAATTTTCCAATACTGGATTTCTTCTCTAAAGATCGATTTTTCTCTACAATCTTTTCTAATTTCTGACAATTTATTTTGAAGAAAACCAAGAACTTTTTTTTATTTATTTTTGAAAGATCCCCTTAAAAGAATAAGCTTTTCTTTCTAATCGAAAACTTTTTCAATTTAAAAAAAAACCGGTTGATTCAAAAAGCATTTCACAACTTTAAAAGCGTATAAAATTGTATTCAGATAACTTAAAGATCTGGTTGAAGTCTCATTTCATCAAAAAACACATCAAATTTTTCACCCAACATTCACTTTGGTTTAATATGGCTTAAAATTGTAGTACGACATATATACCACCTGAAGTCGATTTCATTCCAAACTGTAGCCGGCAAATCAGATGTTATCATTGCAGCTGCGGCGTTAATTCGTAATGTCTTAGCTCAAAAAGATCAGCAGGAAAAGACTGTACATAAATCTGATCTTTAATGAAAGATTAAAAAAAAAAAATCTAGTTTGCTCAAATCTGGGGAGCGAGGTGGTTGTACGATTGGACCTTCACGACCGATCCACCAAAATAATCGATTATCAAGAAATTCTCGGACTTTTAGGCGGTAGTGAGGTGGTTCCCCGTCTTGCTCATAGTAATGGCGTCCATCTTGATCAAATCGTCTAAATGAGGAATTAGAAAATTCTGAAGTATGTCCAGATAAATGATACTATTTACGGTTGTTTTCTGGAAGTAGAACGGCCCGGGCCGTTCTATCTGTAACAAGAACAAACTCTCTCAACGACGTTTTGGTGCCAAGAGTAAATTGTATGCCTATTAGGAGGAGGATTTTTTCATTGTGTACTGAAGATGATTGTTTAATAATCGAAATAAGCATGAAGTTTTATTTTATTTTTTTTAAATTTATTACAACCGTTTAATATAACTGGTTATACAGAGTGATTCAAAGAAACAGGAAATTTTGAAAGTTGTGTTGGTAGCCGTGGGCGATTGGTACCACTAATTGGCGCCAGCTTCTCTAATGTAACCTGCCATTTAGTTGTCATGGACCCTTGGAGCGGTTCGCAACGTGCATTTGCTATCAAAGCGTTTTACAAAAACAATGACAGTGTGGAGGGAGCGCGTAGAGAATTTCGCCGTCATTTTAATCTGTAACGGCACGACCGTGTTCCGTCACGACGTGCAATTAAAAAATTGATATCTAATTTTGAGGAAACCGGTTCGGCAATGAAAAAGAAACCTCCAGGCCGTGAGCGAACCGTACGTACACCACAGAACGTTCAAGCTTTACAAGATGCTGTCGCACGAAGTCCACATCGGTCAATCCGTCGTCTCTCAGCATCTTTACGATCGCATAGTTCAAGCGTTCGAAGAATGTTAGCGAAGGACTTGCAATTCCATCCGTACAAGTTGCAGATCGTCCAGGAACTGAAACCGAACGATGCAGAAGATAAACGATAACGAAGAGTTTGTTCACGAACTGTGGATATCAGACGAAGCGCATTTCCACCTCGGTGGATTTGTTAACGAGCAAAATTTCAGATACCGGGCACAAGAAAATCCTACGCAGCTACACCAGCGTCCGTTGCACGGCCAGAAAGCGACCGTGTGGCGTGCTATGCCATCTTACGGTGTTATAGGCCCTTATTTTTTTGAAGACGACAACGGTCTTGCGATTACAGTGACGTCGGCTCGTTACGTAGCCGTGCTTGAAACCTTTGTTGTGGAACAACAAAAGAGATTTCTACCGATTCTTAACACAACCTGGTTTCAACAAGACGGAGCAACGTCACATACCGCACGAATATCGATGGCAGCTGTACGCCGATTGTTTGGACATCGTGTCATTTCACGAAACGGTGACATTAGATGGCCTCCCAGATCGCCTGATCTCTCAGCTTGCGATTACTTTTTGTGGGGTCGCCTTAAAAGCATAGTTTTCCACAGTAGACCTGCTACAACGGAAGAACTGAAGGTAAAGATTCGAGAAGCAATTGCGGAAATTCCAGTCGAGATGTTACGTCAAACCACGAACAATTTAACGAAGAGACTTCGTAAGTGTTTACGTAGAAGAGGAGGTCACCTGGAAGATGTAATCTTTAAAAAATAAACTAAAATGTAGGTATCCTAAAATGGCAACATTTGTACAATTACATGAAATAAAATTCATTTTCTAAAAAAAATTTTTCATTAACGTTATTTAATTTTTTAAATTTCCCGTTTCTTTGAATCACTGTGTACATCTAATTTTCGTAGCAATTAAGAAAATTGTAGACATAGTGCCTAGGAGGTTCCCTATTTTAAATTACATTAGATGTGTTGAACGTAATCGATACTGTGATAGTATTAATTAATCGATTCATAAAATTACAATTATTAATTGTTAACTTCGATTGACTGAATTTTCATTCATTTTTACACAACGGAAATACATATAAATACCGATTCATTCATACAGATAAATTTCCAAGAACAGAAATGAATGAATTAAATAGATATATCAGTAGAGGATGTATATAAAAAACCACTAAAATCTTATATAGGTTTATTATAAATGCAGATAAACTCAGATGATGAGTTTAACAGGGGCTGGAGGGAGGGGAAGGAAAAAGGAAGTTAAATCATAATGAATATTACTATATTTTTTAAATAAAATTCCGTTAATTATAAATTCAATGGAATGTATTTATTTGTATGAATGAATCGAATGTAAGAAACACTAATTTATGATGCGTCTTAATATACTGTAACGCCACTACCGGATTACTTATAAACTAATAAATAATGACATGACCTTCGTTGTCATATGATCTATTTTATATACAGAGTGTTTCTAAAATGGTGACCAGGTAATACTTTTTCGAATTCTACTTGTAAAACAAAATATAAAATATCCTTAGGAAAAATGGCAATTTCTCCATTCGTTCTCCCCCTGTCATAATTTTGTTATTTTTATATAAAACTTTATATCGCAAGTTCGGATAGACGAATCACATTAATATTTGGATAAGCGTCTTTGTAATAAAGTTTTAAAATTAGCAAAAAATCAGGACTTAAATACTTTCGCAAATTACAAAATAACGCCATGTTTATTTATCAATTTGTTATATTTCCATAAATATTAGTTTTATCAAAGTTTATATTTTGTTAAAATATTAAGCCCCTTTTTTAGAACAAAATGACCTTTTATTTTTTTTAAATCGGTTAAGAAATAGCCGTACAACGCACTAGATACGTTCGATTAACATGTAGACCCTAAGTACAAGCATCAAGTTTCAACTCCCTCATCACTGAGTCTTATTGTATAAGCGCGTATGAAAAATACACCGCTAAACATTAAAAAAAAACCTAAAATTGAGGTTATGTTTTTGTTTTCGACCTTAAATTGAGCGTAACTCATAAAATATTTTATAAATCTTAATTAAATTTTTACATGCACAACTTAAACTAAACCGCTACATCATATCTAAATTTCAATGAAATTGATCAAGTAGTTTTGCAGATTTTCGAGCCACAATATTTTCTAATTTTTTTTTGGAACAGTCAAGCTTAACTCAATAACGACTCAACTAATCTTCATAAAGTTTTTGATACTTTTTCGGTATTCTACAACCACTATTTTCAATTTTTTCTTTCAAATCAGTTGTGATTTAGAGATATTTGCGAAGTAATAAATATAATATAACCAAACTTAACCTACGCTCGCTATTCAAGGTTAGCGAGTGTAGGTTAAGTGGTTAGATTACATTTATATTATAACCTTACATGTTTATATTGAACCTGTCTCAAGTACATTTGGAAGACCCGTGTTTGAATAAAATCGACGTATATAACTAAGAAATAGATTGGCAGCCTCCGTGGCGCGAGTGGTAGCGATTCGGCTTTTCATCCGGAGGTCCCGGGTTTGAATCCCGGTCAGGCATGAAATTTTTCATAAACGCTACCTCATCCTGTGCAGCAATACATAACGGTAGTCCCGGAGGTTAAAAAAATAAATAAATAAAAAAATTAACGAGCGAAACCCATTTGGGTTGATCTAATGGTGAACGTGTTTTTGTAAATCAGCTGATTTCAAAGTCGAGAGTTCTACGGTTCAAATCCTAGTAAAGGCAGTTACTTTTAAACGGATTTGAATACTAGATCTTGGATATCGATGTTCGTTGGTGGTTGGGTTTCAATTAACCACACATCTCAGAAATGGTCGACCTGAGACTACATGACTACACTTTACTTACACTCATATATATCATCCTCTGAACTAATAACGGACGGTGATTCCCGAAGGCTAAACAGAAAAAAAAAGTTAGCGAGCGTAGGATAAGTTTGGTTAAATTATGTTAATAATATCTCTGCAAATATCTCCAAATACCCACTGATTTCGAAGAAAAAAGTGGCTGTTGAATTCCGAAAATAACCAAATTTTCAAATCCATAACTTTAAATATACTAATACCCGGATATCTACATTTCAATGAATAGTTTTAAAGATTTTCGAGCCACAACATTATACATATTAATTGTATTTCCGTACTCCTTATACCTCAAAACCCAAGGAAAATTCATTTCTGTCTTCCAATTTCACCATGCGATCAAAATTAATATCTCACATTGAGGTTATGTTGTCTATTTTCAACCTTAAATTGAGCGTAACTAAGATGCCATCCAACCAATCGTCATAAAATTTTCACATGCACAATTTCGGATATACTAGTACAGCACGGCAAAATTTAAAACAAATTGATTTAGTAGTTTCAGAGATTTTCGAGCCACAAACTTTAAAAAAAAAAAGGGAATTACATTTTCAGTAATGGTAGTTTCTTATTTACCATACCTTAAAACGTAAAGAAAATTCAGTTAAGAAAAAAATTAGGAAACATTTCTTTCTTTCAACTTTTTAATTTAGAGTTCATTGGTATATGACACAAACCAAAAGTATATGAGCTTCCTAAGAGATATTTTAAATTATATATAAAAAAATAAATAATAAGCCTACTCTGAATATAATTTTAAATTCAGGACCCATAGTGAACCGCTTCTCTTGAACAATTTTAACCTAAATTACTGCCACTCGCGATCTGAATTCAGAAGTAATCGTACAAAATTTTATAAAAATCAGTTTATCCAATTTGAAGATATCAATCAAAACTGATGAAAATATTAGTTTTATTATTTTCCACCACTGAATTGCCTAAATTATAACCCAATTATCATATTCATGTAATGGAATCATCTAATTAACACAATAATATGAGTTTGAGCCCAAAAATGACAAAAAAGGTTTTTTTTTTATCCTCGCCCGTTATGGGGATTTGAATTATATCAAATGTCATTAAAAAACCCATAAAATTAAATTACGTATTAAAATTGATTTACTCTTGAATAAAATATTAAGATTCAATAGTTCTGTATCTTTCCGTTACCTGAACGGATTGTGAACATCAATTAAATGAAATCAAAGTTCAATATACAGAAATCATTGAGCCAAATTTCATTCAAATCTAGAGATATCAAGGAAAAGAAGATCCCAACATATTTATTTTTTGATGAATTAATTTACCAAAGAAACTTGTAAGTGGAAAATGGGATATTGTAGCGGAGATGAAGAATGCCATACCTGACCGGGATTTGAACCCAGGACTTCCGGTTGAAAAACCGAGTCACTACCATTCCGCCATCGGAATTTGTACTTCTTTCCGGGATATTTCGATGCTAAATTTTTGTATTTTTTGATAAAAGGGAATCGTGGAACGTTAAAATCTGCAAAAATCTCAAATTCTACCCGATTAGCATACGTATAATACAGAATGTCCCATATACAACGCAACCCATCAATCACTCATCCATGAAATTTCAAAAGTCAAGCTTACTCCCCTACTCGTTACTTGAAATGGACTCGTCAAACATCTGAACATCGCGGCGACGCAGTAGAACACTACCGATAGTAACAACAATGCGATCATAACGTTCAGTGTATCCCTAGAGACAAGATGGTGTTTTCATTGTCGAGTCGTATTTCAGTACGAAATCAGCGGTCGCAGTACAATATTTGTTTCGCCATAAGTACCCGGATAAACCGGCTCCTAACAAAACATCTGTATTAAGGTCAGTCGCAAAATTTAGAGAGACCGGTTCTGTTAATAACAAGGAACACAAAAGATCTGCGTCGGTGTTGAATACAGATACAGTCGCTGAAATCAAAGATCGATTACTCGCCTCGCCAAATAAATCGATCAGACGTTTGTCTGCTGAAATTAATTTGTCTAAATCGACCGTTCATCGTGCGACCAAAAAATTACAATTACGACCTTATCGCATTCAAACGGTTCATCGACTTCTTGAGCCGGACAAAGAAAAACGGCTACAATATTGTAAACGGTTTCGTCGATTTTTGCGCGAGGGAATTAACGTTACGGATTCGTTATTTTTCACAGACGAAGCACGGTTTCATTCGGATGGCTACGTAAACAGCTAAAACAGTAGAATTTGGAACGCTGAAAATCTCCACGTTTATCACGAAAAACAATTACACCCGCAGAAGTCGGGCGTGTGGTGCGCGATATCGCGGAAGAAAATAATCGGTCCTATTTCTTTCGAGTACACCATTAATGCAGAACGATATCAGGATATTTTATTTCGGTTCATCGCACTCTTGAAAGAGGAAGAGAGACGCTGTCGGCTACAAAATGGCGGTGCGACATCGCACTACGCAGGTTCAACTTCTGATTTCGTCGAGGAATTCATTGGTAATCGTGTTATCGGTCGAGGCTTGTGGCCACTGAGATCTCCGGATTTGACTGCTGCGGATTTTTTTCTATGGGGTTGCCTCAAAGAAAAAGCCTACAGCGACAAACCACGAACAATTGAACGATTGAAAGTCAATAATGAACAAGCTGTATTAAATATCCGGCCACAAACTTTGAAAAAAGTTGCAAGAAACGCTGTAAAAGGAATTGTAAGCTTGTATTCAAGAAGATGGCGGCCACTTCCAACATTTACTCTAAATGTAAGGTAATGGATGGTAATAATAAAAATTACATTTACATTTACACATACCTTTTTATTATTTCAATAATTACCAATATAAGGTTGGGTTGCGTTTTATATGGGACACTCTGTATATACATATGTTGTACAACTAGAAAACTAAACATGTTTAACCAACCGTTCTTGCTTAGTTATTTTACCAATAATTCTATAATATTAATTCACAATTTTTGTTTATAAACATATAGAAAAAATAAAAAAAATAATACTATAATGACATTACTATTTGGTCTAAAGTTCCCAGGATGTTTTGTAGTACCATAGGTTGGTTTACAATACAGGAAGTCCTATGAATCGTACAGGAAGTTGTTTGGATTGAATTAAAATGAATAGGACATTTAAATTGTTTGTTTTTAGTAACCTATTTAGTATTCTACAAGTGAATAGAAGTTTGGGAAATCCCATACGACAAAAGGATGCTTGTGTCTTTTGTGCCGCGACATATTACTGTACACGTGGGAGTACCTTTTTCAGAATGACTCAGTTTTACGTAATAGTATTAGCTTAATTAACAATATATTGCGTAAAACTAAACTAGTTTAATATATATTTCCAAGATTCTGCAGAAAACCTTTTGCTTTATGTAATTCGCTTTAAGCGATCCTTAATAAATGATGCAACCTAAATAATATTTCTACAAGTTAATATATGTTCTCCTTTATTAATATTTGACGTCACATCGACTCCCTTTGAATCATACTTCTAGAGCTGTGCTGTAAGAAGGAATGAATGGTTAATCAATCAAAGAATAGGGTATGCATCTTTTTTTTACATTTTTGCACATTTCATGACCAAGAGACTCCCCCAAAAAATCTAAAAATATTGTTCGTGCACAAGTACATATACAGGGTTATCATAAAAGAAAGGTGCGATTTTGAACTTTAAATTAAAACAGAATTACTTACAGTATATGTTTTTTATTTTTCAAATTTGTCGTCTCAAACATTTTTTTACATAATTAATAAATTTCAATATGTGCGCACTTAGTCGCTCGACAAATGTCCAAACGATACTCGACTTCTCTCCAAACATTAGTTAACATTTCTTCGTTAACGGTTTTCATCGCTTCATTAATCCTGCTTTTTAAGCGGTTTAGGTCGCGAAATTTTTGCGTATAAACAACGCTTTTCATGTACCCCCGCAAGAAAAAATCGCAAGGTTTCAGGTCCGGACTCCTTGGAGGCCAAAGTACGGGTCTTTGCCGGGCTATCCATCGATCTCCAAATTTTTCGTTCAAAGCGTCGTGACCGACGCATTGAAACGCGGGGGAACACCGTCTTGTTGGAAATGAAGTCCATGAATGTTTTCGAGTTCATCCGGCTGAGGAAAGCGATAATCGGTTAACATGTCAAGATACGCGACTCCATTGTTTTTTTAACAAAGAAGAAAGGCCGTATTACACGATTTTTCATCGCACCACACCAAACATTAACTTTAGGCGAACCGCGTTGTTTCTCGATAATTGCGTGTCGGTTTTCAGAGCCCCATATTCGTGAGTTGTGTCTGTTAACGCATCCATTCGCATGGAATGTAGCTGAGTCTGTAAAAATTATATCGTCTAACAATGATTCGTTTTCACTTATTCTGTCCGACATTTCAATAGCGAAATTGTAACGTTTTACACCATCATCGGGTTTCAATTCCTGCAGTATTTGGATTTTATAAGCGTTTAATTTCAGTTTTTTACGTAAAACGTTGTAAACCGTTGATTTTGGAATACCTAATTCGACGCTTCGACGGGGGATCGACTTCCCAGGATTTCTAATTGCCGATCGTCTACTAAGTTCAACCGTTTCGTCCGGTACATTTGGTCTGCCGGTTGATTTCTGTTTCTTAACCGATCCGATTTCTTCGAATCGTTTGAACCGACGTGTTATGTTATTTTTATGCGGCGGATCTCTTCAGAATTCACGTCGAAACGTACGTCGAACTAAAATTACGGATTTTAATTCGGCCATCAATAAAATACACTTTGCTTTGTCTTTATCCGAGAACATAGTAACTCGCTAAACTCACCGCAACAACAATACAAGAAATGACGTTGCGGTTACAACAGCTGATAAACAAACTTTTGGGTTGGAGGCTTTCAGGGATACCAATATAACATCTAGAAATTTCCCTACAATCTTCCTATGAATTACTGAAACCGCACCATTCTTTTATGATAACTCTGTATAATTTCTACAAGTTAATATATGTTCTCCTTTATTTAAATTTGACGTCACATCGGCTTCCTTTGAATCATACCTATAAAGCTATGCTGTAAGAAGGAATGAATGGATAACCAATCAAAGAATGGGGTATGCATCTTTTTTTTTTACATTTTTCGACAATGACCAAGGGACTCTCCAAAAAAAATCTAAAAATATTGTTCGTGTACAAGTATATGTATATATGTTGGCGTGTTTGAAGGTTAATAACTTCTGACTGGATAAACCGCTTATGAAATTTGGCACAAAGACTCGTATATATGGGACAATTTATTGATAAAAGAATAGAATCAATTTCTGTATGGGGTCGGGTAGATAGTTTCTTTGGGATCAATTTTCTCAAAATTTTGCAAACATAACCCTACGTTATATTAATCTCGTATACATACTTATTTTACAATAAAAAAATTCCTCAAATTCCCCCTACCCAAAAAAACGATCTTTTTATTTACTGCATATTTTTAACAGATTTTTTTTAATGCCTATAAATATAGTAGCAGCGCGGATTTGAATACTACATCGTGAATAACGGTTCTTTGGTAGCTGGATTTCAATTTCAGGAATGGTTGAACTGTCTATTTTTCTGTTTAGTTTCTGGGACTACTGTAAAGGTCTAACTTCAGAGGATGAAATGTATAAATGTAAATGGATTGTAGTGTTTTACAGTCTCAAGTCGACCAATCCTGAGATGTGTGATTAATTAAACCCCAACCACCAAAGAATAAATCTGGTATCCACGATCTAGTATTCAAATCCATATAAAAGTAACTGAATTTTTTCTAGGATTTGAACCTTAGAACTCTCGATTTCGAAATCAGCTGATTTGCGATGACCAATAGACCAATCCAATGTTTTTTGGCGGTTGGGTTTCAATTAACCACACATCTCAGGAATGGTCGTCCTGTTTATTTTTCTGTTTAGTGTCTGGAACCACCTTAAAGGTATTACTTCATAGGATGATATGCACCAATACAAATGAATTGTAATGTTTTATAGTCTTAGGTCGACCGTTCCTAACATGTGTGATTAATTAAACCCCAACCACCAAAGAATAAATCTGGTATCCACAATCTAGTATTCAAATCCGCATAAAACTAACTTACTTTTACTAGGATTTGAACCTTAAAACTCTCGACTTCGAAATCAGCTGATTTGCGATGACCAGTTCACCACTAGACCAACCCGATGTTTTTTGGTGGTTGGGTTTCAATTAACCATACATATCAGGAATGGTCGACCTGAGAATGTACAGAATACACTTCATTTACTTTAATATATATCATCCTCTGAAGTAATACCTTACGGTGGTTTCTGAGGGTAAACAGAAAAAAGATAGATTAATGCAAATTACAAAAAAAATAAATACTTTGATACTTTGTTGGCAATGTATTTTGGTGGAGAGGATAGCGGATCAGAGTTTAAAAATATCAATTTTAAGTTTTACATTTTTCAGTGAAATTTTCTATGTTTCTTCCATTTATAATAGTAAACGTAGACAAATCAAAAAAAAAATTTTCTTGGGGTAATTTTGGAGATGTAGACCAGAAAAAAGTTTTTTCATGTATTTATCCATCCACAAAGAACAAATCAATAACCTATGCCAGGAAAGTATAACAACAATTTTTGTTCTATTACCGTTACAGTACTTCCTTGAATATTTCGTACTGTAATACAACTATTAAAAAAGATCTATCCTGTAATTAGTAGTTTCCGTCAATGGCGTGCTATTATAAACAGTAAAAACATTAAATTTTAAGCAAACTGGAAAAGTGAACTGGTTTTCCCTTGTTTTTTTTTTTCTCCAGGTATTCGATATTGTGTTGTACATCACCAAGATATATATTTAGCCCTAACAGTGTTTATACCTTCACTTTATTCACCTCAAGGACTCGCTTTGTAATAAACATTAGCATTCTTGCTTCTTAGACGCTTTACATACGTCACGATCATAACAAAGAATAGTGTGTTAAGTAATAAATTAATGTACCCCCCCTCTTTGTGAAAAGTAACGCATTGTCTTCATTATATATAATGGAAGCTTCTTTCACGTACAAATGAAAAAAAATGCATGTGTATAAAGTAAAACCCTGCGTCACTCCTTTCTATAATAGAATTTCTATCTTTGATTTGCTACTGTATAAGTGTTTAATGATTAAAATATAAATGGTTAAATAAACACTTATATATATGTATTTTTAATTTCTATTTTTTTAAATTTTAAAAATTCTATTCGACATGACAATGTGGCTCGAATTTAATATTCCTTAAAGTATTTAAATATTTCAGTATACAAAATTAATCGGCATTCTACATCTAGTCCACAAAGTCTCTTTCCATATAAAGAAATAAAGATGGGTTACTTTTCATTATTTTTTTTTTTTTTTTTTTTGTCTTCAGTCATTTGACTGGTTTGATGCAGCTCTCCAAGATTCCCTATCTAGTGCTAGTCGTTTCATTTCAGTATACCCTCTACATCCTACATCCCTAACAATTTGTTTTACATATTCCAAACGTGGCCTGCCTACACAATTTTTCCCTTCTACCTGTCCTTCCAAAATTAGAGCGACTATTCCAGGATGCCTTAGTATGTGGCCTATAAGTCTGTCTCTTCTTTTAACTATATTTTTCCAAATGCACTTTCATTAATTTATTTAATATTTTGACATGCAACAATAAGTTTAAATTACATCTACAGGATGATTCACGACGATAGGGCAATACTTTGACAACTCATTCTAGAGGCTAAAAATAAGAAAAACGTTCATATAAAGATATGTCTGAAAACACTTCGTTAGCGAGTTATATAGGGTGAAAAATTTCGCCCGAGTTTCAGTTCCTCCGGGTAAATTAAGGCTTTCTAAAATTCTGTGAAGGTCAATTAAAGGGCAAATTCAATTGTTTCTTATGGTTTTTGAGCGGGGAAATCGAAAAAAATAGGTCCCAGAACTGTATCTCTCTTAGTTTCTAAGATATATCTCATGTAAAACGCCAAAAATATGGTCAACAGACACATTTTTTTTACGTTTGACGTACAATAACGTGGTAAAATTGGCGATAAATCATACATTTTTTAAACATAAATTGTAGAGATTTTGTAATAAGAAGATTGATGTAAATAATGAGTAGTATTTGAACAAATTGTGATGAAAAAAAATCAATGTTGCCAACTTGTTTTTCGTAGGTCTAAAATTATTGTACCTACTAGACTGTTTTACTGGGTTTTGTTGTTAATAAGAGTCGACATGTTTAAAATTTTATTTATTTTCTGCTGACATTATTTAATAAAACCGTAAGAAACAATTGAATTTTCCCCTTAATTGACCTTTCCAGAATTTCAGAAAGCCTTAATTTACCCGGAGGAACTGAAACTCGGGCGAGATCTTTCAGCCTGTATAACTCGCTAACGAAGCGTTTTCGGACCTATGTTTAAATGAAATTTTTTCTTATTTTTAGCCTCTAGAATGAGTTGTCAAAGTATTGCCTTATCCTCCTGAATCACTCTGTATATAGTATTGTTGATGGGTAAAACAGGTTGGTCCTTACAAGGGATTACGTCCCAAAAATAAAATGTTTCAAATTTCATTGTATAATAGGAAGCATTATTGAAGTTTTATTAAACAGTCGCAATACACTCGCTAACGAAGCGTTTTCGGACCTATGTTTAAATGAACTTTTTTCTTATTTTTAGCCTCTAGAATGAGTTGTCAAAGTATTGCCCTATCCTCCTGTATATATGTATTTAAAAAAACGGGATTTTCACCACAATTTTTTGCGTTCTAGCACAGTTTTCTGAAAAAACCACTGTAGATAATGTTCTGAAATTTGTCAGGTCAAAAACCGTACTATATCATCAAGTGTACCTCTTAATTTGGGTTGCTAGAATTTTATTACGGCTTTATTTCACTTTTTGTCCAGGAATCATGGCGAAATTTTTCGCCAGTCGTAACTCTCTGACGAAGCATTTCCGGAACCATATTTATATAAACTTTTTTCATTATTTTCACTGATAGAACTCGTCGTGAAATTCTTTCCGTTTCTTGGTGAAACAGTAATTTACTTTAGTCAGCACATGCTACTTCCTCCGGAGATGGGAGCGTATTTCTTCCTCCAAAATAACTAGTGTCCCGGTAGGGGTATTCCTGCTAGCCCGATACGCAATAGCACCGAAAGAACTTCAGCGGATGGACTGAAGGGGAATAAGCCGGAAGTACGATACTCAAAAGTCTAATCTCCCACGAACAGCTGCAGTAAATAATTTTCACGCTGGTCCATACGGAAAGGAAAGCAAATCACCAAATTAGTCCATATAAAACTTAAAATTTATAACCGCCACTAAATAAATAACTCGCCCGGTAAAAGAAAAACACAGCAGCAAGGGACAATGTCCAGGCGCTGCGATCTGTAGCGAGAAATAATAAAACTCCCGCCATTCTTGCGTTCCGTTCCGTTCCGTGAAACACTCTGTATATGAAAATAAGGCAGCCGTACAGTTTAAACAAAATACAATTAATATTTTGTATAATATATATTATGTTATAAACCACAACGAAGCGATAGAAAAACATTTCCAGTAAATATTACTGGAAATTATAAGATAAAAACATCTTATAGTTTTATATTCTTCCGTCTCAGGATTCACATACATTCGCAAACATAGACACACCACACATACACACAGACAGACACACACAAAAGATACACGCAACGGTCGCTGGTTAGTTTGTTGGGTTCGTTCTTCGCCGGCTAGTCGCGGTAACGGTACTGTAGTTGCATTCCCTTACCCCCTCCACGCCTTTAGTATAAGTGTTCCTTACCTTACCTTACCTTACTGCTCCCCACTCTTACCGCGCCGCAATCTTTCCTTGTATACATCTTTCTTTCTTTTATAGCCAGGCCTATTGACTGCCTTGACTCTATCAGCCTGATTACTCGTTTATTCCCACATCTGCTTGGTCGGTTGCTAGGAGACCGACCCCAGTTATCCGATCGCCCCCGTTTCAGGTCATTTCTGCGTAACATTTTAATCTTTCTTTGTCGTCTTTTTTTTTTCTTTTTTATACTTTTAACCGCAATCATCCAAATTTTTTTTTAACCTACCTATACCTAGTAAAACGTTTCATTTTATTAATCGTAATACGTAAACTATTACTTAGGTGTACGGTTTGTTTTTATAAAAACTAGACCTTATTTATTAGAATGTGCATAATAATTAAATAAATGTCATTTATTTTAAGGTAATTTACTTTTAATAATTTTAAAATGAATTAAATACTTAAAATTATGTTATATTAAAATTTGAGTATTTAATTTTTTTTTTTACTTCGGAAAACAGTCGTCTTTTTTTAATAATATATTTCAAAGTAACCAAATTAAAATGATGGAAAACCCCAATTTTTAAATAAATATTTAAAAATAATTTATCCTTTAAATTACAATTCCCGGTGCTTAATAATAATCATAAACGCCACCATTATGAGGTTAAAATTGTTAGGAATACAGAGATTATAATATAGCATATAATAGACAAAAAATGAAAAGTTGCATTAAACCAGTCACTGATTAAATTTAAAACCTATTATTTTCTAAATGATTAATGAATTTCCCTATTTTATTATATTTTTTTTTTTGTTCTAATTATTCTTATGTCGATAGGTTCTAATTAACGACATATCCTGCTATGAGGATCTGATCATGTACCAAGCCACAGGTACACTCAGACGAACATGAACACAGATCTCTATGGCATCGTATTAAGAAAGTTGTAATAAAATATCTTAACGTATTTCTAATTGTTTGGTTAATTACTACAACTGTAGGTAACCAGTAATTAGTCACATTTCGCTCCTGAAAATAACATAACCATTTTTGGGAATAACAAAAATTCCGTGCCAGTGAAGTGGTTTTTTGTTTCCGGCTAAACTGGATACATTATAACACAATAAAATTCAGGCAATACCCAATAACATAATTTTGTTCAACATAAGGATAATATGTATAATAGAATCATTACTCTCAGAGAAAGCAGGTTTAGTAGTTTTTAAGCTACTAAACTTGTAGAATGTGAAGAATACAGAACAATTAGTTTAACTAGTCATGCATCAAAAATCTTAACTAGAATTCTATACAGAAGAATTGAGAGGAGAGTAGAAGAAGTGTTAGGAGAAGACCAATTTGGTTTCAGGAAAAGTATAGGGACAAGGGAAGCAATTTTAGGCCTCAGATTAATAGTAGAAGGAATATTAAAGAAAAACAAACCGACATACTTGGTGTTTATAGACCTACAAAAGGCATTCGATAACGTAGACTGGAATAAAATGTTCAGCATTTAAAAAAAATTAAGGTTCAAATACAGAGGTAGAAGAACAATTGCTAACATGTACAGGAACCAAACAGCAACAGTAATAACTGAAGAACATAAGAAAGAAGCCGTAATAAGAAAGGGAGTCCGATAAGGATGTTCCCTATCTCCGTTACTTTTTAATCTTTACATGGAACTAGCCGTTAATGATGTTAAAGAACAATTTAGATTCGGAGTAACAGTACAAGGTGAAAAGATAAAGATGCTACGATTTGCCGATGAATATAGTAATTCTAGCCGAGAGTAAAAAGGATTTAGAAGAAACAATTAACGGCACAGATGAAGTCCTACGCAAGAACTATCGCGTGAAAATAAACAAGAACAAAACAAAAGTAATGAAATGTAGTAGAAATAACAAAGATGAACCGCTGAATGTGAAAATAGGGGGAGAAAAGATTACGGAGGTAGAAGAATTTTGTTATTTGGGAAGTAGAATTACTAAAGATGGACGAAGCAGGAGAGATATAAAATGCCGAATAGCACAAGCTAAACGAGCCTTCAGTAAGAAATATAATGTGTTTACATCAAAAATTAATTTAAATGTCCAGAAAAGATTTTTGAAAGTGTATGTTTGGAGCGTCGCTTTATATGGAAGTGAAACTTGGACGATCGGAATATCTGAGAAGAAAAGATTAGAAGCTTTTGAAATGCGGTGCTATAGGAGAAGTGTGATTTTTAACAGGGTGGATAAAGTGACAAATGAAGAGGTATTGCGGCAAATAGATGAAGAAAGAAGCATTTGGAAAAATATAGTTAAAAGAAGAGACAGACTTATAGGCCACATACTAAGGCATCCTGGAATAGTCGCTGTAATATTGGAAGGACAGGTAGAAGGAAAAAATTGTGTAGGCAGGCCACGTTTGGAATATGTAAAACAAATTGCTAGGGATGTAGGATGTAGGGAGTATACTGAAATGAAACGACTAGCACTAGATAGGGAATCTTGGAGAGCGCATCAAACCAGTCAAATGACTGAAGACAAAAAAAAAGCTCCTACACCCCTAAATTAAGTTTTTTTTTGGCTCACTTGCACTACTACAATAATTAGGAAGACAAAAAAAATTGACTTAACAAATTTGCAATAAATAAAAACATAATTTTTTCGATATTTGCGAGGGGGAGAGAATTTATGGCGTAATTTTATTTTAATACAAAATTTAAGCAATTTGTTTTGTTAAGCAAATCTATTAACCGTAATGTTGTTCCTGAAGCATTTTTTTAGGGGGGGGGGGGTCAATTGCACTATTATGATATAAAAAGAGTTCGGTTGAAAAATATGGAATAAATAAAAAATAAATAATTTTTTCGATTTTCAGGGAAGGGAAGAGCAACATTTTTTTAAATTGTAGGATAAGTATGTATGCATGTACTGAGCATAAAAAGGATATGTTTGGAAAATTGTGAAAAAAGTAAACCCGAAGAATGTATCTACCCTATCCCTTGGAAATATTGAATTGAAACTTTTACCAAAAAAAACTGCCCTAAATACACAAATCTCTATATCAAATTTCATCAAAATCGGTTCAGCCAGCCAAAAGTTATTAAGCTTCAAATATACCAACCCGTGTACGTACATATGAACATTACCTCCCCTCAAAATATTTTTGTTTTTTTGGGGTTCCCGGGTTATGAAAAATCGAGAAATGCCAAAAAAATCCATACCCCATTTTTTTTTATTGATTACTTTCCTTCTTGCAGCATAGTTTCAGAGCTATGATACCAGGAAAGTACATTATGGAATACGATACATGGAATCACGAAATAAATAAATTAAAAAAATAATAAAACAGGAAATTTGTAGATTACAGATTACATTAGTTAATCCTAATATAAATTAATCTGTTTATTTCCTAATATAAATTTCATTTGTAATCTATTATGACGTATATACGAGTTACGACCGGTTGAATTTAATGAAATAGAAAATAATTAACCGGCAAATCGATTAAAAATATATACAACAAAATTTGTCGAGTAATTTTATAAAATGATAATGATATATTTTTGTTATTATTTAAATATTAACGTCGATAAATATCGTAGTATATTATTACGAGTCGATTATTATCGAAAAAGAGCATCTATCTACCTTAGAAAAATTATTATATTTTCATTTATTACATAAGTTATAGATTATGAAATTTTTACTATAGGTAAAATCATTAAAGTAATTATATCTTTCACCGATTATATCTACAATAAATATTTGCCACTTATACTCCGTAATTTTTTATTTTTTTATCTTATATATATATATATATAAATGCCCCTATGACTTTGTGGTAAGCGTTCCTGTCTTTATTTTCCTAGAAATGAATAGACGACTGTAAATTGAATGAGTTGTCAATGGAACTCACGTTCCTTTCTCGTCATTTCCGCTTTAATATAGCAATGCCCCGTATAAATACGTTGTTGCTTTCTTAGGAAAAAAATAAGTTGCAATATTTTAAAACAAAGAAAATTTAATTAAATAGGCTTATATTTTAAAATGACTTCTTTCAAAAGGATATTTGGATTTTCTTTCTTTTTTTATTTATTTTTCATTTCCTGAAATCATAGCTGAAGAGCATTGTTTGTCAAACTTTTTCGCCCACGCCAAGATTGAGAAAAGTTTTCTACCGCCTCCCAAAAGCTACATCAAAACACTTTAATTTCCGTATTTATTTGTATCAATACGTTATTTAGATCGGGCGATAAGCAACATTAAAGATAAAAATGACCTTTTATGTTTAAAGTGTAATATTTCGGTTCAGAAAAGTCGTAGAGGCATGAAGAGGCAATACCTCTTCATTTTTCACTTTATCCACCCGTCTGATTTTTAACATTCTCCTATAGCACCGCATTTCAAAAGCTTCTAATCTTTTCTTCTCAGATACTCCGATCGTCCAAGTTTCACTTCCATATAAAGCGACACTCCAAACATACACTTTCAAAAATCTTTTCCTGAGATTTAAATTAATTTTTGATGTAAACAAATTATATTTCTTACTGAAGGCTCGTTTAGCTTGTGCTATTCGGCATTTTATATCGCTCCTGCTTCGTCCATCTTTAGTAATTTTACTTCCCAAATAACAAAATTCTTCTACCTCCATAATCTTTTCTCCTCCTATTTTCACATTCAGCGGTCCATCTTTGTTATTTCTACTAAATTTCATTACTTTTGTTTTGTTCTTGTTTATTTTCACGCGATAGTTCTTGCGTAGGACTTCATCTATGCTGTTCATTGTTTCTTCTAAATCCTTTTTACTCTCGGCTAGAATTACTATATCATCAGCAAATCGTAGCATCTATATCTTTTCACCTTGTAATGTTACTCCGAATCTAAATTGTTCTTTAACATCATTAACTGCTAGTTCCATGTAAAGATTAAAAAGTAACGGAGATAGGGAACATCCTTGTCGGACTCCCTTTCTTATTACGGCTTCTTTCTTATGTTCTTCAATTGTTATTGTTGCTGTTTGGTTCCTGTACATGTTAGCAATTGTTCTTCTATCTCTGTATTTGAACCCTAATTTTTTTAAAATGCTGAACATTTTATTCCAATCTACGTTATGTTTATCTTACCATTTAAAAAAAAACAATTTACCCTTTTCCAAAAGTTGAAAAAGCAACCTTTTTTAAAGTACATAAATTGGGGGACCAACATACCTCCCCACAATATCGTGAAAGTTATGCTACTTTTTTATTTTTCTATCTTAAACTTTTATGTACGTGAAATAATAAAAAATAATATTAAAATAGCTTTGAGTGTGAATATTATTTTTGCTATTTAAATCTACTCATTTTTAAATGAGTACTTTTGTTTGTTTCAAAAGATTTAAAAAATGAAAAAAAAAACGGTTTAGACCTATAAACACGCCTTGCGGTACACCCGTATCACTGATAAAATGTAATCTATTCGTATAAAAAAAAAGAAGTTATATTAGATCATTTATATTGCATACCAAATATAAAAATTCATTAAGTATTCAATACAACAGTACAGTCATGTATCCATAATAATAGAACACAAAAAAACAAAAAAAAAACAAAATGAGGATTGGGTCGTAAGGTGATCAGTTGTATTAATGCAGAACTCGTCGAGACAGCTCTTACTTATAGTATTTTTATTATATTATTTCGTCGTTGTTTTATATTAACCTATACATGAACTGAAAACAAACGAAAAGAATGCGTTCAGACTTTTTAACATAACTTAACTAAATGCTTGCTTCAACTCAGCTTGCTTAAAAAAAAAAAAAAAAATCTGGTAACTGGGTCGCGCAAATAAGAGAGTATATATACTAACCTCTCGCTCTATACTACGTAGCTGGAGTTACGAGTTGTAATACGTAAAGCCTGTGTATAATGCCATTCACCAGACACGTTTGTTGCTTAGTAAGATTCTTATATATATATATATGTATGTATGTATCTGGTTTTGAAATAATGCCCTTAGGACCGATTTGTTTTGGTCGCTTTAAGTTGTTCGTTTCTTTAAGTTAAGTTTGATACTATGAAACTTCTGTACTATTAAAATCTACACGTTTATATCTCTATCTTTGTCTAAAGGTTATATACAGTGTTGCCACATTTCTTAATTTTATTTTATTTTTTATTTTCTATAAAAAAGATTAATCGTTTTGAATAAAATTCCATATTTTATTATAATAAAAATTAATTTGATTTAATTAACAGTAATTTTCTGATCGTAATATGTATTGGAAAACGACAAAAATAGATTTCGAACTTTTCATATGAAACAAAAAAGAACAGATCGAGGTCAAGCTATATAACTTTAATTTAAATATGATAATTTTTATTTTTCCGTTACCCGATTACAACTTTTTGTCGGGTTCTAATTGATAACATATTGTAATGTTTTTCAAACAAAGAGTATTATAATATTCGAATACGGTTACCGATTAAAAATTTATAAGTCTTTTATTTTGACCGGGTTGTAATAAATAAACAATATATTACATACATAATATATATTACGTAAACAATGAGTACCTATGCTTCTCCATGAATGAAGAAATGGAACGATCCCAGCATTAGCTTGGATCGATCAAGAGAAACTATTGTAAAACCTTTATCACAAAAATACACAATTATTAAAAAAAAAAAATTTACCCGGTTCTGCGCAAGAACACTTTTCATTTCCTACGCTCTCGCTATTTCGCAGTAAGAAACGCACTGATTTTTATACGTTCGTTTAATCTGCAAGGATGTACCATCTAGTTGTACACCAACCCTTTTGATTGCAATCGACTGGAACAAAAGTGTCCAAAAAAGCCCAAAATCTAAAACGTTTGGATTTTGGACTTTATCTTAACTGTAGTAATAAGCCCTCATTGAGACCTTTTCAACGATATATCACAAGCGATACTTATTTTCGTCGGTTCCAGAGTTATAGTCAAATAAACTTTTAATTAATGAAATATTTGGATCTTACAAGGGGAAGGCACAACGGTTCAAATCCGACTTCGTGTGTTTTTATAACTTTCTTTAATTTAAATATATTGATTTATTAATAATTATTAAACTCTGATTGTGAAAATAATGTTTATATGTAATTTAGTAGGCGTACAAGGAAGTCATGTGGAGTCCACATCTTAAAATTATCTTTCCAAATATTCTTGTTTTAAATAACGTCCATGTATTTCTATTACTCAAGGAAAATATACAAAAAAAGAAGAAAATTCCGGATTTAACCGATGTTCTAGGTGACAATATTTACAGATAAATATTAAAAACTTACGTGTAATTGTATTTTTATAAATTTTCAAGAGGCTTAAATTAAACGAAATAAACACTTTAAACGACTTAAGATAATTTAGATATATTTCGATTATCTGGCGTAACGTATTATATTTTTTCTGCACTAAATTCAAGGTTATATAAATATTTTAATCAAATAATTTTCATTAATGCCTTCTTAATTGTAAATTATCTACGTAAATAAAAAACAATCATCGTTTTGTATGCGCAAAACGCAATAATAAATCAAAAACTATTTAACCGTTTCGCTGAAAATTTCACGATTTATTTGTTCTGGGAGTGTTAACTCGTTATTGTTCCATAATATTTAAACACTTAATAATTATCTGAAGAATTCGATATTGTCATAGACAACGAACGATATATACTTTTTTTATCTTCAGTCATTTGACTGGTTAGATGCAGCTCTCCAAGATTCCCTATCTAGTGCTAGTAGATTCATTTCGGTATACCCCCTACAACCAACATCCCTAACAATTTGTTTTACATATTCCAAACGTTGCCTGCCTACACAAGTTTTTCCTTCTACCTGTCCCTCTAATATTAAACCGATTAATCCAGGATGCCTTAATATGTGGCCTATAAGTATGTCTCTTCTTTTAACTATATTTTTCCAAATGCTTCTTTCTTCATCGATTTGCCGCAATACCTCTTCATTTGTCGCTATCCACCCATCTGATTTTTAACATTCTCCTATAGCACCGCATTTCAAAAGCTTCTAATCTTTTCTTCTCAGATACTCCGATCGTCCAAGTTTCACTTCCATATAAAGCGACGCTCCAAACATACACTTTCAAAAATCTATTCCTGACATTTAAATTAATTTTTGATGTAAACAAATTATATTTCTTACTGAAGGCTCGTTTAGCCTGTGCTATTCGGCATTTTATATCGCTCCTGCTTCCTCCATCTTTAGTAATTCTGCTTCCCAAATAACAAAATTCTTCTATCTCCGAAATCTTTTCTCTTCCTATTTTCACATTCAGCGGTCCATCATTGTTATTTCTACTACCTTTCATTACTTTTGTTTTGTTCTTGTTTATTTTCACGCGATAGTTCTTGCGTAGAACTTCATCTGTTCCGTTCATTGTTTCTTCTAAATCCTTTTTACTCTCGGCTAGAATTACTATATCATCAGCATATCATAGCATCTTTATCTTTTCACCTTGTACTGTTACCCCGGATCTAAATTGTTCTTTAACATGATTAACTGCTAGTTCCATGTAAAGGTTAAAAAGTAACGGACATAGGGAACATCCTTGTCGGACTCCCTTTCTTATTACGGCTTGTTTCTTATGTTCTTCAACTATTACTGTTGCTGTTTGTTTCCTGTAAATGTTAGCAATCGTTCTTCTATCTCCGTATTTGAACCCTAATTTTTTTTTAAAATGCTAAATATTTTATTCCAGTCTACGTTATCGAATGCCTTTTCTAGGTCTATAAACGCCAAGTATGTTGGTTTGTTTTTATTTAATCTTCCTTCTAGTATTAATGTGAGGGCTAAAATTGCTTCACTTGTCCCCCCTATAGTTTTCCTGAACCCGATTTGGACTCCTAACACTTCTTCCACTCTCCTCTCAATTCAACGAATTGAAATTTTATATGGTACATTTCGGGAACTGTAAACGAAAAGCTTTTTGGCACAAAAGATTTATTTATTAAATAATTTACAGCAATAAAAATCCTTTCTTCCGTTTTCAAAAAAAATTTCTTCTTATTAAAAAACACAGATAACCTAAAATAACTGTTTACAAAAAAAAAAAGAAAATTATATCACCCGATTATAAAATAATAAATATAGGTAGTGTTGCCAACCTATTCATCCGAAATTATTGTATTAATTTTTCTAAAAAAAAAAAAAAAAATATTTTGTTTTAAAGAAAACAGCCAGTATTATCATCTTTTTTGATATTACTAGTTCTGTTTTTGATTCTTTGCGTATTGACTTTGATCCATGATGAATTCGAGGATTTATAGATGCACGAATTCTTTCTAAAAAGTAGATAAATGTGACCGGCCTTTGGATCTGACCGGGAAAACATTTTAACCCCTAATAATTATAGAATTAATTTGATATCGACAGGTCTTATTAAGGGGGGAAAAATTTATGAAACTAATACCTAATATAATAGATGATTTACTATTACTTTACCTTAGTAATAGGGATATTCGAGAAGATAAAAAAAAAAACATCCCCGTGCCTACCTGTTGTTAGGATAAGATTAGGATAAAAAAAAAAAAAAATTAAACGGGTTTTGATTTCATTAATTTACTCTAACAGCTGTTGCATCGGCCCGCCCAGACGTTCGCATCCCACCTGTAAATCTTTCATACTGGTTTGTCACACGATATACCTACCAAAAAAAAAACATAATTTTACAAGAATAAAACGACTCAAAAATTAATTTTTATTATAAAAATAAAAAAAGGAAAATCGATAAAAAATATTCCATATAATTTTATTGTTGATATATGACAAAGGAGAATAATAAAGGAATTAAAAAAAAACGTAGGGAACACAAAAATTATCCGATCTCATCTTCCTTGTTAATATGCCAAAGCGTATGTTCGAACACTTGAAAATCAGTTAAATTAAAAGTTAGGGTAAACAAAGAAAGCCTTGATTGGGTGGTATCTGTATGAATTTTTTTATTTACATAATAAGAACAACAACAACAACAACAGGTTTACGTCCTTATACAATTACTAAACGTATGATAAATAAGTTTTATAGCGTACGAAAAATACCACGCCTAATCGGGATTCGAACACGGGATATCCGAATGAGAGGCCGAGACGCTACCACTCCGCCGCAAAGATCGGAGATAATGATTATAGTATCACGGAATTCATTAGAAGAGGCGACGAAATCAACGAACTATGTTTACAGCTCTAAACATGACCTAACCTAACAGTGAAATGAAAATGGAAGGAAAAAAATAAATAAGCGTGAAAATATTATATTTCACTTTAATTATATTAATAATAAAAAATACTTTCAAAAAAATACCTAGAATTTTGTTAGACCGTTTATTTTTCCATTTAATGAACCGCGAGACTTGAATATGTCACTTTTTCTTTTTTTAAAGGTGACTTTACGAATCTCGCCGCTAGATAGCAGTACTTGATAGTACTACTAGATAGCGTAGAAAAACTGGATATTGTACATGAAATAATAAAATTTATAAGAAAATATACTACAACATGAAGTATCATTTTATATCGCTCAAATATTTTGCAATATTTTTTTTTGTCTTCAGTCATTTGACTGGTTTGATGCAGCTCTCCAAGATTCCCTATCTAGTGCTAGTCATTTCATTTCGGTATACCGCCTACATCTTACATCCCTAACAATTTGTTTTACATATTCCAAACGTGGCCTGCCTACACAATTTTTTCCTTCTACCTGTCCTTCCAATATTAAAGCGACTATTCCAGGATGCCTTAGTATGTGGCCTATAAGTCTGTCTCTTCTTTTAACTATATTTTTCCAAATGCTACATTCTTCATCTATTTGCCGCAATACCTCTTCATTTGTCACTTTATCCACCCATCTGATTTTTAACATTCTCCTATAACACCGCATTTCAAAAGCTTCTAATCTTTTCTTCTCAGATACTCCGATTGTCCAAGTTTCATTTCCATATAAAGCGACACTCCAAACATACACTTTCAAAAATCTTTTCCTGAGATTTAAATTAATTTTTGATGTAAACAAATTATATTTCTTACTGAAGGCTCGTTTCGCCTGTGCTATTCGGCATTTTATATCGCTCCTGCTTCGTTCATCTTTAGTAATTCTACTTCCCAAATAACAAAATTCTTCTACCTCCGTAATCTTTTCTCCTCCTATTTTCACATTCAGCTGTCCATCTTTGTTATTTCTACTGCATTTCATTACTTTTGTTTTGTACTTGTTTATTTTCACGCGATAGTTCTTGCGTAGGACTTCATCTATGCCGTTCATTGTTTCTTCTAAATCCTTTTTACTTTCGGCTAGAATTACTATATCATCAGCAAATCGTAGCATCTTTATCTTTTCACCTTGTACTGTTACTCCGAATCTAAATTGTTCTTTAACATCATTAACTGCTAGTTCCATGTAGTTTCCATGCTAGTTACCGGCTCGATTTCATTTATATGTAATACGTATCACATTTATGTAAATAATACAATTCTTATGATTATTCGTTATTTAATAAATGAAATCGGACCGGTTACAGTTTTGTAACAATTTTTTTTTTTGTTTTGTTTATTATATGGAACGCTTTACATAGTTTATTATCTATTATTGTATATCTATTGTCTATTACACATATTTAACATGTGACCTAATACGATTGAAGAAATCGACTAATTCTACATTCTTAAATCAACACTTTTTTTTTAATTAACCTAAAATAATTTTATTATAACCCGTTAAATAATATACTTATTTATTATTACTATTATTTGTACAAATATGAAATAATCACAATATAAGTTATGGAATGATAAAGATTATGTACTGATAAACCATGACTTAACGATACCGCATTACGTTCAGCCAGTTTAATTTTCTATCCCTTTAAATTGATTTTAATTGTAAAACTTTGGCCATTTAAATATTAAAATAAAAATTTTATTAAAAAAAAGTTAGCATATATTTACTTTTTTACCGATAAGTTTAATATTAGGGTTCAAATACAGAGATAGAAGAACAATTGCTAACATGTACAGGAACCAAACAGCGACAATAACAATTGAAGAACATAAGAAAGA
Source organism: Lycorma delicatula (assembly GCF_047948215.1). Classification (NCBI taxonomy): domain Eukaryota; kingdom Metazoa; phylum Arthropoda; class Insecta; order Hemiptera; family Fulgoridae; genus Lycorma; species Lycorma delicatula. Next base: position 14,436,478 of record NC_134467.1, on the reverse strand, counting down.
AGCCGTAATAAGAAAGGGAGTCCGACAAGGATGTTCCCTATCTCCGTTACTTTTTAATCTTTACATGGATCTAGCAGTTAATGATGTTAAAGAACTATTTAGATTCGAAGGAACAGTACAAGGTGAAAAGATAAAGATGCTACGATTTGCTGATGATATAGTAATTCTAGCCGAAAGTAAAAAGGATTTAGAAGAAACAATGAACGGCATAGATGAAGTCCTACGCAAGAACTATCGCGTGAAAATAAACAAGAACAAAACAAAAGTAATGAAATGTAGTAGAAATAACAAAGATGGACCGCTGAATGTGAAAATAGGAGGAGAAAAGATTACGGAGGTAGAAGAATTTTGTTATTTGGGAAGTAGAATTACTAAAGATGGACGAAGCAGGAGCGATATAAAATGCCGAATAGCACAAGCTGAACGAGCCTTCAGTAAGAAATATAATTTGTTTACATCAAAAATTAATTTAAATGTCAGGAATAGATTTTTGAAAGTGTATGTTTGGAGCGTCGCTTTATATGGAAGTGAAACTTGGACGATCGAAGTATCTGAGAAGAAAAGATTAGAAGCTTTTGAAATACGGTGCTATAGGAAAATGTTAAAAATCAGACGGGTGGATAAAGTGACAAATGAAGAGGTATTGCGACAAATAGATGAAGAAAGAAGCGTTTGGAAAAATATAGTTAAAAGACGAAACAGACTTATAGGCTACATATAAGGCATCCTGGAATAGTCGCTTTAATATTGGAAGGACAGGTAGAAGGAAAAAATTGTGTAGGCAGGCCACGTTTGGAATATGTAAAACAAATTTTTAGGGATGTAGGATGTAGAGGGTATACCGAAATGAAACGACTAGCACTAGATAGGGAATCTTGGAGAGCTGCATCAAACCAGTCAAATGATTGAAGTCAAAAAAAAGAAAAAAAAAGTTTAATAATTATATAACATCAAAATAAGGGCGATAATTTTATTTTATATTAATTTTTTATAATTAAAATTTTTTAATACTGGTAATTCATTTTATTACTGAAAAATTTTTTATTAACGAAAATATATCCTTTTTCAAGTTAACTCTATTTTTCGTTCTTGAAAAAATAATCCAAGAGATATTTTCTTGTGGTCTTATTTGAACGATCAGGTATATCATTTTCCTATTAAACTAAATTTTTCAATTCAAATATGTATATTATTATATTTGTATTTTTTAAATCGTTATTTAATTGTCTGGTTTCATGCTATTCTGCAATCCTTTCTGTTCTTTGCTAATTTTTTAATTTCAACGTATCTATTACAACCGATATACTCAATTATTTGTTTTGCATAGTTTAGTTTTTTTATCTTTCTGTACAGTTTTTATCTTCTATACGTGATTCTATTTTACAAAAATTAACTAAATCTATGTCTTAATACATATAAGAAATGTCCATATACCTTAAAATTTTTTTTTATTTACTTTTAAGGCCGCAAAGGACCACTTTAGTTAGAATAATTCAAGTCTTTTTTGTCGATCTTTTGGCCTTTAAATTCTTAGCTTTTACTTTCTCCCAATATTTAGTCGTTCTTAATGATCTTGATTTACGATCCTCTTCTGAATAAACCCTTTTTATATAATTAAAACATCTTACTTTAAAGTCGGTATTCGGATCTTTAATAACAAATTTTAATTTTTCGAATTTATTAAGTAAATCTTCGTAAGTCAAATTTAATTCTCGCATGTCATCTTTAATTTCTTTGGTCCCTAATGGAGGATTTTTTAAAGACCAAAATCGATCGATAATTCCCTTAGTAATCCTATCCTGCGGTAATCTTAACAAGTGCGCGCAGAAAGAAATTCGCTTCTTTTTCATAGTATCGATTAAGGATTCCAAGTTTTCGTACAGAAATTTATTAGGCGATAATCTGCACCGATTTTCGTGTTTATATTTTTTGTTTACGCAGATTCTAAGAATCCTGCGTTCAACTTTAAGCAAAGGTTCAGTCCTATTTTTCTGATTTAATATAAATAAAGTTTCGCTCGCGTAAGTAATTACCGGTTTAACCACGGTTTTGTAAAGTCTAATTTTAGTGTTAAGCGAAAGCGATTTTTTGTTGTAAGTATTTTTGGTTACTTGTAGCGCTTTAAATAATTTATAAAGTCTTTCGGTCCGATTTTGTTTTTCGTTACGATTTCAAGTAACGATCTCTCCAAGATATTTAAATTTTTCTACAAGTTCTACTTTGTTTCCGTTAATATTCGCAGAATTAATAACTAAAGGATCTATAGCCATCATTTTAGTCTTTTCGTAAGAAATTTTAAGTCAAATTTTATTCGCAAGTTCTTTTATACTCGTTATTTGTATTCTGGCTTCTGCAATACTATTAGCTCGTCGGAAAATCCTAGGCAATTTAAATTTAAGTTATCTCTTTTGTATCCTATGTGAGTATTTTTTGTATTAATTTTAAACCGTTCGCGCATCAGAAATTCTAGTGCACAATTAAATAATAAAGGCGAAAGTCCGTCGCCTTGTCTCAGTCCGGATTTTATGTAAAAATGTTGGGAAAATTCGCCACGAAACTTCACTTTAGATTTTGTATTTGTCAATGTTAAACCGATCATATTTACCAATTTAGGATCCGATCCGAGATTTCTCAGAATTTTTAACATCGAAGGTCTACGTGTATGCAATCGTACGATTTTTTGAAATCAATAAAAGAAATAATCATTTGTTTTTTGCTTTCTATTATAAATATCTATAAGTAATTTCAAAGCAATAATTTGATCTGGACAACTGCGCCAAGGCCGAAAACCACCTTGGTAATCGTCTAGCTCGCTTTCTAGTCGGTCCTTAATTCTATTGTAAATAATTCTAGATAACATTTTATACGTACAATCCAATAACGAAATTCCACGATAATTGTCCGGATTTGTCTTGTCGCCTTTTTTGTATAAAGGATGTTTAATAGCTGTCGTCCTATGTTCTAGAAATTTTTCGGATTCCCAAATTTTAACCGGAGAATTATGGAAAGATTTCTTAACCGATTCTCCTGCATTTTCCAAATTTCTGCAACTGTTTGCTCTTCTCCGCTTGCTTTATTATTTTTAAGTTCTTTAAGTGCATTTTCTACTTTTTTATAAGTCGGCGGTTTTCTGTTTGATTCTGGGGTTTTAATTTCTGTATTAAAACTTATTTCTAGTAAATCTTTCAGTTCTTCGCAGTACAAAAGCTTAATAAAAAGCTTCTGCAAGGATTTCCGCGTTTTCTTTATTATTATGTGCAATTTTACCAGATTTATCCTTAAGCGTTAATATTGGAGCTTCGTATTTTTGTAACCGATTATAAAACAGTTTATAGTAACTTTTAGGATTATTTTTATTAAAGTCCTGTTCAGTTTGATTAATTAAATTATTTTGATTTTCTCTCTTTACATTAAGAATAATTTTGTAAAATTTAATATTCCACATTATTATAAAAAAAATTTTAATATTTATTTTTAGAAGCCATATAAAGAAAGAAGTTTAATAATTAAAATAATGTGAACAAAGTGGTATTTAAAATTTAAAAAGAAATAATCAAAACTATATGGACAGAGTGGTATTTAAAATTTAAAAACTTTTTTTAAAATAACCGATACAATATAATAATAGCGGAAAAGAAAGTACAGTAATAATCACGTAATAAAATAGATTATATAGCTGCTATTGTGTACTGCTGCATAGAAGACATGAAGGCGATAACTTGATAGTTTCTTATAAAAATTAATTAATTAATTATTATTGACAATATTGATGCGCGAGATTTTTTAATCTATTAGTTTATTTAAATGTTTCTTTTTGTCTAAATTATAAAGGTCGTAACGATTGTTTTAGGTAGATTTCATAAAAAAGCTACCTATTGTAATCTGTACCATGATTTGACATTCGATATATCTTCGCTTTCAAATCCCACAGACCCTAAAATCACCCTCACCTCAAAATTTTATATATATATATATATATATATATTTCACTTTCTTGTGGACACGATAACTAACGTAATTTTGTGTCAATCACTTTCATATTGTTCATTAAGAATAACTCGTCCCAAAATCTCGGTCGAATTCGTTAACGGCCAAAATCGGGTTATGGGGGTGGAAATGAGGGAGCTTTATCGAAAAAAAAAATATCGCTATAACTTTCTTATTAAGTAAAATATCGAATTCGTTTAAATTTCTTATTATTTTTCGGATAAGGGCCTAAAACTTATTTAGTTTAGGCCCAGGGGGTTGAAAAAATTCAGTTTTGAAGACAAAAAAGAATCATACCTCCCTTAATAGGCATATCGAATGGGTTTAAAGTGGTCATTAGTCCTCTGAATATTGCCTAAAACTTTTGTGTGAAACAATTTTTGATGTGACCAACTCTTACGGTAAGGGTTGACCAAAATTTTGCCGGAATTGTAAGATGGAGCGTGTCGTATGCTAAACATGTAAAACTTCTTTTCACGTGCAACCATTGTTGTATTGAGTAAATTTGAAGTTTTTCTTAATTTTAAAATAGAAATCTTTTTTGTCCCCTGCTTAACACCGGTGAAATCCACCTCCGCCTTCCGGCGTGCCGAAAGGGATTTTTTATTGTGGAATAGTTATTGTAATATTTTTTTTTACAATTACAGGTTAGTAATTATTAATCGATCAATATATTTAAATTAAAAAAAAAATAAAAAAATTAAAGGTAGAAAGAGAAAGGGAATATGATAAAAATTGAAAATGGGAAAATAGGAAAAGAAAAATGGGAAAAATGAAAAAGAGGAGTAGGTAGAAAGGGCAGAAGGGAAACAGGGAAAGGGTAAATTTTGTGAAGTTCCGTAAAGTTGATTTTGTTAATGTTTTATTAAACTTTCAATTGTGTTCATTTAATCTATATATATAGTATACTCAAATCTAGCGATAGCGAAGCATTGCCGGGTCTTCTACTACTAAATAATACAATGAATACATATTATTAATATTTCCACTAACAGAGCGCTCAAGTGGTAAAAATATGTACTAAAAATATAACTTTATACCTATTAAACAATATGTCCTGGACCGACTCAACGTCCATAAAAAATTACTAAAGATAAATTTATAAAAATTTGTATATATGTTTTTCTTACGGCGCAAATACACATTAAGAAACGATTTTTTTTCTTTAATTTCGTGTTTAAAAGGTTAAAATTGGGTAACATTAAATTTTACTATTTTTTTTTAATTTCTCGATAACAAATTAAGATAAAAATTTGGTTTTCGTTTGTGTAATCTTCAATACAAATATTTTTTTTTTTAAATTCCCAGTTTAAAAGGTTAAAATGGAATAACAATGAGATTTATTGTTTTTATAATTTCTCGGTAAGAAATTAAGATAATTCGATTTTTGGAGTGTATAATCTTCATGAGAAAATTTAAAAACCAATTTCTAGATTTTTCGAAATTCGACCTGGAAAGGACTGAAGAAAGGTATAAAAATTTCGAAAATGATAGCAAATTTTCCCCATTTCCGACTACACTAAACTACCCCCACCCCAACCCCCAAAAAATGCTAATGTAATCTTCTGATATTTATATTCAAAACTACTGGAAATTTTTTTACAAAACTTGGTTAGAATATTTCTATATATATATATAGGTTATTGATGTCATTAAATTTTCAACTTAAAAGGTCAAAGGAATGAAGCTGTAGAGCAAGGTCACCCTCAGTATCATGATATTTCGCCTAATTAAAGTCATATTTTTCTTAAACACATTCGGGAACGATTAAAAAATAATATTTTCAAAAAAAAATTTTCAAAATAGTACTCCCTCCCTGAAAAAAATGCTATTATAGTCTTCTGATACTTTGTGACGTCACTGGTGAACGATAGAATTAAATAAATGAATAATATTTTAAGTGTAAAAAAGTAACTCGATCTGGCTGGGTCTGGAACTCGATCTACTCAGAACCTAGTGCGTTAAGCCTCGCGGCTGCTCCAGTCTACCGACCGTAAAAGTGAAATTTGTACTATGCATTAGTTATTGCGACTGTCACCGTTAGTACCGCCACACCCGCGCGAATTAAATACGATTTAGTTATAATGATAGAATTAAATAAACTAAAAAATACTATATTTAAATTGTTTGTGTAAGCTATGCATCAGAAACAACTGTATTCTCAGCTTTTTGTTATAACTATCGCTATTTAGGTAATAGTCATCAAAATTTTTGAAACTGTAAACATAGATGCGCAGTAGTTCATTCTACTACAAATTTAGCTTCATGCAGTGTTAGCACGATTAATAGCATCAATCCATCAAGTTGCCCTAGTGATGAACGTGTCTTCGCAAATCAGGTGATTTCGAAGTCGAGAATTCCAACGTTCAAATCCTAGTAAAGGCAGTTACTTTTATACAGATTTGAATACTAGATCGTGGATACCGATGTTCTTTGGTGGTTGGATTTCAATTAACCACACATCTCAGGAACGGTCGAACTGAGAATGTACAAGAGTATACTTCAATTACACTCATACATATCATCCTCTATAGTAATAAATACCTAAACGGTAAATCCCGGAGGCTAAACCGGGAAAAATTAATAGCGTCAAATAGACGGGATAAAGTACTGCAACGTAGCAGTTTTCGGTTCATAAATCCTTCCTTACTCTATGCATTAACTGAAATTTTTAAATTCAGATAAGTATTAGTAAAACATACCTCTAAGTGGAAAATAAAAGGAAATAAAATTTAAACGAATTTTGACAGAATATTCTCTTGCTGAACAATAAATAAGGTCTTTGTCTTGGTTTTCAACAATAATGATAGTAATTTTGATTGTTACGTAGTACATATATAGTCTTTTGTAGGCGGCAATATTAAGTATTCGATTTTTCATCATAATACATTAGTTCAATGTTCGATTAGAATTTCTATCTATCGATCGAAAGAAGTAGGGCATATAATTTGTTCTCGTTATTCAGCATGATTAAATCCTTGAATATAATGATAAAATGAATGTTTTGCAATAAATAAAAACGTAAAAATCAAACTATGAAAAATTCGTTTTCCCCATAATTTAAAATTATTTTTGTTTCTTTTTTTTTGTATTTTACATACATACATACGTAAACACACACAAGTAAATAATTAATCTTGTTTATAATTTAATTGGCTAATTATTTAAATATATAGAAATTATAAAATGATAACTTAGGGCCGTCCCTTTGCGCGCATACTCAAAAATTACTTAAATTAATTACTAATAAGTTAATAACTCGACGGCACATATCCTCGATTTTCTCGTTGCACGCCTCGATGATCAGCCCTCGCAGTTCCGTCACTTTACGAGGATGTTTAGGAAAAATCTTTTCCTTTAGAAATCCCTAAAGAAAATAACCACAGTGATTCAAATCAGGACCGTTCATGGGCCAGTTCTGTCCGTACGCAAAACGATTAGGAAATCGTTATCTTTTACGTGATAGATAAAGTTCACCGTTGGTCGTCTGTTCTAAAAAGGATGACTCTTATTTCCCGTGAGTTGAGATATCGGCCCGTACCGTAATTCTTTGAGCGTGTTGGATTTTCGGAAGCCCAAAAACGCACCTTTTGTTTGATAACGACCCCGTCTAGGTGAAAATGTGCCTTATTGAAAACCAAACATCGTTGGACAATACGTCTTTGTTAATATTCCGTTCGGCGAATGCTGTTCTTTGGTGTTTGTTGCCGATCGTTAATTTGGGCGACACTCTTATTTTGTACGGATACAAATACAAATCGTTTATTAAAATTCGCTGCACAGGTCGCCTAGAAATCCGAAGTTACTGTTTTTCGTGTTGATTTTCACAGGCTCCTCAGCAACGCTGCTCTGATAGCTTCGACATTCTGTGGAGAACGAACATCGGCAGGCCGTTTGCGCTTACTCTCAAATACTTAACCGTCGGTATTAAATTTTTCGTAAAGTCTACTTACCGATTTTGAAAATACACACGAAATCGTCTTTGTGTAAACACTACGCTTTTCGTTTCGTTTAAAAAAAAACAACACAACTTTTACGCGCTGTTCAACAGTCAATCTTCCTTTATCAGCCGTCGTGGAACGATACACAAATAGCGCACTCGGAAAGAGAAGAAACTAATATTCTTGAACTGCTGTCATTTCTGCCAACATAAAACGAATTAATCTAAACAATTATTGCCAAAATAAATTTTGGATCATTTCGTACCACCCTGTACGTTTCAATTTAGTTTTTTTACGTGTGTGAATTATTGAATGTACGTAGCTAATATATTTTATATTTATTTTCAGTAATTAGCATTTTTATTTTTAAAAAGAATATTCATTTTGCACTAATCAACTACGTAAGTCAGTAAAAACTTGATGTGTTTTGCTATGAAATGAGACCTCAAACGAATCTGTAAGTTATCTAATTAAATTTTTATATGCTTTTAAAATTATAAAGTATTTCTTTTTGAATCACCCGGTATTATATATATGGTTATTATTAGGAGAAAGGATAAGTTAAGATATATATATATATATATATATATAAAAAAAAACAAAAAAAAACAGAATGGAAGATAAATGCAACTTATATTACAACAACCGACAGATAAATGTATTTTTTTAAATCTTTAATAAAAGGAGCATTAGTTAATTTAACTATATATATATATATATATATATATATATATATATATAAACTAGTTTTTAAACTGCATTTGTCGTGAAAGGTTACAAACAAGCAGTTTAGTTTAGTTAAATATTAACAAATAATAATTTGTTTTGTTCTTTACACAATCTACAATCCCTTAGTTTCCCCCCTACTATTTCCCTTTAAATTAAGAAATAATCTATATAAATACGTGCTATATATAAAACGAAAGTCTTTATATATATATATATATATACACATTTCTCTTGATATTCCGCGAACTTTTACTAGTATTAAATAAAATTCTAATTTCCCTGATTTTTTAAATTTAAATTTCAACAATTATAAAGCTTGGAACATTCTCTTGATATTCCGCGAACTTTTACTAGTATTAAATAAAATTCTAATTTCCCTGATTTTTTAAATTTAAATTTCAACATTATAATTTCAATAATTATAACGCTTGGAACACATATATTATACGATCAAAAATGGAAGCCCTTAGGTAGGTCCCTCTAACGAGTGTCCGGAAAGGAAAGTAATTACAACAGCGTTTTACATTACTTTAATATTAATGTGGTTAGTTTGAACAAAAAAATGAACGGTTAAAAATCAATCGTTATGGTAATTGCAACTAAAATGTTCGTCCTTTTATGCTAGTACATTGACGAATCTTCAGATTTCATTATTTTGTAATATAATTACACGATAAAAATATTTCTATTTTAGTATTTTCAAAATTCATAGGATGTTCATAAAGAGAATCACAACTCTTTAAATAACGTTTTCCAACGAGTTAGCTTATTTAATCGTATTTGCCGTTATTTTGGCTAAACGTTTATTCCGGTTAATCATTCTGTACTTCTTTTTTTGCATACTATGTTTCCGTTGAATCATCTCTTCTATTTTCATATTTCAATACTTCCAGCGTTTGTTGTACTTTCCTGGCTTCATAAATTAAGAGCTATGATGCAAGAAGGAAAGTATATGGCCATCAAACAAAAAATGGGATATGGATTTTTATTTGCATTTTTCGACGTTTGATGACCCAGGGTCTTCAAAAAAAAAAAAGGGGGAAGTTAATACGTATGGACATACCTTGGTATGTTTTTAATGTAACCCGGGTGATTAGGAGGCGCCTGGGTGCTTACTTCGCTACGATAGGCGTTTCGAAACCCACCGGGTTGGTCTAGTGGTTAACGCGTCTTCCCAAATCAGCTGATTTGTAAGTCGAGTGTTACAGCGTTCAAGTCCTAGTAAAGCCAGATATTTTTACACGGATTTAAATACTAGATCGTGGATACCGGTGTTCTTTGGCGGTCGGGTTTCAATTAACCACACATTTCAGGAACGGTCGAACTGAGAATGTACAAGATTACTACACTTCATTTACACTCATACATATCATCCTCTGAAGTATTATCTAAACGGTAGTTACCGGAGGCTAAACAGGAAAAAGGAAAAAAGGAAGATAGGCGTTTCGAGCAAGCTGAGATATTCGTTGTGTGGAGAACTCCGTGATTGTGTTGCGGTGTGGGAGGGGTAAGCATTGACCTCGTTCCCGAAAGCGGACCAGACGAGAGCGAAACAGAGGATGTATTAATTAGAGTGTTATTAAATTTTTGAATCTGTTTCTTGATTTTTAAGTAAATCAAGAGGACTTTGAGTAAATTGAATCGTACGAAAAAATTGTTATGGTAATCAAGTTTAAGGACAGTATTTTTGGTATTTAAAGACTCGATCAGGTAATGAACTGAGTGCGTAGTCTAATTGAACTTATAGAAAAGAGTTTTTGTGTGAAACCTTCGGTGTTAGAGGAAGACGCGGCAACCGCGCTTCTACAAATCGGTTAATTTGATAGTTGAGAGTTCCAAGAGGTATGGTAAGTGGTCGTAGATGGAAGAGACTATACGAAGGATATAACAGGATGTGGAACTACACAGATGGACATGTCTGTCGAGGCATTTGAACCGGTGGGATCCTAACAGAGGCCAAACTGATAACTGGGTTATCAAGTTTAGAGGATTTAAAAGACTCATTAAATCGGTAAATCTAATTAAAGCTAAGAATGGAGGAGGTCGGTGTGATAACCGGGTTGGTTACAAGACAGTGTCTTCCTTTACGAGGTTCAAGATGGTAAATATCTGCAAGGGGTAGGGTAGATAGTATCTCTGGAATCAATTTTCTCAAAATTTTTCAAACGTAAACCCAAAAATTGGCTAATTTTTTTTACCAATTAAAAAAAAAAATTGCCCCCAAATTCTCTCTTCGTTCTCCAAAAATCGTAAAACGCTATTTTTTAGTTATAGTACATTTTTAAATCAAACATTTTTTTTGTTTTCCTAAGCATAATCGTTTTACAACGGACCCCCTCAAAAAAAAAAAAAAAAAAAAAAAATACTTTGGAACAATATTAGAGATGGGGGAGCCGATCAAACTTTAAAAACGTAGATTTTTGGAATGACAATTTTTTTTTTTAAATTTAAACTTTTAATAGTAATCTTATCTTATACAACAAAATATTTCTTTGTCCCGTATATGTTACTATATCATTCATTCGACCGCGATGACACTTTCATGAGTTGTGCGCACGCCCGCGAATATTTCTGAATTAGTTTGGACCCGCTAGGTGGCGCTGGGGTCGAGATATTTCGGAAAATTGTATTTATGGTCCGATTTGTCTGATATTCAGAATATATATTAGTTACGTGAAAAGAAATATTTTTACGAAAAAGTGAAAGAGGGGTACATAGGAAGGGGTAAAATTGGAAGAGAGAAAGAGGGAAAAAAGGAAAGGTTAAATTTTATGAAGTTCCGTAATGTTCAGTTTTTTAATGTTTTATCAAATTTTCAATTGTGGTCATTTAATCTATTAATACAGGCAATTTGTCATCAAAATAGGCTTTTTCTTTCTTTTTCCTGTTTAGCCTCCGGTAACTACCGTTTAGATAATACTTCAGGGGATGATATGTATGAGTGTGAATGAAGTGTAGTCTTGTACATTCTCAGTTCGACCGTTCCTGAGATGTGTGGTTAATTGAAACCCAACCACCAAAGAACACCGGTACCCACTATCTAGTATTCTAATCCATATAAAAGTAACTACTTTTACTAGGACTTGAACGCTATAACTCTCGACTTCCAAATCAGCTGATTTGGGAAGACGCGTTCACCACTAGACCGACCCGATGGGTTCATCAAAATAGGCTGTGTTTGAAAATCCTTACCTACCGATTGATCTTTTGTCCATGCGGTAGGGGTGATGAGGGAAGCTTAACTCCAGAATTTTAACATCCCCCCTCCCACAGATTTTTGAAAAACTCAAAAAGTTTTTGAAAGTGTTTTTCTCTGAATCTATGCATTTTAGAGAAAAGCTTTTCAAACAAAAAATATAGAGGACATTCTTCTCTACAATTAATGTCTTGAAGTTATGCCGTATAATTTGAAATTGAAATACTAGGTTGGCGGCGAAGCTGTAAACGAGTACACCGGTTTCGAACACGTGTCCAATTCACAACATTTTCACACTTTCACAAGCTACAGCTCCAAAACGGTAAGTCGTACAAGAAAATTGTATAAATAAAAGTTGTCTGTTTTTTTGAGATTAACAACTTTTCCAAATGCAATACAGATGAAAAACAATTTTTCCGGTGAAAAAACCGAAAAACACGTTTTTTACAACTTCAGTTGTATATATATATATATATATATATATATATATATATATATATATATATATATATTACACATATATAAAAATTACCACCTATATATATATACACTAGCGGACCCGACAGACGTTGTCCTGACGCGGCATTATTCTGTAATAAATGCACACACGTAAATATAAGTAACTTAATTAAGTTAAAATTAGCAGGAATTTCATTAATATGACTGACTATTAGTATGATATTATCAGTTTGTGATTGTTGTATTATTGTAATGGGTTTATTGATTATTTAATATTTATTTTCACTAAATATTGAGATGTCCGATGAAAATTGAATTAAAAGATCGAAACGTCGTAAAATTAATAATTAGTGTAATTAATAAATTTTCATCCACATTACTGCTAATTTTCACTTAACATCGTTCTAAAAAAGTACCTCCTACATATTTTTTTATTATTTAATAATTTTGATGTTTCATAACCATGTAACAGCTTAATTAATCAATTAATAAAAAAATTAAAGCGCTGTAAAAAAGCAACGTAGTTATAATTTTAGTAGAAATTTTTATCATTTTCCTCATTCTTTATTTTAACATCTATTTTACCAAATTTTAGATAATTGTAAATTAAAAATAATTTTAGAAAACTTTTATAAAATTAATCGGCTAAAACATTATAAATTCAATTTTTAAATATACTTTAAACTATAATTATTATAAGTAACTTATATTTACATTTTATAAATGTTATAATTTATTTTACAAACTTAAATTTTTATTTTCAAAGAGTCGTTCAATACTTCATAAGTTGCATAGAATCAAATGAGAACTGGCAATTGAAATTTGTAGGTTAAGTTGATTGTTATTGAATGCACGTGTATACATCATTGAAATTCATGAAAAAATACTCACTTCAATACTGCACCTTACAAATTTGCACAATGTATATTATTTAATTACACTTTAAAACGTTATTTCAATAAATAATAATATAATATTTCTCAATACGCGCACAATTATAAACGCGATCGCAATGTTGCCTACTTGTTACTTAATCAGTTGTGATTTTGTTTACATTGGCAACGGCCATACGGGCTCTTTGTGATTGGTCGTTGTGTTTGACAGCGGCCATCTTGCATTGATCTGATTGGTTTTCCTTTGTTTACATTTCCATTTGATTTATTAGCCTCTTATTTATTAAAAAACTGTTTTCTCGCGATTTTTTGTAACACAAAATTACGAAATATTTTTCTGAATTTGATCGCAGCACCAACTGTCGGGACAAACTAAAATTAAAATTGAATATTCAATACTGCGATGGTAGCGCAGTCTGCCGGATCCAATGTAAAACATTCCAAAATCAACAACTACTTATAAATAAAAAATTAATTAAAAAAATATTTTCCAGCGGACCAAATTGTGAATCTAAATCATTCTCGAATCCCCTTGAACACACACACAAAATTTCATCAAAATCTGTCCAGCCCTTTAGGAGGAGTTCACTTTCATACACGCGCACACAAGAAATATATATATATATATATATATATATATGTATATAACCCGAAAAAACACGTTTTTTACAACTTCAGTGCTACCTATATATATATACTCAAACTAGTAATGGTGAAACATTCCCGGGTCAGCTGGTTTTGTAATAAAATTTCATCGTAATTAATTCCCACCCTCAAAAAAGAAATCTTAGGTAATTTTTTATTGGTTATATATTTTTTAGTGGAATTTTTTTTTAGTGTCAACCATTTAACATAATGAATGAAGATAAATGGAATAATTTTCCGAGGTGAAGGAGCACAAAAAAGTAGAAAATATGATTTTTTTAAAAATTTTTTATGTACATTATTTCTTAACTATATAATAATAAATATTCAATGCCAAGAAAGTATAACAATTTTGTTATTTCCCATTTTCTTTTGTATTAGCCAATCTATAATTTTTTCGATTTTTTTATTTTTGAATTTTGAACTGACCTTTCTATTATGAAATAGTAATATTTTATACGAAATATTATTTCATTCTATTAAATCGTTTTTCAAACCTATTTTTGTTTTTTCACTTTTACAATTTTCTATTGGCTTATAGTATTTAATTATCGGAGTTGTTTTATCACCCTAATTCTTTCTTCTTTTATGATGATATGTATCGCTTTTTATCTCTCTTATTCTCATTTTAATGAGTGAAGGGTTAATATTTTAATTAACCCTTTTTGTTTTACTAATATAATTGCGTTGTACCTTTATATCAAAAGATAAAAATTCAAAATATGATGAAATTAAACTCAAACAATAATAATAATCACGCATATAACGATAAATATTTAAATAAATCTAATTACGTTTTTTATTTATCATACAATATATTTTACTACGCTTCATTAACAATAAAAATAATAATTAAAATTTATTACACTTTTTACAAATTCCAATAATATTAATCAGCAGTAATAATAAATTTATAGAAATGATCTAATTAACTAGCTAACTAACATTAGATTGATCATTATTAAAGAGATAAATTTTTTTCTTTTTTTTTTAAAAAAAAAACAGTAAACAAATAAATAACATTGCAACTACAGATTACGATTTTAAATTCCTTATTTGATTATCTATAAAATTTTATTTATTTGTTTATTTATTATTATGTAAAAAAAAAACTAAAAAAAATCTCAATGTTTTTTACTTACTTGTACGAAGTAAAGGAAGTATTCTGATCGTGAAATTCGGTTTTCATATTTCAACGGAAATATCCATTTTGACTAGAATCTAGGTGATCTGTACGAACGTATCTCTTTCTTTTTCCTGTTAAGCCTCCGGTAATTACCTTTTAGATAATACTTCAGAGGATGATATTTATGAATGTAAATGAAGTGTAGTCTTGTACATTCTCAGTTCGACTATTCCTGAGATGTGTGGTTAATTGAAACCTAACCACCAAAGAACACCGGTATCCACGATCTAGTATTCAAATCCATGTAAAAATAACTGACTTTACTAGAACTTGAACGCTGGAACTCTCGACTTCCAAATCAGCTGATTTGGGAAGACGCGTTCACCATTAGACCAACCCGGTGGGTTACATACGTATCTCACATAACTCAAAAACGATTACCCGTAGGATGTTAAAATTTTGGATTTAGGATTATTTTAATATCTAGTTGCGCATCTTCTCTTTTGATTGCAATCGACTTGAACAAAAGTGTCAAAAAAATCTAAAATTCCAAAAAAATTGAATTTTGGACTTTTTTTAATTGCAGTAATAAACCCTCATTGAGAGCTTTTCAATATATATAAGTACTTATTTTCATCGGTTCCAGAATTATACCCAAATAAAATTTTAATTAAAGAAATATTTGGGTCTTACAAGGAGAAGGCACATCGGTTTATATTCGACTTCATCTCTTTTTTTTAATTTAAATATTTTGATTTATTAATAATAATTAACCTCTCTGATTGTTAAAAAAAATTACAATAAATAATAATTCAATAACAATAAAAAATGTGTACTTTTACATACTTTTCATTAAAAAACAAAATGGGTATATGTAATTTAATACGCGTAAAAGGAAGTCATATAATGTCTACGTTAGATTTTTTTCGAACAGGCCTGTATAAGACCACACAAATATCAGTTTAATTCCTCCTGTTCTGATTTTTTCTCTTTCTTCTTCACAATTACTTCATTACGCTGTGTTTTTCGTTCTTCTGTCCAGCATATACGCTCTCTTTTCTTTCTTCCAATCGCAAAAAATTCTGCGATTTTACTCAACATTTTTTTTTTTTATCTTCACAATTTCAATGTTTACTTTAAGTTTTTTCTTTATTTGTTTGATGAACGAGGAACGAAGTTTTAGATTTCCAAATTTTATTAAAAAGTTTTTAGTTAAATCTATCTGAATTCATTCGAATCCTACGACGTGTGTTCAGAAAATAACCGAACATTTTAAATTACGCGCAAACAGAGACATTTAGTGACGTGCGATTGGCAGCATTGTGTTCCACATAACTTCCTCTGTAACCGCATATTTTTGGTTTGTTGATATCTCGTTTATTTTTCGTGTTATTGTTATTTGAGTGCAACGTCTTGAAGTTTTATTAACAATTTTTGTAATATGCGATTTTTTTTTCAAGATTGAACTTTTTGCTCGATGTCGTAACCGTAAACCCAACTTTCGTCTCCCGTAATGATCTTTTGCACGAACGTTTCATCGTCAACGGTTTGCTCAAGAAGTTGCCGAGAAACACCGATTCGATGTTCTTTCTACTATTCGGTCATCCTACGAGGAACAAACTTTGCTGCGACTCGATGCACGTTCAATTTTTCAGTCAAAATATCACTGCATGATCCTGTTGAGATGCTAGCCTCTTCTGCAAGTTCTCTGACAATCAATCGACGATTTGCAAGCACCTGATCGTTGATTTTGTGAACGCGGGTGTCATCAGTTGAAGTGGAAGTCCTTCCTGGTGAAGGGTAATCTACAGGACGATTCAAAGAAACGGGAAATTTTGAAAGTTGTGTCGATAGCCGTGGGCGATTGGTACCATTTAATAAGTGGCGCCAGCCTCTCTAATCTAACCTGCTATTTAGTTGTCATGGATCCTTGAAGTGGTGCGCAACGTGCATTTGCTATCAAAGCGTTTTACAAAAACAATGACAGTGTGGAGGGAGCGAGCATCATATCCGTCAGCTTATAAACGTCTTCCCCGATTTCACGTAAAATTTTATGTTGTATCGTCGCTTCCGAAAATTTGACATTACAAAAATCGCTACTAACTTAAACACGTTGCACTCAAATAACAATAACACGAGATATGAACAAACCAAAAACATGTGGTTATAGAGGAGTCGATGTGAAACTCAATGCTGCCAACCGAACGTCACTAAATATCTCTGTTGGCGCGTAATGATCGCACAAATTATTTCAAAGATTAAAAAATTGAGATGGCCACCGTTTGACATTTGTGAAGGTAACGTTTCCAAAATTTTTTATTTTTTTAAAAATAAGACGATACTCTTAGATATTCAAAATTTAATTAAAGCTTGTTTACCCGTTCCTGAGAAATAATTTTTTTTCTGTTGAAAATCACAAAATAGCGTTTAGAAGGAAAACAAAACAAAATAGGACTTTTGTCGATATGAAATTTTTTTTTCTCATTTTGGTGTTCTGAAATTCGGCGAATAACTTCTGGAACACTCTGTATTATCTATTAATATTTTAACGACGTTGAATCATTACATTGTAATTAAGTTAATAGAGAAATATAGAGCGACTGAGTAGAAGTAGAGAGGGTAAGGGGAAGGTAAAAACCTTTCCTCTATATAATAAAGTTGTTATACGAATCGGTTCAAATTTCATAGCGATTAATTTAAGTTAAAACGGGAAGATAACTACTTATGAATTGTTAAAGTCATGTTTGTAGAAAGATTACATATTACACAGCTGTTTACTGTTTAATAAAACATAACGTTTCTAGTCAACAAAGAAAAGAAAACAGAATAAATAAAAGAGAATTACTGACGCGTGTTAATTTAACGTAAAACAGAACTAGCAAATATAAATTGAAAACACTGTGAAGTGTAATATCAAGGTTTATTGTACATCATTTAGCAGTTAGTAAAATTAGTACATTCCTTTACAAATCATTAAAATGATTGATACTAACATATATATATATATATATATATAAAATAAATAAACACCTTTCTAAATTACTCATTATATTGTATTACATTACTAGTAAACCAATTACAAAGAAAGAATAAATGTAGGTGGGTAGGTGAACAGAATTAGTTTAAAAGAAAAAAGAAAGATTTGTTAGGTGACGAAGGGATAATAATACTTCCGTGTTATATAGTATTTCGACAGTTAAGAATGGAATTTAAAAAAAAAAATACGATAAATATAATTTGTTATGTTGGTAACATTGATTTATCTTATAAGATCGCTCGCTAAATCTACGATATAAAACTTTCAAACTAAAATTATTATAGAACTTTTTCTATTAAATATTTATCATTTTAAATAAAAATGAAATTGATTTTTAAATAAAATTTAAATAAAATAAACAAATATTTTGCAATATTATTTTTTGTCTTCAGTCATTTGACTGGTTTGATGCAGCTCTCCAAGATTCCCTATCTAGTGCTAGTCATTTCATTTCGGTATACCGCCTACATCTTACATCCCTAACAATTTGTTTTACATATTCCAAACGTGGCCTGCCTACACAATTTTTCCCTTCTACCTGTCCTTCCAATATTAAAGCGACTATTCCAGGATGCCTTAGTGTGTGGCCTATAAGTCTGTCTCTTCTTTTAACTATATTTTTCCAAATGCTTCTTTCTTCATCTATTTGCCGCAACACCTCTTAATTTGTCACTTTATCCACCCGTCTGGTTTTTAACATTTTCCTATAGCACCGCATTTCAAATGCTTCTAATCTTTTCTTCTCAGTTACTCTGATCGTTCAAGTTTCACTTCCATATAAAGCGACACTCCAAACATACACTTTCAAAAATCTTTTCCTGACATTTAAATTAATTTTTGATGTAAACAAATTATATTTCTTACTGAAGGCTCGTTTCGCTTGTGCTATTCGGCATTTTATATCGCTCCTGCTTCGTCCATCTTTAGTAATTCTACTTCCCAAATAACAAAATTCTTCTACCTCTGTAATCTTTCTTCCTCCTATTTTCACATTCAGTGGTCCATCTTCGTTATTTCTACCGCATTTCATTACTTTCGTTTTGTTCTTGTTTATTTTCATGCGGTATTTCTTGCGTAGGACTTCATCCATGCCGTTCATTGTTTCTTCTAAATCCTTTTTACTCTCGGCTAGAATTAGTATATCATCAGCAAATCGTAGCATCTTTATCTTTTTACCTTTTACTGTTACTCCGAATCTAAATTGTTCTTTAACATCATTACCTGCTAGTTCCATGTAAAGATTAAAAAGTAACGGAGATAGGGAACTTCTTTGTCGGACTCCCTTTCTTATTACGCCTTCTTTCTTATGTTCTTCAACTATTACTGTTGCTGTTTGTTTCCTGTAAATGTTAGCAATCATTCTACTATCTCTGTATTGGAACCCTAATTTTTTTTAAATACTGAACATTTTATTCCAGTCTACGCTATCGAATGCGCCTTTTCTTGGTTTATAAAAGCCAAGTATGTCGGTTTGTTTTTCTTTAATCTTCCTTCTACTATTAATGTGAGGCCTAAAATTGCTTCCCTTGTCCCTATACTTTTCCTGAAACCAAATTGGTATTCTCCTAACACCTCATCCACTCTCCTCTCTATTCTTCTGTAGAGAATTCTAGTAAAGATTTTTTATGCGTGACTAGTTAAACTAATTGTTTTGTATTCTTCACATTTATCTGCCCCAGCTTTCTTTGGTATCATGACTATAACACTTTTTTTTTAAGTCTGACGGAAATTCCCCTTTTTCATAAATATTGCACACCAGTTTGTATAATTTATCAATCGCTTCTTCATCTGCACTGCGCAGTAATTCTACAGGTATTCCGTCTATTCGTATATTTGTTATATATCAGATGATAATTCACAGGGATTATCTGTATAAGAGCATAGTTGCTTTCTACATAGTACCTATTTTATACTCTTAACTACCGTAATAAACAGTGGGAAATATAGTAGTATAAAATGATAAATTTAATTTTTTTAATTTTTTTATAGAGAAAAATATGTTTTATGAGTAATTTGTTGATATTTGTAGTAATAGCACAAAATAATATCATTAAATGTTATAATTTTCATAAAAGGATTCTTTTTACTTCCTTATACAAAGTAAAGGAAATATTTTAATCGCGAAAAATTTCGGTTTTCAGATTTCAACAGAAATATCCATTTTGATCATCCCTGAATCCATTTTGACTAGTTTCGGCGTGATATCTGTACGTACGTGTGTATGTACGTATCTAGCATAACTCAAAAAAGATTAGCCGTAGGATGTTGAAATTTTGGATTTAGGACTATTGTACCATCTAGTTATGCACCTCTCCTTTTCATTGCAATCGACTGGACCAAAAGTGTCCAAAAAAGCCCAAAATCAGTTTTTTTTTTTAAATTTATTTTGACTGTAGTAAGCTCTCGTCTAGAGCTTTTCAACGATATATCATAATTGTACTTATTTTTATCGATTCCAAAGCCAAATAAAAATTTAATAATGAAATATTTTGATTTTACAAGGGGAAACACATCGATTCAAATCCGACTTCATCTCCTTTTTTTTAATTTAAATTTATTTTATTAAATAATAAAATAAATACCCCTCCAATTTTTTTATATTTTTTGGTGTCCCTGGATCATGAAACGTCCAGAAATACAAAAAAAAATACTCAATTTGTTTGACTACAATACTTTCTTTTAGCAAAGCGTAGAAGTTTGATACCAGGAAAATAAAAATAATTTATAATTTCTGTTAATTTTAATAAGAAATAACGTAACTAATTAGTATTTATTCGTAAATTATTTCGAAGTTTTTGTAAAAAGAAAAATTTTCCGATGTTAAAAGGGTTTACCTTATAAAGATACGAGATAAGATTTGATAATTATACTTTGGAATGTCGGGTAATTTATTTGGCTAATTATATGATATTACATACATTATTATTATTATTTTTACTATTATTATAATAATAGACCTTGATTTTAATAGTTAGTTTTTGGACTTGCATTATAAAAAAACATTTGATAAGGAATGATAAATACCTCCCCTTTCATTTTAACGATCTCTCTCTCTCTCTCTCTCTCTCTATATATATATATATATATACACACACACACACACACACATACACATACACATTTTATTTATCAATGTAAAATTTATTATACTTATGTACATACAGGCAACGTTTTATCAACAACTTACAACACAAAATCATTTTACTGTCAACTACACAATTATCATTAACTATTCTTATACATCATCATCATCATCAAGAAGATTATAACAATTTTTTTTTTATCAAATATTTGTCACTAATCAAAGTAATTATCGTTTAGTTAATTATTTATCATTACAAATTAAATTAGATGATATGAAATAATCAAACGTATATATATATATATATATATATATATATATTTGCGCAAAAGGTTTACAGGGTGGGAGAGAAACCAAAGGAAATAGACAGTAAAATTTTATTGGTTTATTCAGTTCATTAATTAAAATCATTAATTGCTATAATATAATCAACCATCATCATATATATCTTGTAATTAAATTTTATGTCTAAAATTACAATTTCCTTTATGTAACCGCATAAAATGACAAACGACTATTTCGCTTATTGTTAATAATTTCACTGAGCACTAGACGACCTTGTTCAATTTTAATTTTTATTACTTTTCTGGCATCATACATCTCACAGCTTTGATGGAAAAAGAAAAATCTTTGATAAAAAAATGGGGTATGAGTTTTTTTTTACATTTCTCAAAGTTTCATGTAAATTTTAAGATATCCGACGTAAAAAACAAAATTAAGTATCGAAAAACAAGTTTTTTTTTAGGTATATAGTACAATAGCTTTGTTAAATGATTAATAAATGCGGAAGATTTAGCGATAAAATCTGTAGAGAATTTAATTCTGAAAAAATTAATGTACGAAGCTCGGCTGATAAATTGTTCACATATATGCGTAGCACGGGATTGAATAGAAATAAAATAGCTTAACTACAAAATGCAGTATTTATTCTCAATATAATTCCCGTTTACACTGATACACTTTTCCCAACGTGTGACAAGTTTTTTCATTCCGTCGCTGAAAAATTCTGGCGGTCTGTGTCGGATCCAAGTGGGTACAGGTTCCTTCACCTTATCGTCGTCGTCTGAATGATTATCTCAGAGATCCCTCTTGAGATGAGGAAAGAAGTGGAAGTCGCACGGAGCCAAATCCGGCGAGTAACGCGGATGCGAAATAGGCTCAAATTTCAGCTTGCGGAGAGCCATCAGAGAGTTTCAGCGGTACCCATCGTGCACAGATTTGACGGTTTCCCAAATGCTCGATAATATGGCCTACTCGTTCTTTAGATATGCCTAACTGAATAACGATGCGTTTCTGGGTGATTCGCCCGTCACTTTGAAACAAATCGTCCAAACGGAAACTGGTCTTCCGCTGGGATGTGCGTCCTCAATTGATGATTTACCAGTTTCATATTCGCGAAATATTAACGCCCAACTATTTACAGCACAACTGTCAACAGTTTAATTTCCATAAATTTCTTTTAAACGATTAAAAATATTCCTAGTATTCACACTTTCTGCTGTTAAAAATTCGATCACAGCGCGCTGTTTTAACCGTGTTGACATATTGGTCGTACTCGACTCCATTTTACCTGCTACTGAAAACAAACCGGTAAACGGATTTCAACGCATTATCGCAATTTTGTAGAGGGGGATTTTAGCTATCATGTGCTGCCACGCCTAACTCGATAGTCTCTTTTGTCTCCGTGTAGCACGCTAGTGTGCAAAATTTATCAGTCGAGCCTCGTAAATGCAGCCAGTAAAAAATAAATCAAAACTTTTAAAAATAGATTTTTTATTTAAGAAAAAAGAAAAAAAAATGTATTATATAATATTGTACAGTTTTATGACTTATTTCCCAGTTATTAAAAAGGTATTTTTTCCACCATGTTGATGGTCTTACACTCGATTTAAAAAACTGGTATTTATATATTTTATGCGTTTTATTAAACCTTACGTTAATGCGTTTGAATCAATTTGATAGCTTACGCAGTTATTTCGTAATGATTATTACAAAATTTTAATTTTGGCGGCCGTTTTAACGTACATTTGACGGGCCGATCGCGGCCATTCGTATTTTTGTAATTCTGTAACAACGCTTAATACGAATCCAGAATTAAAATCCGAGACAAAAAGTTGTGAAATACATACATGTCGAATTCAATAACTGTTCGTTCATTGAAAATAAATATAAGTAAATAAGTATATATATCTTATCTATATAATTATAATTTCCACTTACACACACTCATATTGGGCTATGCTTATCAAAATGTATATATATATATATATATATATATATATATACACAACGTGAATAATTTGTTAATTTTAGCTTCTTTTTATATAAATTTAAAAAAAAAACAACAATTCGGCTCTTAACACCATATTAAAACTAGGATCATAGTAACAGATTGTTGATTTGTACGTTGATTGGTTGCGTTACTTGTAGGCGGGGTGCTGTTGCTATGGCAACGCGTTCCTATAAGTAGAAATCGTCTGCGTGTTCGATGCTAAAATAACCAATGGACAAAATAATATATTATAATGTACGGCGTTCGTTACTATTCATTACAAATGACGTCATCATAAAATTAAACAAGTAGAAATACTGATCTCCAGAAACAGAATTTATAAAGCTACGGTAGATGCATTCAGAGCAATTCTAATAATAAAACAATGACTAATCTTAGTAGATGTGGAGTGCTGTTCAGGGATCGCTGCCAAAATTCAGTGAGATAGCTACTGAAAAAAATAATATTAGATATTAAAATAAAAATAAGTATCAATCGACAAGTAAACTAAAATATTATAAAAGACGTATTTCTAATGTTTTTATAACAGGATTAAAAATTGGAAACAACTGCTGCTATTTTAGGTTATCAGAATTGAAAGTTTGATTTCGTTAAAAAAACAAAAAAAAACAATCTAAACTATAGAAATTTAAAAGAATTTGATTTGAAAAAAGATAGATTCAGTTAGAATCAGAACTAATAAAAAAAATACATCCACCCACTAATAAATTTCAAGGAGGCATAACCGTTTAATAAGCTTATAATCAAAAATTTCCACAAAAAAAAAATTAAAAGTATTGTAATATAACTGTAAATAAAGCAATGAGACTAGTTTTTTTTTTGGCAACCAAAGTGGCAACACTGTAAAGTTACTAGTAAACATGGTTATATGAACAGCTGATTTATATTAGGTATTAATATTTTTAGCCTATTGTTGCCGCGTGAGACGTAAACAAACTTTTCGTGAAACGAGTTTTTGTTGTGCGTTACAAAAATGAGTGATATTAATTATGAGCAACGTTGTGAAATCAAGTTTTGTGTGCTCATTCTTCTAGGGTAAATTGAAAAATCAGATCCTGATTTTATAAAAAATATTATTACCGGTGACGAATCTTGGATATCTGAATACGCCTCAGAAACAAAACTCCAGAGGTGAGAAGTGTGGCACACTTCAAATTCACCACGTCCCAAAAATGAGCAAATCAAAAATCATAACCGCGCTAATTTGTTTCTTCAGTAGCAACGGCATTGTCCATAAGGAGTTTTTGCCCGTAGGATCGACTATAAATCATTATGTTTACCGAGAAATTCTTGAAAGACTGTGGAAAAGAGTTACCCGTGTGAGACCAGCCATCAAAAACAACTGGATGCTTTGTCATGAAAGTGCATCTTGTCACACTGCACTCTCAATTAATGAGTTTTTGGCAAAGAAAAATATTCCTGTATTTCCTCAATCACCTTATTCACCTGATTTGAGTCCCTGTGACGTTTTCCTGTTCCCAACTTTAAAAAGGATCTCAAAGGATACTATTTTGGAACAGTAGAAAACATTACAAAAATGTATCCGATCATCTGAAGGATATTCCGGTTTCTGAGATCCAACACTGTTATGAAGAGTGGGAAAATCGTTAGAAGGATTCTGTGGCTTCCCAAGGGAACTATTTCGAAGTTATAATTGGATTGTGAATAAAATGTTTTTCTGAACCTGTCTCGTGACTTTATTTACAGACCTCATATATTCCTTATTAAATCTTTTGTAAGTATACAAAAAAAAAAGTTCCTTATTATCTACTGATGATGATAGTTTAACAATCGAAATACCCGAGGCATTTTATAAATTTTTAGGGAAACATTTTTTTTGTGTATTTTATTTTCAAATTTATTAACAATTTAAATATAAAACCGTTCTTCTATTTCTATATATAAAGGCGAATATTGTCTGTTTCTTCTTGCATCAAGCGAGAATCAACTGACCGATTGCTTTCAAATTTGGAGGATACATTCGTGTTATCCCACAGAAGGTTTTAAGCTATTAATCGAGGCCCTAATCCCATTAGGGATTAAGATGTCAATTAAAGATATTTATTAAAGTTTTCCTAGTAAAAGGCGTGTCTACTTTAGTTATCATAATTACTACTCACTTTTCTAAAAAGTGTTATTAGTGGTAATGAATCTTGGATATTTGAGTACGACCCAGAAAAAAACGCCAGAGCAAGGAGTGGCACCATCAAAACTCACCACCAAAAAAGCAAATGAAAAATCAAAACCTCGCTAATTTGTTTTTTCCATAGTAATGCCATTGTCCATAAGAAGTTTTTGCCGATTGCAATCATTTATTTTTCAGGTTTCTATAAAACCACAATACTTTGTTATTTATCAGTATTATTCTAGTCGGTAATTGCGAGCGAAGCGAGGTCCGATCGAGGAATACATATCCAAATTAATTATAGATGCTCAATTATAAAATTCTGAATTGGAAAAATGAACTGGATCGGATATATCATGAAAGGAGAAGGATTAATTTAAACAATTCTAAAAGGATCAGTAGAAACTGCAAAATTAATATTATTATCCTTGATTTACAACGAAATAGACGTTATCAAGATTTTATGTACTGATAATAAATGAGGATAGAAATATACATTGTACAAGGGACCTATCTAATGGCGGATGATAATACAAATCAAATCACTAAAAATTTTTGGGAATGACTTATTGTAGTTAATATTAAAATAAAAAACCAAAGACAAATAACATATACGAGGTCTCTCGTCACAGAAATGCAACAACAAAATATTGCGCAACGGTATGCCATTTCTTTTTGCGTTAAATCGGGTGAAAACGCGACGACAACTTACGGTAAGCTTCAGAAGGATATTGGAGAGGAGATTATGTGAAGAGCTAAAGTTTTTCGTCGGCATAAAATTTTTAGTGAAGGCAGAACGAATGTTGAAGATGAAGACCGCAGTGGACGACCGTCAACCTCACGGACAGATGTCGACTTGACCAGGGTGCGTGAAATCGTACGATCTGATCGAAGATTATCCGTGAAAATGATCGCACAAGAACTCAACATCGATCGAGAAACGGTTCGTCTAATATTAACTGAAGATCTTGGAACGAGAAAGATTTGTGCAAAAATGGCCCCCAAAAATCTCACACAACAGCGAGAAACACGGAAAAATGTGGCAACCGATCTGTTAGAGCAAACGGAAATCAATCCAGATTTGTTGAGCCGTGTTATCGCTGATGATGAAGGTTGGTTTTTTCAATACGATCCAGAGACAAAACGCCAAAGTTCGCAACGGTGCTCAAAGGGATCACCCGGACCAAAAAAAGCTCGCATGTCAAAGTCAAAAGTGAAACGCACGCTTGTGTGCTTCTTCGATTCCAAGGGAAATGTTCATAAAGAGCGGGTGCCTCCTGGACAAACAGTTAACCGATATTTCTACAAAGAAATTTTAGAAAGACTTCGTAAACGAGTTCTTCGTGTCCGTGCCAACATCGCTGATAATTGGATTCTGCATCACCATAATACGCCATCCCATACTGTTCTGTCAGTACAGCGATTTTTCACTTCAAAACAAATTTCAGTACTACCCCAGCCACCAGATATCGCTCCGTGCGACTTTTTTCTATTTCCAAGAGTCAAAATGGCGGTCAAGGGACACCGTTTTCAAACAACACAAGATGTCCAAAAAGCTGTGACGATGGTCTTGGAGGATATTACAGAAGATGAGTTCCAGAAATGTTACCGTCAATGGCAGAAGCGCTGGAATAAGTGTGTGAAATCAGAGGGGAACTGCTTTGAAGGAGAAAACACTAAACATGACTAAAACGGTAAGGAACATTTTTTTTTCACATCAGTCTCATTACTTTATTGTCGCACCTCGTATGTTTTAAATAAAATTAATAGATACGATTTAAAAATTAATTTTAAATTAAAATTTATTTATTATGATGCTCCAATAGAAATTCCAGAAAAAATAGAATTTTTCCTTCAAAAATTATATGATTTCTTATATCTTTAGTATTTAGAAATATATTATGATATAATTTTAATAAAAAATCAACTATAATGTAGGATCTTGGATTAGTTTCCAATATTATTCATTTTTTTAAATTTTTTATAATGATTTGAATAGTGGAAAAGAAATTAAAAAAAAAAAAAATGTATAAAAAACCAGAAAAGAAGAAAAGTAAATACAAAAAAATTGAGGGAGAAAAAAGGTGTTAAAAAAAAATTAAATAACAAATTAGAGGAATAATCATTCCTAAAAAGATACGAAAGAAAAAATTGAAATAAATGTGCATAATACATAACGGTAATAATTAACGATATAAATTAGGTCAATAAACGATTATACTAAAATGCAACGCAAAAAACTTTAGATAAAAATTAATTCGTAATAAACTGTAAATAAAACACTAGAAAGCTAGAAAATTCTCTTGTATAGATTAATTATTATTATTTTTATATAACTTGTTTATATATATAAAAAAATTTTTTTTTTTTTTTTTTGTCTTCAGTCATTTGACTGGTTTGATGCAGCTCTCCAAGATTCCCTATCTAGTGCTAGTCGTTTCATTTCAGTATACCCTCTACATCCTACATCCCCAACAATTTGTTTTACATACTCCAAACGTGGCCTGCCTACACAATTTTTCCCTTCTACCTGTCCTTCCAATATTAAAGCGACTATTCCAGGATGCCTTAGTATGTGGCCTATAAGTCTGTCTCTTCTTTTAACTATATTTTTCCAAATGCTACTTTCTTCATCTATTTGCCGCAATACCTCTTCATTTGTCACTTTATCCACCCATCTGATTTTTAACATTCACCTATAGCACCGCATTTCAAAAGCTTCTAATCTTTTCTTCTCAGATACTCCGATCGTCCAAGTTTCACTTCCATATAAAGCGACACTCCAAACATACACTTTCAAAAATCTTTTCCTGACATTTAAATTCATTTTTGATGTAAACAAATTATATTTCTTACTGAAGGCTCGTTTAGCTTGTGCTATTCGGCATTTTATATCGCTCCTGCTTCCAAAGAAATTTAGCAAAACGATACTATCCCCCCCCAAAAAAAAACAATTTGCCTTTTCAATATGAAACCATTTCGTAAAGAAAAATGTATATAATTTTGGGTTAGTAACATCTTGCTAAATATTTTTTATATTATATATATATTTATAATAAAAAAATTTAAATGGAAACGGAAATTTTTCGATAGACTTATCTGAAGGGTACTGACAAACACAAATTCTGATGAAAAACATTGAACTAAGATAACTAAAATGATATAACCAAAATGATGACATTTAATATTTTTCAAAAGTAATTTCAAAACTTGTTCGCAGTACACCCGAATAGAAAGAAATGTTTTGATAAAAAAATTTCGAATTCGAGAGTTCTAAGGTTCAAATCCTAGTAAAGGCAGTTACTTTTATACGGATTTCAAGACTTGATCGTCAATACCGGTGTTCTTTGGGTTTAAATTAAGCACACATCTCAGGAGTAGTCGATCTGAAATTGTACAAGATTATACTTCATTTATATTCATACATATCATCCTCTGAAGTAATACCTTACGGTGTTTCCGGAGGCTAAACAAAAAAAAAAAAATCCCTTTCGGCACGCCGGAAGGCGGAAGTAGATTTCACCGGTGCTAAGCAGAGGATAAAAGATTTCCACCTTAAAGTTAAAAAAATTTCAAATTTACTCGATACTACAACGGTTGCATGTGAAAAAAGTTTTATACGTTTAGCATACGACAAGCCACATCTTCTTACAATCCAGCAACATTTTGGTTATCACTTACCATAAAGGTTGGGCATATCAAAAATTGTTTCAGATAAAAGTTTTAGGTAAAAACTGTTCAGAGGACTAAATGACTACTGTAACCCGATCGGATACGGTGCTTATTAGGGGTGGTGGTATAATTTTTTGTCTTTGAAACCCAATTTTTCCGGCCCTTGGAGTAACGGTTGATGATATCAAAAAACTTTTGTTAGATAACTTTTAGCCCTTATCGAAAGAATAGTATTCTTACGAATCTATTTAATCTATTAGTATCCTATTCAAACGAATTTGCTATTTTACTTAATAAGAAAGTTATAGCGATAAATTGTTTTTTCGAAAAAGCTAACCCATTTCCACCTCCACGGTCCGATTTTGCCCATTAACGAACTCGACCGAGATTTTGAATCGTTATATTTTATGTATCGATTTGAAAGTGATTTGCGCAAAATTACGGAAGTTATCGTGTCCATAAGAAAGTGAAAGATATATTATATATATAAACTTTCGAACTGACGGTGGTTTTGGAGTCTGGGGGATGTGAAACGCGAAGCTACGTCGAAATTTTCCGGAAGTCGAATCATGGTATCTATTACAATAGATTGCTTTTTTATGAAATCTACCAAAAAGGTCTGGGGATAGATGATTGGTACTATACTACAATATGAATGGAGAATTTATTAACTAAACTTTGTGGTTCAATGATTTTTGTTTATATCAGTTCCTAATATAAGTGAAATGTTTATATAAAAATGATCATTATTTCGATTTTTAAATATATATATATATATCTATTACTGTCTAGAAAATTTATTTTTCAGAATATAGGCAATTTTGCCTATTCCGGGAAATGATCTTCTCCTTGGTCGACCTACATATCTTAGACCACGTGATCGTTATCTTATTTGGTAATCAAGGCAAACTAATTCTTGTAAACGTTCCAAATTACTATACCAGGCAATTTTATAATTTTTTACTTTATCAATCGCATTCTATATATATTTTTAAATCCCGCAATATATCATCATCCCTTATTTTATTTAGAAAAAAATAAACTTTTTTACTGCCTTCCATAGCTTCTTATCAGCAACTCTTAAATTAAATAAGCTATATTACACATGTTTACTAGCCATAAATCTACAAATGCAGCTTATTATTTTTTTTAAATTGAGCCTTATAGACATTTTTTTCCTGTTTAGCCTCCGAAAATCACCATCAGGTGGTATTACTTCAGAGGATGATATGTGTGAGTGTAAGCGAAGTGTAATCTTGTACAGTCTCAGGTCGATCATTTCTCAGACGTGTAGTTAATTGAAACCCAATCACCAAAGCACAACGGTATCTACGAATTCAAATCCTTATAAGAATATTTGATTTTACAAGGATTTGAACGTTGGAAATCTCGACTTCCAAATCAGCAGATTTCCGAAGACGCGTTCACCACTAGACCAACCGTATAATAATGATAACGTACTCGTATATATATATATATATATAAAATAATAATAATTTGACAACACTGCATTCGTATATTAATAGATTTGGCAACATAGCACCCCATTTATAAATGGATAAAATATATTCAATTTTATACTGATTATAATATTTTACAACACTGTAATTTAACGCTGAATTACACCGCCACCACCACCATAAAATTAACTATAAGAATGACCTTTTACTTACTTTAATACTATACTATTATTAGTTAAGAATTAGAAAAAGATAGAATGAATATAAAGAGATTATAAACAAAAAAGAAGAGAGAGTTTACTGATCGAATGAGTGACTTAAAAATACAAAATAGGAAGGAAAGATTCTCTTTATTCTATATGTGTGTGTACGTGAATTCGCGTGTGTAATGTTATAAGACATGAAATTAAAAAAAAGAAAGAAAGAAAAAAAAAACAGATTTCTGTTGTATTATATATATATAAAGTGTTGTGCAGTGCACAGTCTTGTTGTTCATGACTTCTTGCGTAATTCTTCCGCCTCATTAACACGTCATACTATTAGGTATTATTATTATTATTATTTCATATAGTTTGTTGTGTATATATATATATATATATATATATATATATATAATCTCACCTTATATTCTTCGAACTATCAATGTTCTCTGTGTACTTTACTTTTTTCTTTATTTTTTCTTCTTTGTACATAACAGCAATAAAAATGTAGGTCAACTGTATACCAATCAGGATTACTTCTTTTTTATTACGATTATCCATCTTCCTCTTTGTACGCTAACAGTTTCTCTATTTTTAAGATGAAGAAACACCCCAACAAAATTTCTCGTTGTGTTATTCATCTATAAAAAAAAAAAAAAAAATGTAATTTGTTGGAATTTTTATTGTGATTTTATGTCATTATAATTTTAAATAATTTAAAACTTCTTTATTTATATATTAACTGCAAAGGCGTGCCTTAGGCACACCCTCCGCATGTAGGCCCTCCTGGCGGGCGGCATCTCGGAATGGTATTATTAGGGGTCCAAAATTGATTACCTCTTGTGTAAAAATATATATTTTTTTTAATGAAGATAATTTATATAACGAAAGTTAAATTAGAAATTTAACTCTAGAAACTGATACTACTGAATCGGAATTTTCCGCTAGTGATCGGTACATTCCGGAGATACATACATTTTATTTTTTTAATTGGGCCATGTAGACATTCGGTGTGAATGAATCAAACTGAATAAATAATGATAATATACTCGTGTGTGTATATATATATATATATATATATATATATATATATACAATATGGCAACACTGTATTCGTGTAATATTATTAATAAATTTGACAACAAAGCATTCAACATACAATATAGCATTCCGGTGGTATAATACTTCCTTGTACGAAGTAAAAAGAAGTATTGTAATCGCGAAAAATTTTGGTTTTCAGATTTCAACGGAAATATCTATTTCGAACTTCTCTAAATCTATTTTCGGCGTAAAATCTGTACGTACGTACGTATGTATGTCGCATAACTAAAAACCAATTAGCCGTAGGATGTTAAAATTTTGGATTTAGGACTGTTGTAACATATAATTGTGCACCTCCCCACTTGATTGCTATCAACTTGACCAAAAATATCAAAAAAAAGCCCAAAATCAATTTTTTTTGTGGATTTTGGACTTTTTCTTAACTGCAGTAATAAACCCTCTTTGAGAGCTTTTCAACGATATATCATACGTTGCTTCTCGTTTTTATTGGTTCCAGAATTACAGTCGAATAAAAGTTTAATTAATGAAATATAATCAGACTTCATTTTTTCTTTTTAACTTTTATTTTTTTTAGTTTAAATATATTGATTTATTAATAACTATTAACCTGTGATTGTAAAACAAATTTACAATGAATAGTAATTCAATAATAACAATTAAAAAAAAATATGAAAAAAATCACAACTTATTAATGAAATTAAATTTTATGTACTTTGCATTTAAAAAAAAAGTGTATACATGATTTAATAGGCGTACAAGGAAGTCATGTGGTGTCCACATCAAATTTCTTTTTATGAAGATAAATAATGACATAAATAACAAAATATATTATAGAAATATAACAAGTCTTTTTTTTTTTTAACCTCCGGGACCACTCTTAGGTATTACTTCAGAGGATGAGATGAATGATTTGTAGCGTGTGTGAAAATGCCATGCTTGACCGGGATTCGAACCTGGGACCTCCACATGAAAGTCCGAGACGCTATCACTCGCACCGCTGAGGCCGGCCACAAGTATACCACCACGAGACATGTAATAAGGAATCGTGAATTTCCGCTAGTGATCGGTACATTCCGGTGCTAAGCTAAAGGGGACGGAACACAGACAAATGCACATACAAATGCTCTGAAATTAATAAATAAAAACATATTTATTTTATAATAAATTTTTAATCTTTTTTATATTTTATCTCATATAAGCTTATTTGTGTTATAAAAGAGCGGGAAACATCTGTGTTCATTAGCCCGGCGAAAATTAGTAGCGTATGAAAAAGAACCTAAATGGGATTCGAACCCGGGACTTCCACACGAAATGCTTAGACGCTACCTATACAACCACGAAGGCCGGCATCCTACGTAAGTTTGGTAAATTTCGGGTGAATAAACGTATTTATGATGATTCACTGGGAGATGTACTTGAACGATATTAAATTTTAATGTATTAGAAGTTGAGCTGATAAAAATACTTAAAATTTTTGTAAGCCACTGGATTTTAAATGAGAATCCCCCAAAAATACATTTGTAGATAGACCCACCCTTATCTAAGCAATTCTCAAGGATACACTAATCAAAGTTACTTAAACGTTTTTAATCTATATCGAAAAGGAATTTAGCCAAAGTCCACCGAAAATAAACTGGAAGTATGAATAGCGATCTATCCAAAGGACAAGTTCAAAACAAGACAATTCTACAAATTTAAGTCCTTTATGACATAACAACATATACATAAAACAAATCTAAAATGATTTAAATAACTATCTGAAAGTGTACATCAGGTTCTTTCCAGACAATGGATATAAATCCGGAACTTATAAAAAAACGTAAAAACGTAAAACGTAAAAACATGTGGATAAAAAAACGTAAGCATTTAGAATTTCTAGAGTTCTAGACCTATGCTGCAAGAAGGAAATGGTATTAAGTAAAAAAATGTGATATATGGTTCTTTGCATTTTTTGACATTTCATGACCTTTCTTTCTTTTTCCTATTTAGCCTCCGGTAACTACCGTTTAGATAATTCTTTAGAGGATGAATGAGGATGATATGTATTAGTGTAAATGAAGTGTAGTCTTGTACATTCTCAGTTCAACCATTCCTGAGATGTGTGGTTAATTGAAATCCAACCGCCAAAGAACACCGGTATCCACGATCTAGTATTTAAACCCGTGTAAAAATAACTGGCTTTACTAGGACTTGACATTTCATGACCTAGGGACCAAAAAAAAAACCCAAAAAAGTGGGGATCTTATGTACATAAGTGTGTTGGCGTGTTTGAAGATTAATAACATTTGATTAGGTAAACCGATTTTAATGAAATTTGGCACAAAGACTTGTGTATATGTGGTAATTTTATGGTAAAAATTTGGGATCAATAATTCCAGGTAGAGTATAGTTTTTTGAGATAAATTTTCTCAAACTTTTACAAACTTAACCCCAGTTTATAGTAAGTTCAGTATATGCGTAAATGCTTAGCTTAACATTAAAAAAAAAATAATAATTTCCCCCCCACCCTAAATGTTTCCACTTTCCTCACCGTATTTTTTTTACGTCTTGTAATCATAATGGTGCGTGTGTGCCCCCAAGAAAATACGTAGCGGAGCTGATCAAAATTTAAATATATCAGTTTGTTGAATTTAACATATCTTTTTTAGTTAATTTAAAATTTTTAATATTATAAAATTTCATCATAATTCATCCCCCCACCCTCCAAGAAAGAGATTTTAGGTAACTTTTTATTTTTTTTTACATTTCAATGGATTGTTTTTAAATTTCTTCCGTTCAACATAATAAAGTAGAAAAGCCAAAAAAATTCTTGGGAGGTGATTATGAGGGTGTGGGTGTAGAATAAAGTAACAAAATATGGATATTTTTACTTTTTTTCAACTATCATTATTTTCCAAATAAATAACCAATGTCAGAAAAATATGACAATTTTGTAATCAACTTTTCTTTCGATAATATATTAAAAAAATAATAAAAATGTTTAATTTTTTTATTATTAAATAAAATATTTATTTAAATGATAAAGTATGATGGTATTTACACAATTAAAAAATAAATAAATATTGCCTGTGTGAAAGCAATGTTAATGCGCGGTTTGTCGACTGTAGTTTATATATATACACACACACACACACACATGAACATTTTTTTATTTAATTGGATAAATAAAGATATTTTCTTTTGATTAATGGCCTAGATTTTCAAGTATTTTTCAATGATTATTTAATTAAAGTATTAAAAATTAACTGTGATTTCAGTAGCCTAAGAAATTTTGGGTCAAGAGCTACGAAGATAAATAATTTGTTATTTTACTTTATATTATGATAAAACACACACACACACACACACACACACACACACAAAATCAACAAAACACATTTAAACACAAAAATTTCTTTAATTATAAACCACCATGAAGGTAATTAGGGATAGCAGGGTCGTTTTATTTTGGAGTTATGAATATAGAAACATTTTATATAAAACGGGATGACGTCATGATTCAAATCTAGTATTTTAGCAAAATTAATAATTGTAGAAGATGATAGTACCAATAATATTAACATCAGTCATCATAAATGAGGTTAGAAAACATATTTTTAGTATATAGTTTAATAACCCACAGGGTTGGTCTAGTGGTGAACGCGTCTTCCCAAATCAGCTGATTTGGAAGTCGAAAGTTCCAGCGTTCAAGTCCTAGTAAAACTCAGGAACGGTCGAACTGAGAATGTACAAGACTACACTTCATTTACACTCGTACATATCATCCTCATTCATC
This sequence comes from Lycorma delicatula, assembly GCF_047948215.1. Classification (NCBI taxonomy): domain Eukaryota; kingdom Metazoa; phylum Arthropoda; class Insecta; order Hemiptera; family Fulgoridae; genus Lycorma; species Lycorma delicatula. The sequence continues at coordinate 14,400,796 of NC_134467.1, read as the reverse complement.
CTCTGAATTATTATCTAAACGGTAGTTACCGGAGGCTAAACAGGAAAAAAGAAAAGTTCGACCGTTCCTGAGATGTGTGGTTAATTGAAACCCAACCATCAAAGAACACCGGTATCCACGATCCAGTATTCAAATCCGTGTAAAAATAACTGGCTTTACTAGGACTTGAACACTGGAACTCTCGACTTCCAAATCAGCTGATTTGGGAGACGCGTTTACCACTAGACCAACCCGGTGGACTATATCAATATAACCTAATCAAACATAACCTACGCTCGCTTCGCCCGCTAACTTTGTCTAGTTAACGTTAAATATAGAAATTTTATATATATATATATATATATTTTGCCTATTTAGATGGCCAGTAAACAGCTTCATAGTATCCTTCTTCAGGAACGAAAGAAAGTATATAGTTTAATAAATATTACATCGGACAGACAGGACTCACAATCACCCAATGATACCAAAAACATATACATATATAAAAAAAAATTAATCTTAAAATCACTTCATGGTAACAGAATATACATTCAAAATATCTATTATATTAATTTCCTTAATATACACGAGGTCTGTAAATAAACTAATGAGACCGGTTCAAAAAAACTTTTTATTTACAATAAAATTATAAATGGACTCTTATCACCTTTGAAATAGTTCCCTCGGGAAGCCACGCAACGCTTTAAAATGATTTTCCTACTCTTGATCGCAGTACTGGAACTCAGAAACCGGAATATGCTTCAGGTGGTCTATTACATTTTTTTTTATGTTTTCTACTGTCCCAAAATGGTATCCTTTCAGGTCGGAAACAGGCAAAAGTCACAGGGACTCAAGTTAGATGAATAAGGTGGTCGAGGAATTACAGGAATGTTTTTTCTTTGCCAAAAACTCATTAATTGAGAATCCAGTGTGACAAGATGTAGCATCTAGTTGTCTTTGATGGCTGATCTCACGTGGCAACTCTTTTCCGCAGTCTTTCACGAATTTCTTGGTAAACATATTGATTTACAGTTTGTTCTGTAGGTAAAACCTTCTATGAATAATGCCATTATTATCGAAGAAACGAATAATCGTAATTTTGATTTACTAATATTTTTTTTATTTTCTGGAACGTGGTGAGTTTGAAGTGTGCCACTCCTTGTTCTGGCGTTTTATTTCTGGGTCGTACTTAAATATCCAAGATTCATCAACAGTAATAACATATTTTAGAAAATCAAAATCGGTTTCAATTCGGCCTAGAAGATCGCGGCACAATTCCACCAAGGTTGTTTTTCTGTTCAAAAGTGAGGTTTTCTGGGACCAATTTTGCACAAACATTTTTCATTTCCAATTCGTCTGTGAAAATTTACTGTACTATTGTACGGTTCAAATTTGTTCTGCAATCATTCTGACAGTTAATCGACGGTCTTACCATATCACGTCTCTGATTCGCTCAACATTGTCGTCATTTTTTGACGTTAACGGTCTTCCAGAGCGTGGATCATCTGCAACTGATTCCCGGCCATCTCAAAATGCTTTAAACCGTCTAAAAACTTGGGCTCGTGACAGAGCGTCATTTCCATACGCCCTTTTCAATTTTGTAAAAGTTTCTGTAGCATTCTCAACGAATTTAACACAAAACTTGATTGCACAACGTTGCTCATAATTAGTATCACTCATTTTTGTAACGCAGAACAAAAACGAAACGAAAATTTGTTTACATCTCACGCGGCTGGCAACAATAGACTAAAAACATTAATACCTAATATAAATCAGCTGTTTATGTAACCATACATTTACTAGTTTACAGTGTTGCCACTTTGACTGACAAAAAAACTAGTAGTCTCATTACATTATTTACAGACCTCGTATATCAATTTATTTAAATTTATCTTTTTATAGTCTATAATTCTTCTCTACATTAAATTTTAACTACTTTTTTTTTAAGAATGTTTCTTTAATTCCGTACTAGGCGGATTTAATATATGTATATATAGATACATAGTTAAAAAAAAAAAAAAAAAAATATATATATATATATATACACCATGTTTCAAAATGAATATCGGGGTTTTAAAGTTATGTAATATTTTAAATTGATAAATTATACGTGAAATGAAAGATCAACTAAAAACAGTTTTTCACTTTTATCCTACAGGAGAGTTCATCCCGTACTTTAATTAGCAATTCTGAAATAACTGCTGAGACAGCTGCTTCAATCCTTTGTCTCAAGTCGGGTAGGATAACTGGTAACAGTGCCGTGCCACATACACTTGATACTTTATAAACCCCCAAAGAAAAAAATCGCATGGAATCAGATCGGGCGAATATGGATGCCACCGGAAACAATCCCTGTCATCTGGTTTCCGACGACCGATCCAACGGTCGGAGTGAATTTCATTCAAAACATTCAATTTTGGGGTCCCGTTTTCACTGCAATATTTCGTGAAAATTTTCTGATCCCGAGATACGCACATTATGGCTATTTACTTTTCCATTAATAGGAAATGTTTATTCGTTGCTAAATACGACAAGATAAAGAAAGTGTTCATCGTCACGGTATGTCGTTTCATTTGCGAAGTTAGCACGCAAACCATAATCTATAGGCTTTAAAGGTTGTTTTAGCTATAAACGATATGGTCACAGTTGTAACGCACAGCTAAAAGTGCATCAGTTCCTCTTTCATTCCATGTATTTAAAATCAAAACGCATAAAAATTCAGAAATATTACATAGTTTTAAAATCACGATATTCGTTTTGAAACACACGGTATATATATATGATATGAAATTAAAACTGATAACAATTATCGCTAAAGTAACCAAATTATTTTTATTTGTTTCAGGTTAGACAACTTATGCAGTTTTATACTTTTTCATTGTCGTATGTAATGGGTAAGTCAATATATTACAGTTATGTAACTATAGTAAGTTACAGTTATTATTAGCAGTTAATGATGTTAAAGAACAATTTAGATCCGGAGTAACAGTACAAGGTGAAAAGATAAAGATGTTACGATTTGCTGATGATATAGTAATTCTAGCCGAGAGTAAAAAGGATTTAGAAGAAACAATGAATGGCATGGATGAAGTGCTACGGAAGAACTACAGCATGAAAACAAACAAGAACAAAACGAAAGTAATGAAATGTAGTAGAAATAACAAAGATGGACCACTGAATGTGAAAATAGGAGGAGAAAAGATTATGGAGGTAGAAAAAGTTTGTTATTTAGGAAATAGAATTATTAAAGATGGACGAAGCAGGAGCGATATAAAATGCCGAATAGCACAGACGAAACGAGCCTTCAGTCAGAAATATAATTTGTTTACGTAAAAAATTAATTTAAGTGTCAGGAAAAGATTTTTGAAAGTGTATGTTTGGAGTGTCGCTTTATATGGAAATGAAACTTGGACGATCGGAGTATCTGAGAAGAAAAGATTAGAAGCTTTTGAAATGCGGTGCTATAGCAGAATGTTAAAAATCAGATGGGTGGATAAAGTGACAAATGAAGAGAATTTCGACAAATCGAAAAAATTTCTCGATTAAAAAATGATGAGCAAAAAACAATAAAAAAAGTAAAGTTTTTTTGAATTTTTTTAAGTATAATTATTTTTCTACTTCCCCGGGGGGGGGGGGGGGTGCAAAAGTAGGTATACAATTTTAAAGTTCTAGAGTTTTCTTTATTATTAGTTGTAATGTTTTATACATAATGCGTTATTTATTATGAAACAAAACAGTACCTTAACGAAGACGCGATCAGAATTACAATTACGCACAATCTGTAAGGTGTTCAAATTTCCGGCCTTAAGCGTTGACACATTCCTGCAGTCTAGTTTCTACACTCAATTACACCTTCGCACACAGGTTTTTATCATTATTAATTTCTTGGCATGCGTCTGTTCTCTTGCGTAATAAACGCAGTTATGCCTATTAACATCGCTTGAAAGTTTAAAAAAAACTTTCGTACAAAGACGGTTTACGAATGATGCCATTCCCTTGTCTTTCTGTATTCAACATTACGTTGATCTTTTTTTCCTGTTTAGCCTCCTGGAATTACAGTTCAGCTATTCCTTCAGAGGATGATATGTATGAGTGTAATCTTGTACAGTCTCAGTTCGACCGTTTCGAAGATGTGTGGTTAATTGAAACCCAACCCAAAGAACACCGGTATCCATGATCTAGTATTCAAATCCATGTAAAAAGTACTGGCTTTACTAGGACTTGAACACCTCATAGATCTGGATCATCTTCTAATAAACCATGACGTAATCTCGGCCGATACATTTTCAAACCTTATCATTGCATTAGACGCCCCAATAATCTTCGTGGAACAACTAACTCACGACTAACTCCTCTTTGATTTTTTTGGGCTTTGGATGAATACCTGCGCAACTAAAATTTCATGTCTCCGGTAGTAACACTGATCGGTCGACAATTCTTTTTGGCTAATTACAGATGGGGCCGGTTGCATCAGATTTATGGCGTAATATTTAAATTGTTAGTATTCTTGATGGAGGTGTATCAAATTCTGTAGCCCGTTTTCGTTGAATCTTTTCAGCATTTCCAGTTTTCCAGTACCGTTTGACTATTCCGCTTCCGTTTGTCGATGGTTAAATTATCAGCTATGATTCCCTGAAAAATACTAATATGTAAGGAATTAAGTAACTTACTAATTAAGTAAGTAAGTAATAATTAAATAACTAATAATAAATCAAGTAATACCTTTTATAACTGTATACCTAGTTTTGCACCTCTCTGCATAAGAATAAATAAACAATAATAGGAAAAAACTTTGTTGTCACATTTTTTTAATGTTTATATTTCTAAAAATAATAAGTTATAAAAAAATAATACGACAAATTAAGATAAACCTAATATAGAAGGGAGCGATACAAAACTCTAATCGTGTCTTATTATTTTAACATTTTTTCACTGAAAAAACTACTAATTTTTTTTTTAAACTCTAGATTAGTAATAATAATAGAAAAAATCCCTTTCAGCACGCCGGAAGACGGCTGTAGATTTCACCGGTGCTAAGTAGGGGATAAAAAAGATTTCAACTTTAAAGTTAAGAAAAACTTCTAATTTACTTGATACGACAATAGTTGCACGTGAACATGTGTTTCACATGTTTAGCATACGACAAGCTCTATCTTTTTACGATTCCAGCAACATTTTGGTCATCCCATGCCGTTAGGGTTGGTTATATAAAAAATTATTTTAAACGTTTTTAGGTAATATTTAGAGAACTAACTATCACTTTAAACAGATTCGATATTGTGCCTATTAAGGAAGATATGATTTTTTGTCTTCCAACCCCATTTTTTCTACCCTGTGGGCCAGCGGTTGGTGATATCCAAAAACTTTAATTCTATAAGTTTTAGGCCGTTATCCAAAGAATAGTAGGAACTTTAAACGAATTCGATATAATACTTAATAAGAAAGTTATAGAAATATTTTATTTTTTCGTTTAAGCCCCCACCCCGTGGTTCGATTTTGGCCGTTAACGAACTCGACCGAGATTTTCGGACGAGTTATTTTTAAGGCACAATTTGAAATTGATTGGCGCAAAATTACGGTAGTCATCGCGTCCACAAGAAAGTGAAATATATATATATATATAAATGTATATATAAGCTTTTGAACTGACCGTGGTTTTGGGGTCTGGGCGATGTGAAACGCGAAGATATGTCGAAATGTTCCGGAAGTCGAATCACGGTACCCATTACAATAGGTAGCTTTATTATGAAATATACCTAAAAAGTGACTTATTAAAATTAATGAAATAAATGGACGAAAAAAGAAACATTAGAATAACTAAAGAAATCTTTAATGTAAGAAGTGTTTTATGTATCATCATAAATCGACTGTGGATAATAAAAAATTAAAAAGATAAAGAATAGAAATTTTTGTAATGTGGGATTATAAAAGAATGTCAATTACGTTAGGTAGGTCGATAGTGTACCAACTTATCGAGATATTAACATAAGAATGAGACAAGGATGTAACATGTCACCGCAACTTCTTTAATTTATGGAAAACGAAAACAATAATAGTTTGTTTCAGCTCGGAAATATTTACGTATGTTTTAATAACAAGATTGAAATGATTTGTGAAAGCGAACCCGGATCCTTACAGGGAATCGAACCCAAGATCAATTGATGTAGAAGGAAGTATGCAAGTTAATTATTACCTCGATCGAGTTTTAAATTTTATCTCTTTAATATTAATACACGGATCTCAAATTTTCCTTTCAAATCTTTAAATATACTAGTAAAAAAACAACGGGCATAATCTAGATCCCTGCGCCACTCCTTTGTGAATTGGAGCATGACTGTTTTCTATTCAAATCACTTGTATCTGCTTTTTTATTATTATTTTTTTTAACGTTTTATTCCACATAAATAAACATTTAAAAGTTAAAAAAATATTAGTATGGAAACGAAAAATAAAATTAATAAAAACTATTAAAATTAAATAAAATTAATAGATAAATATTTTAATAAATAATTTTGTTTGTAATAAATTTTCTCTTTTATAATGATGATTTTACAAGACTCGTAGGTAGGCGATTACATGGCGCCACCTAAACTTATGCAAGTATAAAGATACGACCTTGAGTGAAGGACGATTTGTTAACTGTTGCTGGAGTGGTATCTTGCTTTGTTTAAATATCTGTATAATAAACGTGTATAATGTAGATTTAACCGAGTAAAGAACATAAGAATAAAAAAAAGAAGATAAAGATAGTTTTATAGAAGGAGTTGGTGTGGAAAAGTATCCTTTGTCTAATAATAATAATGTAAAACTAGTAGGCCTGCCCCTTTCTCAAAGCTAAACCACGTTAGTTTGTACCTCGTTACACTGTAATCTATATATATATATATATATATATATATATAGATAGATAATATTGCTATAGGGCATTCTGATATTCTTTGACCATGTTGTGGTATGCTTGTATAGGTTGTGCCTTTCGATACAATCGAATCGAAACGAATAGCGTTAATCGATTTTACTATTTTTTTTAATGTTATTATGTATATTAAAAAGCTGTTCCATGATATGCAGAAAGAAAAAAAACAAGCACAATATGTATACAGAGTGTTTCGAAAATATTGGGCCAGGTATAATTTTTCCGATTCTACTTGTAAAACTATACAAAAAATATCCTTAGAAAAAAAAGGCAATTTGTGCTTCGTTCTCCTCCTGTCCACCATTTTGTTATTTTTATTTATATCTTAAATTCAGATAGACGAATCAGATTAATATATGGTAAGCGTCTTGTAATAAAGTTTTAAAATTATAAAAAAATGAGAACTTAGATATATTCGCAAATTACAAAATGGCGACCATGTTTATTTTTGAAGCCGTTATAACTCCGTAAATAATAGTTGTATCTCATTTACGTTATTGCTAAAATATCAAAGCTATTATAACGAACGAAATGACATTTTATTTTTTTAAATCAGTTAACAAGTAGCCGAGTTATAGCGGAAAACTGATGTTATAATTATGTACCTGTTTTCATGTCCACCACTTTACGTTCAATTCGATGAAATATTAATTGTTTTTATTTATTGTTAATTCTAGTATTGTAAATTAGTATCATATTAGGTAATAATTTTTTCACAATAATAAACTTAATAATTGTAACACAAAATTACAACATCAATTTTCTTCCATTTTTTTTGTTTGTTTTCAGTCATTTGACTGGTTTGATGCAGCTCTTCAAGATTCTCTATCTAGTGCTAATCGTTTCATTTCAGATACCCTCTACATCCTACATCCCTAACAATTTGTTTTACATATTCCAAACGTGGCCTGCCTACACAATTTTTTCCTTCTACCTGTCCCTCCAATATTAAAGCGATTATTCCAGGATGCCTTAATATGTGGCCTATAAGTCTGTCCTTCTTTTAACTATATTTTCCCAAACGCTTCTTTCTTCATCCATTTGCCGCAACACCTCTTCATTTGTCACTTTATCCACCCATCTAATTTTTAACATTCTCCTATAGCACCGCATTTCAAAAGCTTCTAATCTTTTCTTCTCGGGTATTCCGATCGTCCAAGTTTCACTTCCATGTAAAGCTACGCTCCAAACATATACTTTCAAAAATCTTTTCCTGACACTTAAATTAATTTTTTATGTAAACAAATTATATTTCTGACTGAAGGCTCGTTTCGTCTGTGCTAGTCGGCATTTTATATCGCTCCTGCTTCGTCCATCTTTAATAATTCTATTTCCTAAATAACAAACTTCTTCTACCTCCTTAATCTTTTCTCCTCGTATTTTCACATTCAGTGGTCCATCTTTGTTATTTTTACTACATTTAATTATTTTCGTTTTGTTCTTGTTTATTTTCATGAGGTAGTTTTTGTGTAGTACTTCATCTATGCCGTTCATTATTTCTTCTAAATCCTCTTTACACTCGGCTAGAATTACTATATCATCAGCAAATCGTAGCATCTTTATCTTTTCACCTTGTACTGTTACTCCGAATCTAAATTGTTGTTTAACATCATTAACTGCTAGTTCCATGTAAAGATTAAAAAGTAACGGAGATAGGAAACATCCTTGTCGGACTCCCTTTCTTATTACGGCTTCTTTCTTATATTCTTCAATTACTATTGTTGCCGTTTGGTTCCTGTAAACGTTAGCAATTGTTCTTCTATCTTTTCTGTGCCATAACTCAACTATTTATTAACCAATTTTCAAAAATAAAATGACATTTTATTTTTGATAAAACTAATATTAACGGAGTTATAACGGATTGAGTAATAAACGTAGCCACTATTTTGTAATTTGCGAAGGTATTTAAGTCATGATTTATTGCTAATTTTAAAACTGTATTACCAAATATTAATGTGATTCGCCTATCCGAACTTGAGATATAATTTTTTATATAAAAATAAAAATAACAGACAGGGGTGAACGAAGAAGTTGCCATTTTTCCTAACGATATATTTGTTTAGTTTACAAGAAGAATCCAAAAACAACAACCAGCCTACAATTTTCGAAACATCCTCTTAGCTACATTCACAACAGATTCAGAATATAATAGATGTATTAACAACATTCATTACGTTTAAATTTCTTAGGGATAAATTTTAAAGAAATATTTTTATTTTAGGGCTTTTTTGGAGTAAATATCCGTCAAATTTTAAAATTCCATTTCAACTAAAGTGACACATACTAGTAAATATATCCAAAAATAAACTTTTGCATCTCTTCTCTTTCCTATATGACGATTCTGGAAATATCTCTTTTTTATTATATGAACTACTTTATTTTATCTACAAAGAACATAACTTCCGGATTTCAGTTACCAGTCGTTCTGATTACGAAATACATTTTTATAATTACTTTTTAACTTAATCAATTATGAATTACAAATCAAAATAATTCTTATTTATATTTTTAAAATAATCTATCCTTTTGCAAATAATTATTTTTATAACTACTAAACAAATAAAAGAGAATTAATGATAAACGGAAAGGCACATATGTCGAGACGAATGGAGTTTACCTTCTATAATATCTAAAGTGTGAACGTTTGACCCTTATTGCTAGGGGATTCTTTCGTATGACAGTTCTGTGATTTAGTAAATGTGTATTCACATTGTTGTTGAATGCGTTCCCTAACCTTTTTCTTGATAATAAATCATTATCGACGGTCGAATCCTTTCGTTTACTTAAAATAAAACATTTTTCTGCGGCTATTCACTTTTAATACGTCCTTTGAAAACCATTTTGGTTGTTAGTTCGACCTGGTAAGGATCCTATTTTTATGACAGTTATACATTCTTTGTGCGGTGAGAGGTATATGTACTGATTCGAATTATTTAGCTGTCGATCGGTTAATATCTTTTTTACGGTTGGGAAACTGAAACTTAGGTGTGAGATTTTTCACGGCACGGTGATTTTTGAATTTTCATTATTGAATGATCTTCATACTTCTTTGCTGATTGTTTTTTACTTTTCCGTATAGATAGCGCTATAACTAGAAGGGAAACTATTGTAATAATTTCAAATTTGGCACATGCTGTTTTCACCGGATCTTGACGTTTTGACATTTAAGGAACCCAAAACAACCGGATGAAAATTTTCCGGATATTAATATACGTGTGTTTGGTGGTGGCCTAGTATATCACCTTATATTTTCAGAACTACTGGACCGATTTTGACCAAACTTGTTCAGATTACTTGTATATATTGATGCCTGTATGAGCAAAATCTAATATAGAGCAAAATCACCCTTAATACCTCGAGATTTCGCCTAAGTAATATATTTCTTAGGTGCATTCGTTTACAATTAAAAAACACAATATTTCCAAAAAATATTTTTTTTCAAAATCGCACTCCCCCCAAATAATGCTATTGTAGTCGACTACTAAGTTGTGACGTCACAGATGAACGGTAGAATTAAATAAATGAATAATATTTAAAGTGTAAAAAACTAATTCGGTGCGGCCTGGTCTCAAACTCGATCGTCTGGTCAACTCGGTAACTGGCGCGTTAAGCCTGGCGGCTACACCGATCTGCCGACCGTATAAAGGAAATTTGTTCTATATGTCGCAGGGAGATGATAAAAACGGAGATTTGATCAAATCCCTAAGGTAGATGATCAATTCACGGAAGATGTTAAAATCATATACAAGTCAGGATACTATGAAGCTGTTTACTGGCCATCTAAATAGGTAAAAAATATATATATAAAATTTCTATATTTAACGTTAACTAGACAAAGTTAGCGGGCGAAGCGAGCGTAGGTTATGTTTGGTTAGGTTATATTGATATAGTCCACCGGGTTGGTCTAGTGGTAAACGCGTCTCCCAAATCAGCTGATTTGGAATTCGAGAGTTCCAGCGTTCAAGTCCTAGTAAAGGCAGATATTTTTACACGGATTTGAATACTGGATCGTGGATACCGGTGTTCTTTGATGGTTGGGTTTCAATTAACCACACATCTCAGGAACGGTCGAACTTTTCTTTTTTCGTGTTTAGCCTCCGGTAACTACCGTTTAGATAATTCTTCAGAGGATGAATGAGGATGATATGTATGAGTGTGAATGAAGTGTAGTCTTGTACATTCTCAGTTCAACCATTCCTGAGATGTGTGGTTAATTGAAACCCAACCATCAAAGAACACCGGTATCCACGATCTAGTATTCAAATCCGTGTATAAAACTGGCTTTTACTAGGAATTGAATGCTGGAACTCTCGACTTCCAAATCAGCTGATTTGGGAAGACGCGTTCACCACTAGACCAACCCGGTGGGTAGACTGTACAAGACTACACTTCATTTACACTCATACATATAATTCTCTGAACTATTATCTGAACGGTAATTATTGGAGGCTAAACAGGAAAAAGAAAGAAGAGGTTATATTGATATATTGCGCGATACGTCATTACACGGAATCAACATAATCTACGCTCGCTTCGCTCGCTAACCTCGTCTGATTAACAAGGTTCTTTATCATGCCGCTTATTCAAAATCACTTACTTTCTTTATGGAAATCACCCACAGAATTGTAATTTTAACATCTTCCGTGAATTGATCATCTACGTTAGGAGGTTCATCAAATCTCCGGTTTCATCATTTCCCTGCGACATATATAAGGTTTCAAATTACTTTAACTTAATGCCGAACGTCGCCGGTAATACCGCCACCCCCCACGAATTAAATTTGGTATCCGCGCCCGCTTTAGTTAGAATCATTCAATTAAATAAACGAAAAATATTGTATTTAAATAAAACGATAAATATCTTAAATTGTGTGTGTAAGCTGTATATCAGAAATAATTTACTGCTGTAGGAGTTTCCCCGAATGCGGCTTTAGTCGCGTGACCGGAAAGCCCCACAACCGTGTTGTTAGTTTTTTCTCTCCGAGCCTGACCCTTGTCTGTGTTGTTTTTAGAATCGATATAATGCTGAACGAATAAGTAAGGGCTATATATCTTGATAACTCCGCCCTTCCTTACTGTCCCGTTACTCCTGTTAATGGAATCGTATACTTTTCTCTCTCTCTTCACATGTCTGATTAATGGAACTCTCATCCTGTAACGAAATTGGATTATTTCTTGCTTTTCCCCGTTGTAATATAATAAAGCGTATGGTTGAGCATTTTCATAAATATTTTTTTTTACGGAATGAAAATTCAAAACTAGATTTTGGCTTCGGAGAAAAAAGTGATATGATATGCTGAGAGTAGACGTATTGTATTTAAATTTATCATCGATCGTCCATCTTGATGCATACGTTAAAAATATGACCTCAAATATAATGAAAAATATAAAGAAGTTACGGCACCAATCAGTCTGCTTGCAAAATTAAATTTCGTTAAATTAAACTCTTACCAGAAAAATTATTTTATTGATAATAGTAACAATAGATGATAAATATTAATTACTTTTTGATAGCCCAGATGACATTTATTAGCGATACGACATTAAAAATTTAGAACAAAGTGCAATTAAAAGAAATAAAATCAGTCTATTATGATAACAATGTAATACATTTTAAACTTAATGCAAAATCTTCATTTTGCGTATCGTACGAGAAACGATAAACTATTTAAAAAAATAAATAAATAGGCAATTAAATTTTTATGAAATTCTAAGACAGAAATATAGTTTAAATATTAATTTTAAATATTTATACCAGACAAAACAATTTTTGGATAAAAAAATTTTTCTGCATTCAATTCGCTTAAGATATAATGTAATAAAATTTTTTTTGAAAAACAAAACCTTGGTTTTAGATTAAACAGCCTCTTTCTATAATGAAAAAAACTTACAGGAAAGACTTTTACAAATTACAGGAGATAAAAAATAACGTTTTCTATCATTTATTTTGTTTTTCCGGCTACATACGTATACTGCACAGCTATACAGTATATTTTATACAGGTGTCCCATATAAAACGCAACCCAACCTTATATTGGTAGGTATAGAAATAATAAAAAGGTATGTGTAAATGTAAATGTAATTTTTATTATTACCATCCATTACCTTACATTTACAGTAAATGTTGGAAGTGGCCGCCATCTTCTTGAATACAAGCTTCGATTCTTTTTACAGCGTTTCTTACAACTTTTTTCAAAGTTTGTGGCCGGATATTTAATACAGCTTGTTCAACATTGACTTTCAATCGTTCAAGTGTTCGCGGTTTGTCGCTGTAGGCTTTTTCTTTGAGGTAACCCCGTAGAAAAAAATCCGCCGCAGTCAAATCTGGATATCTTGGTGGCCACAAGCCTCGACCGATAACACGATTACCGAAGAATTCCTCGACGAAATCAGAAGTCGAACCTGCGTAATGCGATGTCCCACCGTCATGTTGTAGCCGGCAGCGTCTGTTTTCTTCTTCCAAGAGTGCGATGAACCGGAATAAAATATCCTGATATCGTTCCGCATTAATAATGTACTCGAAAAAAATAGAACCGATTATTCTCTTTCGCGCACCACACGCCCGACTTCTGCGGGTGTAATTGTTTTTCGTGATAAAGGTGGGGATTTTCAGCGCTCCAAATTCTACTGTTTTGGCTGTTTACGTAGCCATCTAAATGAAACCGTGCTTCATCTGTGAAAAATAACGAATAACGTAACGTTAATTCCCTCGCGCAGAAATCGACGGAACCGTTGACAATATTGTAGCCGTTTTTCTTTGTCGGGCTCAAGAAGTCGATGAACCGTTTGAATGCGTTATGATCGTAATCGGTAAATTCCGGTGCTAAGCTACGACATACACACATACATACATAAAAATTCCCTTTAGTAGGGTAGTATAAATAATAATAATTACACAATAATTAAAAAATAAAAAAATGTTCAATTTTTTTCTGGATAATATTAGTTCTTAATAATATTGTAATTTAAACTTACAAAAAAATGAAAATGAAAGAAAAAAATTATGTTATGACATGTAATTATGTATTATATGTGGGTAGTTGAAATTAGTAGGCTTTAAATTTAACATCCGCGAAAAAAGTTGGTATTTTTAATTTATCTGTGTGTAATATTAAATTATCGTAAACACAAATATACATGCATACGTGTTCATATATATATATATATATATATATATATTACTTCATGTTTAATACTAGGTTTTAATATTCTCTATAGTTCGTTATATATAATTTAGGGCGTGGATTGGTGGAATTTTTTTTATATTTTTAGGTGGGAGAATGCACAATCTTTTTTTTACAGATTAAAACAATATATATATATATATATATATATATATTGCTCTAAGGTATATTTTAAAAAACCCTTATTAATGTAATATAAACCCCGAAATGTTTTTCGTCATTTTTGAAATTAATAATTATATACTTTTTTAAGTCTATATAAAGTTCTAATATCATAAGATTTAACTACAAATGGTATGGAACTAACAACATTATCGATGGTTAATTAAAACAATTATTTTGGATTTTATTTAAAAAACAAAAACCTAAAATTATTTTACATTTAGATTTTTTTTTTAATAGTTTGATTTGTTTTCTCTAATTTTAGAATTTTCAGGGTAATTTAAACATGAAAAATGTATTTATGAAATAAAATCTGAATTCCGTTAGATTCAAATTATATTTTTTATATATTTATAATAAATAGCAAAAATCTTGAAAGAGTTCCCAGCCCTAACCAATGAACAGATTACGCCAAATTTTTAAAAAAATAAAACTTTATGACCCGAAGATATATCAATGGTCGCCTAACTCCCCGTTTCAGTCTTCAGCCCCCATTTTTGAGAAATAAATCTGATGTATTATTGCATCATTCTTTAAAACTGGACTTATAAATAATAATTCAAGGGGATAACAACCTATCCTCTTGAACGAAAAAGGGGACCAATAATCTGACAAAGCGAGATCTAGGGTTAGCATTTAATAATATGCAACAAATGCTGAATAATGTTACATGAATTTAAGGAATATTTTGTCGAGTCGACAATTCGTAAACAAGGAATTTAACAGGATTTTTCATCAAATGATTTGAATGGTATTTAATCGATCGTGGGGAAATACATCTGATTTGAGAATTAATTTTCTCCTTATTCATACAATTTGGAATGATTGAGATCAAAATTTTAAAGATATAAGGAAAACATCCTTGCAGATACTTAATTTTAAGTTTTCCTTCTAATATATTAAGATTTGGATTGGGTTCATAAAAGGCTTTATATATTTATAACGAAACCCGGGTTTTATATGATAAGCACCTCATCTCAAAAATGACTTTTCATGTACACCATGATTTATTAAAAAAAACAAATTCGTATAAATATCAAACATTAAATAACTAAAGAGGTTCTCAGATTTTTAGCACGCAGAGTTTAACTTAATACAAAAAAATACCGTAGGGATTAAGTTCTATCCACTAAGATCGTATAACGGGACAAATGAATTAAGAGCAATGCTTCAAGGTACTCCCTCTAAGTATTGGTGCCCATTCACATTTTCAAACGATTTTTTTTGTATTCAGTCGTTTGACTGGTTTGATGCAACACTCCAAGACTCCCTATCTAGTGCTAGTCGTTTCATTTCGGTATACCCCCTACATCCTACATCCCTAACAATTTGTTTTACATATTCCAAACGTGGCCTGCCTACACAATTTTTCCTTCTACCTGTCCCTCCAATATTAAAGCGACTATTTCAGGATGTCTTAATATGTGGCCAATAAGTCTCTCTTCTTTTAGCTATATTTTTCCAAATGCTTCTTTCTTCATCTATTTGCCGCAATACCTCTTCATTTGTCATTTTATCCACCCGTCTGATGTTTAGCATTCTCCTATAGCACTGCATTTCAAAAGCTACTAATCTTTTCTTCTAAGGTACTCCGATCGTCCAAGTTTCACTTCCATATAAAGCGACACTCCAAACATATACTTTCAAAAATCTTTTCCTGACACTTAAATTAATTTTTTACGTAAACAAATTATATTTCTGACTGAAGGCTCGTTTCGCTTGTGCTATTCCGCATTTTATATCGCTCCTGCTTCGTCCATCTTTAGTAATTCTACTTCCCAAATAACAAAATTCTTCTACCTCCATAATCTTTCCTCCTCCTATTTTCACATTCAGTGATCCATCTTTGTTATTTCTACTACATTTCATTACTTTCGTTTTGTTCCTGTTTATTTTTTTGCGTAGGACTTCATCTGTTCCGTTCATTGTTTCTTCTAAATCCTTTTTACTCTCGGCTAGAATTACTATATCATCAGCAAATCGTAGCATCTTTATCTTTTCACCTTTTACTGTTACTTCGAATCTTAAATTGTTGTTTAACATCATTAACTGCTAGTTCTATGTAAAGATAAAAAAGCAACGGGGATAGGGAACATCCTTGTCGGACTCCCTTTATTATTACGGCTTCTTTCTTATGTTCTTCAATTATTACTGTTGCTGTTTGGTTCCTGTAAATGTTAGCAATTGTTCTTCTATCTCTGTATTTGAACCCTAATTTTTTCAAAATTCTGAACATTTTATTCCAGTCTATGTTATTGAATGCCTTTTTGGTCTATAAACGCCAAGTATGTCGGTTTGCTTTTCTTTAATCTTCCTTCTACTATTAATCTGAGGCCTAAAATTGCTTCCCTTGTCCCTATACTTTTCCTGAAACCAAATTGGTATTCTCCTAATTCTTCTTCCCCTCCCTCTCAATTCTTCTGTATAGAATTCTAGTTAAACTAATAATTGTTCTGTATTCTTCACATTTATTATCTTCTCCCGCTTTGTTTGATATCATGACTATAACACTTTTTTTGAAGGCTGACGGAAATTCCCCTTTTTCATAAATATTACAAACCAGTTTGTATAATCTATCAATCGCTTCCTCACCTTCACTGCACAGCAGTAATTCTACAGGTATTCCGTCTATTCCAGGAGCCTTTCTGCCATTCAAATCTTTTGATGCTCTTTTACATTCAGATCTCAGTATTGAGATCTTTCTTGAAAACGATGGGAAGGGTTTTTAACCGTAATAACAACACATTACTGATAAAAAAAATTTCGTTTTTACCAGTTTAAATACTCGTTGACCCACTGGACCGTTAAAAATAATACTATGTATCAAGGAAATAAATAAAATAATTCATTATTATATTGTATTTTTCATTTAAAACTAATTATCAATTTTTATTTCTAATCTTAAGGGTACGCTGACTTCCCGGTCATTTTGTGTATAGATAGATTATTCGTTTCCCAATAATATATATAACAAATGATAATTCCAAAAAGGTTTTCGAATGTTAAGAAAGGGGGGAGGTAAATCTACTATTATAAAAAAAAGTAAAAAAAATAAGATATCAAAATTTACATTAAAATTTGATGGATAAACCATAAATGGTAGTTTAATAAATAAGATACAATAAATGACATTTAGATTAACCAAAAAAACATGACATTATTAATAATTAGACTGTCTTATAGATAAATATTTTTTTTTTTTATTATATTTATTTATCAAGTAAACATAAATTGTAATTTATAATAATTTATATAAAAATTAAAATTAAAAAAACGAAAAGATAATTGTAGAGAAGGTTACAAATTTTTAATTACTAATACATTTTATATCAGAACAATATATTAATAATAAAATAATAAATAAAAAGATTACTTGTTACGGTAAGTTGCATAAACAGATAAGTTAAAATTAATATTTGATAATATTAAAATGAAAATAATAATGATGAAATTTGAACAGAAATTTTTTAAAAACGTGCCGTACATTTATAAAGATTGGTTATAAACGAGGGAGGGAGAAACAAAAGAAAAATTGAATAACTAAGATTTATGGAATATAATGTTCGATAAAAACCCATTAAACAATTAAAAAAGATAAAAAAATCGTTTGAGAGGTTCAATTAACAAATATAAAACTTTTATATTTCATTCTTTAAAAACTACTCTTGTAATATAAATATCATATTTATTGTTTATAAATTATCACTTAATTACGTAACTTTCATATTAATTTAATCGATTTCTTATATTCGGATTATTCTATTTACCCGTTTAAAAAATTAAGAAAATTTAAAAAAGTTTTGGAAAAATATTTATTTATTTTACAATATAACTTTTGACTTTCCGGTTTAGATAGCTTTATATCTATACAAAGGAAGGTATTTTTTTTTTTCAGTCACTTCTCTGGTTTGATGCAACTCTCCAAGATTCCCTATCTAACGCCAGTCGTTTCATTTCAGTATACCCCCTACATCCTACATCCCTAACAATTTGTTTTACGTATTCCAAACGTTACCTGCCTGCACAATTTTTTTCTTCTACCTGTCCCTCCAATATTAAAGCGATTATTACAGGATGCCTTAATATGTGGCCTATAAGTCTGTCTCAAATCTTTTAACTATATTTTTCCAAATATTTCATTCTTCATCTATTTGCGGCAACACCTTTTCATTGGTCACTTTATCCACCCGTCTAAATTTTAACATTCTCCTATAGCACCGCATTTCAAAAGCTTCTAATCTTTTCTTCTCATATAATCCGATCGTCCATGTTTTACTTCCGTATAAAGCGACGCTCCAAACGTATACTTTCAAAAATCTTTTCCTGACATTTAAATTAATTTTCGATGTAAACAAATTATATTTTTTACTGAAGGCTCGTTTCGCTTGTGCTATTCGGCATTTTATATCGCTCCTGTTTCGTCCATCTTTAGTAATTCTACTTCCCAAATAACAAAATTCTTCTACCTCCATAATCTTTTCTCCTCCTATTTTCACATTCAGTGGTCCATCTTTGTTATTTCTACTACATTTCATTACTTTTGTTTTCTTCTTGTTTATTTTCATGCGATAGTTCTTGCGTAGAACTTCATGCTGTTCATTGTTCCTTCTAAATCCATTTTACTCTCGGCTAGAAGTACTACATCATCAGCAAATCGTAGGATCTTTATATTTTCACCCTGTACTGTTACTGCGGATCTAAATTGTTTTTTAACATCATTAACTGCTAGTTCTACGTAAAAATTAAAAAGTAACGGGAATAGGGAACATCCTTGTCGGACTCCCTTTTTTTATTAATGTTTTCTTATTAACTTTATACAGTTTAAAAACAATTAAAATTTACATAAATTTTGTTCCCCCCCACCACCTAAAGTGGTTGAACTCAATTTATAGGAATATTTTTAAAATAAAAGGTCGTATTCCTTTAAAGTATTTTCGTTACAAATATTAATTCTTCGAATTGGTTTGTTTATTAATTTTTACCCAGTTTTTTTTTTAATTTTTTTCATCTGAAATTCCAAGTAAAATTCAACTAAAAAAAAAAAAAAAACAATTTGTTAATAATAAAAATTACTTATATTGTTTAAAAATGAAAAAAAAAAACTAACAAATTTTAATTAATATTTCTTTGAAATAATCCAAAAAAAATTATATTTAAAGGTTATCAATTAAAGAATTAAAAAATAATAATTAATAATTAGTCGCTTATGATAACAAAACCTGTCTATAGTTAATTCTTTAAAATCATTATCTATATCTACACCCTTTTCTTTTTATATTTGATTAACTATCATATTTTATTGGGGTTATCAAAATAATATACATAATCATTACTTGTCAATTTTATTAAAAAAAAATTGACTACAAAGTTGTAATACTTTCCTGGCAGTGGTTATTTATTCTTATATAATGGAAAAATAATTATACATGAAAAATGAATCGATATTTTTAAACTCTGGGGGAGCTAGCCCTTTTTTTTGGGGGGGGGGGTTCACTTGCATTACTACTATGTTAGGGAAGACACGATAAAAAAATTTGGTTAACCAATTTGGGATCGATAAAAACATACCTTTTTTTCGATATTTTGGGGGATGAGGGAAAGAGAATTTGTGGGCAAAATTTTTTTAAAACGTAAAATTATGCAAATTTATAACAAATACAAATAAGAGTCGAGTTATTGCAGATAATTAACCGGGTAACGTAATCCAAGGTGATAATTTTTATTATTTTACTATTATTATTTATTATTAATAATTTTTAACGCAATTTGTGGAGAAAATAAAACAGGAAAAAAATTATCCGCTTGCATTACGGTACAAAAGCGTACTGCCGGGTTAATTATCTTCAATAACTCGATTGTTTGTCGATGGAATTTTATAAAAAAGGTATCATTTTGTTCAAAATAAAACGCTTAATAAATTTTTTAAAAGTAAAGATTTGATCAAACAAATAATTACAAAGATATTGATGATTAAAAAGTTAAGATATCCGTCATGTTGAAATTTTTCAAGGTGACAATTTCAAAATTTTTCATTTTGTAAAATAAAACACTAGTCTTAGATTTGCCAAATATAATTAAAGTACATTTTACCCGTTCCAGAAAAATAATTTTTTGTTGAAAATCATATAACGGCGTCCAGAAGGAAAACAAATCAAAATAGAAATTATATCGATCTGAATTTATCTGCTCATTTTGGTTTCCTGAAGTTCGGTAAATACGTCCTGAAATACCCTGGTACAGGTTAATGGTTGCCTGTTAAAATTTTGCGGCTCGAAAATTTTCAAAACTAATTTAAATACGCTGTAATATGTACCTAAAGTTGTGCACGTAAAAATTTTATGAAGGTTATTTGAGTCGTTCTTCAGTTACGTTCTCGATTTACGATTGAACAAATTTAAAGCTTAGTTTGTTATGATACTGCAAATTGGGAAGTTGATGTTTCAAAATCTGCGGTATATATTAACAATATTAAACCAAATTAAATTTACGAAAAGTCGACCTTCTTGGGCAAACAGTTACTTTTTTGTTTATTTTTAATAAAAAAATATTTCAAATTAATTAATTTTAGTAATTAATTAAAAATGTAATTCAAAACTCGTCGATTAATTAATAATTTTACAAACATCATTAATAAATTTTACTATTAAAAAAAATGACAATTTTTTTTTAAAAAGAGTTGCTTATTTATGAATGAATACATTATAAATTCTTAATAGACCGTAATTTCGTTTCCAGTACTTTTACAACTCATTTATTAGACTTCATCCCCTCCATAAATATTAAGTATCTTGCCCTGTATTAGACGTCGATTCAAATATTAACCGTCTTACGAATACGTCTGGAAATACTGCTATTAACACATAACCTATAGCAATAGTCTCGTCGTCGTATCTTGTTCCGAGTCGGCTGGCTGGACTCCAGCGACTCCAGCCGGCAAGTAACGATGACCTACTATTGGTGTTCGTAACAGTAATTCGACCTAGATATGACCTTTAAACGAGCAAAATAATAATAATAATAATAAGAAAAAAAAACTGTGACCGCCGGATTATCATCTTTTCTGTTATACGACGAAGTAGAAATTTAGTTCTTCTGCGGTGTGACCGTAGTTCGATCGGCCACTCGTAGGTTAAATACCAACTACCACATCTGTGGTCAAACACACACACACACACACTCACTCACACGTTTATAAGCGCGTGTCTCAGACAACACCATATTTGCCCCTTTAAAAGAATTCTTTATTTTTTTAAATTAATTTAAAATGCAGACATTAATTTTAGAATCTAATTTATAAAAGATCTCGTTTTTTTTTTAATTTAAAGTTTAATATTTTCTAGGCCAGATTATATTTTTTAATTTAATTTAATTTGAGAGAGAGAGAGAGAGAGTGAGATGGAAGGGGTTGTTAATGAAATGACTGGTATGTTGCTATTTATTTTTTTCTATTCTACGCTTAATCGTTTAATCTCAAAATATTTACTACGTACTACGTCATAAGTTATTTGTTTTATTTACTTTATAATTTTTTCTACGTATTATTTCGATTAATAAAAATATCTGTTTGAGCTATTGCGTCAAAAGAACCGATTTCCGGTATTAGTAAAGAAAAAACATCTGATGTGGGCATCACATGACTTCCTTGTACGCCTTAAATTACATATACACATATTTAAAAGTACATAAAATTTTATTTCAATAATTTCTATTTTTTTTATTTTTTTTTTAAATTGTTATTATTGAATTATTATTTATCGTAAAAACGTTTTTACAATCATAAGTTAATCATTATTAATAAATCAATATATATAAAAATGTTAAGTTCGTTTGTGTACGGCTTCAAAAACTCAAAATGTTCTGCACCGATTGAGCTCAAATATTATTATTTTTACAATTTCTACGCGTAGTTGAAGCGTGTACTTTTCCACAATTTAACCTCAATGTTTTATGATAACAACTTTAAAAAATCTCTACTCTGGTTTTACCGCGAAAAAAAATGGCGGCAAATTTAAATATCACTTCATTTTGGAAGACCTTTATTTATTACTAAAAATTTTAAAATCTATGCTATCTACGTGGCGGAGTGGTACCGTCTTGGCTTTTCATCCGGAAGTCCCGGGTCCGAATCCCGGTCAGGCACGGTACGGCATTTATTTTTCATATGCTACAATATTCCATTTCCATATCCCACGTACAAGTTTATGTTTCGAAATCATCGCGTAAAAATAAATTTATAAATAAAATTCTGAAAAAAAAAAACTGTTAATTATATAGAATTTTGAATTTTTGAAAATAATTATTTTTTGAACCCCTCCCCGTTTAAATATCTTCAAGATATTTTTTATTGTAGTATTCATTCCAGTAAAAAATAATACGTTTATAAAATTATACATTTCTACAACGAACTTAAATAATTTAAATAATTTTTTATTTGTTGACATTAATAGAAGTTATAACCTTGTATCTTACTTTACATATATATATATATATAAGTAAGTATTTGGAAGGACAGGTAGAAGGAAAAAATTGGAGGACAGGCAGGCCACGTTTGGAATATGTAAAATAAATTGTAAGGGATGTAGGATGTAGAGGGTATACTGAAATGAAACGACTAGCACTAGATAGGGAATCTTGGAGAGCTGCATCAAACCAGTCAAATGACTGAAGACAAAAAAAAAAAAATATGTATATATATATATATATTTATATATATATATAAATGAATGTTTATTTGTTTGTCCAGTATGCGTTCTTATACCTTTCATGCGATCGCGATGAAATTTTGGCGTCGTTGTGCGCACGCCCGCAAAGGTTTCTGATTTAGTTTGGACCCGCCAGGTGGCACTGGGGTCGTGATATTTCAAAAAAATGTTATTTATGGTCCGATTTGGTTTATATTCAGAATATATATTAGTTACGTGAAAAAAAACCTTTTGCAAAAACTATAACCGCTAGGTGGCGCCGCTGTTGAGATATATACGATTCAAACAAATATACTATTATTTTTTCCCAATGGGGAAAAAAGAAAAAAATGGGAAATAGGGAAAAAGGGAAAAAATAAAAAAGGGAATTGGGGAATTGGTAATTAGAAGAAAGGAAATTATAGAAATGGAGAAAAATGGAAAACGTGAAAGGTTAAGTTTTGTGAATTCTGTAATGTTCAGTTTTATCAAAATTTCATTTGTGTTCATTTAATCTATATATATACTCAAATCTAGTAATAGCGAAGCAATGACGCATCTGCAAATATATATATAAAAATGAATGTTTGTTTGTCCCGTATGCGTTCGTATGGCATTCATCCGATTACGATGACCTTGGTGAATTGTTATGCGCACGCCCCCGAAGTTTTCTGAATGGGTTTGGACCCGCTAGGTGGTGCTGGGATCGAGATATTTCGAAAAATTGTATTTATGGTCCGATGTGTCTCAAATTCGGAATATATATTAGTTAAGTGAAAAGAAATATTTTTACGAAATAGGGGAAAAAGGGAAAAGGGTAAATTTTCTAAAGTTCTGTAATGTTCATTTTGTTAATGTTTTATCAAACTTATATTTCTGTTCATTTAATCTATATATATATATATATATATATATATATATATATATATATATAATGAAATCTAGCAATGGCGAAGCATTGCGGGTCAGTTAGTTATAAATAAAGCAGATGATTAAATTACCCAAATGTAAAAACCGTGATTCAGTTCCATTAATTGAACCCACGCGTATTTAAAAATTACAAATTTATCCGTTTTTTTAAATTTTATTTATAATCTGGTCTTATGAAACCGAATGGACTTAATTTGGTAAAATTTTTAATTAAAAAAAAAATTCAGATTTAAAATTGGGTTATTATCGTTTTTATTTACGGATAATATAAAAAAAAAACGGGGGGAAACTACGAATCAAATACCGGTTGATTTACGGGCCGGCATGTCATGGTAATAGCTACATCGAATAACCTTTACGTTTGTAATAGGCAATTAGGAAATGTCGTTCTTTCTAGAGCGGAAAGAGGATCTAAAATACAAAGAATACAAAGGAAAAAGCTTTTACTTAAACGTTGACGGGAAATAAAATTATATTAATTTAAAGGAATTATTTACCGGGCTTTCATTTTTTTTTAATGTCGATATTTAAACTTTTAATTAGCGATTTTTGTTAATTTGGCTAAATTGAAAGGATTAACAAAATACTTTTAACGAATAATTTTTTGAAATTGATTTTTAAAAAACCCTAATGGAAAAGGATTTTTTCCTATTTTTCGATTATACGACAATCCTTAGACAACTTTTTGATCGTTACAACAAAAAAAAAAACAATAAAAACAAATTTCCACTACTACATATTCATATTTATATAGCCTATTACACTCTTGGTGACGTAAGGATTCCAACGCGGGTTCATACGTGTAAAAAGGTTCGGTCATTGAGCTGCTATGGTGGAACAAACATACATACATTCTAAATACATTATTCTCAGTTTTGGGCAGTTATGTAAAAAAACAAGCAGAATTATTTTTTTAGACAGTTACGTAATTAAAATGAAATTTTTGGACATCTTTATGTTGAATTGTTGTGAGATAATTTAATTTTTTTTTTTATGCGATTAAATTATTTTGTTTCATTTTGAAATAATAATCAAATTTCTACAAAAATTCCCTCCCAAAAAAATATCTTTTAGCTCCTTCTAAATATCGGGATATCTTTTTAGGATTAAAAATTTTACTCTTACCAGTCAGTACATATTTATACTTTATATAGATTATTTCAAAAATTTGTAGAATGTGATTCTTAATGTATAAAAAAAGGCTCTAATATTTACCTGGATGGTTCAAGGGAAACCTTGGTAAAATTTTGCTAAGGCAGCATCACTAAATAGGTAATTAATTTTTTTAAAGTTCATATTAATTCATAAAATACATTTTTTTTTTCCCTAATGATGGAAATTATTTTAACACATATTAATTCGTATTAAAAGGCTGGAGATCCTTCAAGTTTTGTTTTATTTCAAATGGATTGATAATTTATTAAAATTAAAAGCAGTCGCTCTCACATCTAGAAATAATGTTTTGGAGTATTTCAAATCGATAAACAGTTACACTGCAGTCCAGTTCCATGAATGGAATTTTTTTTCTTTAGAAAATATTGCACATTTATAAAAAAAAAAATTATTTAATAAATACTCTTTCTTCCCTTAAAACGATCTGGTTTTCGGTATATGATCATTACCCCCAAAGCCATTTCAAAACGGGGAGGCGAGCATATTCAAAATGTTAAAAAAATTAAGGATCGGGTTGTAATACATCATTTTAAATGCGGTTGAAAAATAAAGAATCTGATGTGAACATCACATGACTTCCTTGTACGCCTATTAAATTACATATACACATTTTTTAAAAGAACATAAAATTTTATTTCACTTATAACCGATACAAGATAAATAAACCAGCCGAATTATGTTAACGACAGTGTTACAAATTATGACCAATAGATTTCAATTGACGAACATATCAGGCCAGTTAAATAAACACCAACCTCTCTCTATTTACTTCTTTATAAGAAGTAAAGAAGTATTGTGATCGGGAAAAATTTCGGTTTCCAGATTTTATCCCAAATAACCATTTTGACTAGTTTCGGCGTAAGGTCGTATGTATGTTCTCGCATAACTTAAAAATTATTAGCCGTAGAATGTTGAAATATTGCATTTAGCATTGTTGTAAAATTTACTTTTGCACCTCCCCGTTTTTTGATTGCAATCGACTTGTCCAAGAAAGCCAAAATATCCAAAAAAAAAAAAAATATTGGATTTTGGACTTTTTCTTAATATGATTTTTTCATTTTTTTTTAATTTTTTTATTGTTAATATTGAATTGGTATTTATTGTAAATGTTTTTTTACCAATCAGAGGTTAATAATTATTAATAAATCAATATATTTAAATTTAAAAAAAAAGGAGATGAAGTAAGATTCGAACCGATGTGCTTTCCCGTTGTAAGATCCAAATATTTCACTAATTAAAATTTTATTTGGGTATACCTGTGGAACCGATGAAAATAAGTACCACAAATGATATATCGTTTGAAAGATGTCAATGGGGGCTTATTACTGCATTTAAAAAATAGTGCAAAATCCAAATTTTTTTTGGATTTTGGGTTTTTTTGGTCCACTCGATTGCAATCAAAAGGGGAGGTACACAACTAGATGTTACATCAATCCTAAATCCAAAATTTTAACAAAATTCTACGACTAATCGTTCTTGTGTTATACGAGATAAATACGTACATACAGACGTCACGCTGAAATTAGTCAAAATGGATATTCCGTTGAAATCTGAAAAACTAAAATATTTTGCGATCACAATACTTCCTTTACTATGTACAAGCAAGTAAAAACATAAAATAAAAAAAAAATAAAAGATGAGAAACGAAGTACGGTCACCTTCTAGTGATGTTTGTGGGATAACAATAAGAACCGAGCTAAATACATTTTTACCAGGTTTACTCAGGGTAACCAATTATACTATTACTGAAATGTCTTTCTATTTACCCATTAAAATGTATAGAAATTTCTATGAATTTACATAATTATACCGTGGTAATTATCTTTAATAGAACATTCTGGAAAATTTTCAAGGATATTGGATATTTTTTAGGACCGAATTATGAATTTAATCAAAAAATTTGAGAACAGCGATAAAGAAAGTATTATTACTGATTCACGATAAAAAAAACCAGCCGATTTATGTAACGATAGTGTTACAAATTATGACCAATAGATTTGAAGTGAAAAACATATCTGGCCAGTTAAATAAACACCAACCTCTCTCTATTTACTTCTAAAAACGAAGTAAAGAAGTATTGTGATCTGGAAAAATTTTGGTTTCCAGATTTTATCACAAATATCCGTTTTGATCATCCCTGAATCCATTTTGACTAGTTTCGGCGTAAGGTCGTATGTATGTTCTCGCATAACTTAAAAATTATTAGCCGTAGAATGTTGAAATATTGAATTTAGCATTGTTGTAGCATTTACTTGTGCACCTCCCCGTTTTTAATTGCAATCAACTTGTCCAAGAAAGCCAAAAAATCCAAAAAAAAAAATTGGATTTTGGACTTTTTCTTAACTGCAGTAATAAGCCTTCATCGAGAGATTTTTAACGAAATATCGTAACTGTTACTTTTTTTCATTGGTTCCGGAGTTATAGCCAAATAAAATTTTAATTACTGAAATATTTGGATCTTACAAGAGGTTGACACATCGGTTCGAATTCCACTTCACTCCTTATTTTAATTTAATTATATTGATTTATTAATAATTATTAACCTCTGATTGTAAAAACAGTTTTACAATAAATAATAATTCAATCACAATAAAAAAAAATATGAAAAAATATCAAAAGTTATTAATGCGATAAAATTCTATATACTTTTCATTTAAAAAAAAAAAATGTGTATATGTAATTTAATATGCGTATAAGGAATTCATGTGGTTTCCACATCAGATTTTTTCTGTTTAGACTCCGGAACCACCGTAAGGTATTACTTCAGAGGATGATACGTATGAATATAAATGCAGTATAGTCTTGTACAGTCTCGAGTCGACCGTTCTTGAGATGTATTGTTAGTCGAAACCCAATCACCAAAAAACACCGTTATTCATGATATATAGTATTATAATCCGTATAAAAAAGTAACTGCGTTTACTAAGACTTAAACGTTAGAACTCTCGACTTCGAAATCAGCTGATTTGCGATACCGATGTAACCAGTCGACCAGTGCTGCGGGCAAATAAACACCACCTACAGAATTTTATTCTCGAAGACAGCAACGGGGATTAAAAAATGTTTTCTATTTTATCTACATACGTGTAATAAAACGGAAGTACAATTCTTAATTTTTATAACTTCATATAAAGTTTTTAATATATTTTCTTGAAGTTATAAGAATTATTTGATTTAAATAAAAACTTTTCTTATAACGTATTTCATTTGTTTTCGTAATTAAAACAAAAACGTCTTCCGATCCTACCCCTCTTTTGTATGTAATAACAATCTATTCAGGAAAAGTATAGGGACAAGGGAAGCAATTTTAGGCCTCAGATTAATAGTAGAAGGAAGATTAAAGAAAAACAAACCGACATACTTGGCGTTTATAGACCTAGAAAAGGCTTTCGATAACGTAGACTGGAATAAAATGTTCGGCATTTAAAAAAAAATTAGGGTTCAAATACAGAGATAGAAGAACAATTGCTAACATGTACAGGAACCAAACAGCAACAATAACAATTGAAGAACATAAGAAAGAAGCCCTAATAAGAAAGGGAGTCCGACAAGGATGTTCCCTATCTCCGTTACTTTTTAATCTTTACATGGAACTAGCAGTTAATGATGTTAAAGAACAATTTAGATTCGGAGTAACAGTACAAGGTGAAAAGATAAAGATGCTACGATTTGCTGATGATATAGTAATTCTAGCCGAGAGTAAAAAGGATTTAGAAGAAACAATGAACGGCATAGATGAAGTCCTACGCAAGAACTATCGCATGAAAATAAATAAGAACAAAACAAAAGTAATGAAATGTAGTAGAAATAACAAAGATGGACCACTGAATGTGAAAATTGGAGGAGAAAAGATTATGGAGGTAGAAGAATTTTGTTATTTGGGAAGTAGAATTACTAAAGATGGATGAAGCAGGAGCGATATAAAATGCCGAATAGCACAAGCTAAACGAGCCTTCAGTAAGAAATATAATTTGTTTACATCAAAAATTAATTTAAATCTCAGGAAAAGATTTTTGAAAGTGTATGTTTGGAGTGTCGCTTTATATGGAAATGAAACTTGGACGATCGGAGTATCTGAGAAGAAAAGATTAGAAGCTTTTGAAATGTGGTGCTATAGGAGAATGTTAAAAATCAGATGGGTGGATAAAGTGACAAATGAAGAGGTATTGCGGCAAATAGATGAAGAAAGAAACATTTGGAAAAATATAGTTAAAAGAAGAGACAGACTTATAGGCCACATACTAAGGCATCCTGGAATAGTCGCTTTAATATTGGAAGGATAGGTAGAAGGGAAAAATTGTGTAGGCAGGCCACGTTTGGAGTATGTAAAACAAATTGTTGGGGATGTAGGATGTAGAGGGTATACTGAAATGAAACGACTAGCACTAGATAGGGAATCTTGGAGAGCTGCATCAAACCAGTCAAATGACTGAAGACAAAAAAACAAAAAAAACAAAAAACAATCTATGTAACGTTTGTATAATGCAAACTTTCTGTGAGAAGAGAGATGGTGATGAGAGGTTAACAAAGAAAATTTCATTATCTTTATTACACACACACACACACACACACACACACACACACACACACACACACACACACACACATATATATATATATATATATATATATATATGCGAAAGTTTATGGCGGTTGTGTCCTTTTGTAACAGCATCACGAGAGAACCAAAGAATATATTTTAGGATACATTCGTATTATTTCAAGGAAGTTTTTAAGCCGTAGATCGAGCCTGCAGCCCCCTCTATGATGAAGTTGTACATTTTTCCTCGTCAAACGTCTATGTACAGTATTTATTATGGTTATTACTATTCCGTTTTGTTTGTAGTTTACTTTTTTTTTTTTTCAAGTATTTGTTAAATCTATGTAATTGTTTTTTAATCGGTATTATTCTCATAACTATTACGATACCGAACATAGCGGTGATTCGGGGGGGGGGGGAGGTGGAACCCCTTGACCGGGTAGTATTGTATATATTATACATAATATATACAGAATGAATCACGAGTTCTTCCGGAATATTCATAACCTATTCTACTCGTGAAAATAATGGAAAAGGTTCGTCCTAAAATGTTTCGTTTGCTAGTGAAAGATTCTGCTCGGATTTCAGCTATCTCTGTTAATGGAAATCGTATTGATATTTTTAAGAACGTTAATTAAAAACCAGAATTAGTGATTTATGGTTTTTGAACTAAAAATCTAATAAAATAGATTCCAGAAGTAGTTTTTGAGAAATCTATGATGAAAACCAATCAATTAGGGTAAAAAACCCTGTTTTTTTTTTTAATGTTTCATTTAACTTTGTTAAATGAGTAATAAACAAGTAAAAGTGTTAATTAAAACTTGTAGAGGATTTAATTTTGTACAGAATGGTGTAAGATAAACTGAATAAAACAAAATACCAAACAAGATTCTAATTTTTCTAACTAGTTAGAAAGATTAGAATTTTATTATTATATTACTGTATTTATTTGAAGCGTTAATATAATAATTAACTTATCATCGTTTTAAAAAAATTATCATGCTATCATGTATTTTCATCTAAAGTATAATGGAGTTGTTTCAAAAAGTCATAACGATTTTTCAACGTACAAAAATAGGCTGTCAGAGATTTTTTCTTACCGCCCACAAATTATGAATCATTTAGGTTATAGAAAATTACAAATTTTAACTCTTAAATTTGTGTTTGCTTTATGAACGTACAATCTTTGCTAATAAGAATAATTATTTATTTTAAAAAACTGACAACACAGCTTAGAAGCTGTATTGTCGCGTACCGGGAAACTCCTACAACCATGGGTTGTTTCTGATTGTATTACACGCACAACTTAATTAAAAATATTTATAATTTATAAATATCCTCTGCGAATAGCTTCCGGGAATTACCGTTCAGGTATTACTTCAGAGAATGAATGAGGATGATATGCGAGTGTAAATGAATTGTAGTCTTGTAAAATTCTTTCCTGAGATGCGTGGTTAATTGAAACCGAACCCCAAAGAACACCGGTATCCACGATCTAGTATACAAATCCGTGTAAAAATCACTGGCTTTATTACGACTTGAACGCTGGAACTCTCGACTTCCAAATCAGCTGATT
This sequence comes from Lycorma delicatula, assembly GCF_047948215.1. Lineage (NCBI taxonomy): Eukaryota > Metazoa > Arthropoda > Insecta > Hemiptera > Fulgoridae > Lycorma > Lycorma delicatula. The sequence goes on along the minus strand of NC_134467.1, from coordinate 14,369,656 downwards.
TGGAAAGACGCGTTCACCACTAGACCAACCCGATGGGTTCTACTTTTTTTTATACTATATATTATTCATTAATTTATTTCTACAGCTTAATTTTTGTTTTTTTTTTTTGTCTATCTATTTATACCTCCTCCCCTAAGTCGGTCCCACAGTTAACTATAACGCAGTCCAAGGGAGTGTCCTTTAACTCTAACGGCCCTTCTCGCCCGTTAGCTGAACATCCGGTACGGCAGGTCGGCCCGTCGGTTAGATCTTTTACTTTACGCCTGACTCTAACCCCCAGCGAGGAGCCTCCAGATCCAGCAATGACGTAACCTTCATCGCCACTCTACGGGCCGGGTCTCCGCCCTGTCACCTTTTTTTTTTTTTTTTTTTTTTTTTTTTTTTCTCTCAGCTCCCCTGGGCCGGACCGACTTGTTGGTATTACGCCGCCCAGGGGAGTGTCTTTAAACTAGGCCTCCCCACCTACCGGCTATATACCGGCAAGGCAGGTCGGCCTACCGGTTAGCTCTTTTTGAGAGTTCTTTATCAATATTGGCCCCTTGGGGACCCAAAAGGGCAATACTAATACACCACGCCAGACCCAGTTCGCCGCGACGCGGTACCGGGTCCCTTCAGTATTCAGTGTGCTCTTGCCTGACTGTTACCCGTGGAGTCCTTGGTGGCTCATCAGTGCCAACACACCGCAGCATGCTGGACCTCACCAGCAAGGCTGTCCACCCAGTCCTATTCTAGCCAACACCTTGTCTTCTCTCATCGGAGTATTTCTGTAGAACGACTTGTCTAACAAAACTAGCAAAATTATTCCAGTTTGACTCGCTTCTTAGCATGTAGTCTATTGTTGTCTCTGGAGTTATACCTGTGAGTGCCTTACTATGTCTAAGTGTGTCCCACCTATTGCACTCAAAAAAGGTGTGCTCAGCATCATCTATCTCGTTGCAGTAGTTGCAAATCGGTTCTTCTCTCTTGCCTATTTTGTGCAGGTAGTTATTGAAGGAACCATGTCCTGTAAAAAACTGCGATAGGTGATGATCAACCTCACCAAATCTTCTCGACAACCACGGCTTGATGTTGGGGATGAGGGTTCTCGTCCATCGACCCACAGCTTCCTGCGACCATCTTTCCTGCCAGATATTATAAACGGCATCCCTGACCTCTTGTTCTGGCTTGCCTTGTGCCCTCTCCACCCTCTTTTTTGCGATTAGGTCAATAGGAGGTGTACCCGATAACACGCACAGGGCGGCATAGGACACTGTCCTGTATGCGGACACAACACCTAGGAGCACACACCTGTGCGTCCTCGCCAGTCTCTCTTTGTTGCGCCTGATGGCGATAGAGCGCCACCAGGCCGGAACGGCATACATAAGCGAAGACACGACGGTGGTCGCCAGTAAACGGCGCTTTGAGGCCCGAGGGGCATTCTGCGATGACATAATGATGTTTAGACTTTTTATCATCCTTTCTGCCTTGTTGCATACATTGACTATGTGCTCGGTGTATCTACCGTTTTTCTGGAGGATAACTCCTAAGTACTTGATGTTATTCGCTTCTTCTATAGCATGACCGTTGATGGAAATATTGAACGGTTCTAGCACTCTTCTACCCGTAAAGGCAATACACCGGCATTTTTCCGTAGACAGTTGCAGACCCATGGACCTCAACCACTCCTGTATAGTGTCGATGGCCGCATACACCCTCTCCCGCACCTCCAAGACCGTCCTTCCCTCTACGAGGACTGCAAGGTCATCTGCATAAGCCAGCACCTGAACGCCGACAGGAAACTCCTTCTGAAGGAGTTCATCTATAATCACCAGCCACAACAACGGCCCCAAAACAGAGCCCTGCGGAACTCCACCGTGCATTTGAAAATGTACTGTTTATCCTGTGCTTCCACCAGACATCCTCTGTTGGACAAGTAACATTCAATTTGCCTACGCAGGTACGGGCTGAGGCCCCTAGCCGCAATTGCGTCATTAATATGACCCCAACCAATAGCCCCGAACGCGTTTTTTATGTCTAGTGATAGCATCAGTGGAATTCTCCTGGTTCGCCAAGTGCCGCCCTGTCACCTGTGACGTCATAACGTAACATGTGATTACAAGAGCATTTTTTTTGTGGAGGGGATGCCATTTTGAAAATATTATTACTATTTAATCGTTAACAAATGTGACTACCAAAAATATACCATCTTGTTCGACGCCCTCTCCCCGTCGATTTTTTAAATTGAAAAATAAGTGACATCAATGCCCCATATACAGAAGTAATCTGACTTAAGTTTGATCAAAATCGGTCCAGTAGTTCTGTATATGATTTAGGTGTCGGCTGATTTAGAAGCTGACACCTTACATACACACGTATATACGAACAAAAGGGAAATTTCCATCCGTTTTTTTTTTGGGTTCCTTAGGTGTCAAAACGTCGAAATCCGGTGAAAACCGCGTATTCCCGTATCGGCGTACAATGCGTTTCCTTATAGAGCTATACCGCTATCTAGACGGGAAATTAAAAATAACACTGTTTACACCTTTAACAAACAGTTGTTCCAATAACTCAATATTTCGATTAATTTGAAAAGGTATTCCTTAAGATACTTCCACTGTCATCGTTAATAAAAATTACTGTACGATTTAAAAACAAACTAATATAAACCCTGCATTTTCAACATCCGATTATGTACATAAATATATATGTTATAACGATTTCCCTTGATCCATCCAGGCAAATTTTGGAGTAGGTTGTTTTTTTATTATCCTTGAAATGGTAAATTAACCGATCTTTGCCAGTATTTGCATAATGTATTATTAGGAATCGATCTGAATAAAAAACTGATATATGTACGATAAAGATTATTAAAATTTGATATAGTACATTCGAAAATCCCTCCTCCCGTTTCGTTTTTTACTTATTTACACGTACATAATCCGCAAACATTCGGATGAGTGAAGGTTGTACAGTTCATAGACCTATAATTTACTCGTACAATAAAAATAATAATAGGGAGGGATATTACTTAAAATTATGTTGGCAGCATTGTTTATAATTTTATAGTACGTACGTATATAATACAGTATAAGTTACTGTTGTGTAGTTATACGGTTAACGTAGTCGAATAATAGCAGTACTAAGCCTGCAGGTACAGTTGTACCAACTTTAATTGAACGTAAAATTATATCCCTACCGATTACTTTACGGTATTATTTCACGCCGTATTTTTATTCGCCGCTAACTGATGTACGCCGATTCGCATGAAATGTTTCTTTGATGTGCGTTGATCTCATTGCCCCTACTATGTTTTTATTGTTTTATTGTCGATTTTTGGATGAAATAAAAATCCTAACTGGGAATTTTATCAATGTTAATACAATAAATAATTTGATATATATATATATATATGTCTCACAAAGGAAAGGAAAACATTTCAGGATATCTGCATGTAAAAATAAAGAGAAATGTTTATTTAAATACCGATCCTGAAACGGATCCATAATGTATGAATTTTCGTTTCTTAATATTTTTTATATAAAATAATAAAATTTAACTATTAAACAACCGCCTATTTAATTAATTTTTTTGTCTGTTTATTCATTTATTACTTTCCCGTCTAGATAGCGCTATAGCTTTAGAAGGGAACTGTAATCGGTCCAATTTGGGCATATACGGTTTTCAGGGGATCTTGACGTTTTGACACCTTCTTTCTTTCTTTCTTCTTTCTTTCTTTTTCCTGTTTAGCCTCCGGTAACTACCGTTTTAGATAATACTTCAGAGGATGATATGTATGAGTGTAAATGAAGTGCAGTCTTGTACATTCTCAGTCCGACCATTCCTGAGATGTGTGGTTAATTGAAACCCAACCACCAAAGAACACCGGTAACCACGATCTAGGTTTTGACACCTAAGAAACCGAAAAAAAACCGGATGGAAATTTTCCTGTTTTCGGTGGGGTTTTTTTTTTTTTGTTTTCGATGAGTTAGAGTATCCCCCACAAATGGGGGAGTGTCGAACTCTTCCGGGTTCGCGGCTAGATGTTGTTGAAAGCGTATGTGTGCCCACACCCTACCGTCTAAAACTCCTGTCTTACCGCTGAGGTTGGTCCTACTTTTTAGGATTACACAACCTTAGCGGGTGTCTTGACTCAAACCTCCCGGGGACCCTCAGGATTCGGCAATGCCGTGTCCCATGGAGGTCCTCCCTGTCGGCCGGGACTCGGTCCATTTTATTATCGTGTGTCTAACGGTCACCCTACCGTGAGGTTAAGCTCCGGCCCGCACTCGGTCTTTTGTTTCCCCGAGCACGAGGGGTCCCGCCTACCAAAAGCGGTCCGCCTACCAAACAGTTCCTACTCGCCGTCCCATTCCCTGATCTCTCTTTCTTTAGTACCGATAATCTTAGTATCATGTTTACCGCTAATTACCGATTACGCCTTCCTGTCATCATGAACATTACCGTCTCTTCCGGAATTAGCCTCGCTAGACCCAGATCTTGTCTGAATTCGTCCCGCCTATTACATGAGTAAATCGTATTTCCGACCGAATAAAAGTCGTCGGAATATCTGGGATATCTTGGGATTTCGCGCTTGCCGAACCGGTGTAGGTAGGCCCCGTCAACAACTGGGAGAGAGATAGAAGCCCACCTCACCAAATCCCCTCTGCACCGTACGCCAACATCCGGTATAATTCTTCTAGTCCAACTACCTTTTCTTAAGACCTCCCACGAAGTTTATAAATCAGCAAATAAAAGTCTTCTAGCCTAGTTCTTGACCCACCGGGTCGATCTAGTGGTGAACGCGTCTTCCAAAATCAGTTGATTTGGAAGTCGAGAGTTCCAGCGTTCAAGTTCTAGTAAAGTCAGTTATTTTTACACGGATTTGAATACTAGATCGTGGATACCGGTGTTCTTTGGTAGTCGGGTTTCAATTAACTACACATCTCAGGAACGGTCAAACTGAGACTGTACAAGACTACACTTCATTTACACTCATACATTTCATCATCTGAAGTATTATCTGAACAGTAGTTACCGGAGGCTAAAACAGGAAAAAATAAGCCTAGTTCTTGGACATTCCATTATAAATCCTCTGCAACAGACTCTAAATAATCTCATACCACCCGAACTACTGTACCGATTTTAATATAACTTGGTCAAATTACTTCTATATAATTGATGCCATTAAATTTTCAACTTAAATGGTCAATGGGCAAGGCTATAGATAGACAAGATCACCCTTAGAATCTCGAGATTTCGCCTAATTAATGTCATGTTTTTCTTAGGTAGATTTGTTAACAATTTTTGTAAAAAAAAAATGGTGTAGTCGTATTTTTAGTTGTATTTTTTTTAAATTTAAATATATTCATTTATTAATAATTATTAACTGCTGATTAAAAAAAAATATTTAAAAAAAATCAGAAATTTTTAGTGATAAAACTTTCAGTACTTTTCATTTAAAAAACAATTTATATATGTAATTTAATAGGCATAAAAAGGAGGTCATATGGTGTCCACATCAGATTTTTTGTAAAAAAAAAACCATGGAGTTCTTTTGTAATTCATTCCGACCACTTTGGGTCAAGTTTACATAGTTTTGACTTCTTTTTTTTTTCCCAAAAGATTTTCATTCTTTTGCTCTGTTGTTATTGTTATCGCCATTATTTCGTGTATCTATTCAGGTTTATACCGTTCTTTTTCTTTCTCTCTAGAAACGTTTTGGATTCTCGAATCACTTTTCTAAATTTATCTCTGTCTTTACACAGATCCAAATAGAGATCGTTAATGTTTTTATATCCGTTTCTATCTCTTTAACCGGTGGTTCTTTACGGTTCTGTTTAAGTAAAAATTAAATATTAGTTTTGTCCATCTACGGTTCTTCATTCTGCATATTGCAGTTCATAAAACTTTAATTTTCTTTTCCGGATTGAGTCCTCTATGTTTTTCTGTTTTATTTAACGCTAAAAAACCGAAATAACTTACTTTCCGACCCGTAGAACCAATTAAAATCAATTTCAGTGCGTATAAATATTAAATAAATAGAATTACGATAGGAAAACTATTAAAAAATATTATTTTTCTTTACATAATTTTGCATATATTATTTATACAACTCATTAAAAAATATGAAAAAAAATCTAAAGATATTTAAACACTGTACGAGTAATATTTATCCTGTAAAAGAATAATTATATTGTAAATGAGCTGTTAATTTATTAAAATATACAACAACGAAAGCATAATAAAGAGCTTTCTTTAAAGCTGAAGAAGGAAGTATTTTGCTTTGTAATGCAAAAACAGTTCTGTTCTCTGGTATTTTAAGTCGACATGGTGCAATATAACTTTTCTTTTCAGGAATAATAACTACTTTTTGTTATTACATATATATATATATATATATATATATATATATATATGTATAAACAAAGGTAGACAATTCATAAAAGCATAAACTCATAAATAGATTAGAATTTTTGTAATAAATATCTCATCTACATGGTTCATACTTTTGCGGGCGCCAAACTACGATTTCAGAACATATTTTCGTATTTTGAAAACTCATTCTGAAATAGAAAATAATTTCTTTTGTCTAATATAATACAATTTTAATCCCCCTAAACAAATTATATAAAAAAACAAAACACACACACACACACACACACACATATGAAGGAGTTAATAAACTATAGGAACCAGTAGTTTCGCCGTCCGAGGACCACGTTAAATATTTTGGATTCATTTCTTCTTTTTGTTGGACGTTTTCTTCCTGTTCTTTATTCTTTCGCTCTGTTTTTGCTTTCTACCTTTTAATCAAACGTGTCTCTCTTTAAAATCTTCAACCAATTTTCCGGAATATTGTTCAATCTTGTACTATTTCTCCAGATATTTTCATTTATTTTAGATCTTTTTAACCACTGAGGTCCATTAATTTCCGTTCTTTTTGTTTAAATGTAGTTGATAATTTGTTTTGCGAGCCTGTGATTCGTTCTCAGAAAGTCGTAGAAGAATTTGGCTCTTACTTTAGCGATGGAATCTGATATTGTTTTATATAAGATGCCGAATAGCACAGGCGAAACGAACCTTCAGTCAGAAATATAATTTGTTTACATCAAAAATTAATTTAAACATCAGGAAAAGTGTTTTGAAAGTATAAGTTTGGAGTGTCGCTTTATATGGAAGTGAAACTTGGACGATCGGAGTATCTGAGAAGAAAAGATTAGAAGCTTTTGAAATGCGGTGCTATAGGAGAATGTTAAAAATCAGACGGGTGGATAAAGTGACAAATGAAGAGGTATTGCGGCAAATAGATGAAGAAAGAAGCATTTGGAAAAATATAGTTAAAAGAAGAGACAGACTTATAGGCCACATATTAAGGCATCTTGAAATAGTGTCTTTAATATTGGAAGGACAGGTAGAAGGAAAAAATTGTGTAGGTAGGCAACGTTTGGAATATGTAAAACAAATTGTTAGGGATGTAGGATGTAGGGGGTATGCCGAAATGAAAAGACTAGCACTAGATAGGGACTCTTGGAGAGCTGCATCAAACCGGTCAAATGACTGAAGACAAAAAAAAGGAACCATTAATATGAAATTTAATCCTCAAAACGACCTTATTTTTGATACGAGTCCATCAGACTCTCTTCTACGGGAGATAACTTAAAAAAATAAAAAATAAATGAAAAGGGTACAATTGTAAAATATCAATTTGAAGAGCATTAAAAAACAAACGTTTTTAACGTAAAAAAACTTTAAATACAGCTTACGAAGGGACTCCTGAAGATTTCCTGATGGCGACTCCAGAATCAGCAGCTTATATTAATTTGTATATAATTAATGTTCCGTCTTTGTGCCATAAGCCGAATAAATAAATTTAAATTACGATAATCTTACCCAAAAATGGTGGGCTACATAACTAACTTTAAAAGTGAATTACAGTACACACCCAAAGTAATGGTCTCTTAAGTTTAGTAACACGTTTTGAGGTAAAAATGTTTGTTAAATTTTATTAAGGGGGATACGGAATTGAATACAAGATGGTGGATACCGGTGTTCTTTGGTGGTTGGGGTTCAATTAACCACCCTCAAAAATGAATGACTCTCCCCGTAACGTAAGGATTCAAACGAGAGGTCATTCATCAAAGTCGGTTCGGTCGTTGAGCTGCTACGGTGGAACAAACAAACATACATACAGCCGAAAAACATTACTCCTTTTTGGGTAGTCTTGTAAAAAGAAGAAATTTCATTTAGCAACGATCTACAAATTTTTTTTTTAATATTTCGAGTTAAATTAAACATATTTTAAAGAATCGATAAATTAAAAAAAATTCGATGTAGAAACCACATGACTTCCTTGTACGCCTATTAAATTACATATACACATTTTTAAAAGTACATAAAATTTTATTTCATTAATAACTTCTGATATTTTTTTCATTTTTTTTATTGTTATTGAATTATTATTTATTGTAATTTATTTTTACAATCAGGTGGTTGATTATTAATAAATCTATATATTTAAATTTAAAAAAAAGTTAAAAAAAGTAGATGAAATGTGTATCGAACTGATGTAGCTTCCCCTCGTAAGACCAATTATTTCATTAATTTAAATTTTATTTAGCTACAACTCTGTAACCGATGAAAATAAGTACCACTTAAGATATATAGTAATTTTATTTTTACAATCACAGGTTAATAATTATTAATAAATTAATATACTTAAATTAAAAAAAAAGGTTAAAAAAAGAGATGAAGTGTGATTCGAACTGATGTGCCTTCCCCTTGTAAGATCCAAATATTTCGTTAATGCCTTGCAAAATCCAAATATTTCATTAATTAAAATTTCATTTGGCTATAACTCTGGAACCGGCGAAAATAAACTGCACTAATGATATATTACTGAAAAGCTCTCGAAGGGTGGTTATTACTGCAGTTACGAAAAAGTCCAAAATCCACCGATTATAATTGGAGGATTCGGTAATTGAAAAGTACTAATAATAATTGGAGCACCAGACATAAAATTCCCGCGAATAAATAACATAAGATTATGACTTATACCCCCATCAATTATCTTATTAATTTCAAAATAAATTGTAGCATCAGGATCGAAAACCCACCGGGTTGGTCTAGTGGTAAACGCGTCTTTCCAAATCAGCTGATTTGGAAGTCGAAAGTTCCAGCGTTCGATTCCTAGTAAAGTCAGTTATTTTTACACGGATTTGAATACTAGATCGTGGATACCGGTGTTCTTTGGTGGTTGGGTTTCAATTAACCAGACATCTCAGGAACGGTACAACCTGAGAATGTACAAGACTGCACATCACTTACACTCAACTCACAATACTTCGTACGAGGAAAAAAAATTATTATAATTATCTTTGTTATTATTAATGGAGTTTTTTTTTTTTTAATGACATTTGTAGCGTACGAAAAATGCCATCCCTAACCGGAATTCGAACCCAGGACCTTCAAATGAAAGAACGAAACGCTACCACTCCGCAACGAATATAGTATATACGAATGTAGTATATAAGAGCGACTAAATATGACTTTTACGAGTGTAATATTTCGGACACCGCCAGAAAAAATAATCGGCTCCCCGCATATTTATGCCGACGATATTTAATAATATTTTCTGCTTTGCCATGTTTATTGCGTACAACGTAACAACTGAGGTGCGCATAATCGACTGTATCGCCTTCACACAACGCGATCTATCAATGGCGTTGACAAGAGTACGTTATATGGAATTTGTTTACGAGCGTATGACTCATGGAACATATACCACCATCACACTAACAAATCGTTTCACATAACACTCATCGTTCAAGTAACATAATTCAAGACATGTAGGTATGCGGATTTCGCTCTCTCTCTCTCTCTCCCCGACAAATACGCATATATATATTCTATGAAACGCACACGTTCTCACAGCACACACATACACATACATACACACCCAGGTCATATGCTCTTCGATTTAGTTACAATAACCTTTTATAAAATTCACACGGTCCTGGCTTAAGGACAAATACGTGGCATATTTGGTCGCGTCGCATATATGTACATATTACGTACAATATATTGTGCCACCGAAATACCTTATTGCTGTTCAAATTTTTTTAATGCTTATTCGATAACGTATTTACAGTCTTTAAATTTTTTTAAAAAGATTACAGGGTCAACTGCTACGGTCGTTAGCCCAAATTGGAAATTTATAGCGCATGAAAAATGACATGCCTAATCTGGGGATTCGAACCCGGGACCTCCCGATGAAAAGCCGAGACTCAACCCTTCCGCCACGGAGATCAGCAAGATATATTTTAAAACAAAAATAAATAAATAAATAAAATTAAAAATAAATCGATCGGGACGTTAAACTACATTACATTTTCGTATATGATTTTTTGATTTTGATTAAACTTATATATATATATATATATATATATATACTAGCAGACCCGGCAATGCTTCGCTATTGTTAGATTTGAGTGTGTATATATATATATATATGGCATACATTAAATGAACACCACAATTGAAAGTTTGATAAAATATTAACAAAATGAACATTACGGAATTTCACAAAATTCCCACAATTTCCCATTTCCCTTTCACCGTTTTCTCCTATTCCTCTCCCTTTCCCTTTCCTTCCAACATTTCTTTTTCCCTCATTTCCTTTTCCCCTTTTTTAATAAAAAAAAAACAAAAAAAAACTATCAGAATCAACTGAATTGAACAGTAAAAATACTTATTGTAAATCCTTATTTCCCCCTTTGCCGTTTTTATCCTTTCCCCATTTCCATTTACTTTCCCCGTTTCCCCCTTCCCTTTTTCAATTTTCCCTTTCCCCATTTTTCTCCCCGCGCGTAAATCAGTACAATAGTTTTTTAGTCTATAGCGGACACATCGGAAACACTGAAATGGAATCGTAAAATATTTAGTATAGCGAGTGTTGCTTTTACGTCCAACAGATGTTTTTCAAAAAAAGCATGTTTTTACCTGTCACATTTGTGACATCTTAGATATACAAATAGTAGGTAAATAAAAACACGCGCGTATTGGAATGCAACGTTGTGTCAAAATTTCAAAGCAATCGGTGAAGAACTATCGGAGATTTAAGATTTTTAACAAACGAACATTTAGATTTTTATTTATATAGATATATATAGAAATGAATGTTTGTCTCATGCTTTTTTATACCGTTCATCCGATTGCGATGAAACTTTGATGAGTTGGACGCACGCCCGTGAAGGTTTCTGAATTACTTTGGACCCGTTAGATGGCGCTGGGGGTTAAGATATTTAGAAAAATTGTATTTATGGCCCGATCTGGCTTATATTCAGAATATATATTAGTTACGTCAAAAAAATATTTGAAAAAATTATACCCGCTAGGTGGCGCAGGTGTCGAGATATTTACGAAACAAACAAATATACAAACAGACTTTCTTGTTATATATATATATATATATATATATATAAAGGCAATGTTCGTATGTGTGTCCGCCATAGACTAAAAAAGTATTGGCTCGATTTATGCGCGGGAAAAACGGAAAAAGTGAAAAGTGGCAGGGGAAAAGACAGAATTGAAAAAGGAAAAAGTGAAAGAATAAATTTTGCGAAGTTCCGTAATGTTCATTTTGTTAATATTTTATAAAACTTTTAATTTTGTGGTTTAATCTATATATATACATACTCAAACCTAGCAATAGCGAAGCATTGCCGGGTCTGCTGTGTAAAAAGGAAACTGGTGTTTATGTGATAAATAATTATTAAGATTTATTATGCACAACAAAACCACAGGAAGTTATCTTGTTACAAATTAATTCAAGGATACACTTTGTTGAACTAAATATCCTCAACAAGGAACTAAAAGGATTTCATCTATAATAAAATCCGTATAACTTACAGAGTGATTTTTATTGTTTTAAAAAAAAAATCATAGAAAAAATGTAACTATTCCATTAAAATCATAAATATTTTACAACAGCTTTTTGTCGAGTTCTTTATAATCGGCATAAAAAATAAAAATAAAAAACTCGCGCAGTTCTGCGTAAGAAAACAGTCTTTTAGATTCCAACACCCTCACTATTTCGCAGTCCGAAACGCTCTGAATTTTATAGTAAAATATATATGTTCGATTAACGATTAGACCCTGCAAATAAGCATAAAGTTAAAAAAAAAAAAAAAAGACTGATATTTTAAGCCTAATCAGCCGCATTCTTTTTTGGGACTTAAAAGTTTATTTATCGGATTAATTGAACCCAGCACGATTTGTTCCGTGTTATTAAAATAAGACTAAATAAAAAATCAGTTTACTACAAAAAAAAAGTACTGTGATATCCATCCAAGCAGCATCTTCTACAAATTTCTATAATTTTTACGTTCATGGTATCATAGTTCTAGAGTTACTCAGGCAAAAGGAAAGAATGGGGCAATCAATAAAAAAAAAAAGAAAAGAGTATGGGTTTTTTATTCCATTTCTGGACGTTTCATGACCCAGGTACCCCAAAAAAAAAAAAATAATAATGTGACAGAAGGTAATATTCGTACGTATGTTGGCGTACTTAAAGCTTAATAACTTTTGGCTGGATAAATCGGTTTTATGAAATTTTATATAGATTCGTATAAGGGGTAGTTTGTTGGTAAAATTGGCTGGCTGTATGCTTATTCTAAGATAGGCGTTTTGGCACGTAGTCCTGGTTAACTAAGATATTCAATGCTTGAAGGTTTAATAAAACGTTAACAAAATGAACATTACCCACCGGGGTGGTCTAGTGGTGAACGCGTCTTCCTAAATCAGCTGATTTGGAAGTCGAGAGTTCCAGCGTTCAAGTCCTAGTAAAGCCAGTTATTTTTACACGGACTTGAATACTAGATCGTGGATACCGGTGTTCTTTGGTGGTTGGGTTTCAATTAACCATACATCTCAGGAACGGTCGAACTGAGAATGTACAAGACTACACTTCATTCACACTCATACATTTCATCCTCTGAAGTATTATCTAAACGGTAGTTACCGGAGGCTAAACAGGAAAAGAAAGAAAATGAACATTACGGAATTTCACAAAATTCCCACATTTTCCCATTTCCCTTTAATGAATTTCCCATTTCCCATCACAATGAATTCAGCGGACTGATCCGCAGCTCCATCACAGTGGTGGAACTGCAGTGTGGGAGTGTGGCATTGACCTCGCTCCCAAAAGCGGACCAGAATAGAGAGAAAAATAGAATATATTTTCATTAGAGGTTAATCTGTTTCTAGATTTTGAAATAAATCAAGAGGACTTTAGTAAATTCAAGGGCAAAATTGTCCATCAAAACTTTATTTTCTTGGTATGAGGATAGTATTTTTGATATTTAAATATGCAATAAAGTAATGATCTTAGTGCGTAGTCTACTTGAAGTTAGAAATAGGAAGATTTTTTTTAGTTTTAAAGGAAGGCGCAGGGATCGCGGTTTCGCGAATCGGTTAATTTGATAGTTGAGAATTGTAAGTTACGGTAAGTGGTCCGAGGTGAAAGAGACCATAAAAAGATCGGGTAAATTCGCTGATGGAAAAGTCTGCCGACGCATTTGTATCGGTGGCATCCTGACAGCGGCAAAACTCATGATCGTTTTCTGTTATCAAGTTTAGAGGGTCTAAAAGACGACCTCCGGTAATGCCTATCAGAGCTCTCTCTCTTTTTCCTGTTTAGCTTCCGGTAACTACCGTTTAGATAATACTTCAGAGGATGATATGTATGAGTGTAAATGAAGTATAGTCTTGTACATTCTCAGTTTGACCGTTCCTGAGATGTGTGGTTAATTGAAACCCGACCACCAAAGAACACCGGTATCCACGATCTAGTATTCAAACCCGTATAAAAATAACTGGCTTTACTAGGACTTGAACGCTGAAATTCTCGGCTTCCAAATCAGCTGATTTGGGAAGACGTGTTAACCACTAGTCCAACCCGATGGGTAAAAAAAAAAGGAATGGCTACCCGGATTGTCATAGCTCGATATCTTCTCCTACGGGAATCAGGATGGTAAAATTTTCGGGTTAATATCTCCTGAAGGTGAAGTTGGGTCAATTTTCACAGTTTTGCAAACATAACCCCAATTTATATTAAGTTAAAAAAAAATTCCCTAAATTATTCCCTTTCCCCAAAAATCGAAAAAATTATCTTTTTATTTATTTCACATTTTTTTAATGTCTTCCTAGATAAAACAGTAGTGCAAGCGACCTAAAAATAATACTTTGGGTACAATATTAGAAGCGGGGAAGCTGATAAAATTAAAAAAAATATAGTTTTTTTATTTTTTTAAAATATTTTTGGTTTATTTTCACGTATCATTATTTTTCCATTATATATGATAAATAACTAATGCCAGAAAAGTATAACAACTTTGTTATCGACTCTTTTTTCCGATAAATTTCAAAATATAAATAGTTTAAATAATTTTCTAAATTTTTGTGTCGCCTTCAAATATAAATAAAATTTTCATTTTCTAAACAACACGAAATAATATTTTAAATATAACTATAAAGGACATGAGAAAAACAAATTTTTTTACAGTGTGTTTGTTATATATACATAATAAATTCTGTGAAAATATAAATAAAAACAAAATAACGTAAAATTTATGAAATAAATATCCTCAAAAAAAACAAAAAAACAATAAATTAAACGTGTTTTAATAAGAAATAACAATGATAATATATTTTGATTTAAAAACATCTTCAAAAAAAATGAAAAGAAATATTTCTGAAGTAAAAAATATAATTAATTATATTTACATATAATTGGTATAATTACAACAAGGTTATATTGATAATTATAAATAACAAAAATTGCAAAAAAATATTTCAAGTTAATGTTACAACAGTTTATAGTATTGTTATTAATACAATGAATATTTCCATACATATGCACGCACGCGCACGGACACGCTGTCGTATATAAATAAAAAACTAAACATTTCTACATTGAAAAATATTTCGCTTAATGATAGAAAAATTACAACTTTGATTTGTGTACTAGTTAAAACATATAAACCACTGAACCGATCTGGATTTATGTATTACTTTATACTATAATTTTTATTAAATACTAGCAGATCCGGCAATACTTCGCTATTGCTAGAGGATGATTCAGGAGGATAGGGCAATACTTTGACAACTCATTCTAGAGGCTAAAAATAAGAAAAAAGTTCATATAAACATAGATCCGAAAACACTTCGTTAGCGAGTTATACAGGGTGATAGATTTCGCTCGAGTTTCACTTCCTCCGGGTAAATTAAGGCTTTCTGAAATTCTGTGAAGGTCAATTAAGGGGCAAATTCAATTTTTTCTTATGGTTTTTTAGCTGGGAAATCGAAAACAATAGGTCCCAGAACTGTATCTCTCTTAGTTTATAAGATATCCCGTGTAAAACGCCAAAAATAGGTTCAAAAAACACATTTTTTTACGTTTGATGCACAATAACGTTGTTAAATTGACTATAAATCATACATTTTTTAATCATAAATTGTAGAGAATTTAATTATAAGAAGATTGATGAAAATAATGTCAACAGAAAACAAATAAAATTTTAAACATGTCGACTTTTATTAACAACAAGACAGATTAATTTTTAACAGATTGAAAAAACTTTTTCGTTATGTAAAGTAGAAAATAACTGGAGGAAGAAAGAATACTTACTGTTTTTTTATGATAATGATAAAATGCAGCTTACAAGTAGTATTTCATGTGGTTTAATATATTTCAAAAATGCTATCGTTGTGTTCAGTGCACTTTTCAACGCGTTCTACTAGATTTTGTGTCGCCAGTCTAACGGTATCTTTTGCGTTCCTTGATTATAGCTGCAGCGTTGAGAATGCGAGCAATCGGTTCATCGCGTGTGTGTACTTTTTGCTTGTAAACCTCATTTTTCAACCGTTTCCACAAACAATAATCCAACGGAGGGAGATCATCTCGGTGGCCAATTAACCGGGCCTCCAAGTCCTATCCATTTACCCGCAAACTTTTCATCAAGACATTGCCTTTCTTCATTAGTGAAATGTGTAGGAGCTTGTTAATAAGAGTCGACATGTTTAAAATTTTGTTTTCTGTTGACATTATTTTCATCAATCTTCTTATAATTAAATTCTCTACAATTTATGATTAAAAAATGTATGATTTATTGCCAATTTAACAACTTTATTGTACGTTAAACGTAAAAAAATGTGTTTTTTGAACCTATTTTTGGCGTTTTACACGGGATATGTTAGAAAATAAGAGATACAGTTCTGGTCCTATTTTTTTTCGATTTCCCAACTCAAAACCCATAAGAAACAATTGAATTTGCCCTTTAATTGACCTTCTCAGAATTTTAGAAAGCCTTAATTTACCCGGAGAAACAGAAACTAGGGCGAAATCTTTCAACCTGTATAACTCGCTAACGAACCGTTTTCGGACGTATGTTTATATGACCTTTTTTCTTATTTTTAGCCTCTAGAATGACTTTTCAAAGTATTGCCTTATCCTCCTGTATATATGTATTTATATATAGATTAAATGAGCGTAATTTAAAGCTGAAACATTAAAAAACTGAACATTACGGAACTTTACAAAATTTAACCTTTCCCTTTTCCCCTTTTTCCTGCGCGTAAATCGGTCCAGCAATTTTTTAGTTTACAGCGTACACACATTGCAACATTGCCTTCTATATATATATATATATATATATATATATATATATATATATATAGAAGAAGAAAGACTGTTTGTATATTTGTTTGTTTGTTTCATAAACAACTTGACCCCAGCGCCACCTAACGGGTCCATTTTTCACAAAAATACTGATTTTTCTCGTAAGTTATATTCTGAATTGAGCAAAATCGGTCTATAAATATAATTTTTCTAAATATCTCAACCCAAGCGCGATCTAGCGGATCCATCTTTTGCCGAGGGATTTCTTTCCATGTGTGTAACACATATTCCGAATATGAGTCAAATCGGACCATAAATACAATTTTTCGAAATATCTCGACCCCGGCGCCACCTAGCGGGTCCAAACTAATTCAGAAATGCTTCCTTGGCATGCGTCCAACCATTCCCCAAAGTTTCATCGCGATCGGATGAATGGTATATGATCTTATACGGGACAAAGATTTTTACATATATATATATATATATATATAATTTAAATAAAAATTATATAAAATTACACTATATATTTTTAACAGAAAGATTTATTTAATTGTAAAGCTTTATTTAATGCACCAAATTTCGTTTTCACTCCGTAACTAAGTTAATTTTTTATTTACTGCACCAAATTTCGTTTTCACTCCGTAACTAAGTTAATTTTTATAAGTGGAAGACGATGAATTCACGCAAATAAAAGAAAACACAATTACTTAAAAATTCGATAAATCAAAAATTTAATTTACTTTTCAAAAAAAAAAATAGTTTAAATCACATTGTTTGAACGTGATGGTGGATGGGGGGGGGGGGGTAAAATGAATTTTCTTTACGTTTTGATGTATGAAGTGAACGAAAATATCATTCACTTAAATTGTGGTTTCCTAATATACTTATAGCCTACGTATAAATTTATGCGACTCAAAAATCTTCAAAATTTCTAAATTAATTTGATTGGAAATTAAATATATTCTAGTAATGTGTTCCCGAAATTGTGATGTAAAAATTTGATTAAGACTGGTCGAGTCATTATTAAGTTATTCTCAATTTAAAGCTGAAATTTTGTGGCTAAAAAATCTCCAAATCTACTAAATCAATTTCATTAAAATTTAGATATTCTTTAATAGTATATCTGAAGTTGTGCATGTAAAAATTTGATTAAGACTCGACCAAGTCGAGTCTTTATCGGTCAAGTCGAGAATTTATTGGTCGAGTAGTTTTTAAATTACGCTCAATTTAAAATCGAAAGGATTTGAGCGTGGTTCGTTACGATGCTGAAAGTTGGAACGTTGATGCTTCTTTATCTGCGAAACCAAATTAAATTAAGGAAAACTGGGTCTTCTTTCAAGAGTTTTTTTAAAAACGTATTTCAAAATATTTTCGATCTCCGTGGCGAAGTGGTAGAATCTCGGCTTTTCAGCCAGAGGTTCCGAGTTTGAATCGCGGTTAGCCATAGTACATTTTCGTATACAACATTCTTTTGTAAGCTTGTGTGGTGAATTAATTCATCAATAAAAAAAAACCTTTTCGTTAGGTAGATGAAACTGTATTTTTTTTCCAACGAACTTGAGATATTTTAATACGAGACACATTTCAAGTATTTTGTTAGAAAGATTTAAGGTAATTTTTTTTAACGAAAATTCCCGAATTGTCATAAATTTAAAGCGTTCATTTTATCTTTAGCATACCTTTAGTAACCGGCTAGGTGATAAGAATTTAGGTAGCATTTAAACTTAACAGTAATTTACTAAATTAACGTCAGATAACTCTGCTAGTTCATAGAATGTATAGTTCAAGATCAACCTTATCAGTGTGTAAGCTCTATTGTAATAACGCATTTGTTTTTTAACGATAGTTGGAAATGAAATGACCTTAAAGAAAGAATTTGCTGTTACCGAGGTAATAACCTCATTGTTCGACATAATGTAGAAAATAATCTAGATTAATTAATCATCGATGAACAACATTTAAATCATTTTATGCGTTAAGTAAAAGTTTTTTTCATTTTATTTCTATTCCCGCTGTTCTTTTTCATAAAATAATCTATTTCGGTTGAAAAATTATCTACTAGTTTATTTTTAACATTTCCTTGTTTATTTTATTCCACATTTTTATTTCATTAAAAATATTAAACGTTTTATATTTAAAGTTTACGTCGATTTGGAGATTTTCTTCATTACTTTTAAACAGTTTTTGCCTAGCATTTCGAATAAACTTTTAAGAAAATTTTGAAAAATGTTTAAACCGAAGAGACAGTGCAAAAAACAAATATTAAAATTGATTTTTTGAGAAAAAAAAAATTATAAATGGATATATTCCTTGTAAAAAATATGTTTTAATAAATTTTTTCTAAACTACATCTGAAGAAAATGAAAATTCGTTTATTCCCGATATCTTACCGCATGTTTTTGAAAAATAATTCAATTAAATTAATAAAAAATCGGTTCAAACCTGAGATATAACTTAAAAGCAAAGAACACACACAGTAATTATACCATTTTTTTTTTTTTGGTCTAAATGAATTAGACGCCAAAACGTAAGGATTTGCAAAAATCCCGATTTCCCACTTCTAACGTTATCACAATATTTTCCTCTTTAATTTTGCTATTCGCCGGGAAAGTAAAAGAGCCAATAGACGGACTATGCATACGAAGTCATATGGTGTCCACATCAGATTTTGTTTGTTATTAGATTGTAATTAACAAAGAATTTTTCCATCTTATACACATACATATGCACGCACGCACACGGACACGCTTTCGTAAATAAATAGAAAAAACACTAAAAATTTTCTACGCCGAAAAGTATTACATTTAATGATACATAAATCACAACTTTGATGATTTGGGTGCTAGTTAAAGCATATAAACCACCGAACCGATCAGGATTAATGAATTATTTTATACCAAAACTTTTATTGAATACTAGCAGACCCGGCAATACTTTGCTATTGCTAGATTTCAGTGTATATATAAAGCGATTGAAAGTTTAACAAAACATTAAAAAACTGAACGTTACGAAACTTCACAAAATTTAACGTTTTATTCCCTATTTCCCTTTATTTTTTCCACTTTTTCGTTTTATCTTTTTCCCGAAAGTAAATCGGTCCAGTATTTTTTTATTCTATAGCGGACACATATACGAACATTGCCTTTCTATATATATATATATATATATATATATATATATATAGAAAAGAAAGTCTGTTTGTTTCGTAAATCACTACACCGGCGCCACCTAACGAGTATAATTTTTACAAAAATTTTTCTTTTCACGTAATGTATATTCTGGATACGAGCCAAATCGGTCCATAAATATAATTTTTCGAAATATCTCAACCCCCAGCTCCACCTGGCGGATCCATTTTTCGTAAAAATATTTCTTTTCGCGTAACTAATATATATTCTGATGTAATATTTCCGCATATATCAACCCAAACGCCATTTAGCAGGTCTATATTTTGCAGAAATATTTATTTTCATGTAACATTCTGAATATGAACCAAATCGGACCGTAAATACAATTTTTCCAAATATCTCGACCCTAGCCGGTTCAAAATAATTTAGAAACGTTCGCGGGCGTGCGCACAACTCACCAAAGTTTCATCGGAGTCAGATGAATGGTATAGGAACACATACGGTATAAAAAAAACAGGGAGATTTGATTAAATCCCTAAGGTAGATGATCAATTCACGGAATTGTTGAAATTATATACAATTCAGGATACAATGAAGCTGTCTTACTGGCCACCTAAATAGGTAATATATATATATATATATATAATTTGTATATTTAACGTTAATTAGACGAAGTTAGCGAGCGAAGCGAGTGTAGGTTATGTTTGGTTAGGTTATATTGATATAGTGTTAACCCACCGGGTTGGTCTAGTGGTGAACGCGTCTTCCCAAATAGCTGATTTTGTAGTCCAGCGTTCAAGCCCTAGTAAAGCCAGTTATTTTTACACGGATTTGAATACTAGATCGTGGATACCGGCGTTCTTTGGCGGTCGGGTTTCAATTAACTACACGCCTCAGGAACGGTCGAACTGAGAATGTACAAGACTACACTTCATTTACACTCGTACGCATCATCCTCTGAAGAATTATCTGAACGGTAGTTACCGGAGGCTAAACAGGAAAAAGAAAGATACTGATATAGTGCGCGATACGTCATTACACGGAATCAAAATAATCTACGCTCGATTCGATTGCTAACCTCGTCTTATTAAAGAGGTTTTTCATCATACCGCTTGTTCAAAATCGCTTACTTTCTTTCGGGAAATCGCCCTAATGTTCCGTGAATTGATCATCTACCATAGGGATTAGATCAAATATCAGTTTTCATCATTTCCCTGCGACATATATATATATAAGAATACCAAGGTTACTGCATTACAAACCTAAAAAAAAAACTTGTTTTTCCACATCGAATATGTTAAAAACACCAGAATTATATACTTCTAGGACCTATTTTATCCTACATCCCAGTTAAAATTACATAACATCCGATCGCGATGAAACTTTGGGGAATGGTTGGACGCATGCCAAGGAAGCATTTCTGAATTAGTTTGGACCCGCTAGGTGGCGCCGGGGTCGAGATATTTCGAAAAATTGTATTTATGGTCCGATTTGACTCATATTCGGAATATGTGTTACATACATGGAAAGAAATACGTCGGCAAAAGATGGATCCGCTAGATGGCGCTTGGGTTGAGATATTTAGAAAAATTATATTTATAGACCGATTTTGCTCAATTCAGAATATAACTTACGAGAAAAATCAGTATTTTTGTGAAAAATGGACCCGCTAGGTGGCGCTGGGGTCAAGTTGTTTATGATAATAAATCAGAATTATATACTTCTAGGACCTATTTTATCCTACATCCCAGTTAAAATTACATAAGAAAACCACCAATTTTAGTCCTTATTTATTTATTTTATTTAATTATAGTAGGAGTTTTTTTTATTATTAGAAGAGCTAAAATCCGAGCGAAAACATTTGCTAAACGTTAACTCGAAAACACACCGTTTTCAGAGTTTACATGAATTTTTTTCATTAATAAAATACGTCCTGAAAATTTCTCAGTTTCTTCGCGGGACACTCTGTATAAAAATCCGAATGAAACCGTGTAATTTACCTCTCATTTTTATTTTTAAATCAGGTTTTATATCTATCGACGTTAAAAAAACTAAAGAAATAAAAAGTTCGATGTTTTATTAGATGTTTATTTCGTAATCGATAAAAATACCGTAAAAATATTTCAAACAGAAAACAACAAACATTTCGATAATAAATTCTACGTTATGAAAAAGAATCGAATTTCATTTCTGTCTCCTTTTTAATTAAAAACATCGCATATTACTCTCTTTATCTAAGTCTGTTACTTTTTCTTTACACTCACCCCCTCCATCGATAAACAGATTCGACCTTTATACTGGGATATTTCTTTTAATAAAATTACAATTCTCTTTCTACACAAAACCGGTTATTTTCATAACATGTACCCGTTACACTGCATTCTTTCACTCTTTATTTTTTTTTTTTTTAAATTTTACTGAAACGAAAAAGAAATTAACATTACTTTTATATCGCATATATATTATGTAGGAAAAAAAAAAGATTTATTCCGTTAAAAACTGTACACGTAACATGCACGATAAGAAAAAAAATCTTAAAACGTAGCGTCTCTGCTTTTCATCCGGAGGTTCCAATACCGGTCAGACATTTTTCATATGCTACAAAATTCCTTCTACATAAGTTTCAAGCTTATACGTCGATATCAAGCAAAGAAAAAAAATACTTATTTGATAAATCAGATCAAAATAAAAATCTAACCTACCGGATTTTCATAACTAAATAATTGTTATGTGATTTGACATAGTATAAAACACATTCGTTAAAGAAAATAATATATATTAACATTCGATAAATGTCGCGCCCAGTTTATAAGAGAAAGTGATCGATTATCAGCTGTCTTCCTTTAAATCGAACATTCGTATACCGTTATATACCAAAACCGCATTCAAATTTACCCGCCATTAGATTATTTTTAGCCAAAACGAATTTAACTACTGCCTCTTTTATCTCAAGTATATCAGTCTTAAAGGTTAAAATCTTCCATTTTCAACAATTTTTTGGTTATTATAAATAAAGCCCTTCAATTACATTATCTACCCTTTTATAATTAACCTATTTTATTATTTTTTTTTGTCTTCAGTCATATGACTGGTTTGATGCAGCTCTCCAAGATTCCCTATCTAGTGCTAGTCGTTTAATTTCGGTATACCCCCTACATCCTACATCCCTAACAATTTGTTTTACATATTCCAAACGTTGCCTGTTACACAATTTTTCGTTCTACCTGTCCCTCCAATATTAAAGCGACTATTCCAGTATGCCTTAATATGTGGCCTATAAGTCTGTCTGTTCTTTAAACTATATTTTTCCAAATGCTTCTTTCTTCATCTATTTGCCGCAATACCTCTTCATTTGTCACTTTATCCACCCGTCTGATTTTTAACATTCTCCTATAGCACCGCATTTCAAAAGGTTCTAATCTTTTCTTCTCAGTTACTCCGATCGTCCAAGTTTCACTTCCATATAAAGCGACGCTCCAAACATATACTTTGAAAAATCTTTTCCTGACGTTTAAATTAATTTTTGATGTAAAAAAATTATATTTCTGACTCAAGGCTCGTTTCGCCTGTGTAATTCGGCATTTTATATCGCTCCTGCTTCGTCCATCTTTAGTAATTCTACTTCCCAAATAACAAAATTCTTCTACCTCCATAATCTTTTCTCCTCCTATTTTCACATTCAGTTGTCCATCTTTCTTATTTCTACTACAATATTATTATTTAAAAATCGATATTATTTGTAAATATTCAGTTATGTAATTCACTTTTTTTACTGTACGATCATGTACAGTCGATAAATCAAACATCAATCCGTTAATCAAGGAGTAAATCCTGACCCCGTACAGGAAAACATGTTGGAGTTTTGGTCACCACGACCCCCCCGTCGATACCTAGCCCTTATGGGCTTTACCGGAGGTCATTTTCAGGATCTCGGCTATGACATCTCAGCCTCAGCCAGGATACCGCTGATGCGACTGCTACAAGCGACATTCCCATCGGTGTACTACTAACGAGTGGCGGCTCACGTATAGGTAATAGGGGGTGCTGTTAAACTGCAGCACCCCCTATTTCCACTTGATATTATTGATAAAATTTAATATAATGAGTCTTTTTTACTTTAATTCTTTCTTTATAATTGTACAATAAATAATATCTAAGATTAATCTCAGAAGCCATCCCCCAGTTTATGAAAAAGATACAAAAACTTTTGTATTGAACTGTGCGCTTCACAGTTCCAACGACGTGGTGTTTGGCTATTGTGTGCATGCGCACATAGGAAGTTGTACGCGAGGCTGCTAGAGAGAGAAAATGAGTGAGAGAGCACTGTCGCTCCCGCAGTGCCGATCCTGGCGTGCTGGTGAAAGGTACTTTTTTTCACTCCGGGTAGGTTGTGCTTAAAAACCGCGTATCCTATTCTTGAATATGATAAAATTTAGAATTATATTATTATCCTGCTTCCAGCTATTGTATTTGATTCATTTTTTTCGGTTCTTTTATTTTACAGAAAACTTTAAGGGTGCCTTGAAAAAACCCAGAAAAAACTTTTCTGGCGCACCCCGTCTAGTAATTTTAGCTACGAGCCGCCACTGCTATTAACATTAACTTCAAAGAAACATGTCTAGCCAAGTCTGAAACAAGATTGAATGACTTTCTAAGAACGAAGGAACTGAACTCTACCTACCCGAAAGGTAAAAATGGGTTCGACACACAACGAATCATAAAACGCAACACAACAAATTGCTCCTCACCGTTGGCGGCTTGTAGCTAAAATTAGTGGTGTGTTGATTCAAGAAATCTTTAGCCTTTGTTTTAAAATTGTGTTAAAGGAAACGATTTTAAAAAGAAAATTTATTCAGAAACTTGATAAAATCGTAAAAGAACCAAATCAAACAATTTTTACTTACTTTAACCTCTCTTTTTTTTCTCTTTAGTCTACGGGAATTACCATTCAAGTATTACTTCAGAGGAAGAAATGTATGAGTGTAAATGAAGTGTAGTCTTGTACAGTCTCTTGTGTGGTTAATTGAAACCCAACCACCGTAGAATATCGGTATCCACGATCTAGTGTTAAAAATCCATGTAAAAATAACTGACTTTACTAGGACTGGAACTCTCGACTTCCAAAACAGCTGATTTGGGAAGACGCGTTCACCAATAGACCAAACCGGTAGGTTCACTTACTCTAACCTAAATTGTTCAGTTCAAGCTTCATCTATTCATTTAAAAATGAAATCTATATTTCTTTTTGTCGCTAAAAGATAAAACATTTTTGTGTAATAAAAAAACCGAAAAAAATTAATCAAATAAAATAGCTGGAAGCCGGATATTAATCAAATTCTACTTTTTATCACATTAAAGAATATGATACACGGTTTAACCCTATTTTACAGATATTTTTTAGTATTATTAAATAATAACTTAATAAAATGTCCGATTAAAAACACTACAATCCAACGGTGGTTGATATTTGATATCTCTATCTATATACGTAGAAACAAATACGTAATTAGTTTTTACGAATTACCTTCTCTTTCGCCCTTCCAGCGTGTTTTTGGACACATTTGGTGATCCCTAGTGAAAAAAACCAACTAAACCGCTTTTATATTCCTTCCATCGACTAAAGTAGAAAAAAGAACGTTCCATACACACGCGGAGTAGAAAAAAATCTGCCTTCCACTAGTACGCTAGGGTCGTCACAGCGGGGAGACAGAGCTCTCCTCTCTCCCTCGCGTGGAGCTTCCTATTTGCGCATGCGCACAACATCCAAACACCACACCGTTGGAACTGTGAAGCGCACAGTTCTATACAAAGATTTTTGTTTTTTCTTTTTTTAAACTGGGGGATGGCTACTGATATTTAAAGCTTAAGGATTATATATTGTACAAGCATAAAAAAAGGACTCGTATTAAATTTTATCGATAATAGAGTAATGCAGTTCCACGGAGTCTATACGCGAGCCCTCACTCATTTTCTACTTTTTATACGTTTTATATTACGAGAGTTATAACGATTACATATTTACCAAATTTAAATTTTTTTGACTTATCAAAAAGTTTTTTTTTTTTAAAAAAAAAAAAAGATAAAATTATAAATTTTATTAATAATTTAGCTTCGATACTTTTAAAATATTTATTATAAAAAAAGAAATAACCTAGAAATAACGATAAAAAGAAGCAAGATATTTTTATTAATTTTCTTTTTTACATTTTACAAAGTTATACGTAAACGCATTCAACTCATCTTTAATCAACATTTCTTATTACAGAAACAGATATATATATATATATAGATATATATTTAGAAAATCAGAAAAAGAGTACAGGGTAAGGTTAAATAAAAGTTCAACGTTCTTTATAAAATGTCGTTTATAAAAGGGGTTTTTTTTTTAAAGGAAAAATTGTATTCGTGTTTATACAAGTAAATATGAGCAAAAAATATCATTACTACGTCTTTTACAGATATGTATTCTCATTAATTAATTTACACAGTTACATTTATTTCATTTCATAAAACATAAATATTATAAATATATATCGTTTTTTGATATTTTAACGATTTCTTCGAATTTTTTATGTATAAATCGATTCCTATCGAAACCGTTATAAAAATTCCATTAAACTGTATAAACGTAAAGGTTAGTTTTTTTTTTGTTTTTTTTTTTAAAAAAAAGGAATGTAAAAAATTCACACAGTAGAAAAAATCCGAGGAATTAAAATTGTTTTAAAGGAATTTTCAAACCATCCAATTTCTAGGCTCATAATTTTTTCAAATGTAATTCTTTAGTATAAATAAATAAACTACACCGCCAAGTTTGTGTTAATGATTTTTTTTTTGTTGTGATTTATATATATGTTAAATCTAATCTTACGAATTATAAAAAGGTACAAAAATTCGCTCCAATCAATTCCCTTTATTGATTTGAATTTATCGCAAAATACATTTTAAAATATTTTAAATGACAATATTCTGAACAAATTTAAAATATCTGATGTGCACACTTCATGATTTGCTTGTTCACCTATTAAATTACATATACGCATTTTTTTAAAATGAAAAGTACATCAAATTTTATTTCATTATAACTTAATTTTTTTTTACAATCAGAGGTTAATAAATTAATAAATCAATATATTTAAATTTAAAAAAAAAAATTAAGAAAGGAAATGAAGTCCGATTCGAACCGATTTGCCTTCCCCTTGTAAGAACCAAATATTTCATTAATTAAAATTTTATTTGGCTATAATTCTGGAACCGATGAAAATAAGTATCACTTATGATATATCGTTGAAAAGCTCTCACACGGTCGAATTTTTCACAACCGTTTAGGTTTCAGAACGGTTTGAGCACGTCTTAACGGAACATCACAAAAAATTCCGAATGGGATCTGCTTTGGAATTTTTGATGCGCCACACAGAAAAAAATGACGACTTTTTTAATTCAACTGTTATCGGCGATGAAACATGGATTTTGTATTACACGCCAGAGAGAAAACGACAGTCAAATGAATAGCGTCATCTTCGATCACCAATCGAACGGATAAAGGTCAACCTACGACCGTTTGGACGCAAACTAATGGCCACCGTCTTTCTGAATCGGTTTGGCATACTGCTGATCGATTTCAAGCCACGTGGAACGACTTTTTCTTTCTTTTTCCTGTTTAGCCTCCGGTAACTACCGTTTAGATAATTTTTCAGAGGATGTGTAAATGAAGTGTAGTCTTACACAGTCTCAGTTCGACCGATCCTGAGATGTGTGGTTAATTGAAACCCGACCACCAAAGAACACCCGGTATCCACGATCTAGTATTCAAATCCGTGTAAAAATAAATGGCTTTACTACGACTTGAATGCTGGAACTCTCGACTTCCAAATCGGTTGATTTGGGAAAATGCGTTCACCACTAGACCGACCCGGTGGGTTACGTGGAACGACTATAAATGCAGAAGCCTACGGCGAAACTCTACGTAAGTTATGGCGCCCAATTCAAAATCGGCGACGTGGGCGGCTGACCGACGGCGTCGTTCTACCGTACAATAATGCACGTGTTCCGAGTCCGACATGTGATTTACCGAGAACATTTCGATGGGAAATTTACGATCACCCACCACATAGTTCGGACTTAGCTCCTTCTGATTACCATTTGTTTGGGGAATTTAAAGATTTTTTGAGCGGTAAGCGATTCGCGGGTGAGGATGAACTTAAAAATGCTGTTAATCAGCGGCTAGATGGACTGGCGGTAGATGAATATGACGAGGGTATAATGAAGTTTGTGTATCGCTACGATAAACGTCTAAATTTATGTGTCGATTATATAGAAAAGTAGTATAAGGTATGTAGTTTAAGAGAAGTAAAAAATATTATAAAGTTTTCAGAATATATTTTTTTTACAATGAAACGATCATTAGTTTAGATAACCTCTCGTATATAATGGTTTTATATATATATATAAACGGATACGGGAGATATTACTTTTTTTTCATAATTACTATCCGCAAAGTAAAGAAACAGCAGTAAAATTTAAAAGGCCAATGGACGGAATAAAATGATGATTTGATCGGGTAGGAAACAACACGGTCATTGACGTCTTCTGTTTCTGCGCTCATTACATCCAGCTTCCATCAACGTACAAGCTATCCGTTGGTGCTATTAGTCGTTACTGTATATAATGCAACATTAAAAATACGGTATTAAAATAAAAGATACATTCGAGTACTGGAATCGGATGTATATAAAGGTAAGAGGTACTTGTTTCCATCTCTCTTTCTGTAAGTATAAATGTCTCCCCGTCCTTCAGAATGGTGAAGGACGAAACCTTGTCTGGAATTTCAAAACAATTATGTTTTCTTGTTCTTTTTGTAATTCCTTCGCTCTTTTTCTTTTAGTTTTTATACTTTTTCTCATACGTAATTTTCTTTTCTGGTTTTTTCGAATTGATTTTTTTATTTAGTCATCTTTCACCCTTCTCCTACTTTTTTACCCTCTTCTATATATATATATATATTTATAAAACCGGTTTTACGTAATAATTTTCCTTTCATCCGCTAAAATGGAATTCGGGTTATGTATTTTGACAATCGCGTATGTACTTATGTATAATATGAAATTAGAACCGTTCAACGAATTTTTAACAATAAAACACGAACATATTTCTTGTATTTAATCAAATTTATTAAACGAAAAAATCAAATTATTTTTAAAAAAATCTGATTTGAACACCACATGACTTCATTGTACGACTATTAAGTTACATATATAGATTTTTTTAGAATGAAAAATACATTAAACTTTGTTTAACTATCAACTTATGATATTTTTTTATTTTTTTTATTGTTATTATTGAATTCTTATTTACGGTAAGTTTTTTTGTTAGAATCAAACGTAATTAATTATTAATAAACCAATAAATTTAAATTACAAAAAGTTAAAAAAAAGGAGATGAAGTCGGATTCGAACCGATTTGCCTTCCCCTTGTAATATCCAAATATTTCAATATTAATTAAATTTTTATTTGGCTATAACTCTGGAACCGATGAAAATAAGTACCATTTATGATAATATCGTTAAAACGCTCTCGATGAGATCGTATTACTGCAGTTAAGAAAAAGTATAAATCAGACATTTTTTTGGATTTTGGGCTTTTTTCGTCAAGTCGATTGCAATCAAAAGGGGGAACTGCACAACTAGATAAAAGTCGTAAATTCAAAATATTAACATCCTACGGCTAATCGTTTTTCAGTTATGCGACATACGTACAGACGTCACACCGAAACTAATCAAAAAGGATTCAGGAATGGTCAAAATGAATATTTCTGTGGAAATCCGAAATTTTTCGCGATCACAATACTTCGTACAAGGAAGTAAAAAATTCTATTCGATTCTTCGTTACGTTTAAATTTTCTTAATTCGGCATCAAATTAAAAATAACTCGAATAAAAACGAATTACTAACCGTTAATTTAGTCGTTACATCAAAAATTCGAAATTAAAAAATAAAATGTTATACTTTCACGACATTGGTTATTTATTCTTATATGTAAAAAAAATTCCCAAAGATTTTTTTTTGGGGTTGGGGTAATTTATGATGACGTTTTATTGTAAAATGATCATTATATGTCTAAACAAATCGTTTTATTTCTCCTCAGGTTTTTTTTTTTTTTTTTTTATATTTCTACGTTAAATGGAAGAAACTAAAAAAAAATGAACAGCATATAATAAGTTACCGAAGATTTATTTTTTGGGGGTGGGGGTGAATGATGAAATTTTATCGTAATATCATTATTATTAAAAGTTTAAATAAACAAAATAAATTTTAAAAGATTCCAAAAATCGATATTTTTAAACTTTGACCGCCAAAGTATTTTCTTTTGGTTACGTGTACAACACTATTTTTACGAAGATTTAAAAAAAATCGGTTAAAAATCCTACTCTAGTAAAGGATATTTGTATGTGTGTGTGTGCGTGCGCGCGCACCCTCCCTTAGCTGAGAGCATACTTACATGGTCGAACATATTGCCCGTCAAAACAATCATGATTTTTTTTCAAAATGTCTATAAACAATAAGTAAGAAGAAGCGACATCAACAAATAAGAGCAAAAAGAAAGAACATGCTTACATGATTGAACAGACTACCCGTCAAAAATCATAAGATTCTTTCTTAAATATTTATAAACATCTAGCTGACCCCGCAATGCTTCGCTATTGCTAGATTTGAGTATATATAGATTAGATGAACACAATTGAAAGTTTCGTAAAACATTAACAAAATGAACGTTACGGAACTTCACAAAATTTAACTTTTCCCTTTCTCTCCTTTTTCCCCATTTTAATTTTTACCATATTCCCTTTCCTTTTCCCGTTTTCCATTCTCCCTATTTCCTTTTTCCCTTTTTCTCCGCGCGTAAATCGGTCCAGTAGTATTTTAGTCTATAGCGGACACACATATCGGAAACATTGAAACAGAATCGTAAAATATTTAGTATAGCGTGTGTTGCTTTTACGTCAAAACAGATAGCGCTATTTTTTCAAAAAAAACATTTTTTTACCTATCACAGGTGTAACAACTTAGTTATATAAATAGTAGGCAAATAAAAATAAACGCGTATTCGAATGCAACGTTGTGTCAAAATTTCAAAGCAATCTGTGAAAAACTTAAGGAGATTTTAGATTTTCAACAAACGAACATTTATATTTTTATTTATATAATTAAATAACAGTAATAACAATTATAAAATAAATTAACAAATTGTACTACCGTAATTCAATCATTCAGTATCGTAGCAGATCTTAAAACACAAATATTTTCGATACAAATAAATCGATACTGAAAATACTAAAAAAAAAACACATTTTTACACAAAAGGTAATCAATTTTGGACACCTAATAATAGCATTCCGAGACGCCTAGCGTCAGTGGAGGGCCTAGCTGTGAAGGCGTTTAATAAATAAAACTATAGTTTTTTTTCGATTTTTGGGAAAAATAGAATTTTGGGGCAATTTTTTTTTTAATTGATAAGATAAGCATGAGCTTAATAATAAAGTGGAATTAAGTTCGTAAAATTTTGAGAAAACTAATCCTAAAATTTTACCAACAAATTGCCAGTATTACAAGAGTCTGTACAAAATTTCATCAAAATTGATTTATCCAGTCAAAATTAATTAATCTTCAAACATGCCAACACATTTACTTATGTGTGCGAACATTACCCTCAACTTTTTTTTTTTGGAATCCCTGGGTCATGAAACGTCTAGAAATGCAAAAAAAACCAAAACATCATTTTTTGACCGATTACCATATTTTTCTTCTTGCAGGATAATAAAAATCATTCATTTTAATGATTTTTTTTTTAAAACAGTTTTTCTACGATTTTCGCCGTCCGAGGACCACGTTAAATATTTTGGATTCATTTTTTCTTTTTGTTGGACGTTTTCTTCCTGTTCTTTATTCTTTCGCTTTGTTTTTGCTTTCTACCTTTTAACCAAACGTGTCTCTCTTTAAAATCTTCAACCAATTTTCCGGAATATTGTTCAATCTTGTACTATTTCTCCAGATATTTTCATTTATTTTAGATCTTTTTAATCACTGAGGTCCATTAATTTCCGTTCTTTTTGTTGTAAATGTGGTTGATGATTTGTTTTGCGAGCCTGTGATTCGTTCTCAGAAAGTCGTAGAAGAATTTGGCTCTTACTTTAGCGATGGAATCTGATATTGTTTTATATAAGATGCCGAATAGCACAGGCGAAACGAACCTTCAGTCAGAAATATAATTTGTTTACATCAAAAATTAATTTAAACATCAGGAAAAGTGTTTTGAAAGTATAAGTTTGGAGTGTCGCTTTATATGGAAGTGAAACTTGGACGATCGGAGGACCTGAGAAGAAAAGATTAGACGCTTTTGAAATGCGGTGCTATAGGAGAATGTTAAAAATCAGACGGGTGGATAAAGTGACAAATGAAGAGGTATTGCGGCAAACAGATGAAGAAAGAAGCATTTGGAAAAATATAGTTAAAAGAAGAGACAGACTTATAGGCCACATATTAAGGCATCTTGAAATAGTGTCTTTAATATTGGAGGGACAAGTAGAAGGAAAAAATTGTGTAGGCAGGCCACGTTTGGAATATGTAAAACAAATTGTTAGGGATGTAGGATGTAGGAAGTATACCGAAATGAAACAACTAGTACTAGATAGGGAATCTTGGAGAGCTGCATCAAACCAGTCAAATGACTGAAGACAAAAAAAAATAAATAAATAAATTTTGTGAAAATCAAACAACACATTTTGTTTATTTTCTTTTTGCTAAAATGTAAAAAAAGATTTCTTAAATTAGTTCTAAACAACATATCTTTTTTATAATAGGAAAAAAAACAGTGTAAAGCCAGATTTTTCAGCCGATTAATTAGTATAAAATAAAAACATAAACACAGATATAGAAATTAAATCGAATTTCGGCTAAACGGATCCAAATAAACGAAATTTAAACCATATATATAACGTAATTGTAATTAAGTAGGAGAGAAATTATATATATATATTCGTAGGTGGTTTATTGACATATATATATTTTTTATTTGAAGATTGGAGGCGGGAGGGGGAAGAGCGAACGAGAGAGAATTAGTGAAGAACGGGAAAGAGATAGAACGTTAATTGTTGGTATAAATCAGTTGAAAAGGTGAAAGTCAGAATACCGATGGAATGGAGCGAACAAACGACCAGCCAGTAAATAACCAATAACAAACTACAACAAGATGTAATGAAACAAACAAGACCAAGACTAGCGAGCGCGACCGGTAAGCTAGTAGAAATGAACATGGCAACTGAGCGGGAGTAAACGATCAATAAGCCAGTAAAAAAAAAAAAATAATAATAAATAAAACAGACGAGACTAAGCAATACTGAAATCACCCATCATATAAATAACATATTTAACGAAATCTTTAATATCAAATAATAACTATTTATGACGGTTAAAGATTTCACTCGTAACTAAGTACAAATTCTATTTTATTATTATTATTATTACTCTTAAAGGTAAATTAATCCTTTAAACAATAGACCGAATTAAAAATAATAAATATTACTGTATTTAGGTTAGATAAAAGGTTAGTTAGCTTTTTAACTTAACTGTTTTTAAAATTAAAAAACTATTTAGGAAAGAATATTTATTCCTTTTCTTGTCTTTAAATAATAATTTAGTAAAATTCTCCCCTTATATTTCTTACGCAATAGAAAAATTATTTATCGTTGAATTCTGTTATTTGACTGGTTTGATGACTTATATTTTCCATTCTATTGAGCACTAAGAATTTAATAAAGCTTTTTATAATCTTCATGTATTTTTTATACATTATAACCTTAGTTTTCATTTAATTTTCATCCGATACAATTTCTTCTAGAATTCTATTTATGGAAGTCTGTTGTACAACTGACCAAAAACTAAGCTTTCATTTTATATCTACTGCATAATTAAATTTCAAAAATAAACCTAACGATAGAAAATGCATGACACTAATATATATTATTGTACGACCCGACAAATTTGCCAAAATTTTAAAGAAAAATGATACTATGTTGCTTTAAAAACAAAATACGAGGGCTATTCAGAAAGTAAGGAACGTTTTGGAATTTTAAAAACCAAGTACAAGAAAAACTTTTTATTATATACATGTGAAAGAGGGACTAAAATACTACTTTTCAACATAATCACCGTACAAATTCAGGCACTTATCATAGCGGTGGACAAGCTTTGAAATTCCTGTGTCATAGAATTCTTTTTTCTTTTTCCTGTTTATCCTCCGGCATAATACTCCGTTTAGATAATACTTCAGAGGATGATATGTATGAGTGTAGTCTTGTACATTCTCAGTTCGACCGTTCCTGAGATGTGTGGTTAATTAAAACCCAACCACCAAAGAACACCGGTATCCACGATCTAGTATTCAAATCCGTGTAAAAATAGCTGGCTTTACTAGGACTTGAACGCTGGAACTCTTGACTTCCAAATCAGCTGATTTGGGAAGACGCGTTCACCACTATACCAACCCGGTGGGTTGTGTCATAGAATTCTGCCGCCTGTGATCTCAACCGCTCAGTGACGCACCCATCTTGCACAAAATTTGTAGTAGCCTAGATTCTGTGAAACAATTTCAAACGATAAAGTCCGTGAAACTTGTGGGAAACAAAGAGAAAGCTCAGTTATTGTGAAACGGCAGTTTTCACGAATCTTTTCGTCGACTTTAGAGACCAGATCGTCAGTCACAATGATCGGACGTCCACTCTTCTCTTTATCGTGAACGTTTGATCGGCCATTTTTAAACTGAACGCACCACTTCCTAACAGAACTTTCACTCATTACGTTGTTCCCGTACACTTCACACAGTTCCCGATGAATTTCTAACTCGTCTCAACATCACGGACTGGAGTCCGGAACAGAGCCCAGCAGAGATGCGTCCTGAAGGGCAGCCATACCAGAAGCGGATGAAGAGCTTCTACACAACCTCTCCCTTTTAAAAAAACTTACAGTAAGACAAAATAACCCAGCAATTGCGACTCCTCCGGAAAAGGGGACGCATTGCTCCCTCCTTATAGCTAGTGCCCCGTTGTGGCGTATTCCTGCTAGCCTATTAAGAGTTAGCACCGAAAGGACTTCAGTGGACGGTCTGAAGGGGAATTACGTCGGGAGGACAGGCTTTATAAGCCTAGCCTTCCGCGGTCGGCCCATGAAATGGGTTCGATAACGCTGGTTTAACAACGGATTGGAATGCAATTAAATCCGTCTTAAATTCACTAAATTAATAATAGACAACACTTGAAAAAACTAGATCCGAGATTAAAAATAACCCTTTTAAAACCAAGCCCGATTAGATTGATCCAGCAGCAAGGGACTCTGTCCAGGTTCTGCGATAAAGTAGGGAGTAATAAACTCCTGCCAACTTTGCATTCCATTCCATGAATTTCTATCGGTTTTAAGTTTTTTGCCGACAAAAAACGAATCGCAGAACTGGGGGGATTTTCGATTGCATCACACATTTCAAATTTGTATATAAAAACAAAAAACGGGCAGGGCGGAGATGTTCCCGTTGTCACGGCTGGACGCTGACTGAGGTGCCGAGCACGAGCACACCAATATATACGCGATTGGCGGCGTCAGGTGGAAACGTTTCTTACTTTCTGAATAGCCCTCGTACTAAGGATACTCGGATTTTAAAAATCAAACTACAGCAATTGTAATAAATACATCGGTCAGACTGGAAGATGTTTTTTATTCATAGATATAAAGGAACACGTATATAAATACACTTCTACAAATCGCTAACAAAATTAGGATATGTTTATTATAAATAAAAATATTTAAAATATGCAATATTTTACAGGTATCGAATAAAGTAAAATTTTGATGTACTTTAATAAAATATCTGATTACATCCATAAAGGGTTTCCTTACCTCTATAAGATTAGAATCATCTGAAAATGTTACAGCATAAGATATTGAAATTATTATAACTTTTTTCAAGCCGTTCAGTGAACCTTTCATTTTGTAATTTTCAAACTTTTTCTTCGATAAGATATTTCAAAAGTTTATATTCTTTGTTTTTTATCTTTCCAGAAAATAATCGATGTTTGAATGTAATGTTTAATGTGTAATGGTACTTTACACCGCATGATGTATTCAGAGCACCGTTAAAAAAATGTATCTTTAATATATCCAAATCTATTTTCAAATATTATCACGTATATCCTCTGTATTAAAGCAACGCTCCTTTTATTGGTCATTCTTGAGTTTGATATCTGCCTTATTTTAATCAATTTTAAAGAAAATTAGTTACGATAAAGAGATAGATCAGACAATTTGTATAAGAATTGGATAACTATAAAAAGAATTAGGAACTAGTGAAATTTAAAAAAAAAGAGATTTAAGGAAGTATATAAGTAAAAAAACATAATGTAAACGAAAAGAAAGATTTTAGTAGATTTAAAAATAGATAATGAAAAAAGAATCGATCAGAATTTCTCAAATTATAATTATGAGACAAATAAACATATTAAAAAGCGGTTTAGTACAAATCAAACTGAACCTAACCTAACTACAGTATCATTTATAATAAAAATTAGCTCCATCCCTGTCAGTTATCATCCTCTCTCCGTTTCTCGACCTTGTTGTTCATGTCATAACACTATTTACTAAGTATATTTGTACTACAGTAAAAAAATAAATAAACATGAACAAATATATATATATATATATATAGTGTTAATGTTCCATTAATAAAGGACACCCTACAGTTCTGCAGGATGTACATAAATTTTAAAAAGGAAAGCTAACTTTACAACAGTTATTTAAGTTTTATGTACCAGTTATTAATCGATACCGCTCACTGACTGCCCTTCTTAAAATAATTTGATCTGCACTTTATATGTACAATGTTTAATATTTAGCGCTAAAGTTGGCCTGAAACATCCAATGCCATATAAAGCTTAACAAATTGGCTGATCGTTAACATTACATACGTATCTTTGATCAACAATCATGAATTATGGAATTAATTGTTAATTTACTCTCGCTGGCAATACATATTAATGATGAAACCTTTAATATATATATATATATTTCTTTTAAATACTAAAACAAGTTTTAATGCTTTTTAATAACCACTCATTTATTTAATATATATATATATATATATATTAATAAGTTTTATTAAATAAAATAAAGAATTTAATTGTTTGGAATATTTTATAAATATCAGAATCCTATGTCAATTACTTTTTATATAAAAATCCCAGTCTTATACTTATGATTGTTTCAATAAATTCCACTAACTGTTTATAGAAATTGTAAAAATAACAAAACGTTATTTAATACTGCACAGTTTTAAATAGTAATAATAATAATTACTGTTAAAGGTAATATTTCCCGTTTCAGTTCTATAAAAAACCTATATATGTCAATTTTCCATAAAGAAGAATTAAAAATGTGTGTATCATAAATCTACTTACAAGAAAATATAAAAGAGATAAAAACTAATCTTACAT
Source organism: Lycorma delicatula (assembly GCF_047948215.1). Classification (NCBI taxonomy): domain Eukaryota; kingdom Metazoa; phylum Arthropoda; class Insecta; order Hemiptera; family Fulgoridae; genus Lycorma; species Lycorma delicatula. The sequence goes on along the minus strand of NC_134467.1, from coordinate 14,332,347 downwards.
CCATTCTAATTTGTAAAATTATATATAACTTGTGGGCAAACATAACAAACAAGGTCTGTAAATAATGCAATGAGACCGGTTCAGAAAAACCTTTTATTTACAATCCAGTTATACATGGACTCCTATCACCTTTGAAATAGTTCCCTTGGGAAGCCACGCAACAATTCAAATGGTTTTTTCACTTTTCATAGCAGTGTTGTAACTCAGAAACCGGGAATATCTTTCAGATGGTTGATTTTTTTTATGTTTTCCACACTGTTTCAAAAATGAGGTGTTTTTTATAAAGTTTGGAACAGGAAAAAGTTGCAGGGACTCAAATCGGGTGAATAATGAAATAGTTCAGGAACTACAGGAATGTTTTTCTTTGCCAAAAACTCATTAATCGAGAGTGCAGTGTGACAAGGTGCATTGTTATAATGCAGCATCCAGTTGTGTTTGACGGTTACCTGTGAATTTGTGTGTTTGAATTACCTGTGTCTTACACAGGTAATTCTTATCCGCAGTCTTTCAAGAATTTCGGTATACACATATTGATTAACTGTTCTAGAATCATTCTGACAGTTAATCACCGGTCGTACCGTATCAAGTCTCTGATTTGCTCAACAATGTCATCACTTTCTGACATTCCAGAGTGTGGATCGTCTGTGGAACTGATTCTCGGCCATCTGAAAATGCTTTAAACCACCTAAAAACTTGGGGTCGTAACAGGTCTTCATCTCCATACGCTCTTTTCAATTTTGAAAAAGTTTCAGTAGCATTCTCAGAGTTTAATGCAAAACTTGATTGCACAATGCTGCTCATAATTAGTATTACTCAGTTTTGTAACGCACACCAAAAACTCGTTTCACGAAAATTTTGTTTACGTCTTATGTGGTAACAATAGACTAAAAATATTAATACCTAATATAAATCAGCTGTTCATATAACCATATGTTTACTAGTAACTTTAGTGTTGCCACTTTGACTGCCAAAAAACTAAACTCATTACAGACCTCATAGATGCAACTTTTAATATAAAGAAAATAATCTGGATATTGTACATAAAAACATGACATGCATAAACAGAAATTAAGTACAGATACAAATTTTATTAAAACATTTTTTTTTTTTTATTTTTACTAGAAGATTCTTTTTTAATAGCAAAAGTGTTTGCGATAAATATAAATATTGAAATTAATAAACGACTAAAAATTAGCCTTAATAGTTATCAACACTTTTTGAAAAATGTGTGTGCGTATTTTTATTTGCTGAAAACTCATTCTTATCTTTTTAAATATGTCAGTTAAACACAAGATAGAGTAATTTTCTTTGTATGTTATGATGTTCATTACAGATTCAGTCCTTACGATAACAAAGTGTGGTGTCAAATTTAAGCGCTTGTTGTATATAGATGAAACAGTTCTAATTCTTTGAAATGTATATGCCACTTTTCATAGGAGCTAACATTATTAAAGCATACTTCCGCAAACGGCAACAAATTCATTAAATTAACAAATGAAATTTATCGATTTATTTGTTATTTTTCATCAAAGAACGATTGCATATTTAGTTATTTTGATGTAATAGGAGGAGTAACTTAGATTTTTGTCTTCTATAGTGTAAATAGGAATCTTTTTCTTAAATCCTTTCAGTTAGGTTACTTTGAATTTTTTCCAAGATTAGTTGATACAGAGTTCATGGAAACTGAAAGCAGTATTAGATTATCTACAGAACACAATTAAATAAATATAGTTATGGCTGTTGGAATTTTATATCTCAAACCCTTAAATTTCCAGAATTCTACTACTCAAAGTGCTGAGTTCCTAAATTATCAGAATATATTTTACCTTGTAATCTAAGCACCAAAAAAAAAGATATTTCTTCCGCTAATTTAAAATTAAATTAATTCAAATAATTAAAATACATTCCAATAATAATTTTTAATTTATCTATCTGTTTGTAACAGGGGTAAATATGCAACTGTACGACGATGTAGACATAGAGTAACAGGTCGTCAATTTGCAGCCAAGTTCCTTCGTAAAAGACGACGATCAGCAGATTTACGTGATGAAATTATACATGAAATAGCTGTATTAGAAGCGTGTAAACACTCGTCAAGAATAGTCAAATTACATGAAGTGTTTGAAACGACGCAAGATATGATATTGTTATTGGAATTGTAAGTATATTAATTTAATTATATATTTTTTAATCAAAATATAATATTGCTTATGTTTTTATTTATTTCATTTTATTATCAAAAATTGTTTCTTGCTTCGATAAGTCTTTTACATTGATGACTTTTATTTACCTTCTGCGATTTTTTTCTTTACAGTAATCTTTCTTTGTGTAGATAATATTATCGATTTAGCTCAAATACCAAAGCGTACTAATTTAAATTCGTATAAATAATATTAAAAATAATAATGCATTAGTAGCATTATTCAAGGAATATGGTAACAGGTTACTCGGGAAAAATGCTAAGAAGTTAAGCAAAACGACGGGAACAAGTATATATACAAAAAAGAACAAACAAATATACCTATATATATGTATATAAGTGAGTCTGACAACGATGTTCCCTATCCCCGTTACTTTTTAATCTTTACATGGAACTATCAGTTAATAACAGTACAATGTGAAAAGATAAAGATGCTACGATTTGCTGATGATATGGTAATTCTAGCCAAGAGAAAAAGGATTCAGAAGAAACAATGAACGGCATGGATGAATCCTATGCAAGAACTACCGCATGAAAATAAACAAGACGAAAACAAAAGTAATTAAATGTAGTAGAAATAACAAAGATGGACCACTGAATGTAAAAATAGGAGGAGAAAAGATTACGGAGGTAGAAGAATTTTGTTATTTGGGAAGTAGAATTACTAAAGATAGACGAAGCGGGAGCAATATAAGATGCCGAATAGCACAGGTGAAACAAGCCTTAAGTCAGAAATATAATTTGTTTACATCAAAAATTATTTTAAACATCAGGAAAAGATTTTTGAAAATATACGTTTGGAGTGTCGCTTTATATGGAATATGCGGTGCTATAGGAGTATGTTAAAAATCAGATGGGTGGATAAAATGACAAATGAAGAGGGGTTTTGCAGCAAATAGATGAAGAAAGAAGCATTTGGAAAAATATAGCTAAAAGAAGAGAACAGACTTATAGGCCACATATTAAGGCATCTCGGAATAGTTGCTTTAATATTGGAGGGACAGGTAGAAGGTAAAAAAATTGTGTAGGCAGGCAACGTTTAGAATATGTAAAACAAATTGTTAGGGATGTAGGATGTAGGAGGTATATCGAAATGAAACGACCAGCACTAGATAGGGATTCTTGGAGAGCTGCATCAAACCAGTCAAATGACTGAAGACAAAAAAAATATATGTATATATATATATATATATTTATATATATAAATAGAAGACAATCTTCATTTTGTGTGTACCCTAATAACTAAAAAACTATCCAACCGATTTCTCTGAAAATTTCATAATTTATTTATTTGTCCCGGGAGTGTTTACATATTATTAGTTCCATATATCTGTAGCCTGGAATGAGTTATTTGTTATGTTTAGAAATGACTATAACAGTATCGATTGTTATGGTCATAAATCTATATAAATAATATACAATCTTCATTTTATGTGTGCCCTAATTTGAAATATCAATGTTTTTTTCATGGTTAATTATAAATTGCACGCTCCTGTGTATGATATATATATATATCGCAAATGTAATCACCAAAAATGTTGTATATCCCAGAGCATTGCAATGATTTTGATTTATTTAACTGTTCTATAAAATAATAAATAGTGAAAAAAAAAAATTAGGCGTATTATCCCATTTTTCTGAATGATATCATCAAATTAATATAAAAATACAACTTTGAATCCAGAAACAACAAAAAAGAAAAAAGTGATTTTTTGTCCCACCCCTTTATGGACGGATGGGTTTGAATAAGACCAAACACCATTAGAAAGTATCTTAGCTACCAAACAGGATTAAATTACATGAAAAAAAAATCACCTAAAGTTTGAGTAAAATTTTTAAATAAATATCAACTCATAAAATTTGTTTCTCCCTGCCTCTTTGACCAATTGCATCAGCCATTAATTAAATGGAATCAATGTCCCATATATAGAAATCATCAAGCCAAATTCATCCAACTGGTCAGTCCAGTATGAACAAGATTTCAAGATAAAAAATGAACTGATACATCCTATAATTTTCAATGTTGAAATTATTGGCTTATAAAACGTCAAAATCTATAAATAAACTCCAACATACAAAATTTGATTCGATTAACCCACAGAATAATTATTTAGACGTAAAAGTAAAAATCAATATTATTTTGTTTTTATTTAAATATTTTTTTCTGCTTTTAACAGAGCATGTGGTGGTGAATTGCAAATGTTACTTGATAAAGATGAAGTGCCAACTGAAAGACAAGTAGTACGTCTTATGAAACAAATATTAGATGGACTTATAGATCTCCATAAAATTAATGTTGCGCATCTCGATATTAAGGTATGTATAAATTCTATTTTACGTTAAAAAAAGAAAAATATATATATATGTATTTACAAAGAGTAAATGTTCCAATAACTTTAGTTAATAAGGTGGATGATTATAATCAAATAACGTTTTGTTCTTTATACTGTAATTATTTATTCCCTTTATTCTGTGCCAATCGGTTATTTTCAAAACTTTTTACATTTTGACTACCCGCTTCATATATTTTAATTGCTTTTACCCTCTACAAGTGTTGAAAGGGGAGTTGGAAGTATAAGGCAGGGATGGTACATGTCACCAACACCTTTTAGTATACGTATATATATATATATATATATATATATCAAGAAAAAATATTTAAATGTTGTCTGAATGAATGGGGGAAAAGAGGAATAAAGATCGGAGGGAAGAAGAATAGAATGTATACATTATGCTGATGACATGGCTGTACTGGTGCAGAGCCCAAGTAAACTAAGTGAAACGCCTGATGACTTAAATAAAGTTTGCGAATGTCAGTGTATGAGGATAACAAAAAGAAGATCAAATGCACGGTGGAAAAGAGAAGAGGATTGAGATTAAGATACGAAATGAAGTTTTAGAGCAGGAGAAGAAATTTCAGTACGTAACTTTATAACTGATGACCTAACTTAAATAATAGAAATTAAAACAAGAATATCAAGAAGTAAGCAAGCATTTAATAAGAAGGAAAGACTGCTGTGTGGAAAGTAAAACGTAACGTTAAAGAAGAGATTAATGAAATGTTTGAATTGGTAGTGTGATGCTCTATGGAGTTGAAACATGGATGATCAGAAAGGCAGGTGGAAAACAAATTGAGGCTTTTGAGTTGCGGGTATGGTGCAAAATGATAAATTTCAGATGAAAAGACCGTGTAACGAATGAAGTATTAAGGAGAATCGGAGAGAACAGAAAATGTTAAACGTGACTGAATATAGAAAAAGGAACTGGCTATAACGTTGTATGAGAAGATTAGTGGATGGGATAGAAGGCCTGATGAATGGAAAAAAGGAAGAGATTTCAAATGATGAATGAAATTATGGAAAAGGGAAAATATGCTGAAATAAGGTTAGCAAAAGATAGAGCAAAGTGGAAAGCAGCAGCCGTAACAGAAACTTCTCTAATGGCAGAAAACTATGAATGAATGAACCCTCTATATTTCCTTGAACCGAATTCACAAACTTTGATATAGGGCTCACTGATGTACTTTTTTCTGCAAGATTTTCTTACAAAACTTTTGTTTTATACAATTTTTCTTAAAAACTTTGTTCAACCCATGTAATTTTTTTTAACATTCTTGCCTTCTATTCTCAATTTTTATGGATTGTCTATTGATCATGATCTGCTGTCATACAAATATTTTAAGAATATATTTTTAGCAGATTTCTTTTGTGTATTAATACATTTCTGATTAATCTAAGTTAACTTTTGATATCTTTAATTCTTCTATCCTTTGTTTACTTCTTTAACTGAATTTCTTCCTTAGTAATTTATCATTAATATTTCTTTTAATTCATTTGTATTCCGACAAAAAATATAATTTGTGAATTTTAGTATATTTAATCTCATCTTTATCTCGTTGGACCATTAGGTTATTTATTATTTGTGAGTTGAATAGATTGCAATTTTCACATTAGCAATGGAAAAAAATATTCATTCCGGTTTATGCTTGAGCTAACCTAAAAATTATATTCGATTTATCTGTTACATTAGTGACTAATTTTAAACTTAAAAAAAAATTATTTAAATATTTCATAAACATATAACAAACTGTATAATTATTTAAGTTTATTACTAAAATATTTATAAAACAAGAATTTTCACCTTCTTTTTCATCTACTATAACAGGTTTTATTTTTTTCTACAAGTATAAAGAATTTGGTAACATACACATAATAAAAAAGTTACATGTATAAATTATTATAAAACATGAAGCAGATATAAATGATAAGAATTGTGAAAATCTCACGCTGTTTGGGTTGTTAAACCTGTCTTTAAAATGTTCAAAATTACTGCCTATAACTTATTCATTACATCAATATAATCTTCCATATCACCTGGTCTCGGATTCGATTCCCAACAGGTCTCAGATATCTTTTCACTTATATTTCATCTATCATATCTATCTTATTAAATATGTACAAAAATAGGCAATTATACTTTTAATTTATTGTCAATTTAAAAATAATTGAAAGTATATTATTCTTTTTTTTAATTCTATCGCGTTTTTTAAAACTACATTTAAAAAAAGAAAAACCCATTAATTTTTGTTTTATGTTTATTTAAAATATGATAATTGCAACACAAAACGCTAACTATATAAAAAAATTGTTTGCTAGGAAATCGACAAATTGTAATGAACATGAGTTAAGATTTTATTGAATGTAGATTGTGGAAAGCATTATATCTAAATTTTCCCACTGATTTTTGTACAAAGTTACTTTGAAAATCAGAACTATATTAGATTTTACATCATTATTCTAAGTAAATACATTATCACAACTGTCTTAAAAATACACAGTTGTCTCTATAACCTAAACTTATAAATCAAAAGCATCTTCTTTCATGATATTTCTATGTGAGAAAATAATTGTCCAAACTTATGATCTAAAAAATGCTGGGTTGCAACGCTACGCTGTCTTCAATTATACTGTAATAAACAAACCGGAAGTCAACTTTTGAAATTTATCTCAATCGTTATATAAATCTTTCAAATTTTCTTCAATGAAAAAAAAAGCAAAATTGTGAGAGAAAAAAATAGCAAAAGGAACAGGAGACAAAGAGAAAGGGTGGGGGTAATGAACTTCATTGGCCTTGTATATTTAAAAAAAAAAATTATATACAGACAGTATGGGCAATGCAGCATAGAACTAATGCACGGAGTACAAATAAACTGAAAGAAGTTAAAAGGAGAGGAAATGTGGAGAGTCAAGTTATTATGAATGAAATGTATACAGACAGTGGTATGTATGTATGTATGTGTGTGTGATGTGTATACAAAGAACCTCTTTATAGAAAAAGCACTGAAAAGGAACTCTATTCATAAAATCTTTATACTATACTTCAAAATAACAGCATTCTACTTTAACGCTATCTATTAGGATAAATTCTAACTGTATACACATTCCATACTCATTTAAATTTAGACATATAAATATATATATATGAAAAACTAATATAAATAAATATTTTGATAAATGTATTGTTATTATAAGTCTGTAATTCTTTAATTATAACTTCATGTAACTGTAAGAATAACTATTTAAATATAACACAACTCATCGAGTAGTGAAACAGTTTATATAAATATTTATATATAAAAATACATTTATTATAGACTGCTGTGCTATCTTGCTTATAACAAACGGTTTTTTATATTAAAAAAAAGAACGGAAAATGCATAATTATAAATTAATTCAAGTAACATGAAATTATTATCGCACTTTAAAATTGCAACTTTACTGTTTTAGTTATGGAAATATACAAAATTACATAAAAAAGGTCAACTGTTTACAAAAGATTAATATTCATTTAAAAATTCATCAACCAAAGAATATTATATTAAAAAACTTTTTTTTACTTAACTTTTCTGAAAGGAAGAGCTGCCTACAAGGTTATACAAATATCATTAACGCATTCATCCTCTGTAAGAATCAGTAAGTATCAAACCAAAATTTAAAATTAATTGATGATAAAGCATAAGAAAATGGATGAGCAGAGAAAAAGGGATTAGTACTCTACAAAGGGCTTATGAAGTAAACAAAGTTATGTGGATAAGTTACTCCCTCCAGATCATCGGAGTTTCTTTATCCCAAGGGAATTAGATTATTTTCATCTAAGATGAAGGCAGCATGTTAATGATCAACAATCTTTTATAAACTGCGTAATATAAAAATTGTGACAAACTGCTTTGCTTCTGAAGATAATGGGTCCTGAATGGTATAAAAGTAAAATATGCTTCGATTGGCTAGTTTCAGATTATACTCCTGGCAACAGTCTGTAATTTTCTTCACCTTTGATTTCATTGTAATTAACAGTAAATGTAATAGTAAAATAGAAAAATAATGAACCATCTATTTAGATAATGGTAATGTTTTTTTTTAAATAAAACCCTTGATGTGTTCACAACTGTAGGGTGATCATCGTGAATCACTATATTCTGCCTCTTAAATAGATAGGACTGATTTTAGAAGGGCCATACAAATAACAAATGTGATCCACACATTTTTTCCAACAATTAAAATGTTTATTGACAACACAGCTGTACGACTTTTCCGTTGTGCGGTTTTTTCTTATGTAAGGTTTATACAATCTTAATTTAAAATATTTTTTATTTATTTAATTCAATGATTCTAACTAAATTGCATGTGTGCACTTTAGTTAGGTGCACCTAAGTAGGTGTGGCGGTATTAGCGGCCACTTTAAGTATTTTTTAACACTTTAAAAATTATTCATTTATTTAATTCTACCGCACACCTGTGACATTACAACATAGTAGACAACTACCAGTAGCTGTACATCGTAACGCTCCTTGAGATGAGAGGGGGTACTAACGGCAAACTATACCCATTAGTTTATTTAAAGCATTTTTTGGGATCAGGGTGTGATTTTGCAAAAATTTCTTTTTGGAAATATTATTTTTTAATTGTTAACAAAATTACTTAAGAAAAATAAGATCTTAATTAGTCAAAACCTCGAGATACTGAGAGTGACCTTGCTCTACAGCCTCATCTCCTTGATCTTTTATGTTGAAAATTTAATGGCATCAATGCCACCTATATAGAAATAATCTGACCAAGTTTAGTAAAAATCAGTCGAGTAGTGGAGATAAGGTGTGAAACACTGAACACATGTACATGCAAATTTCCAACCGGTGTTTTGGGTTTCTTACATGTCAAAACATCAAAATTCATTGAAAACCACATTTTTCCACATTGGACTGATTACAATACTTTCCCTTCTAAACCTATAACGTTATCTAAACAGGAAAATAAAAGTATTTTATACAAATAATATAAAGTGATATTAATAAACATTTTTTTTTTGTTTCAGCCGCAAAATTTAGTATTAACTGGAGAATTTCCAGACTGTGATGTTAAACTCTGTGATTTTGGTATATCTCGGTATTTAAATCAAGGTGTTGATGTTAGAGAAATACTTGGAACACCTGATTATGTCGGTAAGTATATATATATCAATTATTATGAAATAAAAATTTCTTTTAATAAAATAAAATAGCGTATGATACATTAAAAAAAATATTCCTGTGCATTCAGACTATCATAGAATTATCTAGATGAAGTGATAGTTTTTTCTTAAATAACTAAAAGAAGTACTTTTCAAATATAAATCTACAAATAAATGAATAAAATGTTAAATATTTAAAGGATTTAACATTAAAATGCAGCGATAAGTATAACAGTTCAAACATTTTAGATGCAAAAGGTGTGTTGAAAATGATTAAAACAACATATAATTGATATGAAATCAAAGATTAAAGAAGGGAATCATTGTTAATATACTGTGACTCGGTTTTGTTTATCATGGGCTGTATCCAAGAAGTTAGTGACAAATATGTCCTATCATTGAACCTGTTGTTTTATATGGAGCAGAAACACGGGTCCTAATGAAAAAATGGTTTGATATATTCTAAGTCCTACAGAAAATATATGATTTGGTATATAGAAATTGCAAATAGCGGGTAAGTTTGAATATGGAGTTACAGGAGCTAAATGATAGGTATGAAATAACGGTAGAAATTAAAATGAAAACCACAAACCGGTTGATAAATGCAGAGTGGATAAATGACTACATATAAAATGGTTCACAAAGAAAATCCTGGAGGAAGGAGATTGAGTGGATACCCGAGGAGAGATGCATTAAACAAATGAAAAGTGTCCTAAAAGGATATAATGGTTGGAGAAGAAAGATGGCCGATAAAGAGAAATGGAATAAAAAGATGAAAAATTAAATGAATATAGTACATATAATTTTTTGATATCTAGCATTACCTATTTAATATTAAATCGGTTTAATCCATTTTAAAAGGCACTGTGAATTGAATGTATAAAACCGTCCCATGCTTTATGAAAGTGAGAAAGGTATGTCAAAGTAGTGGAAGACCTGCATTTTTTCTGGGAATGCATAACAAATTACGCCTATTCTAGATAAAGATGCCCTTCTCTACTTATAGAATTTCACACCCTTGAAAACTATTTGCAAATGATGCCAATTTTTGCCAATTTTTCATAAAACAAATTTTTACCTAATTTGTTGAACGTATTTAATGTCCTAATTATGAGGGTAAAACATTCCATCCTCACAGAGAGATGGCATTGTATGTTTAACTTCTCGGTGACATTGCACGATTCCATTCTTCATTAATTTACTATAAGAATTTCAAGTCGCAGCATCACTTAGTATATTATTTACAATCCATGAAAGTGAAGAATTGGGTGTTTTTTTTTTTTACAAAATGGAAATCTGCAAATTTGTTCCATAATTAAATACTTTTTTCTGAAAGGCTTAAGTGCAAAGTAAATTAAAGAAGAGCTTGATATGACATTGGGAAACTCTTCTCCATGAAATAAAAGTTTAAAATTGGTCGAACGTGCACTAGTGATGAACCACACAGTGAATCCCCTTCTGAAGTGACTACGTCAGAAATGAAACAAAAAGTGCATAAAATCGTTTTGGCAGATCGAAAAGTGACAATGAACAAGTAAGCAGAGTCTGTAGGCATGTCATCAGAATGCATACACAATATTTTACACGAACATTTGGGTATAAACAAACTGTGCACTATATGGGTGCTGTATATGTTCACACCCATCCAAAACAGTGCCGAAAAAACATTTTAACAGATGATTGATAAGATTTGGGTTCATCACTAAACTTCCAAGACAAAACAGCAGTTGAAAAAATGGGTTGAAAGCGGTCAGTCAACCTACTCCAAAAAAAAAAACGAAAACAACTTTATCCTTTATCCATAAAATTATGGCAACTTTTTTTGGGAAACACGTGGAATAATTTTCATTGATTATTATCTTAAAAAGGGTGAAACAATAAATGGAAAATATTATACAACCCTACTGTAGCACCTCAACAATGAAATTAAGGAAAAATGACTCATTTTGACAAAGAAAGTAGTGATTTTCCATCAAGATAATGCTCCAGCTTACACTTCAGTCACTGTAATGGCAAAAATCAATGAATTACGGTTCTAATTGCTCTAGCACCCTCCATATTCACCTGATCTGGCTCCCGGTGATTATCAATTGTTTCCTAACCCAGAAAAAGAAATGGCTTGGAGGGAAGACCAATAATGAAGTTATTGCCGCAATAGATTGTTATTTTAAGGTGTTGGATGTATCGATGTATCAAACTGGCATAAGCGTTCTTGTGGAATGCTGGGCTAAATTAATGATATCTTAATGGGCTAATAATAAGACCTTAATGGTGAGTATGATGAAAAATAAATCAATGGAACAATATAAAAGAAGAAATTTCCTTTTATAAGATTATTTTTTTAAATATTAAATAACCTTGCTAACTTTATCTTTTCCAACGTACAAATTAGCACATCAGACATACTGAACTGCAGCAGATAACACATCTTTATAACTGCTACATTTTTTCTTTTCTCAACCAGACTTTCATTGTATGATATGAACATCATTATTTTCAGAGAAAGCACTTTGAGTACAAGCTTAAAAGTTACAGGATACAATATGAAAAATTAGTGTATTCATTTCTATCATAAAACATTAAATACAAAGCGCCATAAACTAGTGAGAAATGTTATAATACATATATATATATATAAAAACACACATTAGTAAACATAAAGTAAAACTTTTAAGTTTATCATATAAATACTTATTCTAACTAAACACATATATAAAAAACAAAAACCCAGAAATTATAAAATTCTTATTTTAATATTACCATATGCAGATACAATTATTACGGTCAATTAACATGTATATTTGAATTTGAACCTTGCTTTCACAGCATCAGATAACAACAGATTAGATTTTAATACAATTTAGTCAGCAGGTTTAATTAACCATTAACAAATAAAGACAAAGACTTATCATATAAATTATAATTGTAAAAATTTATTTTCTATTTTAATATCTAATGTATTTCTTTTTTTTTCAGCCCCAGAGGTTTTGAATTACGAACCAATTAGCCTTGCAACTGACATGTGGTGAGTTAAAACTGATATCTTGGTTAAACTATGAATTAGTTATATATTGAAAAAAATATATAATTGCGTTATTACATCAATAAATATACATAAAAATCATTTTTTGTTAAACATTCCTAACATCTGATCCTCATCAGTTTCTTATCAAAAAGAAAAAAAAAATTGTTTCATCTTAATTATCTACGACTTACAGATGGACATCCCGTGAAACCCTTATACAATAATAAAATTTCTCTAAAAATTTGCACTTATTCATATATACAACTTACAATTCAACTTATACAACTTATACAATTCTCATGAAAAATGATTAAACCCATTAAAAAAAAAACAAATTTTTGTACATTTTTTATTTTGTTTGTAACAAAATTAAAGCGTACTGTTTTACCTTAAAGCATTTAAATAAAAGTTTAAGCTTATCTTTATTATACTTCTGTGTATTCCACCTTAAATAATATATATGTCTTTTGGAGCTCCTCAAAAAATCAGAATGAGTTTTCAAAATCAAAAAATGAACTACCAAATCATTGTTTGGTGCCTATAAATATGGCTTATGCAAACTGATATTTAGTAAATTGAAAATATTAATTTATATTTGTATTTATATATATGAATATGCAGTCTTTGCTAAAAAAAGCTGACAATGCAGTTGTAGGACTTTCTTATCATGCGGCTAAAGCCGTTTTCCAACAAACTCGTGCAATTATTGGTTGTTTCTGATGCGTTGCTTACACACACAAATTAGTTTAAAATATTTACATTTTAAACTTCAAAATTCAAACTTCAAACTTAAAATTCAATTATTCTAACTAAAGCGCACATGCATACCATATTTAATTTGCGCAGATGTGCCAGTAGTAGCGGTGATAGTTGCTACTAACTAAACTAATGTAATTTTACAACTTATGTAGAACAAATTTCGGTTGTACGGTGTAGCCACAGAGCTTAATGCACCAGATAAAAAGTCAACCCGGCAATCGAGTTCGAGACCCAGCCGAACGAGTTACTTTTTTACACTTTAAATATTACTCATTTATTTAATTCCACCACTTACCTGTGACATCAGAACGTAGCAGACGAGACCACAACAGCTGTATGTCAGTGCTATACTAGTCCTTGTGGTACAAGGGATACTACTGATGCAGTTTGCCTACTTAGCCACTAATTAGAGCATTTTTTCAGGTGGTAGTGCAATTTTTGCAGACTTTTTTTTTCAAATATTACTATTTTTAATTGTAAACAAATGTGCCTAAGAAAAATGTGACCTTAATTAGGCGAAATCTCGAGATACTGAGGGTGTTCTAACTCTAAAGCCTCTCCCTCTTGACCTTTTAAGTTGAAAATTTAATGGCATCAATGCCTCATATGTAGAAGTAATCTGACCATGTACGGTCAAAATCGGTCCAGTAGTTCTGGAGATATACGGTGATTTAGAGAGTGCCTCCAAACACACGCGCGCACAAACATACTTACAAAATTCCAGAAAATTTTTATCCGGTTTCTTGAGTTCCTTAGATGTTGAAACGTCAAAATCAGTTGAAAACTGCATATGCCCAAATTGAATCAACTGCAATACTTTCCCTTCTAGAGCTGTAGCACTAGACGGAAAAGTAAGGAAAGTAATTGTTATTTATTCAACAAGAAAAAAAAAAAAATAATATTCATCACTATCAAACCAGATTTGTATAACTCAACATAATATTTCGGTTTACATGAATGGCCTTATTATGCTTACATCGATGTTTCCGATAAGTTATCTTTCTAAAAAAATATTCTCATCAATTTAAAATAAAATTTAAACATTTTCTTAAATGGATGCTATTTCGATGGATTTTTGAAATAATTAAAAATTCCCTCTATCCTAACATATATATATATAAATATGCATTTAAATAATTTTCATTAATGCTTACGAATTGTAAATTATTTTGTGGTTATTTAATATTTTAATATGAATGAACGTTATTTCATATGCTTATATTTAAAATAATTATTACGAGCTTTTCACAATTTTTTTTGAAATTAATTGTGGTAATACTGCTCAGATGAAGATTTTACTATGGTTTCCCCTGATCCATCCAGGTTTTTTTTTAATATTAACGATAGAATAGCATATCTACCGATTCCTTATGTAATCTATATAATGTACGAATCAGAATAAAAAGGTTTTATTTATTTACATGTAATTATATAAATGAATCTTTGTTTTTGATTTATCTAATTTAATATTACTTTGGTTAATAAAATTACAATGTCTAACAAAGGATTTTATTTTAAAATTAATCTTATCTTTCTACTTTTTATTATTGTTTTAATGTCAATTATCATAAAAATTAGATATTAAACTTTTATCTTTAGTTTATTTATACAAATAATATTTATTAGTTGATAGTAACTACTGGAATAATTGAATGTTATGTTTCACATTGTTTATAACTTGAATCCTAAATAATACGTGAAATTTTTTAGAAAAAAAAAATAGTTTGCATTACCTAAATTTACAACGTAGATTACTTTTAATGTAATTTATATACCATAAGTACTTTTAAATCTTCCACAAGAATGTTTTAAGGGAGAACCAAGTGACACCCTGCCTCAGTATAGTCGACGTGAAGTTAGTGGATTCCTAAAAAGAAAAAAAACAAAATTAAAATTATTTTCCAAGGCCACAATAAAATTCACTGTGATCTATTTGCAAACCTCGATAAAAATTATATGAATTAAAAAGCCAATAGGAGTTAAGCTTAATACCTAAACAGAAACAAAATATATGAATTAAGGGTTTGGAAATAACATTTGCTGGCCAAGGCAATGGAACTCTTTTGATCCACATTCGATCCAGTAATTCAGAAAAATTACATTGAGGTGTCTGCAGACATTTGAAGCGAAATGCTATCAATGTTTGCTTTTATCAGCGATCTCTTTTGCCATTAATTTTGGAAGCAACCACTCACCGATCAGTCGTAGATAACTGTGTTGATTAACTACATTATCAAAAAAATAAGGGACAAGGAAATGTTCAGCTGTCATCTCAGCCCAAATCATAACATGAGGTGGATTGTGTTCGATTTCCTCAGAAAAGTGAGGATTGTCTTTCACCCAGAAAAAACCAATTTGGTTACAAGAGCTTCAATAAATCACACACTCATCTGAGAACATGATGTTATTTTTACAGTTTGCTCTCTGAAAGCATTCAAGCAATAATCGACATGCATAAACACTTCGATCAAGGTCATTGTCAACTCAACTCATTAACTGTGGCTGGATGAAAAGATTTAACTTTCAAGTGCTTCTGCATGCGGTCTCACATTATCGATCTTGGAATACATAATTCTGCAGAACATTTTCGCAATGATTTCATCGATGATCATTGAATCAATGGCTCTACAGTAGCACATGTCTCAGTTAGAGTGCTCAGCCTCCAACTGTGTGGTGCATCAAGGATACTTCCCGTTGCAAAAGCCTTCTTCTCCTATGTCAGTAACATTTGCTGTGATGGTAACAATTTCCCAAAATGTACAAAGTCATTCATAACGTACTCCAAGTTTTACCAGCGTGTGGATGTTTGTGGACTCATAAACAAGCTAAAAAACATTCTTTGACATCGAACGCACTAGCATCCACCATTGTTCCATACTCAACTAGGACTAAGGTCATCCTACCACGAATGAGCACACTGTTTGATCCTCACCACAGCTTATCCTCCCCACCTTTTTTCCGCAGAAGTGAATGATAATTGGTAGCAGTAGAACCCAATTAAGCGATTTATTACAGTGTAAAGAGATTTCCTGCCCTTTGGCTTTATGTTGCTCACTCTGTACAATCGCTTATTAATAGTGAACATTATGAAATGTTTGAGATTAAATGTAAATTTAATATTCCTTAATTATCTTCTACATTACATAACTAAAAAACAGTTCAGGTATCTTCAAAGTTTTCACATTTAGAATAAAAAACTCTGAATTAAATAAAATAATTGTTCTTAGCAACATTAATATTGTAAAACTTTTACTAATAAACCAAGTTATATAAGGAAATTTTCTACTTATGTTAATATAAAAACTATATCAGCAAACCAACTGCATGTACTATGAATACCAAGAGGTACTTGTGCTTAGCATACTTAACTATTAAATGTATGAAAATTTCAATAAATATTATTTTTATTATTTTTTATGACTGAATAAGATAACTTTAGTCAGGATAGTATCCAAGTCTCTTTGATGGGACTGTCTGAATTTTGTGGCCCTCCCAGTACTTTTTCATATGCTCTGATCTTTGTGCCCTTTCTAGTGTAAGTGTGAAACGAGTGTTTTTTTTCTTGTTTAATTTTATCCTATCTGTGGTGTCTTCTGGAATAAGGCTGATTTCCTTCAGATCCTCTCGT
Organism: Lycorma delicatula; assembly: GCF_047948215.1. Taxonomy (NCBI): domain Eukaryota; kingdom Metazoa; phylum Arthropoda; class Insecta; order Hemiptera; family Fulgoridae; genus Lycorma; species Lycorma delicatula. The sequence continues at coordinate 14,315,232 of NC_134467.1, read as the reverse complement.
ATTTTTCTGATCCATCTGCATGTTTTCTTGGTGTTTTTCGAGTCAAGATTGTGTTGTACTAGCTGTTTCAAAAGTCTTGAATGTTGCATCCTCATATGTCTAAAGAATCCTAGTCTCCTCTTACGCATGATGTCATTGATGGGTTCTAACTCTTTGTACACGACAATGTCGCGTACAATCCAACAATTCCCATTTTTCTGGTACTTTTTATTGATGCAGGTTCTTTCAATTCTTCTTTAGATTTTCTGGAATCTTTGATTATTTGTTCAGGTGGAACTGTGTTTCTGCTGCATAAGTGGCTTCTGATTTTATAACTTTGTTACAGTGTCTTATCTTTGTGTTTATAGATAAGCATTTTTTATTATAAGTGTAGCAGGTTAATTTTTAATCTTTAGCTAAGTTTGTTTCTTTTTATTTGGATCGAGGTTTTTACGTTAAGGTTGTTTCATATTATTTTTACAAGATATTTAAATCGGGTTACTATTTTCATTTTATTACAGTTCATATTTACTTCTTTCAATCATGTTGGTTTTTGGGGCATAATTTCTGTCTTTTCAAGTGATATTTTGTGGCCAATTTTATTTGCAATGTTTCAAAGTTCTAACATCTGTGATTTAGCTAAACCTTATACATATATTCTTTAAAAAATTCTAATGAAAGAATAAAGCAAACATTCAGAAATTTTCTTTTTCCATAAGATTAAGCACTTTTCTCTAACTTCAGCATTACATTAAATGGATATAATTATTACAGATCATGGTCTCTATGCTTTCGCCTAATCGGTCTATTGAAAAATTCCATTCCTGCAACTAGTAACAATACATAACAAAAGCCTGTGAATGTACAAGTACACCTGTTGGTGTATTATTCAAACATTTAAATATATATTATAATTTACTTAAACTATTTTCTGTTTTTTTTTATTAATGTTTTTATTATGTTTTAACAGGTCAGTCGGTGTCCTCCTGTACGTTCTATTGACAGGATGTTCACCATTCGGTGGCGATTCAAAACAGGAAACGTTTTGTAATATAGCACAATGTAGACTGGACTTCCCTGATGATCTCTTTGAAGATATTTCTGAGGAAGCAAAAGATTTAATGAAGAAACTGATGCTTAAAAATCCGAGGTAATTTTCAAAATAGAAATGTACATTTGTATAATTAATTAAATCAAGTGTAGTTTGATTTTTATAAAAACTTGAGTTTTTTAGCGTTTCATATTCAGTCGTTTAACTGATGATAAATTTTGAAATCGTGGATGAATGGATAATTCAGTTCACTGAACAACAAATTCTGTTTTGTTTAAACAAAACTGAATACAATTGTTCTTTTAAAATTTAAAACATCATTGAAAGAAAAAACATATAATTACATTCATACGAGGTCTGTTAAGAAAATAAGCGAATTTTATTTTTTTAATCTTTATTATTAATTTTACAGATGATCGGCCCTTGCCCTCTTCAAAGAACTTCCCTCCCCTATTCGCACACATTTTCCAGCGGCGTTTCCACTTCATGAAGCAGTCCTGGATAGCTTCATTTGAAATGGCCTTTAACATTCATGACAAATTTGCTTTAATGTCATCAATAGTCTCAAAAGCTGAGCATGCGGGTGCATTGTCACGGTGAAGGAACCACGAGTTTTCTCGCCACAACACTGGTCTCTTTTTGCTGATGTTTTTTACGTAACCATTGTAAAACACCTTGACAGTACACACGGTTCACTGTTTCATGTTGAGATGAGAATTGAAAATGCACAATTCCATTAAAATCAGAAAGCACATTGACATCGGATCAAGACTGACGTGCTTTCTTGGGGTGTGGAGATCTTTTGCCACTCCATTGTGATGATTGAACTTTTGTGTCAATTCGTAGCTGTAAACCCAGCTTTCATCTCCTGTTATGATCCTTAATATGAATGTTTCATTGTCACTAACTTCTTCAAGAAGTTGCTGACAAGCATCCATTTGATGTTCTTTCTGCTGTTCTGTCATCAAATGTGGAACAAAATTTGCTGCAACTTGATACTTGTCTAATTTTTGCATGCTGACTACTTTCTTTTTTTTCCTGTTTAGCCTCCGGTAACTACCGTTTAGATAATACTTCAGAGGATGAATGAGGATGATGTGAAGTGTAGTCTTGTACATTCTCAGTTCGACCATACCTGAGATGTGTGGTTAATTGAAACCCGACCACCAAAGAACACCGGTATACACGATCTAGTATTCAAATCCGTGTAAAAATAGCTGGCTTTACTAGGACTTGAACGCTGGTACTCTCGACTTCCAAATCAGCTGATTTGGGAAGACGCGTTCACCACTAGACCAACCCAGTGGCTTTGCATGCTAACTACTGCATGACACGTAAATAAAAATGTTCTATTATTTTCTGAACAGACCTCGTATTTATACTTAAAAACTGTAGCCCATCATTTTCAAATTTTTATTAAGTTTTTTTACTACAAAACTATTTTCTCATTCATTTTAAATAAAAATTATTTCATTTAAAAATACAAGTTAATTAATTCTTAATAAAATTTTACTGCAAATTACTTTAAGCTTTGTACACGTCCTTGAAACACAGTAAGCTCAATAAACACCTACATGTATGTTCAAGTTATATTCGGGGTGATGGCAGTATAGAGAATAACCTCCGATGACTAGTAATAATAACTCATCCTGTACTTTTGTCAACCGATTTTGTTTCCTAGCTGAGGTTGCAAAAAATTATGATTCATATCAGTTATAAAACGGTGTTGCATCAGACACCGATAATTCTATAATTTAACTGTAATTTAGAAAAGAAATATAAATCGAATGTATGATCCTATCAGACAGGTTAAGAATCTGAATCTGGCAGATATCGGTTAAAATTAGACACTTTCCGTGGATCTTAGATATAAGTAAATCTTCTTCACTGAAAAGCAAACTTAAATATAACCAGGTACGGGACCAGCGACCCACTGGGTTGGTCTAATGGTGGATGCATCTTTGCAAATCAGCTGATTTCAAAGTTGTCAGTTCCAACATTCAAATACTAGTAAAGGCAGTTCCTTTTATATGGATTTGAATTCTAGTTCGTGGATACTGATGTTCTTTGGTGGTTCATTCGGTGGTCTTTGGTGTTTCATTAACCATACATCTCAGAAATGGGCCACCTGAGACCGTACAAGACCACACACTTCACTTATACTCATACCTCTGAAATAGTACCTGACGGTGATTCCCGGAGGCTAAACAGGGAAAAAAAGGTATGGGACTAGTGATATCAGCCGCCCCCTTTTGCACTACTGGTAATGAAATGATATAAATTTATCTCTCACATCATACCTTTAGTATAAGGTGAAATATTTGACTCGCAAAGTAATTTCAACTTTACATTATAATACGATTTTACAAGTTTTTCATGTTACAGAATATTCTCATAATTATTAAATTAAGTACTTTAAAACTAAAAAAGAAAATTAATAATAATATTAATTTTTTATTATATCCTTTTTTTGTTACAGTAAACGTTTAACAGCACAAGAATGCTTACAACATAGATGGTTAACTATGCCTTCAACAGCATACGATAAAACGTTAATGAATAATTCATTAAATTCAACGACAAGTAACACGTTAACAAATATAGCGACAACACCACGTACACCAACGCCGAGTAAAAAACCAGCACCCACATTAGAACATTCAGAAGAAGAGGATCGCTCATTATCATTCGATGAAACTATCAATGATGGCTGTACATCGAAAATGAAACCTTCATCATCATCACCAATGTTGAAAACAGTTACATCAGCAATAAAGTTATCGCCTAATAATAATAATAGTAATAATAATATATCAAAACAATTACAAAATAATGACTTATGTATAAATAATAATAATGTTAACATTAAAAATATTAATAATAATAATAATAACAATAGTAAAGGTTTAAGTGAAGAACGCCGTAAATCATTTCAAAAACATATGAAACATCTTGTACAAAGATTAGAAGGAGAAAATGATGACAATGAATCAACAGAACTAAATAACAACAACGATAATAGTAACAATAAAAACAACGAAAAAACAATAAATATATCATCAAAACTACGGTCAAAAGATTGCGGCAATGCAACTAATATTTTAGACAATTCTTCTATAATAAACAATAATAAAATATCTTCGCCAAAAAATACAAATGTAACATCAACACCGTTAAGACGCATCGAGTCATTCAGTAGAAATATAACAAGAGCAAACGGTATGCAGACGATGCCGGTATCACGAATAAGAACGTATAAAATTGATCGTTCGTGTAATATATTTACATCTGATAATAAACAGAATAATTTGATTTTTCATCATCGCGACAGTAGCGGTGACGACAACGATGATACGGGTATACATCACCATCGTAGTACTGAATCGTCGATATTTAAATTCCGTCGTGTATTCATTTTAGATGACGCCGACGATTCACCGCCGCCGTCTATTAATGGATCATTAAGTTCTGAAAATTCATCGATGAGCGATTCAAACAGCGATACGATAAGCGAAATGTCTATCGATTCATCGAGCGATAGATCGAGTGTAATATCGTTAGACGATTCGTTCGATTTTGTTTACGGAACAAAAACGTTAACGCATAATCGCCATTATACATCGTGTTACAATGTTTGGGAAGCTGTTAAAAATCAAAACGCATCGTCGTCGTCGACATCAAATCGTACAGTATGGCCTAGAGAATGTTCAGGATCGGTAGCAAGAGCTTTATCAAAATTTACGACGTCGACATCAAAAACGACAACTACAACGACATCGTCGACAAAGGTTACCGAATATAAAGAAGGCAATTTTCATCATAATAGACAACGTAAATCGTTAACAATATTTAACGGTACCGGAAATAATACGACGTTAACGACAACAATACAGTCACCATCCGCAACGAAATCGCCCGCATCAAAATCGACAACAAATAAAAAATGCGTCGGATTAGAATTAATGCGTGATGATAACAACGGTAATGTTGTAGTTATACGTGAAGTAAAGGCGGTACACGGTAGCAAATTTCCACGATGCAGTGAAGTTAAATGCGAATCTGTACAATCACGTATACGTCGATTACAGATACAAAACGGTTTACAAACGGAATTAGCAAAACAACGATACGATGTTTTCTAATTTAATTTATGTATATATTGTTTATTTATTATTTTGTTTAAAAAAAACAAACAAAAACCCATCATTAATGTCGATTAACCCTCGAGTTAGTAATTTTATAATATAAAAAACGGTAGGCCAAGTAAATTAAGAGGTTTTATTGTGATACAACATTTTTTTTTTGTTTTAAGGTGCATTAGCCTGTCATTAATAAAAAAAAATCATAGTTATCTCGTTTATAAGCTCCATAAAAGTACTTGTATCTAAAATTAGTTAACTGTTTAATGATCAATGCGAATAATTTATTAAATACAGATCTGATAATAGTCATTTATGTAACATTTTATAAAAAAATATTTCATTACATCAAAAATGTAAAATTTTTAAGGATAAGCATATTTATATTTAACATTACTAAAAAAATTTATAACGAATACTTTTCTAAATATTGTTAATTTTAACTGAAACCATTCTTTTGATGATTGTAGAATTAAAAAAAAAAAAAAATAAAATCTATTTTGAAAGTGTGTTATGTCGCATAAAAAATTTTTCATTAACTGATACAAAAACAATAACTTAGGAACAAAAAAAAAAACCAAATAGCAAGGGAAAGATACTAGAAACAGCATTGACTGAGCCAAAGGTCTCATCAAAAAATTTTGCAAAGCATTATCAAAAATACTCGTATTTTATTTTATTATTTCTGAAAATATACTTTATTTAATAATTATTAATTACATTATGATGAAGCAGACATATAATGTATTCATAGAAAATGTGATTTTACAATATAAATATATATATATGTATATACTAGTGGGCAAAAGTCACTACCCCGTAATTGTCATTATTTGAATACAAAGCAAAAAAAATTGAATTTATCACTAACACTTTATTGAAGCAACATGATTTATTACATCTTTGTCGATACATTTCTGCAGACAACCCGGTATGTTTAAACATACCTGTTTGGCTTTTTAGTTTCCAATATTTTTTTCAAAAAGTATATTTATTAAGCTTTTTAAATTTGTTCTGAGGAATTTTAATCTTTTTTTTCTAACTGTGGTTTCCGAATCTTCTTGATATAAATTTCCACATTTCATTTTAATATCACCCTTCTTCATCTTATTTGAAGTATAAATTCTCCAGAAGAATTTTTTCTTTCGATTTTCTATACGAGTCAGATTTGCCGTTTCAATTTGATATAAGATCACCGGGGCTGGCTATAATTTTACATCTATGTAGAATGGTAATTTCTGTTAGATTTAATTTTTCTAATTTGGATTTAAAAAGCTTATTTGTCTATCTTAGTTTTACTAATTACTCTATTTTAAAAAATTGAATTTTTCATAAAAATAGAATTTTAAAAATAGCTTACTATTACGGCGTAAATAAATTTAAATTTTAACGAAAAATATTAATAAATATTAACTGAAATACAATAAATGTATGAAAAACCGGAAATTCAGAGTAAATCACATGAGATTCACGCGTCATTGAAAATTAATAACCTCAACTGTACTACACCCCAACCCACACACGGTCGATATAGTACAGTATACTTTTCTATATCCCCCAGAATTTTAAAATAAAAAAATATCTTTTTGAATATTTTTTTCTTAAATAATTACAAATACAATGTTTTTCCAACTCGAGGGTTTATTAAAAAAAAAAAAATTAAGAAATTATTAAAAAAATATTCTATAAATATTTATTAATAAATAAAATATTTTAATTAATTAAAAAAAAAAAAACAATTAAGGCTGTTTATAATAATAATAATAATTACAACTATTATATCATATGTATTTATTTACTGTACAGAATTATTAATAATAATTATGAAAAATACGTTTTGTTAATAAAGGAAAACTATTTTTTTTATGTAAATATAAAAGCAATATAAAATGGTAATAATATTCATGAGCTATGAACAAAATTAGAATTAATATTTTTAGCTACTGTATTTAATTTTTAATATTTATTAATTAATTTACAATAAAAGTATTAATTTAAAAATTTAAACATTATTTTTTTATTAATATTCTATCCAGATAAACAAAAAAATTAAAATTTATCTGGATAATTTGGTAATACATAAAAAAAAAATTGTAAAAAGATGATGTAATGTCATATTGTATGGCATATTATATATATATGAATTAATCATTAATGAGAATAACACCGCATTTTTGTGATAACTATTGACGCACCGCGGTGTAAAAGTGTTAATATCCTGATATCTAAGTTAATAGTCTGGTCGATGTTAAAACAATTATGTAGAATTAATAAATAACCAGGGTAAATTTTTTTATTGTTAAAAAACAAAAAGATTAATAATATTAAAAATTATGCTCAATTTTATAAATAAATTGTAATTAATAAATTCTGTAAACATGTAAACATAATGTGTTCTATGATATATCATTATATGTAAATAGTCACCCCATTTATAAACAATGTGTTCTAAAAAAAAAAAAAAAACAAAAAAAATTGAAAGCATCTACGCTGGAAAATAAAGAAGTCATTCAAAATATCTAGATTAGATACCTGGCCTAAATATTTAGAAAACAAACATAAAGAAATATATTTCTTCCATTATATATATACCGTAATAACAAAGTTGTTTAAAAAAATATTTTAAAACATTTCACCTCAGATTCATGTTAATATGCTAAAAATAATAAATCCTAATATCTAAAGTATAGAGGAATTTAAAGAAAAAACTAACTATAAAATTATATGCTTCTTGTTTACTGAAGTAAATAACGCATAAGTAAAACCAAAATTAATCGGGCTACTATTTATAAATAGATTTAAAACGAAAATTTATTATTTTCATTGAAATATTAGAGAAATATATCTGTGTAATTTGCATAAAAACTTAAAATAAATATAAGGCATTAATCTAGTAAGTGATGTACCGCTGTAGTTAGTTCTTAGATGGCGCCACTAAAACGTTATATCGAAATAATAAAATAAATAAATAAAATCTAACCCGACTTAACCTAACAAGCGAAGTGAACGTAGATTAAATTTGGTTTGATTATACGTATAATTTTATTTATTTATCGTATTTCAATATAGCGTTTCAGTGGTGCTATCTAAAAACTAACTAACTAAAGTGGTAAATCGCTTATTACATTAATACCAAATATAATTTAACTTTCAAGGTCAAGCAAGCTATTTGTTAAAAAAAAATTAACGTATAATTATCTTGAATCTGATCTGAATACGAGTTAAACAAAATCAGGAAAGTTAACCGCTAAATCACAAAATATTTATTTTACATTATAAAAATATGCAATTTTTTTTACATAAAAAAAATCTTTTGATTTATCTTAGAATTTATAGGTATTTTTAATTTATACAAATTGAAAGTACAACAAAGTAAAGTACTTAATGCGATTAATAAATAAAAATTATATTTTAAATCAATAAAAATATAATGTGCCTTTAATTCATTTATATCAATTTTTATTGTGCCTTTAATTAATTATAAAAAAATATTAAATGTAAGTAGTAATGTTTAGTCCTCAACAAGCTACACTTATTTTAACGATGGCATTAGTTCGATAACATATCAATACAGGATTATTTATAATAATTATTCGCAACATATAATGTAGATGGGCTAGCCGTAGAACAGATTTTTTATATTTTAGTAAATTACGATACGGCTAACGAGATTTAGTTAAGCGGTGCTAAAATATTACCTGGATAAAAAAATTATTTTTTCTATCAGCACTAGCACTATACACATAATGACCATTATAATAACAATTTCCTCAAGTATTGTAATATTTAATTCAACGGTGGTTATTCAACATGGTGCATCTTAATCTCTCAAACCAAAAGTCACAGTAAAATCATCACTGTTTATTCGAATACTCCACTTGGAAGAAAAGGTACGAGTTTTTATATGTAAAAAAAAAAAAATTACTGTATCTATTTACCGACTTATTCATTTTCAGATTTTACCAACAATATTATAAACAATTTATAATTGAACAATACAACTATATTTACAATTTTTGTTTTATTTTTATTTTTTTAAATTCAACATTACATATCTACTGTATATGTCTTAATTATGAGGAAAAACACAAGGAAAACTCTGCTGAAAATGCAAAGCCTGTGTAAATACATTTTGAAATTACCTAAGATTATTAAATATGGCTTAATAAACTTAATTCTAACTAAATACAAATCAAGCTGTTGAATCAAGCCTAGCGACTGCAGTAGTATTATTAATATTAGGGTTAACATATAAATTGTAAATTACGTTACATCTCTTTCCCAGTTTACCAGCATTATATATCCAAAAAAATATTGGTCAGCCGTTTGATCAGTACTTAATGTTTCAAAGTGAGGAAGATATTAAAAAATTCTTCTTTTTTGTCGTGAGTCATTTAACCGGTCTGATGCAGTCTCTCCAATATCAAATCAACTACTTCAGGATGCCTTAAGATGTGGCTGTCTCTTCTTTTAGCTAGATTTTTCTAAATGCTTCTTTCTTCATTGATTTGGTGCAACACCTTCATTTGTCACTTTATCCACCCATTTGATTTTTAACATTCTCCTATAGCACTGCATTACAAAAGCTTCTAATCTTTTCTTCTCAGGTACCCCGATCATCCAAGTTTCATTTCCATATAAAGCTATACTCCAAACATACATTTAAAAATGTCTTCCTGATATTTAAATTAATTTTTGATGTATATTATATTTCGAACTGAAAGTTCGTTTCACCTGTACTATTCAGCATTTTATATAACCACCTTTAGTAATTCTACTTCCCAAATAACAAAACTCTTTTACCTCCATAGACTTTTCTTGTCCTATTTTTATATTCAGTGGTCCATATACTTTATTTCTACTATATTTCATTACTTTAGTTTATTTTCATGCGGTAGTTCTTGCGTAGGACTTCAATTTTACTTATAAACTCAATTTAACTATCCAAGTTATGATATTTATGTACTATGGTTTTTTAAAAACATTTTCGAATCTGTTAAAATGCTTCAAATTTTTGTTTTTGAATGTAGAAATGAAATCGATATTATCATATTTTTTATTTTGGCTGCATTCAAACCTTTTTTCTCCTTTACTGTTTTCTCTTTTCCAGTACCTCTTTATTCTCTCAATATGTTATTCTTTGTTTTCTTCTAACCATTACATTTTTGAATTTTCTTTCATGACCTTTTGTTCGTGGAAATTATCTAACATAATAATTTTCATTTTCAAATCTTTTTTTGTTATATTTTTAAATTTGTTTAATCCAATTTATTTCTGTTTTCCTATATTATAAGAGCAATAAAAGATTTTCTTATTTATCCTGTTTTTACTGATTATGACAAGGTGGATAAAAAACATCAATATTTGTTTTTTTCATTTTGTCTTGTTACTTTTTCTGTATTTTTATATATTTCATACTTGCTTCTATTTTTCATTTGACCTATTATTTTTCTAATTATTCTTCTTTCCTTATTTGAGTTCATGTTAAATTTTTTATTTATTTATTTTTTTTATTATATAAATGAGATTGAACAAGAAAATACAAGATTTACACAAAAAAAAAAAGAAGACAAATGACACACAATGAAACAGGTATTTACAGATGTGGAAAGAAAAGATCAGAATGACTGGGAAATTCGAAAGAATAAAACAGTATACTCTTCAAAAAAATAACCAAACACAGATTAATCCAATGAGGCAATACAAGCAGGAAAAAATATATTATTTATTAAAAAATAAATTAATGTCCGTCGATTAAATTAATATCTTTTTTAAATTTAAAAAAATCCCCAAAACAGTATTTTGTAAACAATTTATCCAGGTTTAGTTTGAATCCCCCCCCACGATTAAAAAAGATGAGAGGGCTGTATGTTACATAAATATTATACATGCTAGTCATTAAATTATTTATATAACGTATTTAATCTAACATATAAACATTGTTCCAGTATAATTAATCGTAATATTGTTATTTTATATAATAATAAAATTTAGTTATTAATTTTATTTATATTACATTAAAAAAATAAATAAATAATAATTATTTAATTTTAGTTTTAATATTTTAGATTTAAAAAAGTTATTATTATAAATAAACTGTATCATCAATAATGTCTTTCTTAATTATATATAAATATATATATATTCTTTTATTAATAATAAAATAATAATTAATAAATTAATATTATTTTGTTTTTATTTAGAATTATTTTTATGATTTAATTATTATAAATACGTAAGATTAAAAACACAACAGCAGGATTGTATGTGTTTTTTTTGGAGTACTGTAAAATATATATATTTGTATTTAATTTTCTTTTTTGTTTAGTTTTGCAATGTATTATTATTGTACAGCTTCTAAATTATATTATAATTCTTCAATTGATATTTTAGTTACTATTATGATGATGTAATATTTAAGTACATATATTATTATAATAAAAAAATAAATAAAAAAAAATATATTTAGTTTTTTTATTTATTTATATTTCAATACTGTCCTTCAATAATTAGAAGGTTATAAAATTTCTTCCTTGGTAGAAAATAAATAATGAATATTATAAATTCATAAGTAGCTGCAAAAAGAAAAAAATAAACACAAAATAGGTTCAGCGCAACGAACCTGCCATAGGGCAGATAACTATGTAACAATATATAGAAAATAAAACTTTTTAGGTACAACTACTATCTTCTGGTAATAATGTGGTATAATTTTGGAATCACCAAAAAATGTAACGCTTAGTGAAAATTACCTATTACACATATATTAAAAATAATTTTAGGTGATGATCCTGAATTTTTTAAGATTATTTTCCAAAATTTTCTTGTGATGGAATACTTTATAAACTCTGAAATTTTATCGGAGCAGCTTGTTTATTTTGTGGGGTAGATAGGTATATATACAAAAAAAAGTAAAAAATAAAATAAAAATAAATAAATCTTAAGAAAATAACAGATATTTATTCCAAAAAAGTAATTATATAAAATAAATTATTATTGCATATTATAAATTTTGTATTTATACACAGAATGATTCACAAAGAATCTTCGGTACTTACGAATTAACGCCACCACAGCTGCAGCTTTATTTAAAAACAAAGTAGTCAATCGGAATTAGGTGGAAAATGGGCCGATATAGAGTTTAACATAGATTCAAAACAGCCTCTTTATTAATTTTAATAAATGGTTATTTATATTTATTTATTTTATAAATATAATTTAACCAAACTTAACCTACGCTCGCTAACCTTGACTAATTAACAGGAGTGTTTTGATTATTTAAATAATAAATAATTACTGAATTTATTAAATAAATACTCAAAAAATTACAGTGTTAATTAGTCAAGGTTAGTGAGCGAAGCGAGCGTAGGCTAAGTTTGGTTAAATTATATTTATAAAATAAATAAATATAAATAATCATTTATTAAAATCAATAATGTCAGGAAAAGTTTTTTGAAAGTATATGTTTGGAGTGTCGCTTTATATGGAAGTGAAACTTGGACGATCGGAGTATCTGAGAAGAAAAGATTAGAAGCTTTTGAAATGCGGTGCTACAGGAGAATGTTAAAAATCAGACGGGTGGATAAAGTGACAAATGAAGAGGTGTTGCGGCAAATAGATGAAGAAAGAAGCATCTGGAAAAATATAGTTAAAAGAAGAGACAGACTTATAGGCCACATACTAAGGCATCCTGGAATAGTCGCTTTAATATTGGAAGGACAGGTAGAAGGAAAAAATTGTATAGGCAGGCCACGTTTGGAATATGTAAAACAAATTGTTAGGGATGTAGGATGTAGAGGGTATACTGAAATGAAACGACTAGCAGTAGATAAGGAATCTTGGAGAGCTGCATCAAACCAGTCAAATGACTGAAGACAAAAAAAAAAAAATCATTAAAGAGACTGTTCATTTTTCACCAAAATCTGATTGACTACTTTGTTTTTAAATAAAGCTGTAGCTGCGGTGACGTTAATACATAAGTACCGAATCTTCGATACATGTTCTTCTGATGAAAGATTACCCTGATTTCTGCATTTCCAGTAAAATTAACCAAGACTGTAATTCTTGGGGTCGAAATTTTTTAAGGAATAAATTTAGTGGTTTTATATGAAATCTGACTGACTTGAAAAATTGAATAAAATAGGTCCTAGAACTGCATTTTTAGTAGTTTACAACAAATCTGGAATAAAAGAAAAAAAAATACAGTACTTTATGTTTGACATAATATAACGTTATTAATTGGGTAATAAACAGTAAATGTTTTAAATAAAATTTGTAGGGAATTTGATTCTGAGTAAATTGTTATGTATAAAGTACACACAAACTAAATAGAAAGATAAGAATTTTGAAGATTATTAAAAACAAATCGTAGCAAATTTTATCTTTGTTTATACAAAGATAAAATTTTCAATATTACAAGATTAAGATTAACATAATCAAACAAACCAATAAAATAATTTATTTCATAAGTTGGCAATACCAATTGATTCCAATACTGATCAGCATACTGATAAGCTGATTCCAATAATTAAGTTTTTTGTATTTCATTTGAACAGTAATAAACAAGTAAGATAATGGCATAGTGCATGTACATCACAACATCTTATTAATTGTCCAATGAAGAATATGCATACGTAAGTTTTGTTTATGGGTTGTGCAATGTGAAGAAGACACATAATGCACAGTGAGAATATCATCATAAATTTTTGAATATGAGACTTCCAAGTCAAACTACAGAACCTTTCTTCAGTGTTTGGTGCTTTTGTACTGCTGAATCATTGTCATCTTTATAAACTGTTGAATGGCAATTATTGGATTCTAGACAATGTTTATAACGAAGATTCAATTTTATTTACTAATGAGGCATATTTTCTCGAAGTGGAATTTTTAATTTAAAAACAGTATATATGGAGTAACAAATATCCACACGGCACCATCAAAATTGGATATAACACAGGTTCCATGGTAACATTTGGTGCAGCATTATAGGCAAAAAAATATTGGGACCTTTTGTTTTCAATGAGAATCTTTTAGGTGTTTCATACTTAAACTTTTAGCATAAAATTTATCAGATCTATTGGAAGATGTTCTTCTGAAAAAAGAAGATAGATGATTTTTCAGCATGATAAGGCAACTTCACACTTTTTTCTGTTAGAGAACACTTAAATATGACTTTTTTAAATGAGTGGACTGATAAGTATCAACTAACATCCAAGGTCACCTCACTTAACACTTCTAGACTACTAAATCTAATATGTCACTTGAAATCATTAATGTACGAACAAAAAAGTAAGAAAAGAATTAGTTATCAAAATTCCCATTGTGGTACAACTAATACAAAACAATAAATTTCTTGAACATGGTTCTGCTGGTATATTTTAATAGAATAATTAAAAGCGATTAATAAGTGATATCTACCTTAACACTTATTTGCTGGTAAGATGGATACTTTTAATTATGTTAATACCAAACAACCCTGTTGAAATACGGCAAGCCACCAAAAACACTAGGCAGAGTTTATCTGCTATAAAGGAGGAAATTTTCTGCAGTTTATTTTGGTGCTTGTTTGTAAGTTGGTTTTACTGTTGTTCATATAATATAAGGAGGATAAATTTTCATATCTCTTGTAGCATCTACTCTGTTCCTGGACTTGATTTGGTTGCAGTAAAATACAAGAAATGCACAATACATTCTAGTAAAAGAAAATAAAATAAAACAAGAATACTAAACTTATTTTTTTTTAAATCTGTCACTAAACTCGATTAAATTTTCACTATAGCCTACTGGTTTGGCTGTCACAAAAAATGGATTCCAATCTCATGAACTGTTCTCATTAGATTTTGAAAAATATTGGTAAAGGGTTATTTGTATGTTACGTTTATTTTCTAAAATTGTTAAAAATTTCTTTATCTACTTTAAAATTCATCCAAGGTAGGAAATCAATGAAAATTATTCTATTCAACTGAAGATATACAGACTAAGTATTACTTTTGAGTAAAATTACATGGAATTTTCAGGTATGTATGAATGTATGTATATATGCAAGTAAAAAATTACATAAAAAACTATTCTGTTGAGTAAAATTTTAAGATATGGTACCATGATGATTGTATTTCCCCCATCCCCAAAACTGACATAACTAAAGCAATATACTAATTTAACGGGTTCATATAATTAGTATAAGAATGTGATTTCAGTCCATGAAAAGGCAAAAGTTTTCCTCACCTTCTTTGTTATGGGATTTTGAATATGATTAAACAACATCAGAAAATACCTTAGCTGCCCTGTGGGGCATTAAATTTTATACAAAATTACAAATCCTTTGAGGAAAATTTTGAAATACGGAACCTATACGTATTGTATCTCACTTCCTCACTGACCAAATAGTGTATCAATACTTCATATAAAGAAACACTGTCAAATTTCATCCAAACCAGTCCAACCGGTCTGGAGTTATCAAGGTAGCAATCGACTAACCTACATATAAAGTATATGCACCCTTCCAGAATTTTGTTAAAATAGTATTTATTGGTTACACAGTATAAACTTGCATACTGAATACTGAATAGTTAAAGTTAAACAGCATGTTGAATACAGTATAACTTTATAGCCAGGTAAGTAAAAATATCAAAGTTCAAACAAGTTATGAATAATTTAATTATTATTGTTAATTTAACTATAAAAAAAATCATTCAGCAAGTAAAGAAACATAAGACATATAATTTAGTTTAAAAAATCATACTTATACTTTCAAAATCATAAGTTGGTATCCCTGTCATCAATCTAAAACTTTTGTTTCACAACAATTTTAAAATACATAAAAATAGATTTTTAGACCTCTGTAAAAATGCACATTTCAACATTCACGAGTAATAAATTTTATTCTGATCGTTACATAATGTAAAAATAGATCACATCAATAATGAGTAACATACGCTACTCCACTGATAAAAACAGAAACAGTTGCTGCATTTGCCGATGAATCAAGAAAAATTAAAGCCAAACCACCTTATTGCATTAAAGCAGTATCATAAAATATACATAAAAAAAAAAATAATTGAAAACACTTAAACACCACCAAATATAACATAAAAAAAATCTGATGTGGTCATCACATGACTTCCTTGGACACCTATTAAATTACATATACACATTTTTTCCTGCACTTCATTTGAACTTATTTCATTTGAAAGTGAGATAGATCCACCAATTATTTAACAAGTGGACAGTTACACAATTGCTAAAATATTAGTTTTTATTAACATCAAATATTTGTACAATTATTAATTCAACAATCTCACCTGAAATATTAGGATATAGAAAAAGTCCCTTTATTACTCTTTAAATAAATGCAAGTCTTATATCTACCTAATAGTATGTTTTTTTAAAATTATTATAATGTAACCATCAACAAAATGAAAACAAAAAAGAAACAGAAGAAGGTTACTAAATTTTACAGCGATATTTATTATCAAGTAGACTGAAACAAATGCATAGATAAAGAAAAATTATGTATTTATATGTATGAAATTAACCAAGCAAGTTCAAATCGGGACACCAATTTAGAATAATCAGATGTTTCACCAAACCTGATATGAACATCACATGACTTCCTTTACATCTAATACATTACATATACACATTTCTAAAATTACATAAAATTCTATTTAACTGATAACTTCTGATTGTTGTTTCTATTTTTTTGTTTTTTGTTATTTCAATATTATTATTATAAAAAAATGATTATTTATTGAAAAAACTTTTTACAATCACGATTAATAATTATTAATAAATCAACATATTTAAATTAATAAAAAAGATGTTAAGAAACACAAGAAAAGTCTAATTTGAATCAATGTGCTTTCCCCTTGTAAGATCCAAATATTTCATTAATTAAAATTTTATTTGGCTATAACTCTGGAGAACCGATGAAAATAAGTACAACTTAGGATACATCCCTGAAAAGATCTCAATAAGGGCTCTTATTACTGCAGTTAAGAAACAGTACAAAATCCAAATTTTGGGGATTTTGGTTTTTTAGTCAAGTCAATTGCAATCAAATGGGGAGGTGCACAACTAGATGTTACTACAGTCCTAAATCCAAAATTTCAACATCCTTCGGCTAAGCTTTTTTGAGTTATGCGAGATACATACGTAACATACAGATGTGAGCCGAAACTAGTGAAAATAAATTTAGTGATAGTCAATGGATATTTCCATTGAAATCTAAAAAACCGATATTTTTCACGATCACAATAAAAATAAATGGTAAGTCATATAATCTGTGTAATTCTCTACAGTATACAATTTGTAATTCTATTCTAAATGCTGCATAAAAGGTATTAATAAAATTACAATACTTCTAACATGATATATCCGAGAATAAAATTTGATAATCTAGAGAAGCTTTCGGTATTAATGTACGAACAATTCCTACGTCACTTACAAATTTTACATTAAAAGCATTTTTTGAGCGCCTAAAAACATTCCCAAAAGCTTCAAATTTAGATAGATAACCTTTACTTACCTAATTGTAAAAAGTTATAGATGTTTAACTTTAAATAGAAATAAATTGTACTTCTATTAACCATAAAAAAATAATTAACAATATTATATTATGATATATAAATAATTGTATTACTTAGTAATTTCCATGCAATACCTATAAATGCGTAGTACCATAAAACTACATAACCCACTAAAACAGAGCGGCAAACGGTTAAAAAATCATTGCCACTACAATAATATTTTATCGAAATAAATCCATTCTACGTTAATCTCTTCTGTTTAACGCCTTTTTAACTTTGAAGCCCTTTTTTAACCTTGAAGAAGTTCTCATAGAAATCTAAAAACATTTACTAAGTAATGTAACATAATTAAGGTTTTTAGTAAATTGTTTCTATAAATTTATAGTTATTTAAATAAAATAAATTAATAAAAATTTATGTTATATACGTTGTACTGCTCGATATATAGAGAATTATTTTAAAATCAGGGAACAAAAATGATTAAATTACATTGAATTTATTTTTAAGACGTTAAAAGTTGATTTACCTTTCCCGCTGTTATTCAGCATCAGTAATTTAAATTTTTTGTTGAATCTCTAAGATGGTGGATTTTCTTATTTGGTGGAAAACGGGAAAGTATTTTTTTGAAATCTGTCTTTCATTTATTTAAATTAATGATTAAGAACTACAAGATATTATGATAAGGTAATTTAATTAGATTTTCTTTTATTATTAATTTACATATAAAATTAATTGTTATTAATGTAGAACTTTTGTTAGCTATTTTTAATAAACAATTTCACTGTCTAATGGTGAAGGGGCGAATATGACAATGATTTTTCATAAACTACATCCCATTAAATATACTAGTAAATTTTAATTGAAAGTAGTTTTTTCATATAACTATCTAATCTTTAGAAAAGTAGTTTTTGTTTGGTGTCTATTTTATTTTTGTACTTGAATATTGCAAATTCTATTCTTCATGTAAAAATCTACTTTACTGAATATCAAAATTGATTTTGTTAATATTTATTGATGGATGTCTTTACTATTACAGCAGTTTATTTATAGTTTTAACTAATTATCTTATTTAATTTACTTGGTGAGTGTAAATATTTGTCGTAGAAAATATAAAATAACATGCAGTACTGATATGCTATGTACTATGTTGTACAGGTTATATTCTAGTTAACATTGATATTTTTGTGGGAATATTTTAATTATACAATGCTTTATTAAAAAATATATACATCTATAAACATTTTCCTTTAGGTGTATACGTCTAAGTCATAAATTGGTAGTTTTTGTTGAAGTTAGTCCTCAACTGGTTTTCATATTAAAAGAAAAGATTAATTTTATAGAATCATTCTAACAATGTTTTGATTAATATTTTTATTTTATGTGAAAGAAATTAAAATAAATGTAGAGGTAAATTTTTTTATACAATATCATTAATTCTAGATAGAATTTACCTTATGTCACTTGTAATATTTCAATTTAATTTAATTTTCTAGTAAAAGGTAAAGACTAACTTCTTGGAAGTTCATGAATTTGTTTTATAACTTTTTTATTGCTTTTAATGAAATGACGCTTTAATTTTTCTGGAATAGGAATTCTGCAAGCCTTCATTGTCCAAGGAATAAGGTTTATATAATCTTAAATCTATAATGACAAATGGATTCAAATAGTACTATAGAATATTTAAAAAAAAAAATATATCAAAATAATTTTAATCTTTCTAACAACCATCCTTAGTGTCTGGTGCAGCTATTTTCATGCTTATGTTAGCTGTTGTTGCTGGTAGAATTTCTTTTATTAGACCAATGCATATTAAGGATACAGTTAAAAAGTATGTGTATGTTTATATGCTAAGTGATTGTTATGTATTTCACTTTCCTGGCATCATACCTCTAGAGCTATGCTATAAGATGGGAAGTATGGTAAAAAAAAATTGGGTATGAGTTTTATTTTTATTTCTCAACATTTCATGACCTAGGAACCAAAAAAAAAAACACAAAAAAAGAGGGTGTAATGTACACATGTACGTACATTTGTGTGTTGTCATGTTTTACGCTTAATAACATTTGACTGGATTAACCGATTTTAATGAAATTTGACATAGAGGTTTGTGTATATAAGCCAATTTGTTGGTAAAACATTTAAGGTAGTTATTTACATGGGGTAGGGTAGATAGATTTTTGGAGTTTGTTTTTCTCAAAATTTTGCCAACAACCCCACTTTATATTAAGCTCAGTAAATGTGTGCATGCATATCTCCCATTTTTAAAATAATTTGCCTCCAAAATTCCCCCTTCACCAAAAAATCAGAAAAAGCCACCTTTTTATTTATTACATAATTTTTAACCCAATATTTTTAGTTTCTTTCTAGGCATAATAGTAGTGCAAATAACCTAAAATGAAAAGTTTGGGGTCAATATTGGGGTGGGGGAACTGATTAAAGTTTAAAAATATCAATTTTTTTTAATTTTTAAAAACTTTTTGGTCTTTATATTTTAATAATAACATTACAATAAAATTTCATCATAATTCACCTCCACCCTTAAAAAAAGAAATCTTAGGTAACCTTTTATTAGCTGAACATTTTGCAGTGAAATTTTGTTTAGTTTCCTAGTAAATGTAGCAAAAGCAAAAAAATTTCTTGTGAGGTGATTTTGAAGGGGAAGCAGAAAACATTAAAAATTATCAATTTTTTGAATTTTTAGAACTATTTTTGGTTTATTTAAATGTAAGATGATAATTTTACAATAAAACTTCATCATAAAGTACCCCCACCCTAAAAAAGACATTTTAGGTAACTTTTTTCATCTCTCATTATTTTTCCACAATAAAAGAATAAATGACTGATGTCGTGATGGTATTACAACTTTGTTGTCAGCTTTTTTAATGTTTATATATTTTGTAATGTTCAATTATGTTAAGTTGTGGTCCTTTTTATATATATGTAAAATAAAAAGATTTTTGCAAATTTTAGTATATTTATGTACGAGGTGATTAGAGAATCATTACACACAAAACACAACACCAAATAAACCCATGCCTATGAAAAAATAAATAGACGGTCCAGCTTATTAGCCTTAAATAAAGATAGTTTATAAGGCATTACAGAGCAACATAGATTAAACATAAATCTGCGGTACTGATAAACATTGTATTGTATAAAACAATGGCGGCTTGGATATAGGCACTGTGGAACTGCAGCACATCCTATTTCCATTTGATGTTATCGATAACATTTAATATAATAAGTCCTTTTTTCTTTAATCCTTTCTTTATACTTGTACAATATAATCCTTAACCTTAATGTCAGTAGCCATCCCCCCGTTTATGAAAAATATACTAATAGCTAATGACTAATGAGACCTCAACCGACTTTGTAAGCTGTCAAAATAAATTTTTATATGCTTTTAAATTTTTGAAGTTTTTTTTGAATTTTGAATCACCCATTATAATAAAATAGAACTTTCATTGTGGTATTATTTTATATAGGAAGGATCATTTGAAAAATGTTAGAAACTTTCCCATAAATATTTCATGCTTATAAGTAGAATTTGTTGCAATCATGGTTTACAATTAGCTTTCTATAAAATTTTGTTAAAATTGCTGAAGTGATAAAAACAGTAAAAATAGAGTGGTCATCTATGGTACTCAGAAAGTATTTGCATAATTTTGTTTTCATACACTTAGGCATAAAAACATTGAAATGTGAGAATTTTATGAACACAAAGAATTAATTTATAAAAAATATAATTCAGGTTTACAACTAATTTTATGTTCTGACAGGCTCATAAAATTTTCACAATTGAAGGAGGGCTAAAGATGACCAGACCTCTTCAATAGAGCTGAGTGTTTACTCACATTATAAAGTAAAACTTAATGGTTACACGATCAAATAATGAGAATAATTAATTTTTTTATATATCTCAGCTTATTCTTCACTAAATGGACCAATTTTAATGATATTTTATTTTATCTTCTGATAATATTTTATTTTTTGGAAAAATCTAGCTAAAAGAAGATAAGACTTATAGGCCACATTTTATGCATTCCTGGAGTAATCACTTTAACATTGGAGGGTCAGGTAGATGGGAAACATTTTGCAGGCAGGCAATATTGGAATATGGAAAACAGATTGTTAGGGATGTAGGATGTTGGAGTATACCTAAGTAAAATGACTAGCACTAGACAGTAAATCTTAGAGAGCTACATCAAACCAGTGAAATGACTGAAGACAAAAAATAATAATTATTCTTTTTACCAAACATTCATAAGAATAAGTTAACATTTTAATTTTCTTAATGGTGATAGACGTGCTTCATGATTATGGGTGTCAAGTAATGATCTGCAGCTGATTTTTTTTGTCTTATTTATATTTTTTTTTTATTTGAAACAATTTGTCATTTGACATATAATGTTGAATTTTTTTTTTTAAAGAGTATAATTTTTTTATCTGTTTCCCTTCAGTTAGAAATTTTAAATTCATTTCATTGAATACAGCAATTCTGTTCAAGAAAATACTAGTTTAAAAGACTGCATTTAGTTGTAACATTTTTGTTTACTTGTTCTCTGTGATAGTTATAATTGATACCAGCAGAGGTAGCTAGTTATTATTTTTTTTAAATTACATTTTATAATTATTATTTTTATTTATTTTACTAGTTTTCTTTTTTTTTATAATCCTGTTTATTGAACAATTACTGCACCAACCTTTTCTTTTCATTGGCCTAGAAAATATAATTAGTGTTAAAACTTTTATGTAGGACTGAAAGCAATCTTAATTTCTAAAATAAGTATCTTCACCTAGTCATCTAAATAGATACGATGACATGTATTTTAAAGTTAATAATAATTTTATCTCTTTTCTATTTATCATTAATTTAAATAAGTCCAATAATTTTTTATTGTAATAGTTTCTTTTGAAGAAGTTTATTTTCAGCTCATTTAAATGAAGACTTATTTTTAATTTTTTTATAGAAACAATTTGTAAACATGTAAAATTTTTCTATTTACAACATATCCTATATGAAATCCTTCATTTTAACTTTCATATCTATTGATTTTAATAAAACCAGATTCAGAGTTTTATCAATTACTTTAAATTTATAATTTTAACCTCTTGATACTGTATAGGGAAGACACCCCACCTTGTAATGATTCCGATCAGCACACCACCCGGGATATTCCTAGCCTTGATGGGCTTTACCGGAGGTCGTCTTTTGGACACTCAGGCACTACATATCACAGTCATCAGCAAAAGCCTCTTGTCAGGATGCTACCGATTCAAATGTCTTTGTAGGCATTTCCATCAGTGATTTTATTTCAGATTTTGCCTTTGGTGTAAGGCTTCTTTGGACATCTTAATTCAGTAACTCAGCATTTCTCAACCTTTCAGTGTTTGCAACCCAGTTTTCAATCATAATTTTCATCGCACCCTCCCCTCTCATACAATAATAATGTATTTTGAGAATTTTGACGCTACGACCTTAATTACAAATCTTAGAAATTACCAAGAATAAGTAAATTTATTGATATATGGCAACACTAATCCGCTGCTTTGACAAAACCAGAATCACTGCCTTTCTATTGCTCTCTGTCTTATGTCCACTGTATCTGACATTCTTGCGGTTTCACAAGAAGTTCTGATTTGTCTCAAACATTCTGGAATGTTTGCGCAAACGTGTATAAATGCATATCATTTGATCCCAGTCAGTCATGGTCGAGTCGATCCTTATACTGCTATCAGATCTATCATGAGTGTGTATGTTGTAATTTGCATGTTAATTGCAATTCATGGTATTAAATATTCATGGCAGTAGATTTATACAGAATCGTGGACAAAATTTAAGTGGACGTCAGTGACCATTAGACAATAGTGAAGCATCAACAAGTAACATCAACAAACAGATGAGTGTGGTTCCAAAAGTAAAATCAAGAAAATATTCTCAAGATTTCTTAAATTTTAGGCTTACCAGTACTGAAGTAAATGAAGAAGAAAGGCCCCTGTGTGTCATCTGCTCAAAATTTTTGGCAGCACACAGCATGAAATCTAATAAACTAAATGATATTTGGAAGAAAGTACGTTAACAAACCCTGAGAATTGTTTGAATTAAAATTAAAATCATATGAAAAGCAAACATCAGTTTTAAAAAAAAACTTTGTCTGTGAATGAAAAAGCTTTACTTGCCTTTTACAAAGTTTCATATAAAATAGCCAGATGTAAAAAGCCTCACACCACTGGTGAAGAGCTTTATTTTCCAGCTGCAATTGAGATTGTAGAAACAATTTAGAGATAATTTTTCCAAACAATTGCAGCTCCATACTTCTGTCAAATGACACTGTTGTCCATCAATAGGTGATGTAGCTGAAGATGTACAGCATCAGCTTGTCGGGAAGTTGCGTAAGAAATTATTTTTAATTCATCTTGATGAGGCAGCCTCATCAAGATAGATAGCAATAAAGATGCTCATTTCATTGCCTATGTTCGATTTTGTGATGGTATGTCAGTAGTGGAAGAACTACTTTTCTGCAAACCAATTGAATTCAAAACAACAGCACTCGCATTATTTGCTATCTTAAATGATTTTATAAATGATGCAAACATAGAACGGAAAAACTGAATCGGAATATGCACTGATGGTGCTCGTTCAATGTCTGGAAGATTCCAAAATATAGAAGCACTTGTGAAACAAAATTCTCCACTGTGTGTCTGGACACATTGCATGATTTACAGAAAAGGCTTGGCTTTCCAAGAAATGAGTCTTGGACTGAATATTGTGCTAACGACGATTGTAAACGTAGTAAATTATATATAAATGAGACCCCTAAAAATCAATTCTGCACTTTGTATAGACATGGGTGCAGTACATTCTGTGTTACTATTTTATTGCGAGTCAAGATGGTTATCACATGGGAAATTTTTACAACATGTTTATGAATTAAGAGATGAAATCCCCACTTATCTAGAAGAGGAAAACCGACGGAAGCCGAGAAGTTTCAAAATGGAATTGAGCTACTTGGTCGACATATTTGAGAAATTAAATACCTTGAATCTTTAACTCCAAGGAGTAAATACATATGTGTTGGATGTGAGTGATAAAATTAATGCTTTTTATAGAAAACTGTAATTGTGGAACAGACCTTTAAAGCAAAAAAAAAAAACCTAGAAATGTTTGCAAATATGGATGAATGTGTTAAAACTTACAAGGTTGAAGAACAACTTGTGAAAGTTGGAAACCATTAAAAATCATTTAGCCATGCCGACAAAGAATTTTAAAAAGTATTTTCTAGCTGATGACAACTTGGTAGCTAGTTACAAGTGAGTTAGGAATCAATTTCAAAATACTCTTGAAGGGCTTTCAAGTGTCGAAGAAGAAACCTTCATAGACTTCACAGCATGTGGTGAAATCAAAAGACAATTTTGTAATAAATCACTCTTTGAATTTTGGGCAGGGGTGGATGATAAGTTTTCTGCACTGAAAACAATAGCATTTAGTATAATATTACCCCATAAGGGGGTGTACCCTACAGGTTGAGAAACACTGTGGTATTTGATTTCAATCTGAATTGTCCCAACTGTGGCAAATATAGTGAGAGATCAATCTACAGCTAAATGTTGTAAAACAGGCTTTAGAAAAAGCTTAACGATTTTTAAAACAATCTTTTTTATCTGCCAAAGACAAAAAATTTTCAATAGTTTCTTAAAACATATTTTTGTAGTTTACTGTACAGTTTTTCTGAACATTTTTTGTTATAAAAAAAATCAATTTCTAATTCTAATTGATATATATAATAAAATATTACATAGATGATGTGAGGATAAAAAAGGAACTGTAATAAGATGTACTAACTCAGTACAGCATCACAAAATACATATTAATTAAAATTAAAAAAAAAAATAGATGTTATTTAAATCTATATTATATATTTCAAATATAAACACATGAAATAATGTTAAGGTAAATATATAAAATTAGTAAATATTAAAAAATGTCTACATAAATAATTCAGAAGTCATTTATGAAGATTATTTGAGAACATATTTTCATTTGTACTGTTTGAGAACATATATGTAGTATTGGATGCAGAAAATTCAGACTTTAAATTAAAATATTTTAAACTAATTTAAAAATTCATAGACAGTTTCTTTTTTGAAAAATTTTTAAAAAAATTGTTTTTAAATGAATTGAAAGGAAGATTTTTTAAACGGTTTGGTAATTACATTTTTTTTAAATTTTTATTTATAGCTGCATCAACAATTAAAGTCATTGGCAACTTATCAGTATAATGTAAATGTGCAGTCTTGAAAAAACTCAGGCCGACCATTTCTAAGACATACGGTTAATTGAAATCCAACCACCAAAGAACACCGCCTTTCAATTAACGACATCTCCTGGACTGGTTTTGATGTGAGACTGTACAAGATTACACTTAATTTACATTCATACATTTCCTAATTCATCGTCCGAAGTAATACCTTATGGTGGTAGGTTATGAAGGCTAAACAGAAAAGAAAGAAGAAAAAAGAAAAAAAGGTTTTGTTGTCTGGTTTGATAAAAGTGGTTTATTTTATTTTAATAACTAATTATTCTTTTCAGCAAAGATTACAATTTATAAATATAAACATTAGAATAAATTAAAAATATTTATTTTCTAAATATCTGTCTACATGATTCATACTTATAGGCACTAAACAGTGTTATGATGACTCATTATTTGTACCTTGAAAACAAATCTGACTTTTTGAGGAAGCATCATGTTTAGATATTGTACTTTAAATAGGAGTAAACTTTAGTAAAGCCAGTTATTTTTACGGATATGAATACTGGATCGTGGATACCAGTGTTCTTTGTTGGTTGGATTCAATTAACCACACATCTCAGGAGTGATCGAACTGAGACTGTACAAGACTACACTTCATTTACATTCATACATATCATCCTCATTCATTTTCTGAAGTATTATTAATTACCGGAGGCTAAGCAAGAAAAAGATAGGAGTATACTTTAGCATAATGAATTTAATCAATTTTGTTTACTAACGAAATCAATGTGATCATCTTTAGAGAATGTTTCATCTAGTAAAACATTCAGAAATTTTGCATTATATTTAACATATGCACAATAATGTTATTGGTCTTTTTAAAAAGTCAAATTAATTAAATATATTAATATATTAAATTTACTTTTTAACATCAGTTTTTTATAAAAATTTTGCGTGTTCAATGTAGGGCTTTTTCAAGTTTCTTCAAATATTTATGTCCTCTGTCTTTTGTGCCCAGTTTGTTCTTACTGTAAATAAAACGTCAGTACGGTACCTTTCTTGTCTTCCGTGCTCTCTATAATTGTATAAATATTAATTAAAAAATACAAACTTTTTTACAGTAACAGATCAAATAAACTTATTTCAAAATGTTTTTGTTTTTGTAACCATCCTCAGTGACTGGTAGTGATGCTGGTTAGATGCTTGCTTTTTATTGACAGCCATGATGTCACTGCCGGTGGTTTTTTTAAATTAGACAGACATGTATTTAGAATGTGTTCAAAAAGCGTGTTTGATTTTAATTGTGTATTTATTATATTGTTACGTGTTTTTATATATTTATATGTATCATAACATTCAAATTTATGTTGTCTTTTTTTTTTCCATGTGTGAAGAATATCAGGATTTTTGTCAACGCTGGCGGATCTGTGTAAATTTGTGATCAAGTGATGGTCAGCAAATGTTAACTCTGTATTGTTGTGAAGAGCTTTTAAATGTTTACGCTGTTTTCATTGAAACTGCATTCCATTTTAACAGTATAGAATATTGTGGAATCAGAACAGGTTAGTTTATATATTCTGAGAGGATTATTTTTGTAAATTTGTTCTAAGTGTCATGATTTGTTTTATTTATTATTCTGAAGGCTAAGGAACTGTATGCAGATTGTATATTTAACCTATTTTCTGTAAGTTTTTGCTTATGTTTGTTAGTGTATGATATATTTGTTTTCAATTCTATTTATTTTACATAGTAATGTGTATCAGTAAGCATTTTTAATTTAACTCAAACTTTCTTTTATTTTTCCTGTTTAGCCTCAGATAATACTTCAGCGGATGATATGTATGAGTGCAAATGAAGTATAGTCTTGTACAGTCTTAGTTCTATCATTCTTGAGATGTGTGATTAATTTAAAGCCAACCACCAAAGAACACCGGTATCCACGATCTAGTATTCAAATCCATTTAAAAATGACTTCACTAGGACTTGAACGCTGGAATTCTCGACTTCCAAATCAGCTGATTTGGGAAGACACATTCACCACTAGACCAACCCAGTGCGTTAATTTGACTCAAACTATCTAGTTTTAGAATTACGATATACAGACCAATCAACATATCTATGTCACCATAGAATAGTGTTTCTCAATCTGGGGGTTGTGATCATATGAAAGGGGGGGTCATGAAATTTAAACTTTACACATAAACAACAATGAAATCATTTTACGAGAAAAAATCGTTTATTATAATAAACATTTTACTACACACATAAAGAAAATAAATTAATGAGATAGTTTTGTTTGTTTTTCATTTAAAAGTTTCTCTTTATGCGGATCTATGTTAGAAACACAAAAAAGTAAATAGTTTTCAAATGATTAAAGATGATTCTTATATTTAGTTTTTGGTGAAACATATGTTTTTTGTTTAAATCTTTTTTTTTTTTTTGTCGTAAAACCCTTTTCATAGAAGTAAAACATGGTAAATATTTTGAATGCTTCTGTCACTAAATTTTCATATCCATTTAGACAAGCTAGCCAAACTGCATCTAAATCTTCAGACGTGAATCATAGTTGTAACATTTTATCGACAGATATTTTGATGAGCTGATCATGATTTTCAACCGGTAACTTAGCAGCTGCAATAATGTTTTCACTAAATGGATTCAGTACCCGTCCCTTTGAGAAATAATTTTTATCTTCTGAGAAATACTCCGCCAACTAAATTTTTAGCTCACACAAATGCATGTTCATGCTATCCAAACAATAACAGTGTCTTGTTCATCCTAATTTTTCTCAATATAATTGGAAGCGAATGGAAATATATAAAAGTTTTTGGTTTGAAGGTAAATAATCCAAATAACAAAGCTTCTTAATTAAAGAATGAACTTTTCTCATTAATAAAATGCTTTTATCACGTCCCTGTAAATTCACATTCAAGTTGTTTAAATGCAAAAATACACCAGCTAAGTAAGCCAACAGCAAATATATACTCATTATTCTGTAAATACATTGAGAATGGTGTTTGTTTTGTTTGGAAAAATATTATTAATTCATCTCGCAATTCCAACAACCGGGTTAACACTTTCCCCTACGGGTTGGATTTGGGGAGGTTGTAAAATATTTATTTTAGATTTTTACTTTTTGGGGGTCAGAATTGTGAAAAGATTGAGAAACGCTGCTGTAGAAGTCAACACCTATAGGATTGAGCTCTTATTCAAAGTTTATTATGTAGTTTACATAACCGGAAGAGCAGCACTTTCATGGATATTTTCTTACATTTTCAAATATAATGTGTTTATAAAATTTTGTATGAAATTGTATTTGCGGTTTTGTGTAAAAAGATTTAAATTTTCATGTAGTTAACAATTGTGTGTATATTATATATATTCCTATAAACAGAACACACGCATTTTTTAGCTTACCTTTGATTTTCTTTCGTCAATATGTGCAAACAAACATATTGAGGGTAATATATTTTTATATATGCTTCTGAAGGTGATAAAGGAATCTAACTAACACGAGAAGAGAATAATTCTTTAGTGCTGTTTACGCTTTAAATCCTACTGGAAAACGGTTGAAGTATATAGTTTCTTAAAAAGTTTGATTACATCCAATTTTCTAAATTTTGACCGATATATTTATTTTTCTCTCGCTCTGGAACAAAATGTGTAAAGGTGATGTTGCTCTAGAAATTTTTTTTGTGGCTCTTTTCAAAGGCACGGTTAAAGTTTTTTGTAAAATAAAAGAACCGAAACATAATGCATCAAATAGAATAGCTGGAAGCAAGATAATAACCTGCTAATTCTACACTTTATTACATTTAAGAATGCGGTACAAGTTTTTAAGCACGACGTGCTTAAAAATTGTATTCGGTTTAACCGAATAAATAAAATGTCATAAAGATCATTTTTTTAGTATTATTATAATAACTTAATAGAATGCTCGTGTAAAAACACTATAGTCCAACAGTGCTTTGTTTTAAATTTCTGTGTACACAGAAAAGAAATACATAAGTAATTTTTACTAAATGCCTTCTCTTTTGCCCTTCCTTCGTATTTTTGGACAGATTTCGCAATCAAAAAGCCCTTGCTTTTGTCCATCTTCTGATCGCTACTGAAAAAATAACTAAATCGCTTTCATATTCCTTCCGTTGACTAAACTAGAAAAGGGAATGAACAAGGAATTTTCCGTACACATACAGAATAAAAAACCTTCCATCTGCACGGCAGGGTTTGCACTGCAGGAGCGACAGTGTTCTCTCTCCCTCGCAGCCTCGTGTGCAGCTTCCTATGTGTGCAGAAACACAATGGCCAAATACCACCACGTCCCTGGAACTGTGAAACACGCAGTTCCATACAAGAATGTTTGTATGTTTTTCATAAACCAGGGAATGGCTACTGACATTAAGCTTAAGGATTATATAGCGTACAAGTATACAGAAAGAATTAAAGTAAAAGGTATTCGTTATATTAAATGTACTAATATTAAATGTGCTAATATCAAGTGTAAATAGGGGGTGCTGCTATTCCACAGTGCCTATATGTGAGCCGCCACTGCATAACTGTCTTATCTGTTTGTATCTATGCTACATTCCTTATATCATCAAGTTATAAATACCTTCTGCAAGTTGTTTGATCTTTTAAACTTTCAAATTAGATCTTTTAGATCTTCTAACAGATCTAGTTAGATTCTATAAACATTCCAAAGCGGTTAACATCATTATAAAAAAAGCATACCTGCAGTTCTTTCCATTGTTACCATAATTAGGTACTATATAAAGCTTAAAATGCGCTAGAGAGGAATCATCGACCGAAGAAGCTTGTGAAAGATATTGAGCCTAACTGGTATAATTTGAACTCAAAAACTTTCAGATGAATGATAGATATGTTACCATTATATTGCAGAGTTTTGGTGTAACAGTTGATTTCTTATTTGTCATAAGCATTCACCGGTTGAATCCTAATAAACCGCATTTGTATGTTAATTTTTTCTATTATACATGTGCGCTGCTTTCTATTGTACAATAGTTATCACAGGCAGGTCACCGTTGTTTCAGAAATGAGGATCAAACTGCAGTCATTTATGAATGTAGCAGCATGTAAGTTTCTTTTTAGACCTATTTTGTTTATTTCATTCACGAGTGGTCTGGATATCAATATTCCAAATGCATCTTTAACCTTATTTCCAATTGATATGACGGGCATGAAATGAAATGATCGGTTTGATTATTTGTAATAATGATTCTTAAAAACTGAAAGAACAAACCGGTTGTGTAAACGATTATTGTAGTAGTATTTTTAAAAATCTATAATAAAATAAATTGAAGGCTAATTGGGATATATTTATTGATCAGTAGCAGACCCGCTAGATTTGAATATATATATATATATATATATATATATATTAAATGAACATAATTGAAAGTTTGATAAAATATTAAAAACTGAACATTAAGGAACTTCACACAATTTAACTTTTCACTTTTCCCATTTTCACTATATTCATTTTTCGCTTTTCCCCGTTTACCCTTCCCCCTATTCACTATTTTTTCCCTTTTTTGCATTTCTCCCTTTTTCCCTCGCGCGTAAATTGGTCCAATACTTTTCTAGTCTATAGCGGATACAAATAAAAACATTGCCCTTTAAATATATATATATATATATATATATATATATATATATATATATATATAACAACCAAATCCGTTTGTATATTTGTTTGTTTCGTAAATATCTCGACAGAGGGCGCAAGGCCTCGAAGCAAATGAAGCAAAAGATAGACTTCGACTTAGATGGCAAAATAGATGGCAGGAGGATGGACCAGCCAGACGCTCGAAGGAGCTGATTCCAGATCTTGCACTATGATTAGACAGGAAACGTGGTGAGTTAAATTATCATATCACACAGTTTTTTACAGGTCATGGCAATTTCAATGAGTACCTCGTGTTGGAAGAAGGCCAGGCCCAGAATGTATGTACTGTGAGAGAATTGACAATGCAGAACACACATTTTTCTGCTGTGAGAGGTGGGCAATTAAAAGGAGGAACTGTGGGATAATAGGTATGAGCCCAGCGGAGGTCCTAGAGCACATGTTGAGGAGCGAAATAAACTGGAAGAAGGTTACGGAATTTATAGTAGCAGTATTAACAGAGAAGGATATAGATGAAAGGCGACTAGGTTACTAGTGTAGAATAGGGTACGGTGGACAGCCTCAGTGGTGAGAGACGGCACGCTGAGGTGTGTCGTTCTCAATGATCCACTGAGGACTCCAAGGGTTTAGATAGGTTCCGATGAAGAAGAAGAGTAAGAAAAGACCCGGTGCCACGTTACGGCTATTCGAGGTATGTCGTGGTTTCCAAATGGGCAAACAGAAAATCACTCAAAAGAGCTGACACCGGCGAGCCGACCTGTCATGCCGGACGTTCAGCCGGTAGGCGGAGAGGCTCGTTAGAGTTTACCAGACACTCCCCTGGGTGGCGCAATACCAACCAGTCGGACCGGCCCAGGGGACTAGAGTGATAAAAAAAAAAAAAAATTATCTCGACATCTAGCGGATGTAGTTCTCGCAAAAATATTTCTTTTCACGTAACTAATGTATATTCTGAATATGAACCAAATCGAACCATAAATGAAATTTTCCCAAATATCTCAACCCCAGCGCCTTCTAGCGGGTCAATTTTTGGCAACGGTATTTATTTCTATGTAACACATATTGTGAATATGAGCAAATCGGACAGTAAATACAATTTTTCGAAATATCTCGACCCCAGCGCCACCTTGCGGGTCCTAATTCAGAAAACTAATTCAGAAACTTTCGCGGACGTGCGCACAACTTACCAAAGTTTCATCGCAATCGGATGAATGGTGTAGGAACTCGTAAGGAACAAATAAAGCATTCATATATATATATATATATATATATATATATATATATATATATAAAGATTAGAGCAAGGAACTGGATTCGGCTATTTTTTGCCTTAAACTAGTAAGAACCATAGAAGACCAGAGAAATTTAGGAATTATGTTCTTTGCCTACGTACTAACTCTGACGTTCATCGTACTACGTTTTAGGATATTACTAAGGAGTAAAAGTAAAATATGAATAATTTATTTTGTAAAAAGGAGGGAATAAATCAAGATTAAGGATACTTTAGAACCATATTTAACAGAGTCACGTTTAGTTTTATTTTCTGGTCGGTGTGTTTTTATTCAATAATTATTATCTGTTTTCTAATAATTTTTATCGTAGCAGGAATAGAAAAAAAAACTGTACATTTAATTTTAATGTATCGACTAGCCATTCCTTAAACATTCTTGGATTAGGTCCAACAGATTCTTTTTTGGATTTTATCAGGGAATAGGAGGAAAAAAATGGACATTTTTCCGATTTTTTGAAATTTAATAAAAATTGAAGCACATCTTTTCCAACCGGTGCGAAACGAAATTATCATTTCCGATGATATTCCGAAGGCATTAAAGCAAAAATTAGCGTTCATATAGAAAAAATCCAAATATGGCAATTTTAAAACCGGTTACCGCGTAGACTGTAAATTAAAAAAAAAAACTGATGCGGACACCACATGACTTTGTTGTACGCTTATTAAATTACATACACACATTTTTGTTGCACTTCATTTAAACTTATTTAATTTGAAAGTGAGATACGATCCTCCAATTCTTTAATAAAGTGGACAGTTTCACAATTGCATTGTGGTGGACACCATATTGCATAATATTTTTTTATAGTCTCCGAATCCACATTTTATATTAGTTTATTTTGTTTAAAAAAAAGCAATGGATTTAATATGGTGGAGAAAAATTTCTAACCCACCATAAAGTAGTAATTTTCTTAACTATTCAAATCAGCACTTGTTTTGACATCATAGTATTCCTCAGTTTTGAAATATGAAGCCATTTTCATACTTAAATATCATTCTTATGTTAAAATACGGTTGACCTTGAGAATCATCAAGTTTAGAATTGTTATGTCCAATATTTTGGCGAAGTCTTTAAAAAAAAAAAAAAGCAGACTAGTTGTAATAATTTCATGACATTGGTTATTTATTTTTATATAATGGAAAAACGTTCCTGAGATTTCTTTTTTCGAGTGGGTGGGGAGTAATTTATGACGGTTTTATTGTAAAATTATTAATTAAGTTTTGTTGTAATTTAAATAAACCAAAACAATTTTGAAAAATGTTAAAAATCGGTATTTTTTTGCCCCCCACCTCGAAAATCATCTTCCAAGAGAAGTTTTTCATTTTTCTACGTTTAACTATGTTAAATGGAAAAAAAGAAATACACTAAAAAGTGTTCAATAAATAAAAAGTTAGCTAAGATTTCATTTTTTTGGGAATAGGGGTTAAATTATGATGAAATTTTATTCTAATATTATTATTATTACTAAAAGTTTATTATTTAAACTTTAAATAATATTAAAAGTTTAATTAAACCAGAAAAACGTTAAAAATTAAAAAAAAATTATATTTTTAATCTTTGATCGACTCCCCCACCTGCAGAATTTCTCCTAAAGTTTTTTTTTTGGGGGTGAACTACTTGCACCACTACTACTATTATGATTAGGAATAAATAAAAAAATCGATTAAAAATATGCAATAAATAAAAAAAAAATTTTTTTCAATTTTTGGGGAAAGAGGGAATTTGGGGCACGATTTTTTTTTTCTATATGGTAAGATAAGTATGCATGCATGTACTGAGCTTAATATAAAGTACGGTTATGTTCGCAAGATTGTGAGAAAGTTGACTCCAAAGAAACTATGTACTGTCATCCCTTGACGTATTTACCCCAAAATTTTACCAACAAATTGATCCGTATGTACCAGTCTTTATACAAAATTTCATCAGTATCGGTTTACCCAGTCAAAAGTTATTAAGCTTCAAACACGCCAACACAAGTAAATCCTTACTTGCGAACATTACCCCTATTTTTTTTTGGGGGGGGGGGTTCCCTGGGTCATGAAACGTCGAGAAATGAAAAAAAAACCGTACCCGATTTTTTGAATGATTACTTTAATATCTAGAGCTATGATGCCAGAAAAATAAAAAGAAACGTTTCGAAGGTCAAGTATATTAAAGCATTCAGATTTTACTTTTTAAACAGAGTGTAGACGTTAAACCAGTAAAGGAAAATAAAGATTAGAATATAAATATGATAGATAATAATTGAATGTGTAGGATGTAAGAGACTTGTTAAATTTGATAAATAGGTACAGAATGGAAAATAATGGAAGATTGCCTCAAATCAGTCAAGCGATCATTATGCTTATAAATATTTACAAAAAAAAAAAAATATATACATCTTTAACTAACAGCTGTTTTTATGTTATCACTTAGTGACCATATTGTGCCAGTCTATTCTGTTTAGTGAAATATATATATATTTTAAATTCGTTTTTGTTAAATTCAATAAAAAAGAAAAGTGCAGAGTTGCACATTGAATAAAGTAAAAAATAAAAACAACAGATCGAATAGAAACTATAAAGAGTGGGTTTCTTTATATTCATACCAAGAGCGAGAGAGCGGGTGAATGCGTTTGTATATGTGCGAGAGAGACGGCAATCGCGTTAAGAGTTAAAGCCAGACATGGACGAGTCTCTCGTCGCAAGTCGCAGTTGTGTTGGTTTGTTACAATACACACACAGCTGCAGCCTATTAAGGTATTATACTATTCTCATGCGCTTGGCTGCGGTTTTAGCTTCTTTCTCCTATTATAAACCGAATCATTTTCTCTCTCGCTCTCTCTCTTTCTTTTTTCCATCGCTACTCTTTTAGTTTCTTTGACACTCCTTTCCTTTTTCTATTCTTTTTCCGATTTACTTACTTTTATTTTTGACTTCGATTCTTTCTTGTTTTACATTTAAATACAATACTCTTAGTCTGTTTCTGTTATAGAAATTCTATTTTTAAACTTACATTTGAATTGAATCGTTCTTAATTTTCAAATAGCTTGTAACATTTATATATTTTGTGTACAATATTTTCTTTTTGCGTTATTTTTTTTATATAAGTATAGGGTGTTTCATAAATGTTTTACTAATAGAAATTAAAGATGGATTCGTGTATTTTAAATTTCATTAAAATATTTATTTCTGTCGTTAAAATGAATCTTTTATCGAAAAAAACACAAATACTTTTTTGTTTGTTTCGATATTATAAAATCGGTACTTAAGTTTTCTGTTTCTAGACTTCCCATTGTTATTCTGATTATCGAATCTTATGTATTTCCAAAAAAAAAGAAGTCGAATTACAAAAAGAAACGTTTTTTGCCGGAAAATTATTTCATTCTTTATTTTATTCAAATGCTAAGAAATTAAAAAAAAATTAAACAATGAACTAAAAAAAAAAACCATAAAAAATGTAACTAAAAAGATGAAAACACTATAAGGAAATAAAGGATTAAACATCGTTTTGCAGTATTTAATTAAATAAAATAATCGGTGACCGATTAACTTTTAGACAGTTTTATTATTTTTTTTAATTATATTTTTCATGTTGTAAAATACTACTCGACAACCGCAAGCAAATTTACCCATCTTTCGTGGCATAACTAAGAAGGTTTTTAGATATATTTCATCTTAAGAAATCTCGAAGATCAACCGTTCGATTGCTTTCAAATTTTCAGTATACTTTCATATTATACCGTAAAAGGTTTTAAGCCACAGATCAAGAACGTAGCTCCCTTGAAGGTTAAAATATTAAAAATATTCATTATTTCTTCACTCCCAAGGAGGGTGAAGTTGTAAATTAAAGAAAAAAAAGATTAATGCTTTTATTTCATTATTACATTTCTGCTTCCGTGGGAAAGAAATAAGTTACGAATTTTTCTTTGTTAAAGGTGTGTGCATGATGAAAGTAACAAGGTGTCGCACACCCAGCGTTGCGCAGTGGCTCGTCCCACAAAATCCTTTTCCCGCCATGATGTTTAAATTCGTTTATGCGGTTGGCGCGCAAACAGAAGCAACACATCAATGTGATTAAAGGCAGAATTAAACAAACTTTTGAAACATAAAAGAATAAAATTTATTGACTCTGATATTTATAAATAGGAAGTGCCGTACTCACGCGTGCGTGTACACGCACTTCCAAATAATTATGGAGTGTAGGTTTTTTTGTTTATTTTATATAAAATTTAATATTCTTTATTTAAATTCTTTTCTGCTTTGTCCAGGTAAAAAAATGAGTCAGAGTTGTAAAACAAAACGGATTAAGATATCAAACCTGAATGTAGAACAATTGTTCTCTTTATTGCACGCGGTTTAAAATGGTTTACCTAGAAAATCCCTTGCATTTCATTTGACGCGTTAGAAAAATATGTTTATCGAATATAAAATTATTTTTCACTAAACAACTTTTTATTTTATTTTTATTTCGGTATTATAAAGTAATATTCATTTTGGTATCCGTAAAAAAATAAGTAATATCTCATTTTCCCGTGTAAATTAGATTATTAAAAGCAATTTCTTTCAAAAATTGTTTTGCGATAATATTTTTAATTAAACTAAAAAATCATCAATTCTGAAGATCGACCAAAATAAAAATATCAGATCTATAGTTATAAAATTTTGAAATAAGTTATCTCCCATTTAGTTGATTTTCCATTTTAACAACATTAAATAGTTTCACATAAAAAATGGAAAATAATATTAGTAAAAAAAATATTTTACGAGCATAAAAAAAAATTATCGGTGATTCGATACCGAACCCCACGAATAGCAAAAGGAGTCGTTACCGTAGAGCCACACACGCTACACGAAGACTTTGTGTCAGTTGCACTTCATAAGATGTGTCCCCTATTTGTTTGTTTAGGTTTTCATTCTTTTTTTTTTGTCTTCAGTCATTTGACTGGTTTGATGCAGCTCTCCAAGATTCCCTATCTAGTGCTAGTCGTTTCATTTCAGTATACCCTCTACATCCTACATCCCTAACAATTTGTTTTACATACTCCAAACGTGGCCTGCCTACACAATTTTTCCCTTCTACCTGTCCTTCCAATATTAAAGCGACTATTCCAGGATGCCTTAGTATGTGGCCTATAAGTCTGTCTCTTCTTTTAACTATATTTTTCCAAATGCTTCTTTCTTCATCTATTTGTCGCAATACCTCTTCATTTGTCACTTTATCCACCCATCTGATTTTTAACATTCTCCTATAGCACCGCATTTCAAAAGCTTCTAATCTTTTCTTCTCAGATACTCCGATCGTCCAATTTTCACTTCCATATAAAGCGACGCTCCAAACATACACTTTCAAAAATCTTTTCCTCATATTTAAATTCATTTTTGATGTAAACAAATTATATTTCTTACTGAAGGCTCGTTTAGCTTGTGCTATTCGGCATTTTATATCGCTCCTGCTTCGTCCATCTTTAGTAATTTTACTTCCCAAATAACAAAATTCTTCTACCTCCATAATCTTTTCTCCTCCTATTTTCACATTCAGTGGTCCATCTTTGTTATTTCTACTACATTTCATTACTTTTGTTTTGTTCTTGTTTATTTTCATGCGATAGTTTTTGCGTAGGACTTCATCTATGCCGTTCATTGTTTCTTCTAAATCCTTTTTACTCTCGGCTAGAATTACTATATCATCAGCAAATCGTAGCATCTTTATCTTTTCACCTTGTACTGTTACTCCGAATCTAAATTGTTCTTTAACATCATTAACTGCTAGTTCCATGTAAAGATTAAAAAGTAACGGAGATAGGGAACATCCTTGTCGGACTCCCTTTCTTATTAGGGCTTCTTTCTTATGTTCTTCAATTGTTATTGTTGCTGTTTGGTTCCTGTACATGTTAGCAATTGTTCTTCTATCTCTGAACCCTAATTTTTTTTAAATGCTGAACTTTTTATTCCAGTCTACGTTATCGAACGCCTTTTCTAGGTCTATAAACGCCAAGTATGTTGGTTTGTTTTTCTTTAATCTTCCTTCTACTATTAATCTGAGGCCTAAAATTGCTTCCCTTGTCCCTATACTTTTCCTGAAACCAAATTGGTCTTCTCCTAACACTTCTTCTACTCTCCTCTTAATTCTTCTGTATAGAATTCTAGTTAAGATTTTTGATGCATGACTAGTTTAACTTAATTGTTCTGTATTCTTCACATTTATCTGCCCCTGCTTTCTTTGGTATCATAACTATAACACTTTTTTTGAAGTCTGATGGAAATTCCCCATTTTCATAAATATTACACACCAGTTTGTATAATCTATCAATCGCTTCCTCATCTGCACTGCGCAGTAATTCTACAGGTATTCCGTCTATTCCAGGAGCCTTTCTGCCATTTAAATCTTTTAATGCTCTCTTAAATTCAGATCTCAGTATTCATTATTTTGTTTTCATTCATTATTTTGAATTTTATCTTAATTAACAATCGATTTCAATACTCTTAAGAATCAATAGACTTGTATAAAATATTTATTTTTATTAAGGATTATTAAAAAAAATTTTTTTAATATATTTAATAAATATTCGATAGTTAGCTCGTTTAATCATTATCATGTATGTAAAATTTTTGTACAACTAAAAACTTTTGTCCCAAAATCCCTTACGTTATATGTTATAGAAAATGAGATTTTGGGACGAGCGTTTACGAATGCGCGCCGAATACTGTGCGCAATGCTACACCTTGTTACCTTCATCACGGGTGTGTGTACTTTGATTACCATAGATTACTATTAATCTGAAACCACCGGGTTGGTCTAATGGTGAAAACGTCTTCCCAAATCAGCTGATTTAGTAGTATAGAGAGTTTCAGCGTTCAAGTTCTAGTAAAGGCAGTTCTTTTATACGGATTTGAATACCAGATCGTGGATACCGGTGTTCTTTGATGGTTGGGTTTGAATTAACCACACATCTCAGGAACGGTCTAACTGAGACTGTACAAGACTACACTTCATTTACACTCATACATATCATCCTCTGAAGTATTATATGAACGGTAATTACCGGAGGCTGAACAGGAAAGAATGGTATTTTTTCTAAGATTATCATCGCATTTGGTTAAAATTTATACGGGACCCATTCCGAAAGTATACTGTTTTGAGTAAAACAAAATTATCAAAATTTGTTAAATGACGTCGAAATTTTATTTTATTTCAATAATAACGTCTGATTTTTTTCATTTTATTTTTTTTGTTTTTATTGAATTGTTATTTATTGTAAATTTTTTTACCGATTAGAGATTAATAATAATTAATAAATCAATATATTTAAATTTAAAAGAAGGAGATGAAGTCGGATTCGAACCGATGTGCCTTCCCCTTGTAAAATCCAAATATTTCATTAATTATAATTTC
This sequence comes from Lycorma delicatula, assembly GCF_047948215.1. Lineage (NCBI taxonomy): Eukaryota > Metazoa > Arthropoda > Insecta > Hemiptera > Fulgoridae > Lycorma > Lycorma delicatula. The sequence continues at coordinate 14,274,971 of NC_134467.1, read as the reverse complement.
ATTTGGTTATAACTCTGGAACCGATGAAAATAAGTACCACTTATGATGGATGTACCGTTGAAAACCTCTCGATCAGGTCTTATTACAGCAGTTAAGAAAAAGTTCAAAATCCAATTTTTTGGATTTTGGGCTTTTATGGAGATTTTTGATCCAGTCGATTGCAATCAAAAGGGAAGGTGCTCAACTATATGTTATAACAGTCCTAAATTCAAAATTTCAAGAATAAACGTTTCTATGAGTAATCGTTTTTTGAGTTACGAGGAGATACATAAGTACGTACAGACGTCACGCCGAACTTGTCAAAAATGAATTCAGGGATGCTGAATATGGATATTTCCGTTGAAATATGATTTTTTTTTTGCGATTACACCTACTTCCTTTACTTCGTACAAGGAAGTAAAGAACACATTCAATCTTTGCAAAAGTTTATTCGGGTTGGTTTCCAATAATACATTATATGGATCATAAAGGACTAACTCTAATTTGTGTAACCCACCGGTTTGGTGTAGTAGTGAACGCGTCATCCCAAATCACCTGATTTTGGAAGTCGAGTGTTCCAGTCCTGGTAATTTTATAAGAATTTGAGTATTAGATCGTGGATAACGGTGTTCTTTGGTGATCGGGTTTCAATTAACCACACATCTCAGGAACGGTCGAACGGAGACTGTACAAGACTACACTCATGTATATCATCCTCTGAAGTAATACCAGAACGGTAATTCCCGGAGGCTAAACAGGAAAAAGAAAGAAGCTCCTATTAGTCTGCGTTTTGTAATTTACTTTCGTTTTTAGGTTTCTGTAAAACCTGAATACTTGTCGTCGCTATTTATCAGTATTCTCACAATCATGAGGGTAACGAATCGTGCGGACGTCCGTTAAGCCCTCTGGGTAGGCGGGAATAACAGAGTCATGCGGGTGTCGAAGGCACCGTTTTCCTGCAACACGGGAATGGCGAGCGAAGAGAGCTCTGCGGCCCTGGAGTAGACCCCTAGGTACCCCTGAGTTCACCCTGAAGTTCCAGGTTCTACTAGACATAGCGAACCTGCTCCGTATGAATAAATAGTATTCCGGTAGGATTTGCTGAACATCATAGGCGTATTTCTTTCATTAAAATAATACAGCGTACTGAAGCAAGATTCTGAATTATAACCTCAACCGCGTTTTAGATTTTGTTTTGAACACAGACTACTAATATCGTACTGCATTACAGCGACCCTGGTGGGAATTAATGCGCTAATAATTAAGTCATAACATCATAGTACTGTAGGAAGATAAGTACGTATTATCGTAATTTTTCAGATACCGTTTCACATCAAAGTTGAACTAAATTGCTGTCGTGGGACGATAATTTCCATCAATTTTTTCATAATTAAATTCTCCATCAATTTAAGTAACAATTTTATTTTCTTATTGGGAATTTAACATAGTTATTTTACGCCAAAGCTAAAAAAACTGTATTTTTCAAGTCTGTTTATTACACCCTTTTTCGTAGAAAATAATGGAGGGGGAAACAGTTTCGAAGCCCGTTTTTAAAGATTTTCCAGGTAACCATAAGAAAAAAAATTAACATTTTAATTTACTTTCCTAGAATTTCTGGAAGTCTACGCTTCCTCGGGAACCGAAATCCAGGCGAAATCTTTCGCTAACGAAGCGTTTTTGGACTTTTTGTTTGTGAATTTTTCCCCCTATTTTTAGTTATAGGATCGGCTTCCGAGAGAGCCGTATTTATTTTGTTAATTGTTAATTATATAATATTTTACATACTTTCTAATAGACGTTAACAGTACTTTTAAGACACGTTTAACTAATGAATTCTATTTTAGAAATTTATGGGAACAGATGTACGGTAGAATTAAATAATGTATGTTATAAAGACAGAATTAAACAGGTTGTATTAATTAATTATTAACCTATATGTTTTATGAAAGTACAGCGCATAAATATTTTGGTTATTTTCAAGGTTTTTTTTATAATGATAAAAAAAGAAGTTTGTTTTGTAGTTAAATTTGTCTATGATATTACCGGGTTATTTCAAAGTTATTTGTTTTATTTAATGTAGAAAAATTTAAATGTCATCTGAAGAAATTGTTTTTTAGATTTCGTAAAACAAATGTTTTTATTTAGGTTACGTAAAAAATAATCTTAACGTTTTAAAATTATATAATTTTTTTTGTTTTTATTATTATATAATAAAAATATTTGTTCCATAAAATAAACAGATTACAAATGAAAATAAAATTATTTACAATTATAAATTCTTAATACATAAGCTTAGTAGACTATTTTATATTGTTTGGTTGTATGTCTATACAACCAAATAATGAAAGTAAACAATTATTACATAATCTTGTGGAATTATTGTAATAACTGTATTGGAGGTTACCATCCGATTATTTTCAGCGAGTAATATAATAAACTAATCGTTTATTGAATAACGGTCAAGTGGGGATTTCAAAATAACTTACACGATACAAGTTTTGCAGTACTAAAATTTCAGCTAGTGACAAGATTATATATTTATACGTACTCACATTAAATAACTCACTACCGTAAATACGATACAAGAATACAGTGATAAAATTAAAAGAAAAATAATGATAACAAAAAAATGAAACTTTTAGGCGTAGATTCCACCCAGAATCATATTCTGGGTGGAATTGACTAGCCAGTCAATTAAAAAAAAAAAAAAAAAAACGCTCTACATGTTCAATTGACAACAGCCAATCATAAATTGATAGTAAAAACCTTTTACAGTCTTCTATGGATTTAAATTCCCTTGGTAAGCGATTAAATATTTTTGGACCTTTGCATGAATAAAAACGTTTATATAACTCAATTCTTGGCCTAGGACAGGGGTCGGCAACCTTTTGAGTCGGAAGAGTCAAAAATTACAATTTACAAAATTTCAAAGTTTTTAAAGAGCCACAAAATTTTTTCAAAATTATGTTTATTAAATAACAATTTATAGGTACTTACACTTATAATTATTATTTTAACTCAAAATTTTTAAATAATAAAATAGGTAATTTATTAAATATATATTTTAATAAAAACACTTTCGCGGTAATATCCAACAGTAGTACTTTGTTTCTTTTTTGACAATTCTTATCGACTTCAAAAAAGTAGTTAGGCATCTTATTTGGAAAAAATATGTATAATATGTATTTTAAAAATATAATACTTATTATGTTACCTATCTTTACTTCGGTTTTTTTATTATTATTATATATATGTACATACATAACTTTGAGAAGATAATTCGCTTCTAACTCTTTTACTTGAAACAACAAACTATACGTCACAGCCAAAGCTCTTGTGAAGACGCCAGATTGTGTTGCGTCGAAAGGGAATTAAAACCTACATAGGAACATCCGACGACGGCGTTTTTTTCTTTTTTTTTTATAAAATAAATAATTTTTGCATATGGAACTAAAGAGCCGCAGCTTCACATCCAAAGAGCCGCAGGTTGCCGACCCCGGGCCTAGGTGAAGCTACTCTACCCGCTTGCCGCAAAGGCCTCGTAACCAAAGTACTAAGGATCCTATCCTGTTTACAGCCTTCATAATACGTCATTAGTATTCTGTAAACGTATTCTATTATTACCTTTAAGAAGGAAGGTATGCTGGTATCAATCAAAAAATGGATGTTTAAAGATCCAGGGACCCCCAAAAAAAAACAAAAAAATGTAGGGGTAATGTTCGTACGTACCTACGTATACTGGGATGTTTGAAACAGAATTAGTTTTCATTGTATCGACCGATTTCTATGTAATTTTGTTCACAGACTCGTGTATATAGAATAATTTGTCGGTAAAATTTTGAAGTCGATATTTCTCTGGCGGGAAGGAGGAATAGATAGGTTTTTGCCAAGACAGTCATCGGCCGTCTTCCAATTTGAGATCAAAATAAATTGTCTTTCACTTCGTGATAAAACAAATAAAGAAGAAAAGCCCGTAAAATAATAGTAAATAATCTAAACTATGGACTAAATTAACTATGTCCAACTCGCTGCCCGTGGGTCGCATGCCGCCCAGTTTTTGCTTTAGTGCGGCCGTTATAGATTTTACTTTTTTTTTTGGTATACATTAAAAAATTTTTAACCATTCTATAAGTTTTGTATGCGCAATAAAATGGGGTTACAGATTCTGTAATCTTTTTTTTGCGCAGAAGTAGAAACAATTCTCTAAAGATTCCCATAGCCCGTGCTGCGGGATTTGTCAAATTTCTAATGACTATAAATCCTTCCCCTTCACTATCATAACTAAACCCAAACATTTTTTTTTTTTTTTTTTTACGTCGGAGGAGGGGAAAGCTCTATCAGCCTCCGCTTGCCCGTACAAGCGGGAGTGTCGGGCTTGCACCGAATAAAACCCCTCCCCCGTTACTAACCTAACTTGACTAATATTAGTTAACATTTTTTTTTTTTTTCTCAGCTCCCCTGGGCCGGACCGACTTGTTGGTATTACGCCGCCCAGGGGAGTGTCTTTAAACTCAAATAGGCCTTCCCACCTACCGACTATATACCGGCAAGGCAGGTCGGCCTACCGGTTAGCTCTTTTTGAGAGTTCTTTATCAATATTGCCCCCTTGGGGACCCAAAAGGGCAATACTAATACACCACATTAATACACCACGCCAGACCCAGTTCGCCGCGACGCGGTACCGGGTCCCTTCAGTATTCAGTGTGCTGTTGCCTGACTGTTACCCGTGGAGTCCTTGGTGGCTCATCAGTGCCAACACACCGCAGCATGCTGGACCTCACCAGCAAGGCTGTCCACTCGGTCCTATTCTAGCCAACACCTTGTCTTCTCTCATCGGAGTATTTCTGTAGAACAACTTGTCTAACAAAACTAGCAAAATTATTCCAGTTTAACTCTCTTCTTAGCATGTAGTCTATTGTTGTCTCTGGAGTTATACCTGCGAGTGCCTTACTATGTCTAAGTGTGTCCCACCTATTGCACTCAAAAAAGGTGTGCTCAGCATCATCTATCTCGTTGCAGTAGTTGCAAATCGGCTCTTCTCTCTTGCCTGTTTTGTGCAGGTACTTATTGAAGGAACCATGTCCCGTAAAAAACTGCGATAGGTGAGGATCAACCTCACCAAATCTTCTCGACAACCGTGGCTTGATGTTGGGGGATGAGGTTTCTCGTCCATCGACCCACAGCTTCCTGCGACCATTTATCCTGCCAGATATTATAAACGCCATCCCTGACCTCTTGTTCTGGCTTGCCTTGTGCCCTCTCCACCCTCTTTTTTTGCGATTAGGTCAATAAGAGGTGTACCCGATAATACGCACAGGGCGGCATAGGACACTGTCCTGTATGCGGACACAACACCTAGGAGCACACACCTGTGCGTCCTCGCCAGTCTCTCTTTGTTGCGCCTGATGGCGATAGAGCGCCACCAGGCCAATATTAGTTAACATAATCTAACTTAACTTAACGTAAAAAATTAAAAATGTTAAAATAAACGGTTGCGGTCAGGTAAAGTCAGACTTAGGGTCAGGTAACTTAACGTAAAAAAACTAAAACTATTAAACTAAAGGGTCATGGTTAGGGTTAGAGTCGGGTAATATCAGGTGTTCATTTGACTGGACCTCCCCGCAGACGCACAGTTCATAAGCTGCCGGGCGGAACCGAAACAGATATTGGTTCAAATTAACACGGTTAGTGAGCAGTTGGGCATTCGTTGCCCTTGAAAACGAACTCCAGGTATACCGTCTCTCGAGATCCCGTATAAACTTGTACAGGGATCTTCTCTTAGTTGTGGTGTCCCGTTCCAGCCGCCATGTTTTCGTCGCGAGGCTCTGCAGCCTCTTCCGCAGGCGGTAGATGGGCAACTGAACGAAATGTAGAACCGTTGCATCGATATCACCGTTCCGCTCCGGTACTGGCCCGGCCCGATACCGCATCCCAAATACCCTCGCTCTCCCGGCCTCTTCGCAATCTCCACATGGCTGCCCGAATGATCTCGGTGAAAGTAATAATAATATTACCATAAAAAAATTTTGTTCTAGAAAGAAATTATTTTACTTTTATACGCAAATTAAAAAAAAAATATATATATATGTGTGTGTGTGTGTGTGTGTTTTATGCAGACATATATCCTTACTATTATAAATGTGAATTTGAGTTTGTTTGTTTGTTACGCTTTCACGCAGAAACTACTCAACCGATCATCGTGAACCTTCGTACAAATATTCTCAAAGGTATTGCGAAGGACATAGGACACTTTTTAGTAAAAAAAAAAAAAAAACAATATTTTTTCGGAAGGGTAAAGAAATTATATCGGTAGGTATGATCGTCCGACAAAAAATTTGACCAAATTCAACGCCATCTGGAGTTCCAGTAAGTAAATGAAATAAAGTGCCGATCCAACACTGTAATACCGACGGTCAAGTCACTATTCAATCGAGTATAGTGTTTCTGCTGTTTCGAATCCTATATTTATTGTTATTCTTCTGTCACTTCTAAGCAATACTACAACTTTTCCAGTTTTTGAGGTTAGGTGCCTGTTTATTGTTTTACTTCTAACGCTATTTTCAGTTTTTACTCTGTTTTGTTTTTTTTCTAAAATGCCTTGGAAGCGCAAATCTAACCTGCAGGGATTCATCACGGGCCCGCGCGGCAAAACTCAAGAATTTTCCGCTCACGCAGAACTAAGACGACAACAACAAGCGAGACGGCAATGTGCTTTGAGGGCTGGTGAAACAACTTCTCAGAGACAAGAAAGGTTACATGAGCAAGCCGAACGCCAAGCTACCTTAAGAACAGCTGAAACGCCGATTCAAACACATATTCGTTTAGAAAGACCAGCTGAACGGCAGGCAGCTATAAGAGCGAGAGAAACTCCAGAACAATCGCAGGCGAGAAGAATCGTTCATATAGAAATGCAAATCGCGCGCCGTCGAAATTTCATACGTAACAATCGGCCTGTATTTAATAATTCTGGATTTCAATATGATCCTTCACATGAATACCGTAAGCGTTCTTTAATCGGTATTGGCTCGACGAATAGAGAATGTCGGCATTGCGATGCTTTGAAATGGAAAGATGAAACTGCTGGAATGTGCTGTTCCAGCGGTAAAGTTTCGCTTCCTTTACTTGGTGAACCGGAGGAGCCTTTGAAAACTCTGTATTTAAGTGTTACAGATGAGTCGAAGCAATTTTTAAGTAAAATCAGAAAGTATAACTCTTGCTTCCAAATGACATCCTTTGGATAATAATGGCCGGATTTTCACCAACCTTTACTGTACAAGGACAGATATATCATCAAATCGGATCACTTTTTCCAGCAGATAATGAACAGCATAAATTTTTGCAGGTGTATTTTGCGGGTGATGGAGAAAATGAAGTAAACCGTCGTTGTCAGTATATTGAAGGAGTCGAAAGAGATAGAGTATTGAAAATTTTACCCGGAGCGAAGCCGTGGGTAAATGCTAGTATATATATATATATAGAACTTTAGCTGACAACTTAGCTTTTTTGCAGTATTAGAACAAGAAGCGATTTACAAAATTAACCAGTTGAAAGACGTAGCTGAAAAAACAGACTTGAAGATTTCCTTTTCAAAGTCAGAAATGATGAAAAGTACCAGTAAAATATATATATAAAAAAAAAAAAAAAAAAAAAAAAAAAACAGAAACAAATTATGGCAAAATTAAGATCGCGAACCATTTTAAATATCTTTTAGAAATAATTCGTAGAAAGACAACAAATAAACTAGTGATCGAGACAAAAAAAAACAATTAGGAACAACTTAACTTTTAAACAAAAAGATATTTAAATAAAAAGAACATAAAATTAAGGTATTACAACACAGTTAGTTGTAAAGACCAATCATCTTGTACGGCATGGAAATTACCAATACAAATGGAATAGAAAATGTATTCAAGGCAGTGCATTTAATGTAAAACTGGTTTTAAAATATTTTATTTTATATATTTTATATTTTCTACGTTTTAGTCTTGATAAGTTTATACTTTATATCTGCGTTAGCGCACTTCGATCGTTCGAAGTTATCATACCTCCAATTTCCAGTACCGTAAACAACAGTGTAGGCAGCTTTAAAAGTTCATATATCTTAAAATGTTACTGTATGTACTCGCATACACTTCAAACATCACAAATCTTAGGTCTCTAGTCTCACATATTAAAATCTGTCATGCATTCATACATTGAACCGGTTACTAACGTTACTTAATACACCAAAGGAAATCCGGATTTTCAAACTCCAGCCGTAATTTAATAAAACTTTCGGGGGGTTTTTTTTTTCACCGTGTTGTGCGATCGCGTGTTCAAGTTCTGTCGGCAGAAAAATTGTTTTTTTGAACCTTTTTATTAATTTTAAGGTGATTTTGTTCTTAGTTTTTTTAATCTACGCGGGGAAAATGCGTACTTCTCACTTATGATTTAAGAGGAGTAATGATTTTTATTTACTATCTCGTAAGCATCGCGAATCATCAGATATAAACACATATTGAACGTAACGGTTATATGAAATTTAAATTTTTGCCTCGGCCGTAGATAAAATACTTACGTTCAATTTAATGAATTGAAATGACAATATCGTTAACGTGGATAATTCTTTCACTAAGAAAATATGATAAGGGCATTTTTTTTCAGTTAGGGACATCTTAGCGACTTGAAAATGTTGCTGAAATGTGTTGTCATCAGAAGCAAACTTGTATGCAAAATCTTAGAGCGAACGGATAAGCGGAAGCGCTTCAAAATTCGACTGAAAAGTTCCGTACCATGAATATCACATACATATTCCAACGGCGAGTTAATATAAGAGTGGTAAAAATTACACCGCATGTACTATAAGAAGTACGAAAGATTTTTAACGTTTTATGTGTGTGTGAGAGACAGAGAGAGAGAGAGAGAGAGAGAGAGAGAGAGCGCATAATTAGGGAGAGATAAAATGCTAATTAATTAACTCAGAAGGAATGAAAAAAGAACGAAAGATATAATGAAAGATAGCCAAATTTACATCTATTAACGGGAACAAAATAAAACAGCAGCAGGGTAAAAGTTACAGACCATGCCGCCTGGCGTATCTCGGTATAAAAAATTAAGGCCAATAAACGAAGTACACTGTATTAAATGTACACCAGTATATTTATTCTCCGTCTCTCTTCGCTTATCTTTCTTTTATGTTCGGACCGCTGACACAAACAGATTTTATCTGAAATATATACTAATATAAAACGAAGGTTATTTGAAACAAGTCACTTACATATCTAATGTTATTATTTATTTTTAATAAAACGTAATCGTAATTTTGCCTTCCACACTTCTTATCTTTTGAAATCTTTTTTTTATCGGTCATCTATATTATAAGCTTATTAATAAACATAAATTTTAAAATTACGAAACGAAAGAAAAAACAGATTTGTGTCTTTTAAAGGTTATGTCGTCCCCACCATGCTAAAGAAACGAATGTGAAAAACTCAACTTTTCACGAGTGGAAAAGTACAGTTTCAATGCTAAATTTTAAATAGGTCCATCATTTTTATTCACTTTATTCAAGATCGGTCTGATTTCTTACCTCATTATTTATAGATTATAAACGTTATTATCTTTAATTGGACATTAATATTATCGTAAAAGTAAATCGAAATAAAATTCCATACTCTGGGTTAATGCGGTGATACTAATCTGTATGTTGAAATAATAATTGGATGTTATTCAATATGGTGATAAGTTTATTACGATATTTAAAAAAAATATGAAAATTTAAACGAGGCAAAATTTCAGATTTTTCCTCAAACAACTATTTTGATATGATAAAGAACAATTTAGATTCGGAGTAACAGTACAAGGTGAAAAGATAAAGATGCTACGTTTTGCTGATGATATAGTAATTCTAGCCGAGAATAAAAAGGATTTAGAAGAAACAATGAACGGCATAGATGAAGTCCTACGCAAGAACTATCGCGTGAAAATAAACAAGAACAAAACAAAAGTAATGAAATGTAGTAGAAATAACAAAGATGGACCACTGAATGTGAAAATAGGAGGAGAAAAGATTATGGAGGTAGAAGAATTTTGTTATTTGGGAAGTAGAATTACTAAAGATGGACGAAGCAGGAGCGATATAAAATGCCGAATAGCACAAGCTAAACTAGCCTTCAGTAAGAAATATAAGTTGTTTACATCAAAAATTAATTTAAATGTCAGGAAAAGATTTTTGAAAGTGTATGTTTGGAGTGTCGCTTTATATGGAAGTGAAATTTGGACAATCGGAGTATCTGAGAAGAAAAGGTTAGAAGCTTTTGAAATGTGGTGCTATAGGAGAATGTTAAAAATCAGATGGGTGGATAAAGTGACAAATGAGGAGGTATTGCGGCAAATAGATGAAGAAAGAAGCATTTGGAAAAATATAGTTAAAAGAAGAGACAGACTTATAGGCCACATACTAAGGCATCCTGGAATAGTCGCTTTAATTTTGGAAGGACAGGTAGAAGGGAAAAATTGTGTAGGCAGGCCACGTTTGGAATATGTAAAACAAATTGTTAGAAATGTAGGATGTAGAGGGTATACTGAAATGAAACGACTAGCACTAGATAGGGAATCTTGGAGAGCTGCATCAAACCAGTCAAATGACTGAAGACAAAAAAAAAAAAAGCAACACGCCAAATTTAAAAAAATATTGGGTCTGATATTTTTTGAACAATATTTTTTAAATCCAGATTTAAAAAAAAAAAGATTTACCAAATTGTGTAGAGCCTGAAATAAAAAGCTGTCTAGATACTTGAAAATTTAATCCTATATAAAATAACGCTCAAATTTTCAAATTCATTTTGAAAAATTTAAATCGGTTAATTAGGAGAACCTAGGTAATTTTTTTGCTTTTAAACAAATTGATTATCTTTATCTATATTAGTTTTAAAAAGTACAGCTTAAAAGTACCCAGAAATACGATTCTTTAAACAAAGGATTCGAATCGGTAATTATCTTCGGAGATGTAACCGATCATTGATAGACACTGTGAAATTTTTGGAATAAATTATTATCGATAAATTAATAGATCGATATTTAGCAATAATTCGCGTTTGCCATATGATATCTAAACTATTTAGCTTATGACATCGATTTAAAAAAAATTGATGTGGACACCATATGACTTCCTTGTAAGCCTATTAAATTACATATACACATTTTTTGAAGTACATAAAATGTTATTTTACTAATAACTTCTGATTTTTTATCATATATTTTTTTTATTGTTATTATTGAATTATTATTTATACTAACAATTTTTTACATTCATAAGTTAAAAATTATTTTTTTTTGTCTTCAGTCATTTGACTGGTTTGATGCAGCTCTCCAAGATTCCCTATCTAGTGCCAGTCGTTTCATTTCGGTATACCCCCTACATCCTACATCCCTAACAATTTGTCTTACATATTCCAAACGTGGCCTGCGTACACAATTTTTTCCTTCTACCTGTCCTTCCAATATTAAAGCGATTATTCCAGGATGCCTTAGTATGTGGCCTATAAGTCTGTCTCTTCTTTTAACTATATTTTTCCAAACGCTGCTTTCTTCATCTATTTGCCACAACACCTCTTCATTTGTCACTTTATCCACCCGTCTGATTTTTAACATTTTCCTATATCACCGCATTTCAAAAGCTTCTAATCTTTTCTTCTCAGATACTCCGATCGTCCAAGTTTCACTTCCGTATAAAGCGACGCTCCAAACATATACTTTCAAAAATCTTTTCCTGACGTTTAAATTAATTTTTGATGTAAACAAATTATATTTCTTACTGAAGGCTCGTTTAGCTTGTGCTATTCGGCATTTTATATCGCTCCTGCTTCGTCCATCTTTAGTAATTCTACTTCCCAAATAAAAAATTCTTCTACCTCCATAATCTTTTCTCCTCCTATTTTCACATTCAGTCCATCTTTGTTATTTCTACTACATTTCATTACTTTTTTTTTGTTCTTGTTTATCTTCACGCGGTAGTTCTTGCGTAGGACTTCATCCATGTCATTCATTGTTTTTTCTAAATTCGTTTTACTCTCACCTAGAATTACTATATCACCGGCAAATCGTAGCATCTTTATCTTTTCACCTTGTACTGTTACTCCGAATCTAAATTGTTCTTTAACATCATTAACCGCTAGTTCCATGTAAATATTAAAAAGTAACGGGGATAGGGAACATCCTTGTCGGACTCCCTTTCTTATTACGGCTTCTTTCTTATGTTCTTCAATTGTTACTGTTGCTGTTTGGTTCCTGTACATGTTAGCAATTGTTCTTCTATCTCTGTATTTGTACGCTAATTTTTTTAAAATGCTGAACATTTTATTCGAGTCTACGTTATCGAACGCCTTTTCTAGGTCTATAAACGCCAAGTATGTCGGTTTCTTTTACTTTAATCTTCCTTCTACTATTAATGTGAGGCCTAAAATTGCTTCCCTTGTCCCTATACTTTTCATGAAACGAAATTGGTCTTCTCCTAACACTTCTTCCACTCTCCTCTCAATTCTTCTGTATAGAATTCTAGTTAAGATTTTTGATGCACGACTAGTTAAACTAATTTTTCTGTATTCTTCACATTTATCTCCCCCTGCTTTCTTTGGTATCATGACAATAACACTTTTTTTTGAATCTGACGGAACTTCTTTTTTTTCATAAATATTACACACCAGTTTGTATAATCTATCAATCGCTTCCTCACCTGCACTGCGCAGTAATTCTACAGGTTTTCCGTCTATTGCAGCCATTCAAATCTTTTAATGCCCTCTTAAATTCAGATCTCAGTATTGTTTCTCCGATTTCATCCTCTTCAACTTAATAATTATTACTAAATCAATATAATAAAAAAAAAAAGTATAAAAATTCGGATTGGAATTCATTCATTTCCGATGTGCCTTCCTCTTGTAAGATCCAAATATTTCATTAATTAAAATTTTATTTGGCTATAACTCTGGAACCAATGAAAATAAGTACCACTTGTGATAAGTCGTTGAAAAGCTCCCAATGAGAGTTTATTACTAAAATTAAGAAAAAGTTAAAAATCCGTTTTTTTTTCATTTCGGGCTTTTTTGGACACTTTTGGTCCAGTCGATTGATATCAAAAGGGCCAGTGTACAACCAGATGTTACAGCAGTTCTAAATCCAAAATTTCAGCATGCTACGGCTAATCGTTTTTCAGTTATGCGAAATACATACATACGTCACGCCGAAACTAGTCAAAATGGATTCAGGTCAAAATGGATATTTCCGTTGAAATCTGAAAACCGAAATTTTTCGCGATCACAATAAATCGTTTACTTCGTATAAGGAAGTAAGAAATTGTTAAAACAACGAAGTAAAAAATTGTTAAAATTCCAAGTATGTTTGAAAAATAACCTAGGCTCTCCTAATTAACCGATTTTAATTTTTCAAAACGCATTTGAAAGTTTGATTGCTATTTTATATGTGATTAAATTTTAAAGTATCTAGACAGTTTATTTCAGGCTCTACACAATTTGGAAAATTTTTTTTTTAAATCAGACCTGATATTTTTTAAATTTGGCGTGTTGCTTTGTCATATGAAAGTAGTTGTTAGAGGCAAAATCTGAAGGTCCTATGTAAAAATTCCTAAACAATTTTTAGGAATTTTTTAGTTTTTTTCGATTTGCAACAAATGATGTTTTGTGTAGAATTTAATAAAATAAAACTTTTTCTGTCTCGATCTTTCCTGTAAAATGAACAGTTATCAAGTTGTCTAGGGAAACAGAAGAATAAATGGATATTTGGCGATTTTGTAACATTTTGTTAAGTAAAAATTTAAACACACCTTTTTCAAGCGGTGCATAAAAAGATAATCATTTCTAAGGATAATCCGGGGCATAACAAAAATTAGTTTAAAAAAATTCAAATATGCCAATTTTAAAACAGATCTTGGACTATCTCTCCAAGATACTTATAGATAAATTGTGTTTAATAGACGTTACTTACATCGATTTTCTTATAATTAAATTTTCTACAAAATTAACTAAAAAAAAAAAAAAAACTGTATTTATTTATTGGTAGATTAACAAAGTTATTTTATTCCAAACCTAAAAAAGTGTATTTTTCGAAAAAATCTTTTGGTATTTTACCCCGATTTTCATAAAACCTAACTGAGACAGAGGTCTGGAACCACTTTTATTCACTTGTTTTAGATCAAAAAACCGTAAGGAACCACCAAATTTACCCCATCTATTTTTACTCCTACGGTTTAATTCGCAGAGGAAGCAGGGATAAATATTTCGAGAACCGACAATCGCTAACGAACCCTTTTCTGTTGTATGTTAACATGAAGTTTTTTTCTTATTTTTGCCCGTAGAATTAACTTCTAAGAGATTGCCGCGCAATTTGGAATCGATCTGTATATTCATATATAGGCATAAAACTATACATTCAATAACAGCTGTTTTAACAATAACAAGTAGAATAAAGAAAATATTACAAAAAAAAAAATTGGTCAAGTCAAGGCGACCAACACATTATATATCTAAGTACTAATTACATAATATATCTATTTATTCATTTTAATTCCATTATCTGTAATATTTTTTAAATATTTAATAAAATAAATGTAAACGAATCTGAAACACCCGTTGTATTTACGTAATAGTTTAATTACTATTAAAAAAAATCAAAACACACCTGTTGTTTATTAATGTTTATTAAAACACCTGTTGTTTTATAAAGCAAAAACATAAGCTATTTTTAATTACAATATTAATGTGTTGTAATATATATATATATATATAAACGTGCATTTTTACAATAAACGAATAGGCATTATGTCAGTTCATCTAACTAAAAATGAAATATTTCAACATATATATATATATATTTAAAGTTCATGGACGTATACAATAAATAACTTTACACTTATTTCCTGTATTTAGTATATTTATTACTATTATTATTATTATTATTATTATATTTAATTGCAAGTAAAATAAAAAGAAATGAAGAAAAAAACAAACTATAACTGATTGACAGTTTGATTGATTGATTGATTGCAACGTAACCTTTTTTTTTCATTCCATGTTTTTCTATTATACGTAGAATAACAATTCCATCATTGAATAGGTGAAACCTTTTTGACAGCTACCGATTTATTTGTTGAATTTTTATCATTTAGAAATCAGGTTTTTATAACTAAAGTTTTAACGTAATTTTATAATTAAGCTTTTTCTTTCCTGGCATCATAGGTCTCTCTCTCTCTCTCTCTCTCTCTCTCTCTCTCTCTCTCTCTTTCTTTCTATTTTTCTGTTTAGCCTCCGAAACCGTCGTAAGGTATTACTTCAGAGGATGATATGTATGAGTGTAAATGTAGTGGAATCTTGTACAGTCTCAAGTCGAACATTTCTGGGATGTGTGGTTAATTGAAAGCCGACCATCAAAGAACACCGGTATCCACGATCTAGTATTCAAATCCGTGTAAAAAAAAGCCAGTTATTTTTACACGGATTTGAATACTAGATCGTGGATACCGGTGTTCTTTGGTGAATTAACCACACATCTCAGGAATGGTCGAACTGAGACTGTATAAGACTACACTTCATTTACACTCATACATTTCATCCTCTGAAGTATTATCTGAACGGTAGTTACCGGAGGCTAAACAGGAAAAGAAGAAAAGAAAGGCGTAGACTTATCGAACTGCAACGGCCGCTTGCGATTGGTGTGTCTACGGCTTATCGGACAGTCTCAACAGACGCGGCGCTACTGATAGCGGCCTTGCCTCCATTCGAACTAGTGGCAGAAGAGATCACCAGGAGAGCGGAGGACATGCCAAGCAGCCAGGCGAAATAGATGCTACTGAAAAGCCGGCAGGCGAGGTGGGATAGGTCACAGGCGAGTAGGTGGACCTGAAGACTAATTCCGGAGTTGAAGCCGTGGCCGACAAGAAGACACGGAGAACTCGTTTGAGCCGATACTATTTTTTTCCGGCTACGTCTGCTTCAATAAGTATCTTTTTGAGAGGAAGCGGAAGAGGTCGGATCGGTGCTTCTACTACGAGAACAGTGACTCGGGGAAACATACCATCTTCCATTGTGCCACATGGGCCATAGAAGGGTGGTCCTTGTGGCGATTGGGCCTTGATCCCTGGCACGATTAGTAGTATTCTCAGAACGAGGGCTTTTGAAGGACTACAATACGAGGAAGACGGTGGATGAAAAGAGTCTGGTGGGGAAGAGGAGTAATCGGGCAAGGCAGGGGATTGAAAAAGACCGTAGACCCGGTGGGGTACCCCTTCGAGGGGTCCATCAGTAGAGGCGAGGCAAGGAGATTTTTCGGTTTGCTTGGCATCTCTCCCGCCACCACCAAATTCGGTCGCCCTAAAGCGTAAGACCGGATGTCTGCGCCACAAACGGCTACTGAGCTTCGAACACCTTAGCGACCGGTATCCTAACATAGCTCCTAGAGCTTACCTAACATTGTGAGCAGACTAAGGCCGGTGCCATACACCATCGGCTTACGTGTCCCGACCGCTCGCTCGTCTTATATTTGCTAAAACGGGTAGGCGCACCCCGTCGGCTACTAAAAATATATACGACATCCATAATAAAATTTATTTCGTCTAGGAAGCAATTCGCCGCCACGCCTAGGTCCCTGACCTGTCCGCCATTTTATAGCGCTCGGAGCCAAAATAATTGGTCGGTGATCAGCCGTACTCAAGGTTAGCTTCCCCCTACGGCGATGCGGTAAAAGTCTTTCCCTTAAGCAAACTACCGATATCGGTCGAACAAAGCAACCTCATCAAGGAAATCCCACACGGTCCGGCGGCTCTCGCCATATTGACTCTCCGCTTATGAGTTGCCAATTTTCCCCTTGACCTGTTTGTTCCAGCGTGGCCCGGTCTCTGGCCTCTCCAAGAGAAGACCTAGTCCAGGCCGTCCGAGTGGTGCTGCTGGGAACGGCGTAGCCGGGCTCAATGCGGCCACTCGGGTGGTTAGAGGCGGTGTTAACCCCCCCCCCCCCCAGGGTCAAGTTATGTTGGAAAAGCGGGTCCGGCCTTAAGTTGGCGGGTCGAGTAGAGGGGGAAAACCCGCCAAAGAACACCGGTATCTACGATGTACTATTGAAATCCGTATAAAAGTAATCGCCTTTATTAGCATTTGAACCTTAGAAATTATTCTAATAATACTAAAAAATTTATTTGTATCGACATTTTAATATCCGGCTAAACCGAATACGGTTTTTAAGCCTCTTGTTGAATATTTTTGATTGTGATAAAGTGTAGAATTAGATTATTATCCTACTTCCAGCTATTCTGTTCGGTTCATTTTTTTTACAGAAAACTTTAACCGTCCATTAATTTTAGCTACTAGCCGTCACTGAGACTTAATAAATCTTTACACGTACAATTTTCCATTTTTTTTTTTTTTTTTTTTTTTTTTTGTCTTCAGTCATTTGACTGGTTTGATGCAGCTCTCCAAGATTCCCTATCTAGTGCTAGTCGTTTCATTTCAGTATACCCTCTACATCCTACATCCCCAACAATTTGTTTTACATACTCCAAACGTGGCCTGCCTACACAATTTTTCCCTTCTACCTGTCCTTCCAATATTAAAGCGACTATTCCAGGATGCCTTAGTATGTGGCCTATAAGTCTGTCTCTTCTTTTAAATATATTTTTCCAAATGCTTCTTTCTTCATCTATTTGCCGCAATACCTCTTCATTTGTCACTTTATCCACCCATCTGATTTTTAACATTCTCCTATAGCACCACATTTCAAAAGCTTCTAATCTTTTCTTCTCAGATACTCCGATTGTCCAAGTTTCACTTCCATATAAAGCGACACTCCAAACATACACTTTCAAAAATCTTTTCCTGACATTTAAATTAATTTTTGATGTAAACAAATTATATTTCTGACTGAAGGCTCGTTTAGCCTGTGCTATTCGGCATTTTATATCGCTCCTGCTTCGTCCATCTTTAGTAATTTTACTTCCCAAATAACAAAATTCTTCTACCTCCATAATCTTTTCTCCTCCTATTTTCACATTCAGCGGTCCATCTTTGTTATTTCTACTACATTTCATTACTTTTGTTTTGTTCTTGTTTATTTTCACGCGATAGTTCTTGCGTAGGACTTCATCTATGCCGTTCATTGTTTCTTCTAAATCCTTTTTACTCTCGGCTAGAATTAATATATCATCAGCAAATCGTAGCATCTTTATCTTTTCACCTTGTACTGTTACTCCGAATCTAAATTGTTCTTTAACATCATTAACTGCTAGTTCCATGTAAAGATTAAAAAGTAACGGAGATAGGGAACATCCTTGTCGGACTCCCTTTCTTATTAGGGCTTCTTTCTTATGTTCTTCAATTGTTATTGTTGCTGTTTGGTTCCTGTACATGTTAGCAATTGTTCTTCTATCTCTCTATTTGAACCCTAATTTTTTTTAAATGCTGAACATTTTATTTCAGTCTACGTTATCGAATGCCTTTTGTAGGTCTATAAACGCCATGTATGTCGGTTTGCTTTTCTTTAATCTTCCTTCCACTATTAATCTGAGGCCTAAAATTGCCTCCCTTGTCCCTATACTTTTCCTGAAACCAAATTGGTCTTCTCCTAACACTTCTTCCACTCTCCTCTCAATTCTTCTGTATAGAATTCTAGTTAAGATTTTTGATGCACGACTAGTTAAACTAATTGTTCTGTATTGTTCACATTTATCTGCCTCTGCTTTCTTTGGTATCATTACTATAACACTTTTTTTGAAGTCTGACGGTAATTCCCCTTTTTCATAAATATTACACACCAGTTTGTATAATCTATCAATCGCTTCCTCACCTGCACTGCGCAGTAATTCTATAGGTATTCCGTCTATTCCAGGAACCTTTCTGCCATTTAAATCTTTTAATGCTCTCTTAAATTCAGATCTCAGTATTGTTTCTCCCATTTCATCCTCCTCAACTTCCTCTTCTTCCTCTATAAAACCATTTTCTAATTCATTTCCTCCGTATAACTCTTCAATATATTCCACCCATCTGTCGACTTTACCTTTCGTATTATATATTGGTGTACCATCTTTGTTTAACACATTATTAGATTTTAATTTATGTACCCCAAAATTTTCCTTAACTTTCCTGTATGCTCCGTCTATTTTACCAATGCTCATTTCTGTTTCTACTTCTGAACACTTTTGTTTAATCCACTCTTCTTTCGCCAGTTTTCCCTTCCTGTTTATAGCATTTCTTAATTGCCGATAGTTCCTTTTACTTTCTTCATCACTAGCATTCTTATATTTTCTACGTTCATCCATCAGCTGCAATATATCGTCTGAAACCCACGGTTTTCTATTTTCCATTGCGTAAGAATAAATAATCGATACCAGTAAAGTTTTAATCGATACCAGTAAAGTATTAAAACTTTTTTTGTCAACACGTTTTATTGTGAAAAAGAACAAAATGGCGGATAAAGGGAAAATGAAACTAGTTAAGGCATTTGTCCATATAGTACGTTTTTATTTATTTTGTTGTCCCGAGTTAGTCCTTTAAGTTTGTACAATGTCTCCCTGGACATTAGTTAATTAAATTTTTTACGCTGTGTATATCAATATCCCAGACTGATTTTTTTTTTCATTAAAAAATATTTAACGCATTTTTTTATTACGTAAATTAGTCGAAGGATAAATATATATTTCAACGTAAAAATTTTATGATATTTTTAAAATCTCTTTTTTTTTTAATTTATTTTTTTTATAAATATTATTTCTCGTTAACCTTTAGTTAACTTATAATAATAATAATAATAGTAGTAGTGAAATTAAAATCTATCGAAATAAATAACATGCATTATATCATAACAAAAATACTTGTTTATATTTTTGTATATTCGCATTCGCATGTCTGCGCGTATGTGTATAGATTTGTTATTTAACAACAACAACAACAACAACAAAACTGACTTGAACTTGGCCGCTCGGTAAAAATAAAATCATCTAAAATTGGACTGACTGGTAGGACTTGATTTCAAACCAAATTTGGTACATACGAAGATGTATAATATAAAGAAACTGAAATAAAGATTATAAACAAGAAAAAGAAAATAATTAAAAACAAGAAAAAACACGAAGAAATAAATTATTTCAAGAAAAATAATAAAAAAAAAAAACACTTCTACCATCTTTCCTTATTCTCTTAATAAAATTGTGTGCACGTGTTACTTTTCCTTTGTCTATATCTTTGTTTTCTGTGTTCGTTTAACGGATAAATTCTTGTTTTTTTACGAAAGAACAATGAATTTCAACGCAGCTACTTATTTTTATAAACTAACTAGCAGACCCGGCAATATTTCGCTATTTCTAGATTTGAGTATATATATAGATTAAATGAACATAATTGAACGTTTGATAAAACATTAAAAAACTGACCGTTACCGAACTTTACGAAATTTAACCTTTCCCTTTATCCATTTTTCCCGTTTTCCCTATTTCCCTTTCTCATTTTTCCCTTTTTCTCTTTTTCCATTTTTCCCGCGCGTAAATCGGTTCGCTATTTTTTTAGTCTATAGCGGACTCACGTACGAACATTGCCTTTTATATATAAAAGAAGAAAGTCTGTTTGTATATTTGTTTGTTTCGTGAATATCTCGACAGCGGCGCCACCTAAAGGGTATAGTTTTTACAGAAATATTTCTTCTCAGGTGACTAATATATATAATGAATACGAGCCAAATCGGGCGGTAAATATAATTTTTTCTAAATATCTCAATCTCAGCGGCATCTACCGGGTTCATTTGTTGCAGAGATAATGTAAGTAACACGTATTCTGAATATGAGGCAAATCAAACCGTAAATACAATTTTTCGAAATATTTCGACGCCATCGCCACCTAGCGGGTCCAAACTGATTCAGAAACCTTCCCTGGCATGCGTCCAACCGTTCCCCAAAGTTTCATCGCTATCGAATGAACGGTTTAGAAAGGTATAAGACATACAGACAGACAAACATTCATTTTTATATATATATATATATATATAAAAGATTTAATTAGAAAACTTTTATTGGAAAACCGTAGGATCTCCATTAAAATTAATTTAAAAGCTTACTTTTAAAGTAATTACATTTCTCATCGCGTTTACGCCATTTTCCATGATTTAACTTTCCCGTCTAGGTAGCGCTATAGCTCCCGAAGTGAATGTATTGTAATCGGTCCGGTTGGGGACAAATGCGGTTTGCACCGGAACTTGACGTTTTGACACCTAAGGAACTAAAAAAACAGGATGGAAGTATTACGGATGTTAATCTTCGTATGCGGGTTCGGTGTCGGCCTCTAAATCACCTTATATTTGCAGAACTATTGGACCGGTTTTGACCAAACTTGGTCAGATTACTTTTATATACTTATTATACATTCATCTCATTAAATTTTCAACTTAAAAGGTCAAGAGGTGAGGCTGTAAAGCAAGGTTACCCTCAGTACGAAATCTCGAGATTTCGTGTAATTAAGATCGCGTTTTTCTTAGGCGTATTTGTTAACGATTAAAAAAATAATGTTTGCTAAAAAATGTTTTGTAAATTCGTACGCCCCCATCACGAAAAATGCTGTTGTATTCGTTTTCTACTTTATGACGTCACAAGTGAACGGTAGAATTATATAAATGGGTAGTATTTAAAGTGTAAAAATTAACACGGTCTGGCCGGATCTTGAACGCGATCGTCTGGTTGATTCGGTACCCGGTGCGTTAGCCGCACCGGTCCGCCGATCGGAATTTTCAACGTAAGTTGTGAAATTACATTAGTTTATTTAGTGCCGATAGTCGCCGCTAGTTACGTTATGTGTTTACCCACCGGCTTGGTCTAGTGGTGAACGCGTCTTCCAAAATCAGCTAATTTGGAAGTCGAGAGTTCCAGTGTTCAAATCCTAGTAAAGCCAGTTATTTTTACACGTATTTGAATACTAGATCGTGGATACCGGTGTTCTTTGGTGGTCGGGTTTCAATTAACCAAACATCTCAGGAATGATAGAACTGAGAATGTACAAGACTACACTCATACATATCATCCTCATTCATCCTCTGAAGAATTATCTAAACGGTAGTTACCGGAGGCGAAAAAGAGAGAGAGAGAGAGTTACGTTATGCGTGCGCGGTTTAGTCCGAATTATTAAATTAAATAAACGAAAAAATATTATATTTAGATAAAATTATAGATATTTTTAATTAAGTTGTGCGTGTAAGTTGTGCCTATGATGTTTGGGAACCACGGCCGCCTGGTAATTATGTATTTAGGAAATCGCGCTGTCGAACAGCAAAGAGCCCCGTCATCCTGCATCCAGTCACGTTCCATGATACCCTCTCTTGTAGTTGATATATTAACCGTCTTTCCAACATCTGTATCATCATTCAGAAAATCTTCAACGAAAATACGGTCATTACAAGTACTGCTATATCATACTTTTATTTTTTTTCTGTTTAGCGTCCGGAACCATCGTAAGGTATTACTTCAGAGGATGATATGTATGAATGAGAATGAAGTGTAGTCTTTTACAGTCTCAGGTCGACCGAACCACCAAGGAACACCGGTATCCACCATCTTGTATTCAAATCCGTATAAAAGTACGAGGTGTGATCAAAAAATACGGTGAATGAATTTTTATAGCGGCAACTGCCGACGCTACATCCATATGCTGTAATTTGTCCAATAGCGTGATCAACTGAGACAGGCAGGGATAAGTTGTAACACGTTCGAGCTTGACAGAGCCGCTAGAGTGAGGTTGTGTTTATCGTGTCTGTCGCGCAACATGGATTTTGAACAACGCATTAACATTAAGTTTTGTTTTAAGTTGCAAAAGAGTTCCAAAGAAGCTCACGAAATGTTAGAATCGGCGATAATGCGGTAACTTTGAAGACTGTGTATAAATGGTATGATCGATTTAAAAACGAAAATGAGTCTGTTGAAGACGAGCAGCGTGCGGGACGTTCAGTAACCTCAAAAACAGTTGAAAATGTGCAAAAAGTGGAAACAATGGTTCGTTCAAACAGGCGAATGACTATTCGAGAGCTATCGGAAGACCTTAACATCTCGTACGGATCCGTTGAAAGCATTTTAACTAATGAACTGCAAATGAGACGAGCGAGTGCAAAATGAACCGATGGCTTCCTTCTTCACCACGACAACGCGCCGTGTCAGACCTCACTTCTCATTCGCGAGTTTTTGGCCGAAAAAAGTGTTCCTGTCTTTCCACATCCGCCATACTCACCGGATTTAGCACCGTGCGACTTTTGGCTCTGCCCAAAAATTAAAACTGTGCTTAAAGGAAAACGTTTTAACACCGTTGCTGACGTTGAAAGGGCCACGACCGAGCAGCTGAAAGCCCTTCCAGAAATGCCTCCAGTCATGGAGTCAACGTTGGGATAAGTGCATTGCTAGCCAAGGACAGTACTTTGAAGGAGATTAAATCGAATTCTATGTAACCTTATTACTTTTTTTAATAAAAAATTATTCACCCTATTTTTTGATCACATCTCGTAACTGCGTTTATTACGATTTGAACCCTAGAATTCTCGATTTCATCGGAAATCAGCTGATTTGCGATGACGAGTTTTCTACTAGACCGACCCGGTGGATCTTCTATATCACCCTGGCCCGTATTACGACGCGTAGTGGATTCCTTTCCGACTCGAATACAAAACGAGGATTTTCCTTATCCCAGAATACCACATCACCGGCTTGTGAATTGCGATAAATTGGACGATTACATAACAACGCTTTTACCCGAGGAAATCGTCCTAATAAAGCACGGCAGGTTGTAAACTCCCACGGGCTTCCGCGGCACGAGCGGTAGCGTCTCGGCCTTTCATCCGGAGGTCCCGGGTTCGAATCCTGGTCAAGCGTGGCATTTTCACACGTGTCATCCATCTCGTCCTTTGAAGTTGTATCTGACGGTTGTCCCGGAGGGTGTAAACCCGCGTTTCATGTCTCCATCCGATCATTCGTACACTAACGTCGATCGAAATGGTCAGTTAAACCTTCAGATCAGGAATACCGACCCCGGTAAAGAGATTATTTCTTAGGAATCGAATACCGCACGGCTTTCAGAACAGCAGCAGCATGTTAATTGTAGGAAGGCGTACGCTGCCTTCGCGGGTGTATTGCATCGCTACATTATTAATTCTTGTCCTCTTATTAGACTTCTGCCCTTAAGCAAGTCCTATGCATCTTTTCTTTTACCGCTTAAACTTTAGTGATCCTAATTTTTTTTAAATTCCTTCTATAATTTTTACTTTTTTGGTGTTTCTCATTTTTTAATAATCTTGAATCGTTTTATTCGTTCCTTCAATCTTTATGAAATATTTTGTAGCCGGTTAGGTTTATAATTGAATCGTTACGATTAAGCTCATTGACATATGCTTGCTACTTGAGCGGAAGCGTTTATCGATTTGATATTTAAGTCGATATATCATTCAGATGTTTAACAATACAACGGTTGACGTGTTTATCGAAGCGGTTTTCAAACCGGGTCGGTAGATGGAGAAAATGCCCCGTGGCAATTGACTGCCTGTGTCGGTTGCTAGCTCTTCAAACGATTCCCGGTTACATTGTTGTTAGTTTATGCCGCTACATCATTTTTTTAAGGAGTTTTTTTTTGTTATTTCGGTCTCTTTATATATATATATTTTTTTCTTTTTACCTAAATTGGAAGGTATTTTTTAATTAGAATAATCAAAATCATCGGATAAATATTATTTTGAAACAGTTTTTTAATTATAGGTATTTTTAATAATCGCGATTAATTAATAATTATTATTTTTTGACATCTGAATTAATTTATGAAATCTTTTTCTCTCGAAATGAAAATCTTAAAAATTGTTCTTTTTTTAATTTTAGGCTTTAATAGTGATTATTATTATTATTTTTTTTTAACAAATAAAAACAGATTTATATAAATTGTAAGTTCACTCATACATATCATCCTTATTCATCCTCTGAACTATTACCTAAACGGTAGTTACCGGAGGCTAAACAGGAAAAAGGAAAAGTTGGAGGTTCTATGATAAAAACGAAAACATCGGAGAAAAAAGAGGTTTTTAGGCTTTATCTTTATTTATCAGTATTATTCTTACATGTGGATAATTAACAGTGGGGGTCCAAACGAAAAGGGCGAGCGATGGAAGTTCTGTCCGGCTAGTATATCTTATATATATATATATATATATATAAATGAATGTTTGTTTGTTTGTCCCTCATGCGTTCCTATACCACCGATCCTATTGCGATGAAACTTTGATGAGTTGTGCGCGCGCCCGCAAAGGTTTCCGAATTAGTTTGAACCAGCTAGGATACGCTGGGGTTGGAATATTTAGAAAAATCGTATTTATGGATTTGGCTCATATTCAGAATATTTTTTAGTTACGTGAAAACTGATATTTTTTGAGTAAAATGACCCGCTAGGTGGCGCTGGGCTGGGGTCGAGATACCTCGAAAAATTGTATTTACGGTAATTGGATTTGTCTCATATTCAGAATATGTGTTACTTAAATGGAAAAAATACTTCTGCAAAAAATTGACTAGCTAGATGGCGCTGGGGTTCAGAGATTTGGAAAAACTGCATTTATGGTCCGATTTGGCTCATATTCAGAAGATGTATTAGTTACGTGAACATAAACATTTTTGCAAAAACTATACCCGCTAGATTTCGCCGGTGTCGAGATATTTACGAAACTAACAAATATACAAACAGACTTTCTTCTTCTTCTATATGTATATATAAAAGGCAATATATACACTCGGCCTCTCACCACTTATTTTTAACTGCGCCCTCGAATTTGTCATGAGAAAATGGTATGAAATAAATCCCAAAAATATAAAAATGGGTACTAAGAAAAACTCCATCGCACTAAATCGCCTGGTATTTGCAGATGACCTCGCTATTTTAGCAAATAATATTCAAGAAGCCAAAACATAAATCATGAGCCTTCAAAACCTAGCACAAAAGATAGGGCTTCATATCTCTTTCGAAAAAACTGAACTGATGGCCATAGATCCTCTGGTAATAGAGCGCATTACGGTAAACGATCGGAAAATTAAAATAGTAAAACGATTTAAATATCTAGGGGAAATAATAACTTATAATTTAAATGAAAAAGTGACATGGCAAAACAGGACAAATAAAATGATTAAATCCCAAAAATTAACTCGGTCAACATATAACAAAAAATGCCTTTCGACTAAAACAAAACTTAAACGTTATAAAACTGTAGTTCAGCCAGAAGTCACCTACGGAAGGGAGACCCTTTTCAAAATCACTCAGAAAAACCAAATCGATAAAATTCTAAAAATACAGAGGAGAATTGTCAGAAAGTGTATAAAAAAAACACCAAAAAGAAGGCCGATGGTGGATTGTGCCAAATGAGAATAAAGTTTATTTTTTGTGTGCACTTCATTGGTCAAACATTTTATTTATTTAAAGAAATATTCCAAAATTATTTATAAATACAATTTTACGAAATTAATGGAAAAAAAACGCAGCCCAATTATTAATTTGTAACACATAAAAATTAAATTATCTGTTAAAATCTTATTATTTTTAAAATATTTTTTCGTTGCAGACAGAAATATATTTATTTATATGTTAAATGTAAATGTATATGTGTGTTAATTAGGACAGTGGTAGATTAATGAATACTGGAAGTTGAATTTCAAGCTCGCTTGATAGACAACATAATTTCACTTATATTACAGTTGTCGTATTAATTTTTACGTACGTTATATTTATTTTTGTAGTTTACTTTTTTATTGCCAACCTACCATATAAATTATACGTGAAAAAATAATGATAAAAACATTATTTATAATTTTTTTTTTTTTTGTCTTCAGTCAGACTGGTTTGATGCAGCTCTCCAAGATTCCCTATCTAGTGCTAGTCGTTTCATTTCAGTATACCCTCTACATCCTACATCCCCAACAATTTGTTTTACATACTCCAAACGTGGCCTGCCTACACAATTTTTCCCTTCTACCTGTCCTTCCAATATTAAAGCGACTATTCCAGGATGCCTTAGTATGTGGCCTATAAGTCTGTTTCTTCTTTTAACTATATTTTTCCAAATGCTACTTTCTTCATCTATTTGCCGCAATACCTCTTCGTTTGTCACTTTATCCACCCATCTGATTTTTAACATTCTCCTATAGCACCGCATTTCAAAAGCTTCTAATCTTTTCTTCTCAGATACTCCGATCGTCCAAGTTTCACTTCCATATAAACCGACGCTCCAAACATACACTTTCAAAAATCTTTTCCTGACATTTAAATTCATTTTTGATGTAAACAAATTATATTTCTTACTGAAGGCTCGTTTAGCTTGTGCTATTCGGCATTTTATATCGCCCCTGCTTCGTCCATCTTTAGTAATTTTACTTCCCAAATAACAAAATTCTTCTACCTCCATAATCTTTTCTCCTCCTATTTTCACATTCAGCGGTCCATCTTTGTTATTTCTACTACATTTCATTACTTTTGTTTTGTTCTTGTTTATTTTCATACGATAGTTCTTGCGTAGGACTTCATCTATGCCGTTCATTGTTTCTTTTAAATCCTTTTTACTCTCGACTAGAATTACTATATCATCAGCAAATCGTAGCATCTTTATCTTTTCACCTTGTACTGTTACTCCGAATCTAAATTCTTCTTTATCATTAACTGCTAGTTCCATGTAAAGATTAAAAAGTAACGGAGATAGGGAATATCCTTGTCGGACTCCCTTTCTTATTACGGCTTCTTTCTTATGTTCTTCGATTGTTACTGTTGCTGTTTGGTTCCTGTACATGTTAGCAATTGTTCTTCTATCTCTGTATTTGAACCCTAATTTTTTTAAAATGCTGAACATTTTATTCCAGTCTACGTTATCGAAAGCCTTTTCTAGGTCTATAAACGCCAAGTATGTTGGTTTGTTTTTCTTTAATCTTCCTATTTATAATGTTGATTATGATAAACAACAACAAAAGTGACATGGCAAAACAGGAGAAAATCCCAAAAATTAACTCGGTCAACATATATCAAAAAATGCCTTTCGACTAAAACAAAACTTAAACATTATAAAACTGTAGTTCAGCCTTAAGTCATCTACGGAAGCGAGACCCTTTTCAAAATCATTCAAAAAAACCGAATCGATAAAATTCTAAAAATACAGAGGAGAATTGTCAGAACGTGTATCGATAAAAAAACACCAAAAAGAAGGCCGATGGTGGATCGTGCCAAACGAGGTGGTGTATCGAGAAATAGAGCCTGTCACTGATACTATGCGGAAAAAAAGAATCTTTCTTTGGTCATCTCATAAGGACACCGGAAACAACACTGTCAAGAAATATCGTTGAAAATCTCCGGTTCCAAAAACTAGAAGTAGGATGGATCAAAGATACCGGTTTTCTTTGGTGGTTGGGTTTCAATTAACCACACATCTCAGGTATGGTCGAACTGAGAATGTACAAGACTACACTTCATTCACACTCATACAATATCATCCTCATTCCTCTGAAGTATTATCTAAACGGTAGTTACCGGAGGCTAAACAGGAAAAAGAAAGAAAGGATGGATCAAAGAAATTAGAGAAGATGTGAAAGAATTGGGAATTTCCCTGATCGATCTACAGAATAAAACCGGAAAAATTACAAAGCTAAAAGACAAAAACATTAGATTTAAACAAAAGACAAAATACAACGAAGATTACAGATGAAGAAAAGAAAGCAAGATCTGAACGGATGAAGAAATATTGGGCAGCTCGGAAGAATAAAATAACACGCTTTTCTCAGAAAAGATCCAACTAAAATTGACTTAAGTGGTCCCATGTTGGCCGTAAAAGAAAAAAAAGGCAATGTTCAATATTGTGTCTGTTATAAACTAAAAAAACTATTGAACCGATTTACGCCCGGGGGAAGACTGAAAAAGGGATAAAATGAAAGGTTAAATTTTGTGAAGTTCCGTAATGTTTAGATTTTTAATGTTTTATCAAACTTTCAATCGTGTTCATTTAATCTATATGTATACTCAAATCTAACAATAGCGGGTCATCACGCTATCGGGGATTGCTAGATATCCGGGATTCGGAAATCTAGCAATTTCTGGGTCTCCTAGTATATATTAAAAGTTTGACTGTTGTTTTAGTTTGTTTAGCATTTCTGCTTTAAAAATTAAAGATTTCAATATCAGTGGAATCGAACAAGTAATTTCATATTTAATAGTTTTTTTTTTAATTTTATAATATTAAAATTTATTACGTGTTCTTTTTTTTAATTTTTCGATGAAGAAATAATTGAAGCCGGCTAATCGAACATTTCTAGATTATTTTATCATAAAGATACAAATAGAGTTTAAAACGATCGAATAATTTTGAACTGGTTTCAAGGAAAAGAAGGTATAATTTATTTATTATAAGGATTTAAAATAGATCCTGTTATAACACTTCTAAGAATAGTTTTACATAATTGCATAGGGACATTATTACAAAACCCTAACTACAAGTAGTATAAAGAAAAATCCTTATCCGGATGTTAATTACGAAGACGAGTCGAGAACGGAAGGTTTTCAAAGATCGTTGACATTAATTGTCACGGAACGGTTCATCGATCTCTTATTTACCGGTTTTATATTATTTATTTGAACTTCTCATCGTTTTTATTAGTTTTGTAAAGGATATTCTACACACGATCCTTACCTGTCGTATTGTACTTTCTTAATTGTAAATTTAAATACGACCCGTTCGCTACGCTATAGTGAATAATTAGTACGGCCGATGCGATAGCTCAGCGCATTAAAAAAAAAAACAACAAATTTTGTAAGTATATTCGCATTTATAAATACGGGACGATGATAATTAAGTAAAATCAATTGACGGATGATAATCGACGGTGGATCTGTTTGGAACGGGAATTTCGTGAATGTGAGCGAATCTTTGTCGACAGGTTTTTTTACGGATCAAAATTTGCTAGTTTGACCTTGAAATGCGCTCAAAGGAAGATATTTGCTACGGGTACAGGACTATCCGCCGCCTTTGAGGCGGTGTTCGTTATTACCGGTACACCGGCGATAGCAGGTTAAGTTCAGGAATGCTACCGGAATAAGGATAGGGCGTCGTCCAACGGTGTTCTTTTACATAGGTAGCTGTCCAGAAACATAAACATAGAAGGGGGATGGACATTTAAATATGACGTTAAAGGTGTCGGGCCGTGGGTCGGTTTTTTTTTGTCTTCAGTCATTTGACTGGTTTGATGCAGCTCTCCAAGATTCCCTATCTAGTGCTAGTCGTTTCATTTCAGTATACCCTCTACATTCTACATCCCTAACAATTTGTTTTACGTATTCCAAACGTGGCCTGCCTACACAATTTTTCCCTTCTACCTGTCCTTCCAATATTAAAGCGACTATTCCAGGATGCCTTAGTATGTGGCCTATAAGTCTGTTTCTTCTTTTAACTATATTTTTCCAAATGCTTCTTTCTTCATCTATTTGCCGCAATACCTCTTCATTTGTCACTTTATCCACCCATCTGATTTTTAACATTCTCCTATAGCACCGCATTTCAAAAGCTTCTAATCTTTTCTTCTCAGATACTCCGATCGTCCAAGTTTCACTTCCATATAAAGCGACACTCCAAACATATACTTTCAAACATCTTTTCCTGACATTTAAATTAATTTTTGATGTAAACAAATTATATTTCTTACTGAAGGCTCGTTTAGCTTGTGCTATTCGGCATTTTATATCGCTCCTGCTTCGTCCATCTTTAGTAATTTTACTTCCCAAATAACAAAATTCTTCTACCTCCATAATCTTTTCTCCTCCTATTTTCACATTCGGCGGTCCATCTTTGTTATTTCTACTACATTTCATTACTTTTGTTTTGTTCTTGTTTATTTTCATACGATAGTTCTTGCGTAGGACTTCATCTATGCCGTTCATTGTTTCTTTTAAATCCTTTTTACTCTCGACTAGAATTACTATATCATCAGCAAATCGTAGCATCTTTATCTTTTCACCTTGTACTGTTACTCCGAATCTAAATTGTTCTTTAATATCATTAACCGCTAGTTCCATGTAAAGATTAAAAAGTAACGGAGATAGGGAACATCCTTGTCGGACTCCCTTTCTTATTAGGGCTTCTTTCTTATGTTCTTCAATTGTTACTGTTGCTGTTTGGTTCCTGTACATGTTAGCAATTGTTCTTCTATCTCTGTATTTGAACCCTAATTTTTTTTAAATGCTGAAAATTTTATTCCAATCTACGTTATCGAAAGCCTTTTCTAGGTCTATAAACGCCAAGTATGTTGGTTTGTTTTTCTTTAATCTTCCTTCTACTATTAATCTGAGGCCTAAAATTGCTTCCCTTGTCCCTATACTTTTCCTGAAACCAAATTGGTCTTCTCCTAACACTTCTTCCACTCTTTTCTCAATTCTTCTGTATAAAATTCTAGTTAAGATTTTTGATGCATGACTAGTTAAACTACTAGTTATACTGTTATACGGGGTAAAAAGTAGAAGTATGAACCGACAGTTACCCGCAATTCAATTCTTCCATAATTATACCGGGCTGTTAAAAAAAAAAAAAATATATATATATACGTAGTTTAAAAGCTTGTCATATATGCGATACGCTTCGGTTCGCGTTGACTACGGGTTCAACGTGTTGTACTATCGATTGGCAACAGACAACGTTTTAATTAATCGACGTGATGCAATCGGTTGAAAAAGTACAGCGATTGCACGAACACGGCTGTCATTCGGGGAGCAAAAAAAAAACATTATGAGACGTATTTGGAAGTTTCGGATTATTTATGAAGTGCAACGATAATGGAGGCGACACGCCTAAGCGTTGTTCTCTTTCGCGATAAGTCAATTTTCCACGAGTCAATATATGGTGCCCGTACCAGATGGCCTAAAGACTTTAGGCCACAGGTCGGCAACTTTTTTGTCAGTAAGGGCGCAAAATAAATTCAAAAATTATTGGGGGCGTCACACTATTATTACACGATAAGCAGATACATTTGCTTTTAAATTTAATAAAACAAAATCGTTCTTCCCAGTCAACATTAAAACAATAAACGCACCTCCAAAAAAGTAATCTTAGGTAACTTTTTATAGGTTGTACATTTTTTAGCGGAATTAAAATTTCTTTCATCGAATAGTAAACGAAGAAAAATCAGAAAAATGATCTTGGTGGTGGGGGAGTAGAATAAAAAAATATATACATTTTTTTTCAACTTTTTTAAAACTTTTTTTTGGTGTATTTAAACGTATTTTTGTAATAAAAGTTCATCATAAATTATACCATCCCACAAAAAATAAACCTTAAGTATTTTTTTTCATACGTCATTGTTTTCCTATATAAAAGTAAATAATGTCAGAAAAGTATTATAACTTTGTTATCAACAATTTTTTATTAAATACTTTAATTAAATTTCAAGTAATTAATGGATTTTTAATAAATATTTGGAAACTTTTAAATAAATAATTTTGTTCCCTTATTCGTTTGAAAGTCATAGTACATTTTTATATCAGAATATTTAAAAAAATATATTTAAAATGACGTAAATTAAGTAATATTATTTTATTTAAAAAAATATATTTTGTTGTACGAAAATTGATGATAAATTTATATTTTATTAATTTTTAAACATATTATGATCCTGATGATGGTCTAAATTACCGAAAGCGTTGGGAGATGTTTTTTTAATGCTATACTTTAATAGCAACAGGTGATTTTTAATCATTTTTTTTTTTAATAATTAAACCGACCCAATTATTATAGTCACGCTTGATTAAATATTATTCTGTGAAAGTTCGTGATTTATAGTAGTTGTATGTCAAAGTATGGTAGAAGCTGTTTTTACGATCAGGCCGTAAACGATCTAACGAACGTCAAAGAGAAACGTATACCATTCTGTTGTCTATCGTACAACAAACTTATTTATATTAACTTATATATTCATAAACATATTAATACTTGTAACAAAAGTTATTTATATATATATATATATATATAATTTATTTTTTTGAAAATAAAATAAAATTTTAGTACGATAAAATAAAAAAATAAATTTGGTAGTTCTTTATCAAATTTCTATAACAAAAATCAAATTTAGTCATTCAGTCGTAATCCAGCCCTTGGAGATTCCATATAGGAATTTTCCAGGCATGTTTTACGGGTGGTTTCCCATCGCCTTTTCAGTGTGGTTAATTGAAACCCAACCACCAAAGAACATCGGTATCCACAGTCTAGTATTCAAATTCATATAAAAGCAATTGCCTGGAACCTTAGAATTCTCTAATTTGAAAATCAGCTGATTTTGCGATAACGAGTTTAACCAACCAACCAACCCGGCGAGTTAATTTCTGTACACACACACACACACACACACACACACACACACACACACACACACATATATATATATATATATATATACACACACACACACACACACACACACAGTGTTTCTAAAATGGTGGGCTGGCTGTACTTTTTCGGATTCTACTTGTAAAATAAACAAAGAATATCCTTAGGAAAAATGACAATTTCTCCTTCTTTCTCTCTCTGTCCGCCATTTTATTATTTCTATATAAAAATTTATCTCAGGTTTTGATAGAGGAATCAAATTAATATTTTGTAAGCGTCTCGGTAACAAAGTTTTAAATTTAGCAAAAAACAAGACTTAAATACCTTCGCAAATTACAAAATGGCAGCCATTTTTACTTTTTAATCCGTTATATCTCCGTAAATATAACTTTTATCAAAATGTATGTTTTTTCTAAAATATTGAGCCTTTTATTTTGAACAAAATGAAATTTTACTTTTTAAAATCGTTTGACAAATAGCCGAGTTATGAGAGAAAATTGATGTAATTTTATGTCTTTTCATGTCCTCCACTTTACGTTCAATTCGATGAAATATTAATTGTTTTTATTTATTTTTAATTATAGTACGTGTCAAATTAAGTATTAATTTTTTCACAATACGAGACCTGCGAATTAAAAAAATAAAACAATTACCCGTGATAATCTTACGATAATTATTGTAGAACATTAGGTGTACTTAAACAGTTAACAATTGTTAAAAGTTATAACAGATGTGTCCAGTAACAAAGTGTCCACCGTTAGAAATTACACAAGTCTCCAGTCTTTTTCTGAGAGATTGTCTTAACCGTTCAATAATTTCGGAAGTGTTCCTAATTTCTTGAAATCCATTTTGGATCCTTTGTTGTAGATCCTCAATGTTGAGTACTGGAGTTGAATAAACGATTAACTTCAAATAACCTCACAGGTAGATGTCAACAGGGCCGTTCGGTTTTTTTTTTGGTATATTTCCTAAGTACCAACCGGGGTTGGTCTAGCGGTAAACGCGTCTTCCCAAATCAGCTGATTTGGAAGTCGAGAGTTCCAGCGTTCGAGTCCTAGTAAAGGCACTTACTTTTATAAGGATTTGAACACTAGATCGTAGATACCGGTGTTCTTTGGTGGTTGGGTTTCAATTAACCACATATCTTAGGAACGGTCGAAATTTACAAGACAAACTTCATTTACACTCGTACATATCATCCTCTGAAGTAATACCTGAACGATAATTCCCTTAGGCTAAACAGAAAAAGAATGGTATTTTTTCTAAGATTATCATCGGATTTGGTTAAAATTTATACGGGACCGTTCCCAAAGTATACTGTTTTGAGTAAAAAAAAAATTATAAAAATTTGTTAAATGACGTCGGGAATATTGCGTAACATATATTTAAAAAAATACAGTGTGATTGATAACTTCCTATTTTGAAGTCCGTTAAAAACGATAGAAAATTCATTTTCATCCCCCTATCCCCGTCTCACTGGCTCCATGCGATCGAAAGTAATACTAATTATTTTATAAATAAACTAGCTGCTCAGCCAAATATCGCTTCGCTCTGATCTTTGGGACGTAAAAGGAAATAGTTTTTTTTAAAACTGATTTATTATAATCGTCTAAAAATACATGAAATTTTACAGAATAATTGTAAATGTTTTCCACACAACCCATGAGGTCCAGCCAAATGTGCGTTTTTTAAATATTTTTTCAAGACTCGATTAATTTTTGCGTCCCTCAAATTAACTGCGTATTACGAAAAATTACTGTAATTAAAAGATTTTCATTATTTGTTTTTCCGGG
This sequence comes from Lycorma delicatula, assembly GCF_047948215.1. Lineage (NCBI taxonomy): Eukaryota > Metazoa > Arthropoda > Insecta > Hemiptera > Fulgoridae > Lycorma > Lycorma delicatula. The sequence goes on along the minus strand of NC_134467.1, from coordinate 14,239,836 downwards.
TACTTTAATTATTCATATCGATTTTTTATTCCTATTTCATAATTTTAACGTTAGCTCTTGTACCGGTAGCAAATACGCTGTTTGAATTTTTAAATTAGTTGTACCGTTCCGGAGTTAAACTGAATTTAAGAAAAACTGAATGACCAAATAATCGGACAACCGGATAATTGAGAGTATATCTTTTGTATGCAAACGTTAGTACAATTTTTAAATTAGTCATAACGTCTTGTAGATATAACTGAATCTCGGTATAAGAGAATTACCGGATAATCGAGAGTATAAAAGAAAAAGATAAAAACCATCCTTGCAATAAATTGAAAGTTTTTGCCGAATTAGATTTTTTTGTATACTTATGGTATTAATTAATCTTGCATTTCAAAGAAATGAACTCGTTTTTTAAACAAGTTAGTGGTCCTTTTTTTTTTTTTTACAAAAAGATTTAGGAGCAAGTATTATTTTATTTACGTGAAACTCTATAGACAATTCTATCTTAGTTTTAAATAGTTTCTTTTTCTATTATTTTAACTTTTTTATTTTGAAGACTCCGTCTGCGATTTAAGTTTTGAGTTTTAGTTCACTTTTTTGACTTTTGGTTTAATAAATTTTTATTATATGATATTAATTATTATATATATGATATTAATATATATATGATATTATATATATATATATATATGATTATATTATATATATAATAATATATAATATATAATATATACTTTTTTATTTTGAAGACTCCGTCTGCGATTTAAGTTTTGAGTTTTAGTTCACTTTTTTGACTTTTGGTTTAATAAATTTTTATTATATGATATTAATTATTATATATATGATATTAATATATATGTGATATTATATATATATATATATATATATATATATATATATATATATATATGTGATATATATATATATATATGATATTAATATTATATATATTATATGATATAATTATTATTATATTAATTTTAAACCTTATAAGTTTTATTATTTTAGAGTTATTTTACCTTTTTATTAAAGAAAATTCCGGGTGATGGTAACGCACAGGCGTTTTTCGTCCCCAAACAAAAAAAAAAATTATCTTCAACTCTGCAAAAAAATGAAATCAAAACTCATTCCGTCAAGCTTCAATTTTCGTTCGATAATTTTTCTACTACGTGAAATTTCTTTTATATATATCCATATAAGACATTCTTTTTTACATACAACTCTACGCCTAAACATATTTATGTCGGCTAATGTTTTTTTTTTCGGAAACCATTTATATATTAACGTAAGAGATGCGATGAACAAAATTTATTTATATATACTATTCTTAATAGTGTTTCGTATCTTACTGAATTAATCCTGTAGAATTCGTTATAGTATAAAGATAATATATCTCGTATTAAAATTGGATCCCTATAGAAAAAAAGGAATCGTCCGATTAACTCGTATCGTTTATCGATTTATTTTCAATCGAAAACACGCCGGACTTAGACTGTACTGGAAAGGACTTATTATTTAACAATTATACACCCGACCACCGCGAGACATGTACCGACGAATCGGTATTTTCCGCTAGTGATCGGTACAATCCGGTGCTAAACTAAGGTGGACGGACACACATGCAAATGTCCTTTAACGGAGTAGAATATTTATATTTAATAATTATTTGTATTTTATATTTTAATAAAAAGTTAATAATAATTTTATATTATAAATTTTGTTTTAAAATAAAAATATTTGTATAAAAAAAGACGCTGGAATGTCATCGTCATTACGTATTACATTATTAACGCAGCGACTTTTTAATAACACACGAACATAATCTCTAAGAAATCTTTGGATCGTAAACGTGTAATAGACCTGGTCGCTTGTTCACGGCCAACGTGATCTAACATTTAATCGGTTTTTGTTATTCAGGAAGAGTTTACAATTTTTTATATTTATTTCCATATTATCGTTAATAGACGAATGAGTTTTATTTATAACTTTTTTAATTTATTTGAAATGCCACTTATTTTTATCCGTTTTCATTATTTCATAATAATTAATCTTTATAAAAAAATAACAATTATTTATTATTACGTTGCAATTATATATTTAAAAATTGTGTAATAAGAAATAAATTGTCGCAGTCATTCTCCCTTGTCAGAGCCTTTATGTTTTATAGTTACATAACGTATTTTATTTCATTTAACAAAAGAAAAAAATCTTTGAAATATGTTATAATCTTATTCTAAAACTCATCGCAGTTCTTCATTTTATATCGATTAATCGATATTACATTCCTTAATGTTAATACGATATTGTTATTATTTAATTGTTAACAAATGTACCTAAGAAAATAATACCTTAATTAGGCGAAATCCCAAGATACTGAGGGTGATGTTACTCTACAGCCTCATCTTTTGATCTTTTAAATTGAAAATTTAATGGCATCATTGCTTCATATATAGAAGTAATCTGACCAAGTTCGGTTAAAATCGGTCCAGTAGTTCTAGAGATATAAGGTGATTTGCAGGCTAACACGGAACTTTAACATCTGGAAAATTTCCATCTTTTTGTTGGTATTTTGGGTTCCTTAGGTGTAAAAACGTGAAGATCCGGTGAAAACCGCGTATGCCCAAATTGGACCGATTACAATACTTTACTTTCTACAGCTATACCGTTATCTAGGCGGGAAAAAAAATTATTTTTTTGAATTTTTTTTCACGAATAATTTTTTTTCTATTGTACTATCTATATAAATAAAAATGTTCGTTTGTTAAAAATCTTAAACCTCCGAAAATTGTTAACCGATTGCTTTGAAATTTTGACACAAGGTTGCATTCGAATACGCGCGTTTTTATATACCTAACATGTAACACCGGTAACAGGTAAAAAACATGCTTGTTTTTTAAAAAAAAAAAAGCGCTGTCTGTTGGACTTAAAAGCAACACACCCTATACGAAATATTTTACGATTCCATTTCAATGTTTCCGGTATGTGTGTCCGCAATAGATTAAAAAAAATACTCGACCTATTTACGCGCGGGAAAAAAGGGAGAAAGGGAAAATCCGGAAAAGGGTAACAGGGAAAAATAGAAATAGTTAAAAAGAAGAAAATGGAAAAAATAAAAACGGGAAATGGAAATGGAAAGGGTAGAGGACAAAAAAGAAAAGAGGAAAGAGAAAGGGGGAGGGAAAGGGAAATGGAGAGAATGGAGGAAAGGGAAAAGGGATATGGTAAACATGAAAATGGGGGAAAGGGAAAAATAGAAAAGGGTAAAAGGGAAAGGTTAAATTTTGTGAAGTTCCGTAAAGTTCATTTTGTTAATATTTTATCAAACTTTCCTTTAATCTATATATATATATATATATATACACACACACACCCCGAATCTATACATATTTACGGAGTATCTGAGAAGAAAAGATTAGAAGATTTTGAAATGCGGTGCCATAGGAGAATGTTAAAAATCAGACGGGTGGATAAAGTGACAAATGTAGAGCTATTGCCGCAAATAGATGAAGAAAGAAGCATTTGGAAAAATATAGTTAAAAGAAGAGACAGACTTATAGGCCACATACTAAGGCATCCTGGAATAGTCGCTTTAATATTGGAGGGACAAGTAGAAGGAAAAAATTGTGTAGGTAGGCCGCGTTTGGAATATGTAAAACAAATTGTTAAGGATGTAGGATGTAGGGGGTATACCGAAATGAAACGACTGGCACTAGACAGGGAATCTTGGAGAGTTGCATCAAACCAATCTAATGACTGAAAACAAAAGATATATATATATATATATATATATATATATATATATATATATATATATATATATAAAACCAATGCCAAGAAAGTATAACAACTGTTTCGTCAGATTTTTCATTATTCTGTAATTCTAGTGTACACGAAACCTTTACGTATCGAACGGTCGTTGTTATTTGTTATTAAAAAAAAAGAGTTTTTGTGGGAGAGAGTGCATCAAGTAACGTTTTGACAAATTATCACCAGAAAGATCGAATAAAAAAGGTCCCAGAAATGTATGTTTCGTAATTTTTATGTTATCCAACATAAAAGAGTCATATTCGGTGACGAAAAAGAGGTTTTTATTTTTTTTAAGGTTTGACGTACAGTGAGTTTGTTAAATGATTAATAAATGCGTAAATATTATTAAAACTCAGAATTAATTTAATGGTAAGAAAATCGATAAAAAACGAAAAAAAATCAAATTTTACAGGGTGCCACACGAAATTATCGAAATTTGTTTTCGCAATAATTGTTCAGGTTTATTATTATGTTATTTAAAATTTATTAGGTTAAAGAAGCTGTTTTTAGTACATTAAATTTAAACCTGAAGGATTTTTTAATTTTTTTTATAGTCTTATCAACAATTAAAGCCATTAACGAGTTAACTGTACCGGTAAATTTGCAGTCTTGAACAAACTCGGGCCGACCATTTTTGAGATGTTTGGTTAATTGAAACCCAACCAGTAAAGAACACCGGTATTTACGATCTGGTATTCAAATCCTTTTCTTTTCTTTATCTTTACAACCGTAAGGTATTACTTAAGAGTATCATAAGTATGAGTGTAAATGAATTGTATGTAGTCTTGTACAGTCTCAGGTCGACCGTTCCTGAGATGTTTGGTTAATTGAAACCCAACCACCAAAGAACATCGGTATCCACGATCTAATATTCAAATTCGAATGAAGACCTTTAAATGCTTGTTTTTAATAATAACAGTTGACTTTTTTCTTTTTTATAGATTTTTATTATATCAATTTTCTCAGAATTAAATTCTCTACAAATTTTTATAATAAAATTTACGCTTTTTTTATTCTTTTAACAGATTTATTGTTATTCAAACCTAAAAAAAAATTATTTTCCGTCAACGAATTACTCTGTTTTACATCGGATAACATTACAAATATGAGAGATATACTTATCAGACCTGTTTTATTCGATATTTAGTGTTAAAAAACATAAGAGATCATCGAATTTTTCCTTTTATACAACGCCTTAAATATTTCAATATGAACTTACTTGTAGCACTCGATAACAATGTGTTTTCAAATATAACTTTTATGAAGTTTTTCCTTATATCAAACTTTAGACGCAGTTCCAAATTATGGTTCTTTCATCTTATAATCATTTTGTGTATATACATATTATGATTATTACGTTATATAAATATAAGTAAATATTTAGAAATAGATATTAGTTTACCTTTGACTTTTTAAGATATACTTGTTGAGTATCAGAATAAAAGTGTAAAATCTAATAACGGAATTAATTAAAATGTTTAATGTTGTTTTTAAAACCAAATACGAGTGTTTTTCTTGTTTGTTTACTGTTTTGTTAATTTTAATTTTGTTTTTAACTTTTCAGTTATTTAAATAAATGAACAGTTGACAACAGTATTATATTATATATTGATTTTTTACAATAATTGACACTTGTGTACTATGTCAACATTTCTCATTTTATTAAATTAAAAAAAAAAAATTAAATTAAGATAATTTTTTGTATATTTATACGCTGTATGGGCATGCGCGCGTATAAAACTTTTTTATAAATAAATATTTACAAATATGTTGTTAACTTTCCTGTATAAAATAATTATTCTTCGTTATTTCTGTTGTATTAGTTAATGAAAAATAATTCTGCTTGGAAAAAAAAAATCTGATATGTACATCACATGACTTCCTTGTACGCCAATTAAATTGCATTACACAATTTTTTTTTTTTTAATGAAAAGTACATACAATTTTATTTCAATAATAACGTCTGATTTTTTTCATTTTATTTTTTATTATAAATTTTTTTACCGATTAGAGATTAATAATAATTAATAAATCAATATATTTAAATTAAAAAAAAGGAGATGAAGTCGGATTCGAACCGATGTGCCTTCCCCTTGTAAGATCCAAATATTTCGTTAATTAAAATTTCATTTGGTTATAACTCTGGAACCGATGAAAATAAGTACCACTTATGATGGATGTATCGTTGAAAAGCTATCGATCGGGTCTTATTACTGCAGTTAAGAAAAAGTTCAAAATCCAATTTTTTTGGATTTTGGGCTTTTATGGACATTTTTGATCCAGTCGATTGCAATCAAAAGGGGAGTTGCTCAACTATATGTTATAACAGTCCTAAATCCAAAATTTCAAGATTAAACGTTTGTATGACTAATCTTTTTTTTGAGTTACGTACATAAGTACGTACAGACGTCACGCCGAACTAGTCAAAATGAATTCAGGTATGCTGAATATGGATATTTCCGTTGAAATCTGAAAACTGAAATTTTTTGCGATTACAGTACTTCCTTTACTTCGTACAAGGAAGTAAAGAACACATTCAATCTTTGCAAAAGTTTATTCGGGTTGGTTTCCAATAATACATTATATGGATCAGATCGGACAGAAATAAAGGACTAACTCTAATTTGTGTAACCCACCGGTTTCGTGTAGTAGTGAACGCGTCCAAATCATATAATAGTAAGAAGGTATGTTTTTCACAAAAAGAAAGTTAGAGACCGGGTCCTGGGTTTGAATTCAGTTTGTGTTCATCAACTACTCAAAGTCATTATGTTATTATGAAAAAGTTTGTGGAAAGCGTAGGATCACTAAAGAAGAGTATACTATAATAAATAAATTTTAAGGTACTGCATTTCTGAATAGGATGTTAAAACAGTTGATTTTTTGAAAAATTTATAGTAAAACATACGTTTAAGGTGTTTTTATTCATTGAATAGTTTAATGCTGTCACGGGGATCCTCCCGTCACCATTAATAACGATTTCTCAACTACAAAGGGAGCCACTGTTTTACTATTATATTCTCATCGAATCCAATGTTTCATCGTGAAATTTAACTGTAATCACCATGATTAAGTGCAAATTTTATTATGTTGTTTGGTCATTATTACTTTCAGAGATAGTGTAATATCATTGATTATTTTTTAATGTAAACAATAATCATTTAATATCAGTTTAAACTTCAAAATCATTGTTAGTTCTTTATTAACTATTCATCACGTCATAAATAAAAAAAAGGGCGTATCTCGAAAACGGTGTGTTCTAGAAATACGCCCTTTTTTCACAATATTTGTTGTATTTGATGATGAAATAAAATAAAAATATGTTTTTATTAACTAGTAACCATTCGGTTAATAGCTCTGATCACTTTTAAATTTATAACAATGTTTTGAAAAAAAAATCGGGCATCGTTAATTTCATAGAAAGCGGGGTTATAGGTGATAAAGATTTTAGATTGCTTATTTTTTTTTTTTTATTGTTGAGATAGCTAATGACGTTATCTTATATGTGTATGAGGTAGGTTCTAGGCCAATTTTTAATGTATTGATTTATTGAAATGAGACAGAGACTTGTTTTGGTTTGCTTTTTGTTGTAAATACACGCTTTTACGATTTTTCCCTTTCTCCCTTTTTCCCCCGCGCGTAAATCGGTCCAGTAGTTTATAGGCTATAGCGTACACACATATCGGAAACATTGAGATGGAATCGTAAAGTATTTAGTGTAACGGTTTGCTCATTTGGCACAGTACGTTATATGCATAAATTTTCGAATCGTGAATTTTTCTGGATGAAAAAGGATTAAATAATAAAAACAATTATAAATATATATATTAAAAAAATAAATAAATAAATACCACTGGTAGAAATTAAATAAAAAATAAATCGAACTAAAAAAAAAGAAAATAAAAAAAAATAATTAAGAAAGAAAAGTAAGTATTTAATTAAAGAAGAAAACATAGTTACGCGGTATTTAAATAAATATTAAATCAACTTGGAGAGAGATTTAATTTTTAAATGAATTATGACGTTGTAGAAATAGCAGGTATTTAAAAATTAAATGTCCTGTCTGTCTTACATCGATGAGAAAACATTTAAACGCGGTTATTTAAAATTTAAAGAGCTCTTTAATTCGATTAATCGAAAAATTCGATTATTAGAGAAATTTAATTTTTAAATGGATTATGACGTTGTAGAAATAGAAAGTATTTAAAAATTAAATGTCCTCACCAGTCTTACATCGATAAGAAAACATTTAAACGCGGTTATTTAAAATTTAAAGAGCTCTTTAATATAGAACAATTACTGTTGAGAATATTAAATATTAAATACCTGGTATTTCTACAACATGAGAAAGACATTTTTAATAATTAAATACCGCGTAACGATGTTTTCTTCTTTATTTAAATACCGTTTTCTTTTTTTAGTTCGATTTATTTTTTACTTTTTTTTAATTTCTATCAATCGTATTTTTTTTTATATATTTATAATTGTTTTTATTATTGCCTCTTTTACAGCAATACTAATGATCGGTTAAACGATTTTTTTGTTATATATTTGATATATATTTTGTTTATATATTTTATATATATATATATATATATATATATATATATATATATATATACTTATATATAAAATATATATCCAATAAAAGCGTATGAAAATATTATATTCCCGACCAAATTAGAAGGGAGTAGGAAAATGTGACCCTTTGCCCGTAATGGGGATCCCTCCAGATTCAATTGCTGGATTCACCCCTGGTTGCGTCTTCCATTTTAACTTATAATTCTCACCAAACACGTAAAAATAACAACTTCTAACAAACCTGACCCTTTGTTGAGTTAACGAAAGTAACCGGTCTGATAAAAAATTGTCTGATACATTCAGTACTGCCAACCTGTATGTTATACAGGTTGTCCCATATAAAACGCAACCCAACCTTATATTGGTAGGTATTGAAATAATAAAAAGGCATGTGTAAATGTAAATGTAATTTTTATTATTACCATCCATTACCTTACATTTAGAGTAAATGTTTGAAGTGGCCGCCATCTTCTTGAATACAAGTTTTGATTCTTTTTACAGCGTTTCTTGCAACTTTTTTCAAAGTTGTGGCCGGATATTTAATACAATTTGTTCAATATCGACTTTCAATCGTTCAAGTATTCGTGGTTTGTCGCTGTAGGCTTTTTCTTTGAGGTAACCCCGTAGAAAAAATCCGCCGCATTCAAATCTGGAGATCTTAGTGGCCACAAGCCTCGACCGATAACTCGATTACTGAAGAATTCCTCGACGAAATCAGAAGTTGAACCTGCGTAGTGAGATGTCGCCCCGTCATGTTGTAGCCGGCAGCGTCTGTCTTACTCTTCCAAGAGTGCGATGAACCGAAATAAAATATCCTGATATCGTTCTGCATTAACGGTATACTCGAAAAAATAGGACCGATTATTTTCTTCCGCGATATCGCGCACCACTCGCCCAACTTCTGCGGGTGTAATTGTTTTTCGTGATAAACGTGGGGATTTTCAGCGCTCCAACTTCTACTCTTTTGGCTGTTTACGTAGTCATCCGAATGAAACCGTGCTTCATCTGTGAAAAATAACGAATCCGTAACGTTAATTCCCTCGCGCAGAAATCGACGGAACCGTTGACAATATTGTAGCCGTTTTTCTTTGTCGGGTTCAAGAAGTCGATGAACCGTTTGAATGCGATAAGGTCGTAATCGTAATCGTTTGGTCGCCCGATGAACAGTCGATTTAGACAAAATAATTTTAGCAGACAAACGTCTGATCGATTTTTTTGTCGAGGCGAGTAATCGTTCTTTGATTTCAGCGACTGTATCCGTATTCAACACCGACGCAGATCTTTTGTGTTCCTTGTTATTAACAGAACCGGTCTCTCTAAATTTTGCGACTAACCTTAATACTGATGTTTTGTTAGGAGCCGGTTTATCTGGGTACTTATGTCGAAACAAATCTTGCACTGCAACCGCTGATTTCGTACTGAAGTACGACTCGACGATGAAATCACGTTCATCTAGCGAAAACACCATCTTGTCTCTAGCGATACACTGAACGTTATGATCGCATTGTTGTTACTATCGGTAGTGTTCTACTGCGTCGCCGCGATGTTGAGATGTTGGACGAGTCCATTTCAGTAACGAGTAGGGGAGTAAGCTTGACTTTTGACATTTTAATGGATGAGTGATTGATGGGTTGCGTTTTATATGGGACAGCCTGTATCATGGAATAGACATTTTAACCGCTTTGATGGTGTTGATAACATTTCTTGACGTCCCAGGTGGAAATTCAGAAATCAATATCCGGGATCGAAATATCTGTTAGGTTAAATAGAATAGGCCTTTTAAATTTCCTTTTTGAATAGCAGGCAGGATTTAGGTGACGCAAGTATTATAGACGATGTCTGTAATTAAAGTTGAGTAGTATTTTTTTTTGGCACCCAAAGTGGCAACACTGTAAAGTTGCTAGTAAACATTCGGTTATATGAACAGCTGATTTATATTAGATATTAATATTTTTAGTCTATTGTTGCCGCGTGAGACGTAAACGAACTTTTCGTGAATCGAGTTTTTGTTGTGCGTTACAAAAATGAGTGATACTAATTACGAGCAACGTTGTGCGATCAAGTTTTGTGTCAAAATCGGTGAGAATGCTACCGAAACTTTTTCAAAATCGAAAAGGACGTTTGGAGATGACGCTCTATCACGAGCCCATATTTTTAGGTGGTTTAAAGCGTTTTCAGACGGCCGGTAATTAGTTTCGGACGATCCACGCTTTGGAAGACCGTTAACGTCAAAAGTGACAATTTTGAGCGAATCAGGGACTTTATACGGTACGACCAGCGGTTAATTATCAAAATCATTGCAGAATAATTCAATTGAACCGTATCACAGTCCATCAAATTTTGAAAAACGAATCGGATATGAAAAAAGTTAATACAAAATTGGACCCAAAAACTTCAGTGTTGAACAGAAAAACAACCGGGTGGAAGTGTGACGCGAACTTCTAGGGAAAATTGAAATCGTACCGATTTTGTAAAAAAATGTTATTAATGGTGATGAACGTTGGATATTTGAGTACGACCCAGAAACAAAACGGCTGAGCAAGGAGTGGCACACCACGTCCCAAAAAAGCAAAAATGAGCAAATCAAAACCACGCTAATTTGTTTTTTCGATAGTAATGGCATTGTCCATAAGAAGTTTTTGCCTACAGGAAAGATTGTAAATCGATATGCTTATCGATAAATTCTTGAAAGGCTGCGGAAAAGAGTGGCCCGCATGAGACCGGCCTTCAAAGACAACCGGATTCTGCATCATGACGATGTACTCTCAATTAATGAGTTTTAGACAAACCAGTAATCACCTTATTCATCTGACTTGAGTCCCAGCGATGTTTTCCCGTTCCCGACTTTAAAAAATAGTTCAAAGGACACCATTTTGTAACAGTAGAAAACATTTTTCAAAAATGTAACCGATCGTCTGAAGGATATTCCGATTTTTTGACTTCGAACATGGAATGGAATGGAATGCAAAGTTGGCAGGAGTTTATTACTCCCTACTCCATCGCAGAACCTGGACAGAGTCCCTTGCTGCTGGATCATTCTAATCGGGCTTGTTTTTTTTTTTTAAAAGGGTTAATTTTAAATAGCGGGTCTAATTTATACAAGTTTTGTTTATTATTATTTAGTGTTTTAAGGACGGATTTAATTGCATTCCAATTCCGTTGTTAAACCAGCGTTATCGAACCCATTTTACGGGCCGATCGCGGAAGGCTAGGCTTATAAAGCCTGTCCTCCCGACGTAATTCCCCTTCAGACCGTCCACTGAAGTCCTTTCGGTGCTAACTCTTTAATAGGCTAGCAGGAATACGCCACAACGGGGCACTAACTGTAAGGAGGGAGCAATGCGTCCCCTTTTCCGGAGGAGTCGCAATTGCTGGGTTATTTTATCTTATTGTAAGTTTTGAAAAGGAGAGGTTGTTTAGAAGCTCTTCATCCGCTTCTGGTATGGCTGCCCTTCAGGACGCATCTCTGCTGGGCTCTGTTCCGGACTCCAGTCCGTGATGTTGAGACGAGTGGCTGGTCTTCCTTCTTCTTCATCTTCATCTTCTCCCTCTTCTTCTTCCGAAGACCTCTTCGTTCTTCTTTGGCCTGCACTTTCCAAGAATTGGTAGTAACCGAAGTTACATACCCTTAACCTTGGAATACCCGAAGCCCCGAAGGGCTGAACGGGGGAAAGTGCAGGTTTCTTCGTTCTTCTGTGCTATCAGTGGCTGCTGGGCAGGTCGCAGCTGGGCAGGTGTCCGCTGGGCAGGTGTCCGCTGGGCTGATGGCTGCTGGGCTCGTTCCCTCTTTCTTCTTTCTTGAAAGGAAAGGAAGGTAATAGGGAACTTACAAATGGTGACACCTATTCGCGATCGCGGTTTTGGGGCGGCGATTTTCTGGAAAGAAGTAAACAGCAATTATTCACTCCACGTAATTATTAACCTTCAGACACACGTGTGTCTGAGAAGGGGTTGGGGGGACCGCGTGGCCGCAGTGAAGAAACCATTTGTTTTTGTGGTGGCTGTTGGTATCTGCAACAAAAGAAGCAGAACACACACACGAAGAAAAAAAAAAAAAAGACTTCGAACACTACTATGAAGGGTAAGAAAACCGTTTGAAGCGTTGCGCGGCTTCCAAGGGAACTATTTCGAAGGTGATAGAGTCCATGTATAATTGGATTTTAAATAAAAGGTTTTTCTGAACCGGTCACGTTACTTTATTTATAGACCTCGTATAAATGAAATACCGTGGGGCTAATTTTTATTTTACGATTAAATAACTACGTAATCTTTTAAGTAATTAATATAAAATTTGTGTAACGCGAAAGAAATGTGTCGTAATCATTAGATCAAATAATCAGTCCGTTCGTTGCTGCTTTTTAAAAATAAATGTCTAGTTCAATATCATTAACAACGATCACAAAGGAGGACGTACGCGCGCGCGCGCACACACACACATAACTGAAAGAGACAGAGATATGTGGAATTAAAAGTATTTATAAAAAAAATATAAAAAAACATGGAATTTTACACAGGAATGTTGCCTAACTAATTTACTGTTTACGTAAATGCGTTAAAAAATGTATTCATAGTGAACAATTATGTTTGTGTTGCCTCACGCGTTATAAAACATGTTTTAATATTGTAACAGTCGGGTGGTGGTTCTTATTCTTCATTTCCGTAACATTTTTCATTGCATATATATATATATATATTATTACAAACACAGAGACGCAATAAATTTACTACTAATTATAAATATCCATTCGTTTGCTTTTATCTTATATTAATAAACATAATGCGGCAAATATTAATAGCAATGTGTACCTTGTTTATACTATTATTGTAATATATATATATATCGGTTCATAAATGGAATACACTTTTATATTTATTGAAAAAAAATAAATTTATTGTGTTAAGTGTTTTGTGCTAAGGATAGGTACATATCCTTGACACATCAGGTATGTTGTTACGTCTATATGTCTGTCTATTTTTTTAATATGTCACATCAATTTCTTTTCTTTCTTTGTTGGAATATTATCGTATTTTTATCGGTTATGGATTATAAGTTGTTTAATATAACGAAGCGCTTTATATCGAACGGTTAATATACAGGTGAACGAAAATTTACGCGTCTTGAATTCATCGGTCCACTGATGTAGGAAATTTTTTTTTTTTTTTCTTTTAGATTGGTATTAATGAGTGGGTTGGTAACGGTTGGTACTGGTCTTTCTTTTCCTGTTTAGTCTCCGGTAACTACCGTTTAGATAATACTTCAGAGCATGGATGATATGAATGAGTGTAAATGAATTGTAGTCTTGTACATTCTCAGTTCGACCGTACCTGAGATGTGTGGTTAATTGAAACCCGACCGCCAAAGAACACCGGTATCCACCATCTAGTATTCAAATCCGTGTAAAAATAGCTGGCTTTAATAGGACTTGAACGCTGGAACTCTCGACTTCCAAATCAGCTGATTTGGGAAGACGCGTTCACTACTAGACCAACCCGTTGGCTAACGGTTGATACTGCTCCAGTAATATATACACTAGTTTGTTTTGTCTTAGCAGTAATCTATTTTTTGTCCGTCCCTGGCAGGTATGCTGAAAAAAGAATATGATTTGTTTTACATTATGTCTATGTGCATTTATTTTTGAGAATTGTTTTAAATCGCTGTCGTTTTCAGGTTCCAGGAAGACTTTTCTTCGGTCAAACGTACCCGATAAGCCAACAATTTCTTGCGTATTCGGATCATTTTTTTAGTATCCGGTTGTGTACATGAAGGAAAACGGATACATTTCCGTTATCTGTCAGGAAATATGATTTACTTTATTTATGGGTTATTTTTCTGAATATTGTGAAATTTATTATCCTTATTAATATTATAAATGTGAATGCGAGTTTGTTTGTTTGTTACGCTTTCACGCAGAAACTACTCAACCGATCATCGTGAAACTTCGTACAAATATTCTCAAAGGTATTGCGAAGGACATAGGACACCTTTTAGTAAAAAAAAAAAAAAAACAATATTTTTTCGGGAGGGTAAAAAAATTTATATCGGTAGGTATGGTCGTCCGACAAAAAATTTGACCAAATTCAACGCCATCTGGCGTTCCAGTAAGTGAATGAAATAAAGTGCCGATCCAACACTGTAATACCGACGGTCAAGTCACTATTCAATCGAGTATAGTGTTTCTGCTGTTTCGAATCCTTCTATACTTATTGTTATTCTTCTGTCACTTCTAAGCAATACTGAAACTTTTCCAGTTTTTTTATAAAATTCCTCGCCGTACATATTGGGAGTAAAAAAAACTACCTCCCACCGGCAAACCAGTGTCGACACTGCGGGATCAACAGTACTCTCTCTCCCTTGCAGCCTCGCGTGCAAGTTTCTATGTGCGCATGCGCACAACAGCCACGCTGGTGGAATTATGAAGCGCACAGTTCCGTACAAAGATTTCTCTATATTTTTGAAAACTAGGGAACGGTTACTGACGTTAAGCGTAAGGATTATAAAGTCAAGGATAAAGAAAGAATTAAAGAAAAAGGTAAATGTTATCGATAAAATCACCCCCAACCCCGTAGGGGAAGACACCTGTGACGCTTCCGGTCGTCACACCGGGCCTCCCCTCCCGTTCTGATGGGCTCTAACTTTCATATCTCATAGTAATAAGCGAGGCCTCTTTGGGATGCCACCGATGTAAATGCCTCGGTAAACATTTACATCGATGATTTTTTATAAACTCGGCTTTTGCCTTCGCTGTATGCCTCATCCGGACATCTTGAATGTCCTACTTCGTTTACCTCTGAATGTCTCGTAACGTCGAGTGAAAATAGGGGGTGCGTATACGCGAGCCACCGCTGCGCTGAAGCCACATGAACCGTGCGATCGATTCGTACCACGTGGTTTATGTGGCGTTAATAATGAAAAAACAATTATATTTGCAAAAAAAAAAAAACTTCACAAACCGAAATGCTCTAAACTAGTGGCTGACTGCGACAACAGTACCTTCTGACACCACAAAAAGGTCTAGTGTCGCAGTCCGCCATTTTGGAATTTCCTTTTACCCCCGTGGGAAATCCCGTTTTCCTTCGTCCTCTTGGACGGGGAAATTTGAAATTCCACAGGGTTGCCGGCCAAATTATCGTTTACACTTTAAATATATTAATTATTTATTTAATTTAATTTAGTTAATATTTCAAAGGTTGATAGCACTGATTTCCAGCTGCTTCAGTCGTTTGCTATGTTGTGACGTCACAGAAGGGCGGTAAAATTAAATAAATTAATAATATTTAAATTGTAAACAAGTAATTCGGTGTGGCTGGGTTTCGAACTCGATCGACCGATCTACTAGGTACTTGGTGCGTTAAGTCTCTCGGCTACACCGGTCTGCCGACCGTAAAAAGCGAAATTTATTTTATGTAAGTTGTGAAATTGCATTTGTTTAGTTAGAGCCGCTAGTACGCCATACTCGCACGAATTAAATTCGGTATGCGTGCACAGTTTAGTTAGAATCGTTGAATTCAATAAACGAAAAAATATTTTATTTAAATAAAACGATAAATATTTTTAATTAAGTTATGTGTGTAAACCGTGCATCAGAAGCGACCCACAATTACTGGATTTTCCCGGAACCCGGCTTTAGACGCGTGACGGCAAAGTCCTATAACTGTGTTGTCAGTTTTTATTTTTTTTTTTTTTTACAAAAATTGTCACTAACTTCGCTTAAATAAAAAAAAGATAAATTTTCTTTACGTTCCTTCTTGTTGAATTTAATATTCAAAGTTTAGCGTGTTTATTATCCTTCAATAATATGGTTTGACTGAAAACGTGAGGAGTTGAAGAATGTACTTTAAACTTTAAAACAATACGCAGTACAATAACTAATGCGATCGACACAAATAAATATTATTTAAACGTAATATCACACATTCTTTTACAATTAAAGAACTTTTCTATTGCAGCAGATATTTCCCAGCATGTTCTACAAATATTTCGAAAATTACATATCGGTTTAGAAGTTCCAGTTAAAAGATGTTGTGTAATATTGGAGAATGATCTAGGATGCTCCAAAATGTTGTAATACCTTTTAGGAAGTTTTCTAAAACGTAATAGTGTTCTCTCAGCCCTTACTACTCCAACAGCGGTTGTTGAATAGATGCCTAACGCCCACAGTATTTTTTGCTTAGTTATTAAGAAATAATCGTTCCGAGTTTGATTCAAATCGGTCCTGTGGTTTAGGAAGAGATAGAGAACAAACATACATACATCCGTACTACCTTTATTTATATTTAGATAGGCTATAACGCTTTTAAATATTGTCGCGTGTTCACGGCTCAACCAGGATATTGAGAGCGAATTGAGAATACGGCGTAACATTCGCCGTATCTTAGGCGATGACAAGCAAGTGGTAGATCAGATAGGATGATCCACGAAAAGTAGTCTACATTGGCTAGTTTTCTTCGCGCCCTTGCGGTGTGTAGGTCTGCAAAGGGAGTTTAATGGAGGTACTCGATCGCGGTAGGATTCCGGCCTAGGCATTGGATTGGTTGGTTATATCGGTGTTGTTTGTGATTCAATTTGGGGCTCCCGCTGGCGAGATGACCGCCTTGCCAGGGTATGGTAGCCCGTGCGACCGGAGTCGTGGTTTCCATTCGCCGCTGGCGATCCTGATCGTGACTTGTTAATGCCACGCAAGACACCATGAACCGGGTACGTGTGCGGGGTTTGTCCCCGGCTCCTGCGCGGACCGGAATGAGGTTGCGTACTCCTTGTTAGGTGACCTCAATTGGTCGACTTGTTTGGGTCTAGATCTGAATTTCTAATTTGCGTAAAACATAATTCTGATTGGTATGAGTGTAGCACTGATTTAATTCGTTTGTTTTCTGAGACATTCACAGTCACGAACGGTGTTTTCAAATCTTTACTAGGTTCGCTCTTCCGCGGTTTAGGTCGGTTAGTTTGAGGGAATCATGTTAGGTCGGATGTGAAAATGTCCGTTTGAGGTCTATGTGAAGGCGAAATTTGATTTGTTACATCAGATACTTTATTTCTAAGGAGTATGAATATGTTTAACAAAGTCTACGAGTATTTACCTAATTTTAATGTTTGTAGATTAGTTGTACTTTTTTTTTCCCTTGTATGTACTATTAGTTGTAGGTTTTAGTGATATTAGTTTTTAAGCTTTTGGTTTTTTTATGCTTTAATTTTAATTTAGTTTTGTTTTGTTTTTAGCTTTTTACAGATAACATTATGTTTCATCCGAGCGATGATACCACGAAAGCGTTTTTCGTCCAGAAAAAATAAGATATTGAGAAAATAATAAACTAAATTTATTTTTTAAATACAATTTATTACTTTAAAAACAAATCAAATAAAATATATAATAATAATGAATATATAATATAGATAATACTAATTCAAATCAAAAGGACAAGATTTATTTAATGACAGTTAAATTATAAAAACCAGAATACAATCCAGTTTACTAAAAACGTCAAAATGACCGCTAATATTAAAATATAATATCGCTTTAACAATAAGGTAAGATTAGAAAAGTTAGTCTAAGGTTCATACGATTCAATTTTCTGCAAATATTATTTTACTGTTTACAATATAACTACCCTACTCTTTACGAATCAGTAGAATACTGTCACTTTCATTAGTGTTTATCAATACTCTCGCCGAAAAACTTCCTATATTCACTCACCGTCCACGACGGAATGCTCGTTACGAACTCTTCAATCGATCTTACTACAAGCTTATTGATATCGCCGTCGCCGCGACCGTATCGAACCGCTTGCGAAACTACTCTCTCATCGCTTGTTATCACGACTATGCCAAACACGGTCTCGCAAAACTACTGACTTTGTCCGCTGGTCCCTGGCACTATTTATATCTCCCGGCTTGTTTAACCGATACCTTTCTTATCTCTTTAAACCTTAAAGCGTAATAATTTTCATTGTCCAAGCACTTACGTTTTTCTATAAATTATTTTTCCGGTACGGTAACCCTTACGGTCGAACAACAGTTTTTTGAGTTGTCATTGTCTGTGATTTCTGAAAACTCTCGGGTTTTCTTCGTCAAGCCGAGAATTTTTTGAACAATTCTTGTATATTTCATCAGAATCAAAGATCTTTTATTTGTGTCACTTCTATATACCCGTTGGAAAGAATGACAAGTATACTGTGTCAGGTTTAACAAGGAAACTGACAAACGATTTAGTTTTTGTTGTTTTTTTGCTAAACTTAATATATTATGACATATCAGATATGCCGATACCAAACGTGAAATGTAAATGGTTCTCAGCATTTTAAGCGACACCATCTGTTCGTGGACTTTGCTTATAATGAACTGTCAGAGAAAGTTTAATTAGTCTTGATTCTTTGTAATACCCGTTCTTTACATGTGTCATAGTAATGTGAAGATTGCTTTTTTGTGTGGGGGGGGGGAGGGGTTGATAATTAATTCACCACATAGCCTCAAAGGTTGTGCGTGGGAATATGGAAAGGAAATTTTTTTTAATGAATTAAAAATGTATTACTAGCCCAGGATTTGAACTCAAAATTTTCTGGATGAAGAACGGGATGCAACCATTCATCCAAGGAACCGAGCAGAGATTTAACAGAGAATCAATAAATTAATATACGAGGAATATTTCTAAAGTGAAGACCGATGGAAAATGTTTCTCCACAAGGTCGGTGAACCTGTGTCGCTCGTGGCCACGTTTCTAATGTTGCCTGTAAATTGTCGCGTTTTAGTATCTTTGGTTACGTGTGAGTTATTACGTTATAAAATGAATAGAAAAATCGATTTTGCCTCCGTCTGTGAAGCACTAGGAGTCTTACACGTTTTTTAAACCATCAACACGTTAAGCCGGCTGAAATTCATAGATAGCCGCTTGCTGGGTACGGTGATAATTTAATGACTGAAAGAAAGTCCGAAAATGGCGTGGAAGGTCTAGAAATAGCAGAATTAATGTCCACGATGAAGAACGTTCAAGGAGGCCCTCGGTAATCACCGAGGAGATGTGGAAACGCGTCCACGATGAAATCAGAAAAGATCGTCGCTCAACGATTTCCGACCTGGCCCTTCTTTGTCCTGATGTTTCAAGAGTCGGGTACCGCCAGAACGTCAAAAAAAAACTCCGAATGGAATCGGCTTCGGAATTTTTGATGCGCTAATCAGAAAAAAGTGATTAACCAGACCGACAAAGATCAAGCCACAGCCGTTTGGACGCAAATTGATGGCCACAGTCTTTTGGAATGGCGATCGATTTCGTGCCGCGTGGAACGATTATTAATACAGGAGCCTACTGCGAAACTAGTTAAATTACGGCGCGCCATTCGAAATCGGCGACGTGGGCGGCTGACCGAAGGCGTCATCCTGCTGCACGTCCACATGTTGCGGGTCGGACACGTGATTTGCCGAGAACATCTGGATGGAAAATTTACGATCGTCCACCGTATAGCCTGGTCTTAGCGCCTTCTGATTACCATTTGTTTAGAAATTGAAAGAAGTTTTGAACGGTAAGCGATTCGCGCGTGACGATGAACTTAAAAATGCTCTTCATCAGTGGCTAAATGGACTGGCGGAACAAGAATATGACGAAGGTATATTGAAGCTGGTGTATCGCTACGATAAACGTCTTAATTCACGTTTCGATTATATAGAGTAGTAATGTAAAGGTATGTAGTTTAAGAGAAATAAAAAAATATTTATAAAATTTTCATAATAAATATTTTTACAACGAAACGGTCTTTACTTTAGAGAAAACCTCTGGTAAATTTCAATATAATTGAGTCAGTAGTTTTTGAAATTTTCGAGCCACAAAATTGTGTACATGAGATATTTTTGTAATCCTCATATTTCAAAACGTAAAATTCATTTTCACCCCATAATCCCAGCATGCGATCGAAAACACCTAAAATTGAGGTTATATTGCTTGTTATCGATGTTAAATAGAGCGTAACTCAACCGATTTTCATCAAATTTTCACATTAACAGCTTCAAATATACTACTAAAACGTGTTTAAATTTCAATGAAATTGATCGAATAGTTTTTGAGATTTTTGAGCCACAAAATTTTATGTATGCACCTATATATGTGTAAGGAAATCACAATTTAAATGAATAGTATTTTCACTGAAAATACTATTCACTTAATACTACTGAATACTACTCATATTCAAAACGTAATGGAAATTCATTTTCATACCTCCTACCACTCCCACCATGCCACAGTGGTGCCAATCCTCCAAAAGCTGGCCAAAAGTCCCTAAAATAAGATATCCAATTTTGGGACTTTTTAAGGCCTAAGTAGTTAAGTTGGTACATGTAGTTGACGAAATTCGCATCTATAAGGTCCGAAGTAAGCACGTAAACGTTAAATGTTGAGCGATTTGTTTAAATAAATTATTATTTTTTATCGCTAAATGTCAGTGTATCCAGGTTTTTCGTGAAAAGGAGTATTCAAGGTTAGTATTAAATTGGTTTTTGGACGGAATTAATTTCTCTTTACATTATTTATATAATGTTTAAACAATTATAACGATCGTTTATATTTTTAAACGAATAACAATTAGAGTAACTCAAAAGTCCCACAAGATCCCGTTTGAAAAAACTTGTGCGAGTCAAAAAATCATTTCTCTTTGAATTCCACTTTGTAGGAAGTGCCCGTCATTGTTTGTCGTGTTTAAAATGCACTTTGAAATTTATTGCGATCTAATTCAACGTAATTCGATTCTAATCTATAATATCGGACAGTGCCAGTTACAGTTTTTGATCGTGTCATACGGGCATGATCATCTGCCAATAGGGCAGATGTCTGAAGAAGCACAAGAGTCTTGCAATAAATTTATAAAAAAATATCGCCAGGATTTCGCTCGAAAAACAAGTCGACCTAAAAACATGGAAGATGTTTTTTGTAGGCTTTTGGTTTCTTCAGATCCGGTAATATCGAGTGTTCGCTAATCGCCAAGCAAACCGATGAGATCTCTTGATCGAGAAACAAAAGCGCTGCTTGAACTGCCTGCAGCAGGTAGTCGGGTAACCTCTGAAGAAGATACGGGTAGTTCTTCAGCTGACAGCAGCTCAGATGAGTCCTACCGTTCTTCAGATGATGAATATTAATTGTAATCGTATTAGTCTTAATCAGTTAAATTGATATTAGTTTTAAGATATTATTTTATAAAGCGATTTATATGAATTCACTATTTAGTTACCTTAAAGAAAGAGCTCTTGTAAGAATAAAAATAATTTTTGTTTCAAAAAGCAAACATTAAGACCTTTCTACGATAGAATTTTTCTTTCTTCATCTTTCATTCAGAATAATATGCCCTTGTATTTCCCAAATTGCTATTTATTTTTTCCCGATAATGAAATCGAATTACTATTGTGGAAAAAAAATCCCTTTAATCCAAGTTATTGTACAAAATTAAATCAATTTTGGAATTTTATATTCATTTTTCAATTTTTTTGTCACTATTTTGTATCCGTAATTATATTTCTTTTTTTCCTAGTAAATAAAAAAAAAGTCAAATTTGGATTCAGCATCCTGAAAAACCCTTTGATACAATTTTTGCTACGAAATCACATTAATTTTTTGATATTTGATTAATTTTTACATTTTCTTGGCGGCCATTTTGTATCCGTCATCTTGTTTTTGAGTTTTTTCAAATAAATTTTGAAAAAAATGTCAAATTTGGATTCAGCATCCTCAAAAACATATTTTCACCGAGGAATCATTATTTTTTTTTTCAATGTATAAATCATGCATTTGACTTTTGACCATGTTTTTGGCGATTGACACCACTCGACCGAAAGTAATACAGAAATTGTCTTCGACAAGTCGGTTAAAAAAAAAAAACGAATTATCGCGTAATACATACGCAAATATATTTTACATACATCTGTTTTATGTGGATTTCTGCGCACATACTAGAATATTTGTAAATGAAATCCATTAATATTTATACATGACCGTAACTTGTATGTATATATATATATATATATATTTAATTATGAAATTAACTAATTGGTCAAATTAATTATGTTTATTTCTTGTTAATTAGATTATTATCAAAGGACGGTTTGTTTGTGTACGTGTGTGTGTGTGTGTGTGTGTGTGTGTGTTTATGTCGATCACCTTGAAGTTATTTTATGGATACTTTAACATAGGTTATTAAAATACTGTAGCTTATTATCCTTCAGAAAACTTTCTCTGTTTTATGAATCAAAATTTTTATCATGTGTTTTTAATATATTACAATTACTACAGTTTGTTCGTGTTTAGATATATAAACAATTCATCCTAGCATCCGGTAATTTATTAACGGTTCAAGTATAAATTTTTAAATATTATAGTATATAAAATAAACAATTTATTATTCAAAATAAAATGTTGACTTAACGTGATTTTTTTTTTGTACTTAATAGTTGAAATTTATTTCAAAAATAATAAAATTTAATTTTTCAGTGTAGGTAGACTTCATACTTTTAAATACTTTTAAATAGGTAGGTTTCATAAAAAAGCTACCTATTGTAATTGGTATCATGATTCGAATTCTAGAAAATTTTGTTACATATCTTCGCGTTTCACATCCCCCAGACACCAAAACCCGTCAGTTCAAAAGTTTATATATACATATATATATATATATATTTCACTTTCTTGTAGACACGATAACTGCCGTAATTTTGGGCCAATCATTTTCATATTAATACATAAAATAAAACTACCCAAAATCTCGGTCGAGTTCGTTAATGGGGAAATAGGAGGCTTTTTCGAAAAAAAAAAAACAAAATATCGCTATAACTTTCTTATTAGGTAAAATGTCGAATTCATTTAAAGTTCCTACTACTCTTTGCATAACGGCCTAAAACATATATCAGTAAATTTTTTTTGTATCACCAACCATTGGCCCAGAGCAGGGGTCGGCAACCTGCGGCTCGCGAGCCACATGCGGCTCTATGGATGTGAAGCTGCGGCTCTTTAGCTCCATACGCAAAAATTATTTATTTTATCAAAAAAAAAAAAAAAATTTTAAAATCGTTCTGAATCGATTAACGACGATTAGGCATCGATTCTATGCCATTTGTATTCGCTTTTCACCGCACTCCTCCCCAGTGACACGCGTCGTCAGTCCGTCAAAAGCTCTCGAATGACGCCGTAGTCGGATGTTTCTATGTAGGTTTTAATTCGCTTTCGACGCAAGACAATTTGGCGTCTTCACCTGAGCTTTGGCTGTGACGTATAGTTTATTATTTCAAGTAAAACAGTTAGAAGCGAATTATCTTCTCAAAGTTATGTATGTACATATATAAAATAATAATAATAATAAAAAAACCGAAGTAAAGATAGGTAACATAATAAGTATTATATTTTTAAAATATATATTATACATATTTTTTCCAAATAAGATGCCTAACTACTTTTTTGAAGTCGATAAGAATTGTCAAAAAAGAAACAAAGTACTACTGTTGGATATTACCGCGAAAGTATTTTTATTAAAATATATATTTAATAAATTACCTATTTTATTATTTAAAAATTAGCGTTAAAATAATAATTATAAGTGTAAGTACCTATAAATTGTAATTTAATAAACCTATTTTCGAAAAACTTTTGTGGCTCTTTAAAAACTTTGAAATTTTGTAAATTGTAATTTTTGACTCTTCTGACTCAAAAGGTTGCCGACCCATTGCCCAGAGGGTGGAAAAAATGGGGGTTTGAAGAACAAAAAAAAATCATTCCTCCCTTAATAGGCACAGTATCGAATCGATTTAAAGTGATCGTTTGTCCTCTAAACATTACCTAAAACTTTTGTCTATAACAATTTTTGATATGACCAACCCTTACGGCAAGGGATGAACAAAATGTTGCTGGAATTGTAAGAAAGTGGGGCTTTCGTATACTAAACATGTGAAACTTTTTTTCATTTGCAACCATTGTCCTGTTGAGTAAATTTGAAGTTTTTCTTAACTTTAAGGTGGAAATTTTTTTTTATCCTTTACTCGACACCGGTGAAATCTACCTTCGCCTTCTGCCGTGTCGAAAGGGAATTTTTTTGTATTATATTATTTTACTTTCCCGTCTACATAGCGCTATAGCAAGATATAGAAGAGAAAGTCGTTCCAAAAAGTTCCAAAATCGTTCCAATAAGGGTATAAGCGGTTTTCTTCGGATCTTGACGTTTTGACATTTAACGAACCCCAAAAAACCGGATAGAAAGTTTCCTGTGCTCGGTGTTGGCCTCTAAATCACCTTAAATCACCGGAACTACTGAACCGATTTTCGTCATACATGGTCGGATTATTTCTATATATGTGGCATTATATATATATATATATATATATATATATGGTCAAAGGGGTGAGACAGTAAAGCAAGGTCACCCATAGTATCTCAAGATTTCGCCTAATTAAGGTCATATTTTTTTTAGGCGCATTTATTAACGATTAAAAAATAACAGTATTTGCAAAAAAAGTTTGGAAAATCGCACCCCTCTTCAAAAAATAATCTAAAGGTTAAGTGGTCATGCTGCGTCAATAGTACCCCCGTGACAACACAAGAAGCGTTCGTTTCGCAAACCGCCATCTTGAAATTTCATTTTTCCCCGTGGAAAGTTACCTTTTCCTTTATCCTCTTGGACCGGGAAATTTGAAATTCTACAGGGTTGGCGACCAAATTATTTTTCATAGTTTAAATACTAATTTTTTATTTCGTTTAATTTAGTTAATATTTCAAAGGTTGGTACCAGTGATCTACAGCTGTTGTAGCCGTATTCTATGTTGCGACGTCGTAGGTGAGCGGTAAACTTTTAATTAAATGAATAATATTTAAAGTCATAAAAGGTAAGTCGGTCTCGATCGCCCGGTTTACTCGGTACCTGGTGCGTTATGTCTCGCGACTACACCAGTCTGCCAACCGTACAAGTAAAATTTGTTTTATGTAAGTTGTGAAATTACATTAGTTTAGTTAGTGCCGACTGTCGCCGCTTGTATCGTTTTATCCGCGGATATTAAATGCGAGATGCACGCGCGGTTTAGTTACAATCATCGGATTAAATAAACGAAAAAATATTATATTTAAATAAAGCGATAAATATCCGAAATTAAGTTGTAAGTGTATATGTATGTAAGCCGTGCATCAGAAACAACCCACATTTGCAGGACGTTCCGGGAAACGCTTCTTTAGCTGCATGACGTGAAAGTCCTATATTATTTGTCTAAAATGTAGCTTTGTTGTCAGCCTTTTTGTCTAAAATTATGAAATGTATTTTAGTGGATTAAATCTATAAAATTTCTGAAAATTAAGAATAGTATATGAAGATTTCATATGAAATTATACTTTCTGAACTTCATGAAAGTCTTAATTCGTGTATGATTTCTAGTTTCCCACCTACATACAGAATGTCTAATAACGTAATACCTATTTTCAATCACATCATAAGGGGTATGTATATAAATTTAATATTCATTTGGATATGGAATCTTAAAAGACACTTTTTACGGGATGCAAATAATTCCTATTAGAATTCAAAATAAGCACCAACATTGTTAATATCTTTCTATAAACGTTTTGGTATATTATTCACTGCTTTTTTTTTTAGAAATCGTTGGGTACTGCGTTCAAAAATCACGGATTTTTTTCCGAAAGTTCATAAAGAGTTCTTCAACAAGTCTTGTAAATTTCTTTAGCGGAATCCCACAAGAAAAAGTCACAAGGTGTCACGTCAGGACTTCCAGCAGGCCGCTTGGTTCGTCCGCTACAGTATAACCATCTTCTTGGAAATTTAATGTCCGGCCAGTACGCTTTCTTTTTCTGTTTAGCCTCCCGAACCACCGTAAAGCATTACTTTAGAGGAAAATATGTATGAATGTAATTGAAGTGTAATCTTGTATAGTCTCAGGTTGACACTAACTTAGATATGCGGCTAAATGGAAAACCAATGACCAAAGAATCGTATCCACGATCTACTATTCAAATCCGTATAAAAGTAAAAGACTTTACTGGGATTTGAATCTGTCGACTTCAAAATCAGCTGATTTGGGATGACGAGTTCACTGTTACACCAATCCGGTGAGTTTGGGTATTTTTAGCCGGTTCAAAGGAACCAAACGATCAATTCAAATGTTTAATATCAACAAATAATGAAACTGCAGGAATTATTCGAAGAAAAACGATCAGAATTGTCAAATCTCAAAGCAATCGTGTTCCACCGAAAAAGACTTTACACATCTTTGGTAGATCCTGGAAAATTATCGGTCGGGAAGTGATGTCTCATCACCCACATAGTCCTCTTGAACCACGAGATTACAATTTATTTCGAAATTTTCATAATCGTTTGACCGGTAAAAATTTGCGTAGTAATGATTACCTGAAATCGCATTCGGTTAATTTTTTACTTCTTTATCCGAAGTAAAGGAAGTATTATGATCGCAAAAAATTTCGGTTTTCAGATTTCAACGGAAATATCCATTTTGACTAGTTTCGTGGTGAGGTATCTTTGCATTATTCAAAAACGATTACCCGCAGGACGTTGAAATTTTGGGTTTAAGACTGTGTAACATCTAGTTGTGCTCCACCTCTTTTCATTGCAATCGAGTTGACCAAAAAAGCCGAAAATCAAAAACATTTGGATTTTGGATTTCTTTCTTGATTGCAATAATAAGCCCTCATTGAGAGCTTTTCAACGATATATCATATGTGGTACTTAGTTTGATCGGTTCCAGAGTTATAGCCAGATAAAATTTTAATTAATGAAATATTTTGATCTTACAAGGGGAAGACACTTTACTTTTTTTTTTTCTTCTGTCATTTGACTGGTTTGATGCAGTTCTCCAAGATTCCCTATCTAGTGCTAGTCGTTTCATTTCAGTATACCCTCTACATCCTACATCCCTAACAATTTGTTTTACATATTCCAAACGTGGCCTGCCTACACAATTTTTCCCTTCTACCTATCCTTCCAAAATTAAAGCGACTATTCCAGGATGCCTTAGTATGTGGCCTATAAGTCTGTCTCTTCTTTTAACTATATTTTTCCAAATGCTTCTTTCTTCATCTATTTGCCGCAATACCTCTTCATTTGTCACTTTATCCACCCATCTGATTTTTAACATTCTCCTATAGCACCGCATTTCAAAAGCTTCTAACCTTTTCTTCTCAGATACTCCGATCGTCCAAGTTTCACTTCCATATAAAGCGACACTCCAAACGTATACTTTCAAAAATCTTTTCCTTACATTTAAATTAATTTTTGATGTAAACAACTTATATTTCTTACTGAAGGCTCGTTTAGCTTGTGCTATTCGGCATTTTATATCGCTCCTGCTTCGTCCATCTTTATTTAGTAATTCTACTTCCCAAATAACAAAATTCTTCTACCTCCATAATCTTTTCTCCTCCTATTTTCACACTCAGTGGTCCATCGGGGAAGACACATCGGTTTAAATCCTACTTAATTTTTCTTTTTTTTTAATTTAAATATATTGATTTATGAATAATTATTAACCTCTCATTGTAAAAAATGTTTTACAATAAATAATAATTCAATAATAACAACAACAAAAAATATTTAAAAAAATCAGATGTTATTAATGAATAAAAATGTTATGTAATTTTTTATTTTAAAAACAAGTGTATTTGCAATAGGTTCACCAGAAATTCATATGGTGTTCTTATCAGATTTGGTGAATCATGTGATTATTTAATGTTAATTGATGATTATAATTTAGTTTCTTATTAAAATTTTACGTACTTGTCATTTAAAAAAAAAGCGTATATGTAATTTAATAGGCGTAAAAGGAAGTCATGTGGTGTACACATCATTTTTTGTTATGTACCTATATGGCAAAAGGTTATAAAAAAATGGAAAATATATGATCGATTAAAGTTCATTCTTTGTAGAAAAAAAAATTGAGTTATACTTTCTTACCGGTACAAAACGCCAACATATAAAAAAGCGATGTTTTATTTCTAGTCGTTAATTAGGTAATAAAATGATTCTTTAGAGGATAAAACTATAAACGAAAATAGATTAAAATGTTTTATAAACATATACATATATTATAGAGATTAAGGAAACGGTTAAGTGTTTTGATACTAAAGGATTTTTACACAACAGAAACGAACCAGTCATTAAATCAGACCGAATCAAACGAAACGAGCGACGAAAAAAAATTATTAACCCTTCTTATTTACCGTAATTCCGTATCTAAAAACATCCTTAATTAAAATTTTAATTATACAGAATAAAAATAAATTTTTCATTTTATAAAAATTCGATTTTGGAAACTTGTTGTTTTTACGAGTAACTTTACCGATTTCCTATTGGTGGATAAGATCGCCAACGGTATTTGTTATAAAAAAATAAAAAGTTGTATTTCTATATTAGCGATAATGAAATAATCAGAAAACGTAGTGGTACCGCTGATTTTTTTTTTAACTCCCACTATAACTGGTCCTTTTGCGAGTATCACAACCGGTTAGAACGATTAGATGAAGTTTTCTGTATTTGTAATCGGGTACTAATAGTTAAATATTTTACATCTCATCTTATACGCGATATTTAGTTGTAACAGGATTTTATTGTTTGCGTTATACCTAAAACAAGTTAATTTGTGTGCTTTTAATAACTTAGATATCTTAATGATTTTTTATTAATGATATTCCATCGGTTTTACATACACACAACAAAAATAATAAAATTATACGAGTTTAAATGAAGACACCTTATTTAAAATCTTGTTTCTCATCGGTGGCAAATCGTAATTTTTTTTAAAACTGTATTTTTTCTAAACACAAAAAAGTTTACAATAAAGTTATTATACTTTTCCTGGCATTGCTTATATTTATTCTTATACAGAGTATCACGAATTTCTACCTGGACTTTGGTAGCCTATTTTACTCGTGAAAATGATGGAAAAATTTCATAAAAACATATGTCCTAAAATGCTTCGTTTACGAGTAGTGAAAGATTCGCTCGGATTTCACCTATTTCAATAAAATGAGGTAATATTTTTAAGACGTTCATTAAGGGGCAAAATTAGTAATTTTTGATGGTGATTGAATTGAAAAATCTATTTAAATATGTCCCAGAACCGTTTCTGAGAAATCTGGGGTGAAAACTAATAAATTGGGGTAAAACAATTTTTTTTTACGGTTGACGTAGTAATTTTGTTAAACGGGTAAAAAATAAATATAACTTATAAAAATCCTTGTAGAGAAATTAATTCTGAATAAAATCGTGTAAGATAAGTTAAATAAAACGAAAAATCTGATGTGGACACCACATGACTTCATTGCACGCCTATTACATAACATATACACATCTTTTTAAAATTAAAAGTATATAAAATTTTTATAACATTATAAATTATAATTTTCAATTAATATTAAATAATCAGATGTTTCACCAAATCTGATGTGGATACCATATAATTTCCTGGAACACCTATTCTTTTTTTTTTTTATTCTTCCCCTCCGGGCCGGATCTTGCGGTTAAATATTACACAGTCCAGAGGAGTGTCCTTTAACGGGCCACCACGTCTCGGCTCGTAGGTCGCATCTCACTTTGCGCTGCCTCAAACCCCCAGAGTAGGATCCACCAGGTTCGGCTATGCCGTCCCCGGGTCAGTACTCCAGGAGCCGGGACTCATTCCCGGCTCCCGGAACACCTATTAAATAACATATGAATATGTTTTTAAAATGAAAAGTACATAAAATTTTATTTTATTAATAAATTCTGATGTTTTTAATTTTTATTTCATCGATATTGAATTATTATTTATCGTAAAATCTTTTTTTACAATCAAAGGTTAATAGTTATTAATAAATCAATATATTTAAATTTAAAAAAAAGGGGATGAAGTCTGATTCGAACCGACGTGCCTTCCCCTTGTAAGATCCAAATATTTCATTATTTAAAATTTTATTTTACTATAACTCTGTAACCAATGAAAATAAGTACAACTTATGATACATCGTTGAAAAGCTCTCAAAGAGGGGCTTATTACTGCCGTTAAGAAAATGTCCAAAATCCAAATTGTTTTGCATTTTGGGCTTTTTTTGGACAATTTTGGTCCAGTCGATTGCAATTAAAAGGGAAGCTGTACAACTAGATGTTACAAAAGTCCTAAATCCATAATTTTAACATCCTACGGCTAATCGTTTTTCGAGTTATGCGAGATACATTCGTACGTATAGACGTCACCCCGAAACTAATCAAAATGAATTCAGCGGTGGTGAAATTGGATCCGTTGAAATCTGAAAGCCGAAATTTTTTGCCATCAGAATACTTCGTACAAGGAATTTAAAAAGTTTAGAAAGTTCTGAAAAGGAAGAAGGTTCTGAAATTTAAATCCTAGTAAAAGTTAGTCGGGTTTTTTATACGGATGTGAATACTACACAACGGATAACGGTGTACTTTAGTAGTTGAGGTTCAATTAACCACACTTCTCAGGATTGGTCAGCCTGAATTTATACAATACCTTATTTTACATGTCATACATATCATCCTCAACTCATTGGTGCTACCAATATAGGGATTCTGCTGCTGATGTGCTACTAGTACTGGTACTACTACTTACGTTAGGTTAGTAGCAGTAATAGTACTTTTACTACTAGTACTTAGGTTATGGAGCTACTTAGGTTATATCATAGGGAAAGCGCCGTCCCCCGACTGCCTTTATTGTCCCGGTGTACAGGACGACGCTGAGCACACCTTTTTCAAATGCGCTCGGTGGGCGGCAGATCGAAGGACACTAGAGGCGGATCTCGGTGCGCTGAGCCCCCGCAACGTGGTCGCGATGGTGCTCCGTGACCTGAGCAGCTGGGAAAGTGTAACCCGATTCGTCGGCAACATTAACAGGGCCAAAAAGGTTGACCCGGATGGTCCTGCAAATTAGGTAGCACCTGATCAGGCTAGTATAGGCGGACTAGGCCGGACGTAATATGTTAGGGAGTCCTGGTGGAAAGGATGGTGGTTTTAGTCGGTAGTCTGCTGATAGTGATTGGATAATACTATCAGCGGGAGCCTGATACTCCGTGCGTAAAAGCATTTCCACCTCCATCAAAAAAAAAAATTACTACTTAGGGTTGGTTAGTAGTAGTAGTAGTACTACTACTACTAGTGCTACAAACCTAACCTAATTATTAATACTAGTGGTACTACTACTACGTTAGGTAGATGTAAAAAAAAAATTGGTTAAAAAATATTTAATAAACAAAAAAGACAGTTCTTCAATTTTTGGGGAAAGAGGGACCATTTTTAGGGCAAAAAGTTTTTTCTTTAAATTATAAGATAAGAATGTGTTGAGATTATTATAAAGTGAATATATTTACAAAATTTCTAGAAAATTAACCCTAAAAGAAACTATCAATTTTACCGTTTGGAGATATTGAACTCAAAATTTTTCAAAAAAAATTGCCCCATATACACGAGTATCTGTACAAAATTTCATTAGAGTCGGTGTTTCCAGTCAAATGTTATTTAAGCTTCTAACACTCCTGTACACGTACGTACATCACCCTTCCCCTAATTTTTTTTGTTGTTTGTGCTCCTAGGTATTGAAAGGTCGAAAAATGAAAAAAAGATGTCGTACCTAATTTTCGATTTATTTACAATACTTTCTTTGTTTCAGCATAACTCTAGAGTTATGATGCCAGAAAATAATACTATAGAAAAAAGACGGGACGCCGCCGTTACAAGATTTATATTTCATTAAACATGATTTTTTTAATGTTTTTGTGAATTGTAATTAAATAACGCTCATGAATTTAGCGCCCAGACAACAACAAAAAGCTTCAAAATCCTGAACGTTTTTAGCTTTTACTTCAGTTGTAATTTTTTTTACACAGCTCTAACCCCAATTTTTTTCTTTTTTACTTCCTTGTATGAAGTAAAGGAAGTATTTTGATCGTGAAAAATATCGTATCTCAGATATATCAACGGAAATATCCGAATTTTTTTTTATTAGCTTCGGCTCGGCGTCTGTACGTACGTATGTATGTATCTCGCATATTACTCAAAAACGATTAGCCGTAGTACGTTAAAAAAAATTTGATTTAGAACTGTTGTAACGTCTACTTGTACGTATCCCATTTTGATTGCAATCGAGTCGACAAAAAAGTCCCAAATCTAAAATATTTGGATTTTGGATTCTTTCTTAACTGCAGTAATAAGCTCTCACTGACAGCTTTTAAACGGTATATCATTAGCGATACATATTTTCATCGTTTCCAGAGTTATAGACGAATAAAATTTTAATTATTCAAACATTTGGATGAGGAAAACACATCGGTTCGAATCATACTTCGTCTTCTTTGTTTTTTTACCTTTTTTGTTTCTTAATTTAAATATATTGATTTATTAATAATTCATAAGGTGTGATTTTAAAAACCATTTACGATAAATAATTCAACGATAACAATAAAAATGAAAAACTATCAGAAGTTATTAATGAAATATAATTTTATGTACTTTAAAAAATATGTATATGTAACTTAATAGGCGTACAAGGAAGTCATGTGGTGTCCACATAAGATTTTTTATGGGAAAAAATACGTATAAATTTTACTTCTTGTGGTATTTAAATTATAAACACTCCAATCTCCTCGCTTTACATTTTATACGGTTTTCTACAATTAAAACTCTTTAATTATAAATACAATATTTTTTTTTTTATACCGCCATATAACAAATCCTTCATTAATTTTTTGATTTGTATATTATTATGTAAAAGAATTATACAGTAGTGTTCAAAAGATCAATGCGTGACAAAAAGGACCTCATTTTATATATATATATATTCTTTCCATATTTGAAAATCAAGAAAGAAGAAAACTTCCGTATATTTATATATATAATGTTTGTGTGTGTGTGTGAGTATTTTTTGCGTGAGAAACAACATTATAAACTAAGTGTGTGTGTGTGTGTTTGCACATTTGTGTGCGGGCGTGTTAATTTATTACTTGTTGACACTGATAAACTGAACCTGATAATGAGTGATGTTCTTTTTGTTAGTTAATAAAACTAAAACGCGTTTATATTAAAACTATATAAGCATAAATATACTGTAAAGTTGTTTTTTTTTATCTCCGTCATGCTCGACCATATGTCTCTCACTCATTCTCTCTCTCTCCTTGTTCACTCATTTACTCCTTCCACCCTTCACTCGATCTTATTTTTCATCGTTTTATAAACATATAGTAATAATAATATATATAATGTTGTTATAATATTACAGCAAGGTTATAACTAAAGGCGATTACACGTATGGCTATTTAATTGTAATAAATAAAATTATATACCGAATCCCTGAACTATTTTCCATTTTAAAGGTAGTCGTTCATTAACAGGAACAAGATTTTATTTTTATCGTGTGTTATATGTTTTATATTATAATATAAACTAAACAATTATAAATGTATTTCATTGTTGGAATTTTCCAATTTTTTTTATTAAAAAAATATTTTTCCTTAAGAAGAATTGTTTGTTATATTGTGAACATATGCGTGTCGTTTTTATTAAATTAATTTATATTTTATTATTCATTAATAATTTATTAATTAGTTCTAAGAATTTCAGATAATACCTATTTTATATATATATATATATATATATATATATATCGTATGTAAATTAATGCTAATTTTTTTAAACGTCAATATAATTTAAATACACATTTTGTTTTTTTCTTACCTATTGTTAACACCCGCATAATTTTAAATAATAATTATTCGTTATAAGAAACAAAAACAATCGGGCAAAATATTTGTAGTATTTTTTCGAAACAAGACATAAAAAAAGTAGAAAAACGAATTTATCGGAAATTTATAAATTGAAAAGCGAAAAAGAAATTTACAAATATATTAATCCAAATAAATATGGAATTTAATCTGGAAACCCAACGGGGTTGATCTAGTAGTGAACGCGTCCCCAAATCAGCCGATTTGGAAGACGAGAGTTGTAAAGTTCAAATCCTAGTAAAGGCAGTTACTTTTATACGGATTTGAATGCTAGATCCTGGATACCGGTATTCTTTAGTGGTCGGGTTTCAATTAACCACACATCTCAGGAATGGTCGAACTGAGAATGTACAAGACTACATGTCATAAATATCATCCTCTGAAGTAATATCTGAACGGTATTACCCGGATGCTAAAAAAAAGGGAAAGGAAAAGGAAAAAAGGGACTTTATCCGGAAAAGAAAATTATAATTTTATGCAGAGTGAATAACCAAATATTGATAGAACAAATATTTAATTTCTTTCCCATATAAAAAACGATGGTGCGTGGAATTCTTTGTTTGATGTTTGTGCACATATTTTTACTTTAGTTGCTATTGGCGCAGAGCGGATTTCGTGGTGGGCGCACCGCACGTACGATTTATACTTCTTTATATGAATTATTTATCTAAAATTATATCGATGTTTTGAGGATAAAAAAGGAAAACATTGGGGGTTGGACCTATATTAAAAAATCACAACTCAAGAAACAGCTAAAAATGTTCAGGATTTTGAAACTTTTCGTCGTAAAAGTTTTTTTTGTTGTTAGTTACAGTCGGGAAAAATATAACATTTAACAAAATCATTAGAAATGAAATATAAATCATATATTTCTGCGGTGGGCCAGAGGACCGTCTTTTTTTTAATCTACATAAATAATGTTACAAAGATCAACCCGTTTAAAAAAATAGAAACAGATCTAAAGAAATTAAACATTTTTATTGATCTGTGTAAAGGTTGAGATAAATTTAGAAAAGTGATTTGAGCATCTAAATTTATAGAGCGTAAGAAAAAGATGGATAGAAACCTGAATAGATAGACGGAAAAAAGGTGACAACAACACATCAAAAGAATGAAAACCAAAAGATTGGAAATTTAAATGGAATATTTAAATATGTAATAGAGAGCACCTTAAAATAAATGGAATGTGATAAACGTTGTAACGAATTGCGCCGCTACGTAGGTATAGCAAGTAAACAGTATTTCCTGGCACCCTGCTTGGTAGAATTGTTCTGGTTTATTTGTAAACCGTTCCGTATCGGTTTTTCTTTTCCTTTAACCTTTTGGGAAATGTAAAAAAATATCGCTTACTTCTGCGCAAGAAGATTAATTGTTCGTTAATTTAATTTCGTTTAATATTGTTAACAATAGATTCTGCAGATGTAAAAGGTCTGATGTGAACACCACATACGTGACTTCCTTGTACGCCTATTAAATTACATATATACATTTTTAAAAGTACATCAAATTTTATTTCATTGTAACTTCTGATATTTTTTCATATTATTTTCCATCGGTATTATTGAATTATTATTTTTCGTAATTTTTTTTTACAATCAGAAGTTAATAATTATTAATAAATCAATATATTTAAAAAAAACAAATTGAAAAAAGTAAATGAAGCCGGATTCGAACCGATGTGCCTTCCCCTTGTAAGATCCAAATATCTCTAGTAGATTTTAGGGCTAATGTGCACTGTATTTTGTTTTTTTTATGAGATGGTAGATGATGAAATGAAGCAACGCTATGTTCTTCTTGAATCGTTATATTCAATTTGTTGTCGCCACAACATTATAATTGAATTACAATAGTTACATTAAACTTAACAACGTATGACACTTTAGCGGTACTTGAACTTGAACGTTATCAAGAAACTACGAGTCCTCTTGCACTAAAATAAAAACACGACCGCATTGTACGGGATCCTGACGTAGAATATACCTAACACTAATCGTCCATCCGGACGAAATGAAAATGCGACCGCACTGGGAAGGATTCTATCGTAGAATGCTAGTACATCACCTCCGGCTAGCGGTAGCACCCATTAGATCGCAGCACCGGACGGCTCGACGTGGAACGAAACAATTTGATTAATTAAAAATATTTATTTCGCTATTACTCTGGAACCGATGAAAATAAGTATCACTTATATTAATCGTTGAGAAGCTTCCGATGAGGGCTTATTACTGCAGTTAACAAAAAGATCATAATCCAAATTTTTTGGATTTCGAGGTTTTTTGGACATTTTTGGTCCAATCGATTGCAATCAAAAGGGGAGGTGCACAACTAGTTGTTACAACAGTCCTAAATTCAAAATTTCAACGTCCTAATCGTTTTTTAACTATGCGAGTTAAATACGTACAGACGGCACGCCGAAATTACTCAAAATTGAATTAGGGATGATAAAAATGAATATTTCCGTTGAAATATGAAAACCGAAATTTTTCGCGATCACAATACTTCCTTTACTTCATACAAGGAAGTAAAAAGTCAACGTTCCAACACGCAGCATAGTAACAAACCACGCTTCTAACTTGCCTCGCTCAATTTTTTTTTTTCAAGCGATTCAAGCAATCTTCATAAAATTTTTACATGCACTACTTTAGATACACTTTACAATATATATAAATTTCAACAAACTTGATCAAGTAGTTTAGAGATTTTCGAGCCACAAATGTTATTACTTAGGCTATTAAAAATATAAGGAAACATCAGTTTAAATGAATGGTATTTTCGTACATCTTAAAACGTAAAAAAAGTTTTCATTTTCATTTCTCACTTCCGCGATGCGACCGGAAGTAATCCTCGAAAGTAATTTTCGCAGAAAACTCGATAAAAAACCACCCATTATTTATTTATTAGTTTCAGGGCTCATGAACTCTGTAGATTTGAACTGTCACATCATTTTCTATCAAATTTATAGGATATTTTTCCTTCAAATTTTAAATTTAAAAATATTTGGAAGAGTTGTATTATATATTTTTTTAATTATTATATGTTTCATTATGAGTTTTTTTTCATTCAAAGTTATTTTTTTATACGACATTACCTATCGAGAGATTCGCTCTCGATTCATTACTACTTAAGAGGAAAATTAAATGGAACGTTTAAATATGTAATACACAGTACCCTAAAATAAATGGAATGTAGTAAACATAGTAACGAATCCCGCCGCTAGGTGTAGGAAGGTAACCCACCGGGTTGGTCTAGTGGTGAACGCGTCTTCCCAAATCAGCTGATTTGGATGTCGAGAGTTCCAGCGTTCAAGTCCTAGTAAAGGCAGGTATTTTTACACGGATTTGAATACTAGATCGTGGGTACCGCTGTTCTTTGGTGGTTGGGTTTCAATTAACCACACATCTCAGGTCAAACTGAGAATGTACAAGAATACAGTTCATTTACACTCATACATATCATCCTCATTCATCCTCTGAAGTATTATCTGAACGGTAGTGACCGGAGGTTAAACAGGAAAAAGAAAGGTGTAGGAAGGTACGCGTTTTAACAAATCAGCCGATTTGGAAGTCGAGAGTTATAGCGTTCAAGTCCTAGTAAAGCCAGCTATTTTTACACGAATTTGAATACTAGATCGTGGATACCGGTGTTCTTTGGCGGTTGGGTTTCAATTAACCACACATCTCAGGTATGGTCGAACTGAGAATGTACAAGACTACACTTCATTTACACTCATACATATCATCCTCTGAAGTACCTGAACGGTAATTACCGGAGGCTAAACAGGAAAAAAAAGAAGAGGGATGTAGCAAGTTAATAATATTTTTTGGCACTCTATTTGGTAGAATTGTTCTGATTTATTTGTAAAGTCTTCCGTGTCAGTTTTTCTTGATGCTTGTAAATCGTATTTCCTGATTTTTTGTAACAGATGATCATGAAGATTTTCGTTAAATTTTGACTTGGTTTAAAAAAAAACAAGGATATAGTTGTAAGGGTTCAAAATGTTTTTTTAAAGAGGAAATTTTAAGTAAAATACAGATCCTGCAAGATGTTTTCGTGTTTCAAACGAGGTTAAGTGTCATTTGAAAACAGACCAACCGACCGTGATCTGGTCGACCTCCCACGATTAAGAATGAATAAAACCTTGAAAAAGATGAAATTATCGAAGATCATGATGGGACTTTTGAAGTGATTTAAGAATTGATTTGTGTTTCTTGAAAATAATTTTAACAAATGATTTAAAATTAAATTCATTTTTTTTTTCAAAATTTGTGCCTTGGTTACTCATAGGTGATGAGGAAACTAGTTGTGTTAATAATTTCTAGTAAATTCAATTAAAAAATTGTGTAAAAAAAATTCTACCCTTTAAATAAAATTTTAAAATAAGGAAATCAATGGTGATAGTACCCCTTGCCCTTTTCGCCGATTGTAACCGTGACAAATTTTATAAAAATCGAAAATTTAATCTTAAAGATATAAAACAAAACGATAACTGACGGAACGTAAGGAAAGCGGGAGATTTATGCATCTTCCTACTAATCGCAGAGCCTGGACAAAAAAGACCCTTCCTGATGTGTAATTTTTTTTTATCGGGCGGGTAATTATTTATTTGGCGGTTATATCTAATTTGTTTATTTATTTATGAACGGAGTTGTTTATTGTAAAATGTTTCTTAATCTATCTATATGGACCCACCGGGTTGGTCTAGTGGTGAACGTGTCTTCCCGAATCAGCTGATCTGGAAGTTGACAGTTCCAGCGTTCAAGTCCTAGTAAAGGCAGTTACTTTTATACGGATTTGAATACTAGTTCGTGGATACCGGTGTTGTTTGGTGGTTGGGTTTAAATTAACTACACATCTCAGAAACGGTCGACCTGAGACTACAAGTTTATACTTGATTTATACTCATACATATCATCCTCTGAAAATAATATCTGATGGTAATTCCTGGAAGCTAAACAGGAAAAAGGAAAAGATTTTACCGGGGCTGACCCCTTGGGATACTAACCAAATATGTGCTTAGTCTAACCGGCGTGATTCCTCATAAATCTGTTCGTTGAAGTCCTTTCAGTGCTTACGTCTTCCGGCCTAACTCGAATGCGCCCCTTGCGGGCCGTAGTAGTCGGAGAATGCAATGCGCGCTTCCCTGAGATTAATACTGCCCTTAATTATTTCATAATAACGAGCTAAATTTATTTTTCTATGAAGAATATAAGACCATCTTTCCTTCTTTTGGATTGCAAGCTACACCCCGATCTTCTGGTCATGCAGAACAACTTTGTGTACGCTGTATGGGTTGTCGGTAGACCATAAACGTGAGTTCTGGGCGTGTACATATCCTATAAATACAACCGTACCTCGTCGGTATAGAAAATATAAAAAAAAAATTACAATGAAATTGTAATCCGTACGGTAAGAGTCTGGCAGATATCATTTGTTCCGCTCTAAAAACAAAAATTTCTGTAATTTAAATAAAACTGTTTTTAACAAAACGATACTGATTTCAAAAAAAGGTAAGGCATTACATCTTTATTACCGAAATGTGTTAATTTAGAATTTGTTTAAATATACGTAGTAGACGATAGATATATATATATATATATATATATATATATATATATATATATATATATATAAGTCTATATCTATCGTTCCATATAAAAAGCAAAAAATAGAAAAATTTGTTACAAAACTCTTAACGGCCCGATTTCATTTATTAAACAACGAATAATCATAAAAATTGTACTATTTCTGTAAATGTGAAATGTATTACATATAAATGAAATCGGGCCGGTAAGAGTTTTGTAACAAAATTTCTATCTTTTCCTTTTTATATGGAACGCTTCAACATTGTTTATTATCTATTATTGTATATGTATCGTCTATTAAACAAATTCTAAATTAATAACACCTTTTGATAATAAAAATGTAGTTAGTGTCTTACCTTTTTTGATATCTGTATCATTTTGATAACATTTACTGATACTGTTATCATTTTTTGATAACCGTTTGTTAAAAATAGTTTTATTTATATTATAGAGATTTTTGTCTGTTGAGCGGAAGAAATGATATCTGCGAGACTCTTACCGTACGGTTTACAATTTCATTGTAATTTTTTTGGATGTCACTGCGTTTTGTTATATTTTCTTTTATTTATTTATTTTTTTTATGAATTATTGATTGTTATCTTTTAGATTTATTATTAAAATTTATTGCCTTTCTACAACAACAAATATATATTTTTTAATTTCTCCGCCAATGTTTTTTGTTGATGGATATATCATTAAATTCATACCATATTATTCATTTTTTTTAATATAACTAGTATAATGACCCTCAATTTTTATCGTATCCGTGGACGATACGATAAATTTAACTATTATTTAATTGTCCGTGGACGATACGTTGATAATTTATATTATTATTAAATTAATTTATTTTATTTCTTCCTCGATAAGTTCAAATAGTGGTAATAGTAGAATAATATTTTACGGAACGAATTAATTTCTGTTTTATGTAATAAATCTTTGTCTCCGCATTTGCAAAACTTTCCTAATGTTGGTTTTTTAAGGTTTTATTAGCTGCTATAATCTGTTGTTAATTAATACTTTTATTTTTTATTTTTTACTCAAGTAATGGGAATTAAAAAAATTGTTTCATCTTCAGTACTTTCATTTACATAACAGGATTTACTATTAAAACAAGCTGTAGTATATTTTCTTTTAAATTTTATTATTTCAAGTACATTATCAAGTTCGTGTACGCTACCTAGTAGTATCAAGTACTAGGTACCTTCTTTTTTTTTTCTGTTTAGCCTCGGGAACCACTGTAAGGTATTACTTGAGAGGATGATATGTATGAGTGTAAATGAAGTGCAATCTTGTACAGTCTCAGTTCTACCGTTCCCGAGATGTGTGATTAATTGAGACCCAACAATTAAAGAACACCGGTATCCGCGATCTAACATTCAAATCCGTGTAAAAATAACTGACTTTACTAGGACTTGAACACTGGAACTCTCGACTTCCAAATCAGCTGATTTGGGATGACAAGTAGTGCTATCTAGCGGTGCGATTCGTAAACCCACCTTTTTGAGGAAAAAGTTACATGTTCGAGTCCCGCGGTTCATCAGAAGAAAGAAAAAAAAACTTGTCTAACAATGTTCGAGGTTTTTTTGAAAGTATTACACATCTAATTTAATTGAAATATAATGTTTTCACGGTTATTTTATAATTTTTCTTCCATTTAACTTTTAGGTTAGGTCATGTTTAGGACCGTAAGCATAGTCGTTTGACTTCGCCGTGCCGTCCAGTTCTGCGGACTCTTACCGGCGAAGTTCTAACGAAAACGAACTTCTTGATAGTTCAGAATCGACTACTAGAAATTTTTGTAACTACTCAAATATTGAATTCGCTTTCCACAATCTGTAGCAAATACTTTACGAATCACGTTTTACGGAAGAAACTGTGCTTCTTACCAACACTGCCTTCGTGCAATCGCATTACTGATGTGTTTCTATCGGGTCGACTTCTGCGTGAACTTATCAGGACAACTTTTCCAATTTTTCTACGACTACTGACCTTCTACCGTTTTGCTCATACTGCTTTATCGATCTCGTCTCCATAAATTTTTCGATTAGTTCTATTGTACTATTTCGATTAAAATTGGTGTACTTAGAAATTTAACTGAAAACCTACCTGCGTGTGCTCACGGAAGACAAAAATTTGTTTTTAAATTAGCACCGTTCTGAGCGCACACGTAAAAACACGGTCTCCGTCATTCAAATGCGACGAACACACAATGACCTATAAAGAACCAG
The DNA here is from genome assembly GCF_047948215.1 of Lycorma delicatula. Classification (NCBI taxonomy): domain Eukaryota; kingdom Metazoa; phylum Arthropoda; class Insecta; order Hemiptera; family Fulgoridae; genus Lycorma; species Lycorma delicatula. The sequence goes on along the minus strand of NC_134467.1, from coordinate 14,197,917 downwards.
ATTTATCTTCTCGTCTCAACATCACCAGCTCGCGGAAGAGAATTGTACGAAAAATTGTAAGAAAACTGAACGCAGGATTACGTCCTTTTCAGAAAAAATTACTTGTAACGCACGGAATATCATTCGTCAACGTTTAATCGTGGTGATATAAGTGTATACTTTTCGAACCATTGGTATAAATATTACGTTTGCGTTCGTTTTTGGTCTCTTGCCTCTATCATGAAATGGCAGAAAGGCTCCTGGAATAGACGGAATACCTGTAGAATTACTGCGCAGTGCAGGGGAGGAGGCGATTGATAGATTATACAAATTGGTGTGTAATATTTATGAAAAAGGGGAATTTCCGTCAGACTTCAAAAAAAGTGTTATAGTAATGATACCAAAGAAATCAGGGGCAGATAAATGTGAAGAATACAGAACAATTAGTTTAACTAGTCATGCATCAAAAATCTTAACTAGAATTCAATACAGAAGAATTGAGAGGAGAGTGGAGGAAGTGTTAGGAGAAGACCAATTTGGTTTCAGGAAAAGTATAGGGACAAGGGAAGCAATTTTAGGCCTCAGATTAATAGTAGAAGGAAGATTAAAGAAAAACAAACCGACATACTTGGCGTTTATAGACCTAGAAAAGGCATTCGATAACGTAGACTGGAATAAAATGTTCAGCATTTTAAAAAAATTAGGGTTCAAATACAGAGATAGAAGAACAATTGCTAACATGTACAGGAACCAAACAGCAACAGTAGCAATTGAAGAACATAAGTAAGAAGCCATAATAAGAAAGGGAGTCCGACAAGGATGTCCTCTATCTCCGTTACTTTTTAATCTTTACATGGAACTAGCAGTTAATGATGTTAAAGAACAATTTAGATTCGGAGTAACAGTACAAGGTGAAAAGATAAAGATGCTACGATTTGCTGATGATATAGTAATTCTAGCCGAGAGTAAAAAGGATTTAGAAGAAACAATGAACACATGAAAATAAACAAGAACAAAAGTAATGAAATGTAGTAGAAATAACAAAGATGGACCGCTGAATGTGAAAATAGGAGGCGAAAAGATTATGGAGGCAGAAGAATTTTGTTATTTGGGAAGTAGAATTACTAAAGATGGACGAAGCAGGAGCGATATAAAATGCCGAATAGCACAAGCTAAACGAGCCTTCAGTAAGAAATATAAGTTGTTTACATCAAAAATTAATTTAAATGTCAGGAAAAGATTTTTGAAAGTGTATGTTTGGAGTGTCGCTTTATATGGAAGTGAAACTTGGACGATCGGAGTATCTGAGAAGAAAAGGTTAGAAGCTTTTGAAATGTGGTGCTATAGGAGAATGTTAAAAATCAGACGGGTGGATAAAGTGACAAATGAGGAGGTATTGCGGCAAATAGATGAAGAAAGAAGCATTTGGAAAAATATAGTTAAAAGAAGAGACAGACTTATAGGCCACATACTAAGGCATCCTGGAATAGTCGCTTTAATTTTGGAAGGACAGGTAGAAGGGAAAAATTGTGTAGGCAGGCCACGTTTGGAATATGTAAAACAAATTGTTAGGGATGTAGGATGTAGAGGGTATACTGAAATGAAACGACTAGCACTAGATAGGGAATCTTGGAGAGCTGCATCAAACCAGTCAAATGACTGAAGACAAAAAAAAAATGCCTCTATGAACCTACTTTATTTTAGTAATATATATATATATATATATGTATATATATATATATATATATATATACACGAGTATATAGGCCTAATAAATAATTCGAACTTAATGTTTTAAGATCGAAAAAATTAAGATCGACAAAATAACTGTTTTTGTTGCAAACGATATCCATTTGATTGTTTTTTTTTTTTAAATTATCATCTAACCAAACAACCAAACATGTTGTTTTACATTAAAAATATTTAGGAACAATACCGGATGATTAAAAAATGACTTTACAACTTTAAAAGCATATAAAAACTTATTAAGATAATTTACAGATTTGGTCGAGGTCTCATTTCGTAGAAAAACACACCAAGTTTGTCACCCAACATTCACCGATGTTCAATGTGGCTTCCGTTTGTAATCCGACATACGTCCCATCTGAAATCGATTTCATTCCAGACTGTACACATGAATAAGCGGTATGTTGGTAAGTAGTTGAGTTGTGTGTGTGTGTGTTTTAGATGGTGAGTGTGTGTGTCTTGTGCACTCTGGGTGAGGTTGTGGAAATTTACTTAACTTTTGACTGTACTTTGGCGGATAAGTTATGTCTTGCGGCCATGTCTTCATGATTGTTGTGCCTTTATATTGTGTTGGCTTGATTGTATGAATATATAAATGTGTGCGGTACGTCTTAGTATCTTTTAGGTATTTTTTTGGATGTTTTCTTCCTTTGGTATTTGTGGTGTGCAGCGTGTGCGTGTAGCGGTTTGGTATGGATTATGTTTGCTTGTGGAGACCGAATGTGTGTGTGAGCGCTTACCCCCCTCCTGAAGTAATACTTTATCAGTGGTTTTCCAGGAGGTGGGGTCGCCAAGGATGGAGGTTTAGTCGGTAGTGCGCAGGAATACGTACGCATTATCAGTAACAGCTTGCGGAACCTGTTAGCGAGCCCTACACTGCTTCGGCGCCCGTAAATGGGGTTCCTTCATTGTAGATAATAAATCGGGCGTTACATCTGCAGCTGCGGCGTTAGTTTGAAATGTTAGCTCAACAAGATCAACTAGCAAAGTCGTTTTATAATATACTCGATCTTTAATGAAACCCCATAAGAAAAGGTCTGGGCGGTACGAAATTTGAGGAGCGAGGTGGCCGTGAAATTGGACCTTCACGACCGATCCATCGACCTGGAATCGAGTATTAAGAAAATCTCGGATTCTAGACGGTAATGAGGTGGTGCCCCGTCTTGCTGATAGTAATTACGTCCATCTTGGTTTTCGTCTAATTTAGGAATTAGAAAATATTGAAGCGCATCCAGGTAAACGATACAATTTACGATACACAACAACGATACGGTTTCCTCCTGGAAGAAGAACAGGCCGTACAGTCTTTCAGTCTTTGTTTGCTTGGGCCCAAAAAACATTCCTGTTAGGGGTATCGTGGGGGGTGAGGCAAAGTTTCACGAGGGTTTTCGCTAACCCGTATTCGGCAGTTATGGGTGTTCACCTTGCCGCTGATGTGAAAGACTCATCGCTATAAACGTATCGTTGTCTGCAACTCTACCCGTTATTTCCACACAGAACTATAGCCAAGCAACTTTGTCGTCATCTGTAATATGTTGAAACACGGTTAGTTTATAAAGCTTCAAACGCAATCGTTTACGTAATACGTGCCAAATAGTCGTTTGTGGGATGCCGGTTTCGTATGACCAGTGGCGGTTTGCGTATAGGCACTGTGGAACTGCAGCACTCCCTATTTCCACTCGATATTATCGATGATATGTAATATAAAGAGTCCTTTTTTCTTTAATTCTTTCTTTATACTTAAAAAATTTACAAACCTTAAGCTTAATTACAGTATCCATCCTCCAGGCTCCGAAAAAGATAAAAAATGTTGTACGGAACTGCCCGTTTCACAGTTCCATCAGCATGGTGTTTGGCTGTTGTGAGAGCACTGTTGATCCCGCAGTTCTTACCCTGGCGTGCTGGTGGAAGGTAGTTTTTTTTTTTATTCTGCGTGTGTACGGAATGTTCCTTGTTCGTTCCCTTCTTTAGTTTAGTCGGAGGAAGGAATATAAAGGCGGTTTAATTGCTTTTCAGGAAGTGATCGGAAGATAGCAGAAAGCAAAGACTCTTTGATCGCCAAATCTGTCCAAAAAAACACGCTGGAAGGGCGAAATAGAAGGTAATTAGTAAAAATTAATTACGTATTTGTTTCTGTGTACATTGAAATTTAAATTAAGCATTTTATTAAGTTATTATCTAATAATACAAAAAAAATTATTGACATTTTATTATTTATTCGGTTAAACCGAATTATTGTTGAGCGTGTTAAAGTTAGAATTAGAATATTATCCTGTTTCTTGCTATTCTATTTGGTTCTTTTATTTTACAGAAAACTTTTACCACGGCCTTGAAAAGGTCCAGAAAAAAACTTTCTGGAGCAGCACCATCACTAATTTTAGCTACGAGCTGCCACTGCATATGACAAACATCGAGTTGATTTGTTCGGATTACATGCAAAGCTTTCTGTACGTTATCTAAATAAACTTTTATGTGCTTTTAAAGTTTTGAAGTCCTTTTCGAATCGCCCAGTATTATAGTACCTGAAGAAAAAAATGTAACTCGTTTGGTGTAGCGTTTCGATCATCATTTTGTATTAAATACATCGTTTAATATGAATTGAATGCGGATTACGTAATTTTTTTTTAATTTTTATAATAATGTGATTTTTAAATACGGGAGAAATTTACCAACCGACCACCATTTATTATTTGATCCGCTACTACTAATTATACAGACAGTAAAATATAAAAAAAATAATAATACGTTAACATATTGCTATAGCGTATTAGTAAAGTAGTTAAATTTGATTTACATAATTTAATAAATTTAAAAAAAATTATGTCAGATGAAAAAATGTTGATAAACTGAATTTTGTACTGTGTAATTATAGCGTATACATATATTCAAGAATTAAAAACTTTCACGGCTTTAATTTATTTAATATTTATTTATTTTTAATTTCTAATATCTTATGCAAACTAATTTGAATTTTAATGTTATTGTCAGGTAGCGCGCTATAAAATCAAACCGTGATGGTGGTCTGTTTCCCCCGTCACCTCTTGTCACCTCATCCTTCCTCTCTCTCTTTTTCTATGCCTTCTGGATATATGGAGTAATAATTATTATAATATTTAAGATTTAGTTTAATATTATAAACAGGGCGTGATTTTTATTAGTAGATAATATTAACAGTGTAATCGGATTGACATGTACATCGGTATGAACTTATATGATATTTTTTAACAGTGTAAATAAGTTACACCTACAACATTTTTTTTTTAATAAATAATATAATATTAATGAATTCTATGAAAAATAAAACTTCTACGTCAGTTGATAATCAAGAAATATAATAGGTTTTTTTTTTAAATTTGTTTTTCAAAGAACTAATTTTTTATAAAATGTATTTTATATTTAAATTTTCATATTTTTGTAAGGGTTTCGTTGAAATAGTTATGGTAAATTTATTATTTTCTGTCCGTTTCTTCAACAGAAATTTTTATCCGACTATTACATCCATCTTTAGAGGTTTAAAAATTGACTCGAAAATATCAATCGCTATTTTTCTCCCTATTTAATATAAATAAAAATTGTTAATTATATTTTTCAATGAATTACTCTAATATGTAATATTCTACGAAAATAAACAAACGTATTTTTTTCTTTTTATTAATATTAAGATACGCGCCAAAGAAATATTTTGGTTTACACATAACAAATATCATGGAAAAGCGATTTTTTATGTTTTTGTTACCATAAGTCTTAGAAGTATGCCGCAAGATGGAAAGTATGATAATCTATCAATAAATGGAGCAGGGGTTTTTTTGTTGCATTTGTCGACGTTTCATAACCCAGGGTTTCAAAAAACAAACAAAAAATGGGGGATAATGTTTGTACGTATGTCCGTTGGTTTCTTTAAACCAAAATAAAATTTGACTAGAACAAACCGATTTTGATGAAATTATGTACAGAGAATTGTGTTTATGGGACAATTTTTTGGTAAATATTTGGGATTAATATCACCACGGGTCGGGTTAGATTATTTATTTGGAGTAAATTTCCTCAAAATCTTGAAAACATAATTCCAAACATGCTTACCTTCTCATTTAAATAAATTTTTCCCTTCCCCACAAAATCAAAAAAAAGTTATCTTTTTATTTATTACATATTTAAAAAAAAATAGGGTTCAAATACAGAGATAGAAGGATTGCCAACATTTACAGGAACCAAACAGAAACAGTAATAATTGAAGAACATAATAAAGAAGCCGTAATAAGAAAGGGAGTCCGACAAGGATGTTCCCTATCTCTGTTACTTTTTAATCTTTGCATGGAACTAACAGTTAATGATGTTAAAGAACAATTTAGATTCAGATAAACAGTACAAGGTGAAAAGATAAAGATGCTACGATTTGCTGATGATATAGTAATTCTAGCCGAGAGTAAACAGGATTTAGAAGAAACAATGAACGGCACGGATGAAGTCCTACGCAAGAACTATCGCGTGAAAATAAACAAGAACAAAATGAAAGTAATGAAATGTAGTAGAAATAACAAAGATGGACCGCTGAATGTGAAAATAGGAGGAGAAAAGCTTACGGAGGTAGAAGAATTTTGTTATTTGGGAAGTAAAATTACTAAAGATGGACGAAGCAGGAGCGATATAAAATGCCGAATAGCACAGGCGAAACGAGCCTTCAGTCAGAAATATAATTTGTTTACATCAAAAATTAATTTAAATGTCAGGAAAAGATTTTTGAATGTATACGTTTGGAGCGTCGCTTTATATGGAAGTGAAACTTGGACGATCGGAGTATCTGAGAAGAAAAGGTTAGAAGCTTTTGAAATGTGGTGCTATAGGAGAATGTTAAAAATCAGACGGGTGGATAAAGTGACAAATGAAGAGGTGTTGCGGCAAATAGATGAAGAAAGAAGTATTTGGAAAAATATAGTTAAAAGGAGAGACCGACGTATAGGCCACATATTAAGGCATCCTAGAATAGTCGCTTTAATATTGGAAGGACAGGTAGAAGGAAAAAATAACTGAAAATTTTTTTATTACTTTTATTGTGAGCCGATAAAAGTTTTTTTGAATTTTTATAACTTTTTTGTTTATTAATCTGTTAACAATAATTATATCCTCAAAAAAGAAATAATAATTTAATTTTAAAGCGTTTAGGAATTTACTGAACCCCAGATACTAATATATGTGTTAATTTTACTACTAAGATGATATTTTGATTTGTCACTAAACCACAGTGCGATCAAGAAGGTCGTTAACTTTATGCCGGAACATTTTGAAATCAACATTTACTTAATTAGACAACATACTTTGTCCTGTACTCTCCCGTTTACCGGAGAAGAGAAACCCGGTCGTTTCAAATTGATTATACCGTCGATGAATTTAACAAGTTGTATGTTTTTTAATTTTTAAATAACTCTTAGCTGTGTTAATCAGGGAGTACACCTGACCTCCAATATTTTCATATTTCATCTTCAGTTTAAGCAAATTTTAGTAATTCATTTATGGAATTTTTCATCGAAATCATTAATCTTATTTTGCTACCAAGAAATAAAATAAAATTCTTTTTTTTCAGATGACGGGCATCGACTGCTTTGGTTATTTTGGACTATGAGAATGGAAATGTATGAAAAATGCCATGCCTTACCGAGATTGGAACCCAGGACCTCCAGATGAAAAGCTGAGACGCTTTCACCACCACGGAAATCGGATTTTTTTCTTATTTTGTGGCATTTAATTATTATCAGTAGTAAATATATATCAGCTAATTATTACTAACTGTAAAATAAACATTTTTCCAGCTGTTACAGGTTGGAGAATTTAAATCGCATCCAGAGAAAACTGAAATTTTATGTCATGAATACGTTAAAAATTTTGAATAAAAATGTTATAGATAAAAAAAAATTGGTTTAATGAACTAAAAATTAAAAAAAAAAAAAATTTCCCCCCAAAGTTTGTCACATATTTAATATTCATGTTTTTAAAAAAATAAATAAAACATAAAAAAAAATCATGTAGCTTCCTTTCTTTTTTTATGTAATTGATAAATTAGAAATTAATTTTTAATTAAGTTTAGAATGATAAAAATTATTAATTTTGTTTTATTTAAAAAAAATCTGATATGGACACCACATGACTTTTTTGTACGCCTATTAAATTACATATACACATTTTTAAAAGTACATAAAATTTTATTTCATTAATAACATCTGATATTTTTTCATATTCTTTTTTTTATTGTTATTACTGAATTATTGTTTATTGTTATTTTTTTTTTTAGAGGTTAAAAATTATTAATAAATCAATATATTTAAATTAAAAAAATTCGGAAATGAAGACGGATTCGAACCGATGTGCCTTCCCCTTGTAAGATCCAAATATTTCACTATCTAAAATTTTATTCGGCTATAACTCTGGAACCTATAAAAAGTAAATACCATTTATAATATATCGTTGAAAAGCTCCCAATTAGGGCTTATTACTTTCTTTCTTTCTTTTTCCTGTTTAGCCTCCGGCAACTACCGTTTAGATAATTCTTCAGAGGATGAATGAGGATGATATGTATGAGTGTAAATGAAGTGTAGTCTTGTACATTCTCAGTTCGACCATTCCTGAGATGTGTGGTTAATTGAAACCCAACCACCAAAGAACACCGGTATCCACGATCTAGTATTCAAATCCGTGTAAAAATATCTGGCTGTACTAGGACTTGAACGCTGTAACTCTCGACTTCCAAATCAGCTGATTTGGGAAGACGCGTTAACCACTAGGGCTTATTACTGCAGTTAAGAAAAAAGTCTAAAATGTTTTGGATTTTGGGCCGATTGCAATCAGAAAGGGAGGTTCACAACTAGATGTTACAACAGTTCTAAATCCAAAATTTCAACAGCCTACGGCTAATAGTTTTTGAGTTGTACATACGTACGTCGTACCGAAATTAATCAAAATGGGCTCAGGGATGGGAAAAATAGATATTTCCGTTGATATCTAAAAACCGAAATTTTTCGCAATCATAATACATCCTTTACTTTGTACAAGGAAGTAGAAATATTTAAATCAAAAATTTTTTTTAAACGTTTAATGTTCGATTCCACAAAAATAAATAATTACGGTCGCCTTACATCCATAAAGATATATATATTGTAAAATTTATACATATAATTAACCATTCCATGCCTAACCGGGATTCGAACCCGGGACCTTAGGTTGAAAGACCGAAACGCTATCACTTCGTTACGGAGACTGGCATTTTTTAGTAATTATTATTTCGTCTCTTTTATATAATGCTTTTATAGAAATTGTATTTTTTTTTTCCTTTTGAATTACTTAAATTTAACTTACATTATAATTTTTATTATATGTCATTTAAATTAGTTTATCGCGGATTTAAAAATTACCATATTTGTTGTGACTCATCGAGGAACTAAACGACTGATATCGGTTTATTATGTACTATCAATATAAAATGGAAGAGCATAAATATATACAGTATTAAAATAGGGATTAACAAATTAGCATAAATATATTATTTATGCTAAATATATATTGGAAGTAAAGTTGTTCTACAAGTCAACATGTCCGGATACTCTGTATTACTTGTGTACTTTATATATTTAAAGACTATATCATCTACTGTGTTAGTGTTGACTGGTTCTTGGCGTATACCTATGTATGTTTTACTTCGGTCACCGGATGGAATAGGATGCCGGTTAATAATAAGCATCGAGACTGAGTAAAATTGCAATATACTAATATTATTATTATTATTATTATTATTATTATATATAGCTTTGGAATTATGTCTGTTTTATTTCTTTTCAAATAATTTATAAATATAACATTATATGGAAATTGGAGAAGCACAATTTTTCGCTCGGATAAATGCGGAATTTTAAATTTACTCTGATATATATATATATATAGAGAGAGAGAGAGAGAGAGAGAGAGGGAGAGAGAGAGTTAAATAGCTTTTGACAGCTGAAAAATACAACATAAAAATATGAAATTTAGTAAATAGTCCAGGCGGTGGACTCAACGTTGACTCCATGACTGGAGGCATTTCTGGAAGGGCTTTGAGATGCTCGGTCGTGGCCCTCTCAACGTCAGCAACGGTGTCAAAACGTTTTCCTTTAACCGCAGTTTTAATTTTTAGGAAGAGCCAAAAGTCGCACGGTGCTAAATCCGGTGAGTATGGCGGATGTGGACAGACAGGAACACTTTTTTCGGCCAAAAACTCGCGAATGAGAAGCGAGGTCTGACACGGCGCGTTGTCGTGGTGAAGAAGGAAGCCATCGGTTCATTTTTCTGGTCGCTTTATTCGTACGTCCTTTGCGGTGTACACGTTGCAGTACACCCTTATAAAATTCAGAGTTTACAGTTGGTCCCCTTGGAACGAACTCTGATCGCACTATCGAAAAAACAACGAGCATGACCTTGATGTTAGATTTTGACTGACGTGCCTTTTTAGGGCGAGGAGATGAACCGGTTTTCCATCGGGAACTCTGCATTTTGGTCTCAGGGTCACAGGCATAGACCCAACTTTCATCTCCAGTTACAATTTTGGCCATGAAGTCCGGGATCTGGATGAAGACGACCCTTCAACTCCGTACAAATTGACACGCGATTTCTGTTCATCACTCAAAAGTCTGGGAACAAATTTTGCACTCGCTCGTCTCATTTGCAATTCATTAGTTAAAATGCTTTCGTACGGACCCGTACGAGATGTTAAGGTCTTCCGATGGCCCTCGAATAGTCAGTCATTCGCCTGTTTGAACGAACCATTGTTTCCACTTTTTGCACATTTTCAACTGTTTATGAGGTTACTGAACGTTCCGCACGCTGCTCGTCTTCAACAGACTCATTTCCGATTTTAAATCGTACCACTTGCACACAGTCTTCAAAGTTACCGCATTATCGCCGTACACCGATTCTAACATTTCGTGAGCTTCTTTGGCACTCTTTTGCGACTTAAAACAAAACTTAATGTTAATGTTAATGCGTTGTTCAAAATCCATGTTGCGCGACAGACACGATAAACACAACCTCACTCTAGCGGCTCTGGCAAGCTTGAACGTGTTACAACTTGTCCCCGCCTGTCTCAGTTGATCACGGTATTGGACAAATTACAGCATATGGATGTAGCGTCGGCAGTTGCCGCTATAAAAATTCATTCACCGTATTTTTTGATCACACCTCGTATATCATAAGTGGTAACTTATTTTCAATGGTTCTAGAGTTATAGCCAAATTAAATTAAAATTAATTAAATATTTGGATCTATAAGGGGAAGACAAATCGGTTCGAATATGATTTCACCTCCTTCTTTTTTTTTTAATAAATATTTTTTTAAGTGTCCAAAATATCTGGAAAAAAAAATTGGATTTTCGTTTTTTTTTCATTTAGAAATTTTCAGCGGTATATCGTAAGTGGTACTTATTTTTATCGGTTCTATACTTATAACCAAATAAAATTTTAATTAATGAAAAATTTGGATCTAACAAGGGTAAGGCACATCGATTCGAATCAAAATCTCCTTTCTTTAAATTTTTTTTTTAGTTTAAATTAATTGATTTATTAATAATTTTAACCCCTGATTGTAAAAAAAATTAAGATGAATAATAATTCAATAATAACAATAATAAAAATCTCAAGTTATTAGTGAAATAAAATTTTATATACGAGGGTAAATCTTTTCCTGACGTTTAAATTTATTTTTGATGTAAAAAAATTATATTTCTGACTAAAGGCTTGTTTCGCCCGTGCTATTCTGCATTTTATATCGCTCCTGCTTCGTCCATCTTTAGTAATTCTACTTCCCAAATAACAAAATTCTTCTACCTCCGTAATCTTTTCTCCTCCTATTTTCACATTCAGTGGTCCATCTTCGCTATTTGTACTACATTTCATTACTTTCGTTTTGTTCTTGTTTATCTTCACGCGGTAGTTCTTGCGTAGGACTTCATCCATGTCATTCATTGTTTTTTCTAAATTCGTTTTACTCTCGGCTAGAATTACTATATCACCGGCAAATCGTAGCATCTTTATCTTTTCACCTTGTACTGTTACTCCGAATCTAAATTGTTCTTTAATATCATTAACTGCCAGTTCCATGTAAAGATTAAAAAGTAACGGGGATAGGGAACATCCTTGTCGGACTCCCTTTATTATTACAGCTTCTTTCTTATGTGCTTCAATTATTATTGTTACTGTTTGGTTCCTGTAAATGTTAGCAATTGTTCTTTTATCTTTGTATTTGAACCCTAATTTTTTTAAAATGCTGAACATTTTATTCCAGTCTACGTTATCGAATGCCTTTTCTAGGTCTATAAATGCCAAGTAGTTGGTTTTTTTTCTTTAATCTTCCTTCTACTATTAATCTGAAGCCTAAAATTGCTCCCTTTGTCCGTATACTTTTCGTGAAACCAAATTGTGCTTCTCCTAACTAACACTTCTTCCAGTCTACTCTCAATTCTAAATTATAATTTTCAATTAATATTAAATAATAATGAGATGATTCATCAAAGCTAATATGGCAATTTCCATGACTTGTATACCTATTAAATTACATATACACATTTTTAAAAGTACATAAAATTTTATTTCATTAATAACTTCTGATTTTTTTTTCATTTTTTTGTTGTTATTGAATTATTATTTATTGTATTTTTTTTTACAATCAGGGCATAATAATTATTAATAAATCAATATATTTAAATTTAAAAAAAAGGGGTTGAAGTCGGATTTGAACCGATGTGCCTTACCCTTTAAGATCCAAATATTTCATTAATTAAAATTTTATTTTTGGCTGTAACTCTGGAACCAATGAGAATAAGTACCATTTATGATGTATCGTAAAAAATCTCTTAATGAGGGCTTATTACTGCAGTTAGCGAAAGGCCAAAATCCAAAAAAATTGGATTTCGGACTTTTTTGGACACTTTCGGTTCAGTCGATTGCTAAAAAAAGGGGGAGGTGCACAACTAGATGTTACAGCAGTTCTAAATTTCAACATCCTGCGGCTAATCGTTTTTCAGTTATGGGAGATACATTCGTACTTTCAGATGTCACGCCGAAGCTAGTCAAAATATATATTTCCGTTGAAATCTGAAAACCGAATTTTTCGCGATCACAATACTTCCTTTAATTCGTACAAGGAAGTAAAAAGGGGTTAATGTTCGTACGTATGTGTGTTGGCGTGTTTCAATCCTAATAACATTTGACTGGATAAACTGATTTTTCTGCAAATATTCGTATATTGCAATTTGTTGGTAATAGTTCGAAGACGTCTGCAGGGGATGACGTAAATAGTTTCTTTGGATTCTTTTTTTGTTGTCTTCAGTCATTTGACTGGTTTGATGCAGCTCTCCAATATTCCCTATCTAGTGCTAGTCGTTTCATTTCAGTATACCCTCTACATCCTACATCCCTAACAATTTGTTTTACATATTCCAAACGTGGCCTGCCTACACAATTTTTCCCTTCTACCTGTCCTTCCAAAATTAAAGCGACTATTCCAGGATGCCTTAGTATGTGGCCGATAAGTCTGTCTCTTCTTTTAACTATATTTTTCCAAATGCTTCTTTCTTCATCTATTTGCCGCAATACCTCCTCATTTGTCACTTTATCCACCCATCTGATTTTTAACATTCTCCTATAGCACCACATTTCAAAAGCTTCTAACCTTTACTTCTCAGATACTCCGATTGTCCAAGTTTCACTTCCATATAAAGCGACACTCCAAACATACACTTTCAAAAATCTTTTCCTGACATTTAAATTAATTTTTGATGTAAACAACTTATATTTCTTACTGAAGGCTCGTTTAGCTTGTGCTATTCGGCATTTTATATCGCTCCTGCTTCGTCCATCTTTAGTAATCTTTGGATTCAATTTTATCAAATTTTTTGAACAACCACACTTTATAAACCTCAGTACATGTGTACTTGCTTATCGTATCGTTAAAAAGAATTTACTCCCAAATTCTTCCCTTCACCAAAAAAACTATCTTTTAATTTATTACATATTTTGAACAGTTATTTTAATGTTTTCCTAAACATAGTAGTAGTGCAAGTGATGCAGAAGAATATTTTGGGAGAACGTTGTGGATGAGGAAGCCGATCAAAGTTTAAAAATATTTAAATTTTTTGAATTTAAAAAAAAATTTATGCATTGTTATTTTACTTTTCCGTCTAGATACCGCTATAGCTGTAGAATGGAAAGTATTGTAATCGATTCAGTTCGAGCATATGCGATTTTCACCGGATCTTCACGTTTTTACACCTAAGGAACCCTAAAAACTTTATCGAAATTTTCCGGCTGTTAATGTTCATATATACGTGTGTGTATTTGGCAAAAAAAATCACTTTATATCTCCACAACTACTGAACCGATTTTTATCAAACTCTCTCAGATTATTTCTATATATGGATTCCATTAAATTTTCTACTTCAAAGTGTCAAGCGGGTGAGGATGTAGAGTATAGAGCAAGGTTACCCCCAGTATCTCAAGATTTCGGCTAATTAAGATCATATTTTTCTTAAGCGCATTTATAACACTATTTGGAAAAAATGTTTGAAAAATCGCATCCCTACTCCAAAAAATACTCTACACTAGTAGCTAATTCGGCATACTGCTTCAATAGTACCCCCTGACAACACAAGAAGCGCTAGTGTCGCAGTCTGCCATCATGAAATTTCATTTTTCCTTGTGGGAAATTCTTTTTCCGTTTGTCCTCTTGGATCGGGAAATTCCACAGTATTACCGACCAAATTATTTTTTATATTTTAAATAGTAATTATTTATTTAATATTTAAAGGTTGGTAGCACTGATCTACAGCTGTTGTCTGTTATGTTGTGACGTAATAGGTTAGCGGTAAAATTAAAAGAATGAATAAAGGGTATCGAACTCGATCGCCTAGCGACTCGGTACCTGGTATGTTAAGTCTAACGGATATATCAATTTGCCAACCGTATAAGCGAAATTTGTTCTATGTGAAATTACATTAGTTTAGTTAGTTCCGACCATTGCCGCTAGTACCGACACACCCGTGCGAATTAAATACGGTTTAATCGTTGAATTAAATAAATGAAAAAAATGTATTATATTTATGTGTCCTTAAGTCGATATTCCTATAATTGTGTCGTCAGCTTTTTTATTTCCACTATATACGATAAATAACCGATGACAGGAAAGTATAATAAATTTCTTGTCAGCATTTATATTTTATTTTATAATAAAATAATAGCGATTTAAAAAAATAATAATAACTTAACTGAAGAAAGATTTAATGGAAAATTTATATCGTTCGAGAACCAGTTTTAGAAATACAGTCTAGTTTTTAGTGCCGGGAAAAAAATAGTAACTCCGTTGCAAGATTTTTTTTTAATTATTTAAAAATATTCAAAAAAACAGCGGTAATTTGTCTTAAATAAATTATATTAGTTTTTATATTTAGTTTTAATTTTTTTTTTTGTACTTACGTATAAACGCCACCGCAGCGATAGCTTTAGTCAATCGGATTTCCGTGGAAAATGAACAGTCTCTTTATTAATTTTAATAAATGGTTATTTATTTTATAAATACACCGTAATTTTTTGAGTATTTATTTAATAAATTCAGTAATTATTTATTATTTAAATAATCAAAACACTCTTGTTAATTAGTCAAGGTTAGCTAGCGAAGCGAGCGTAGGTTAAGTTTGGTTAAATTATATTTATAATATAAATAACCATTTATTAAAATTAATAAAGAGACTGTTCATTTTCCACCGAAATCCGATTGACTACTTTGTTTTTAAATAAAGCTGTAGCTGCAGTGGCGTTAATACGTAAGTACCATTTTTTTAAAAAGTGTAAGAGGTTTTAATTTTTCTTCATTTTCGTTTTTATTTCGGTCGCATGATTGAAACTGGGGATAAAAATGAACTTTTTTTACGACATATGAGGAATACGGAAATACAATTCACTTTAATTAGTGTTTCCTTTATTTATAGTTTTATATATAAAATTTTTCGTCTCGAAAATCCCTAAAACTACTTGATCAATTCACAACAAAAAGTTGTGCTTATGGAAATTTGATAAAAATTGGTAGAATCATTCTTGAGTTACGTTTAATTTAAGGCTCAAATATTGTAGCTCAAACATCTCCAAAACTACTGGATCATTTTCATTAAAATTTAAGTACGCTATAGTAATTTATTTGAAGTTGTGCATATGAAAATTTGATGAAGATCGGTCGAATCGTTCTTGAGTTATGCTTTATTTAAGATCGCAAAAATCGGGTGGAGCTGTGTCGGGACG
This sequence comes from Lycorma delicatula, assembly GCF_047948215.1. Taxonomy (NCBI): domain Eukaryota; kingdom Metazoa; phylum Arthropoda; class Insecta; order Hemiptera; family Fulgoridae; genus Lycorma; species Lycorma delicatula. Next base: position 14,181,892 of record NC_134467.1, on the reverse strand, counting down.
CACGGCCGTTGGTTTAACGCGAAACGTTACAGACCTTGGATGAAGTTCCTCCGAGCTATAGACCGACCAATGGGAGAGCCACCGTTGTATTTTTTTTAACAAAATGGAAAATTTTAGTTTCTTCATTTGTCCAACTCTACAGATAAATTGGTCGGTCTGTATATCTACGAGTCACTTTTAAGTGTACTGGATTGAAATAAAAACCAGACATTGACTGCGTACTAAATTTAATTTTTACATAAAACAGACACTAAATGGTACATGATATTTATTTCGACTAATATTCCACGACAGTTGTTCAACATCGGTCTGTGATATGAGAAGTAGGAGACATAAACAGCGGTAGAGATGCTCGCGCCGTCGGGGTCGTTCACTGAACGCGCCGTGCCGACTTTGCCAGGCTCCCGAAACAGTATCGCTCGCTCGGCACCGGACATCGGGGTACCTGTGCGTGGCCCATAAACCTTCCCTTTCAATCCATACGCGTAATTTATATTTCTGCGCGGGCTGAGGCTGATATATTGAACTTTTATACTTTTTTTACACGTTTACTTTACTCTTTTACGCATAAATATTGTCCAAACTACTGTTGTTATTACTTAAATCGATCTATCTTGACAAATTCTAAACACAAACACACGAATCACCGCGCTATCACGTCTAAGTCGTTAGCTACACTAAATGGAAATGAGCGAGAGCGCCAATTTTGGCAGATCTAAGCTGTGCCCTGTCCCCGCCAATCCGCTCACCAGTGACGCATACTCAAGGACGTATCGGCGAGGAACGGAACGGAACGCAAAAGTGGCGGGAGTTTCACAAATTCTCCCTTCGAATATCAGAGCCTGCACAGTGTCTCTTGCTGCTGTATGATTCTTTTAATCGGGCGTGTTTCAAGGATTTATTTTAATGTCGGGTCTAAGTTTCAAGTTTTGTTATACAGGGTTATCATAAAAGAATGGTGCGGTTTCAGTAATTCATAGGAAGATTGTAGGAAAATTTCTAGATGTTATATTGGTATCCCTGAAAGCCTCCAACCCAAAAGTTTGTTTATCAGCAGTTGTAACCGCAACGTCAGTTCTTGTATTGTTATCGCGGTGAGTTTAGCGAGTTACTATGTTCTCGGAAAAGACAAAGCAAAGTACGTTTTATTGATGGCCGAATTAAAATCCGTAATTTTAGTTCAAAGTACGTTTCGACGTGAATTCGGAAGAGATCCGCCGCACAAAAATAACATAACACGTCGGTTCAAACGATTCGTAGAAATCGGATCGGTGAAGAATCAGAAATCAACCGGCAGACCGAGTGTACCGGACGAAACGGTTGAATTAATTAGACGATCGGCAATTAGAAGCCCTGGGAAGTCCATCTCCCGTCGAAGCGTCGAATTAGGTATTCCAAAATCAACACTTCACAAAGTTTTACATAAAAAACTGAAATTACACGCTTATAAAATCCAGATACTGCAGGAATTGAAACCCGATGATGGTGTAAAACGTTACAATTTCGCTGTTGAAATGTCGGACAGAATAAGTGTAAACGAATCGTTTTTAGACGATATAATTTTTACAGACGAAGCTACATTCCGCGTGAACGGATGCGTTAACAGACACAATTCAGGAATACGGGGCTCTGAAAACCCACACCCAATTATCGAGAAACAACGCGATTCGCCTAAAGTTAATGTTTGGTGTGGCGCGATGAAAAATCGTGTAATAGTGCCTTTCTTCTTTGCTGAAAAAACAATTAATGGAGTCGCGTATCTTGACATGTTAACCGATTATCGCTTTCCTCAGCCGGATGAACTCGAAAACATTCATCGACTTCATTTCCAACAAGACGGTGCTCCCCCGCACTTCAACGCGTCGGTCACGGACGCTTTGAACGAAAAATTTGGAGATTGATGGATAGGCCGGCAAGGACCCGTACTTTGGCCTCCAAGGAGTCCAGACCTGACACCTTGCGACGTTTTCTTGCGGGGGTACATCAAAAGCGTTGTTTATACACAAAAAATTCTCGACCTAAACCGCTTAAAAAACAGGATTAATGAAGCGATGACAACCATTAACGAAGAAATGTTAACTAATGTTTGGAGAGGTTGAGTATCGTTTGGACATTTGTCGAGCGACTAAGGGCGCACATATTGAAATTTATTAATTATGTAAAAAAATGTTTGAGACGACAAATTTGAAAAATAAAAAACATAAACTGTAAGTAATACTGTTTTAATTTAAACCATATTCAAAACCGCACCATTCCTTTATGATAACCCTGTATTTTACGGACGGATTTGTGAATAGCGTTCCATATCCGTTTGGACCGGCGTTCTCAAACCCATTTCTGGGTCCGACCGCAGGAGACTAAGCTTTTAAAACCCGTGCTCCCGACGTAATTCCTCTTCAGACCGTCCACTGAAGTCCTTTCGGTGGTAACGCTTCATAGGCTAGCAGGAATACGCCACAACGGGGCCCTAATTGTTTGGAGGGAGAAATGCGCCCCCTTCTCCGGAGGGAGATATCGGCAAACAAATAGATGAAGAAAGAAGCGTTTGGAAAAATATAGTTAAAAGAAAAGACAGAATTATAGGCCACATACTAAGGCATCCTGGAATAGTCGCTTTAATATTGGAAGGACAGGTAGAAGGAAAAAATTGTGTAGGCAGGCCACGTTTGGAATATGTAAAATGGTCGTGTAAGTTATAAAATAAGACCGGATTTACGTCTCTAATAATTAGGGAATTATTAAGGCAGGACGATATAGACCTTTTTGTTACGATAAAAAGGTCTGTTCTGGTATTCGTATTTTTCGATGTAATTTTAAAGACTTTTCGTGTCAAACATTTGACCTAGCAGAACAAGTTAGAAATATGGTTCGTTATGATGCTGGAAGTTGGAACGTTGATGTTTTCTTTATTTGTTGTATTTATTATTACCAGTATTAAATCAAATTAAAAAAATATATATATATTAAAATCAAATTAAATTTAAAAAATCGGTATTCTTGTGCAGAACTAAGCTTTTTTTTTTAAAAAAATGTAGAAATAAATGATTTTAAATTCTTTTATTATTGATAATACAATTTTAGGAATCCTATATTAATTAAGATAATCCTTGAAAGGGGTGATCTTAATTCGCATTTTCTTTTAACAGTTATAATTATAACAACGAGTGAGATATGATACGACTCGACAAGACTTGATAGGGTGGCGTAAAATTGTACTAAATAATTTCATACGATAAAAAAAAAATTGTATAGAGGTGAGGGAAAAACATAACTGAGAAGTTGTTGTATCGATGGTGGTGGGGGATGTATTGAGAAATCTAACCCGGACCGTAGAACAACTTACGTATGTTGAGACTATGTACAGTCTTTCAGCTTCAGTCGTACAGTAGATTCGGTTATGTTCGGTGTGTGAGAAGTTTTGATATCGTTTCGCGATTTAATAATTAAAAATAAATTTAAAAGTGCAATGATTGTTTATCCGCCAACACCGCCACGGAAAGTGAGCATGTCAAATAATACTAATATTAATAACAGCATTTCAACTTCATCTACATCATCGTCAGGTGTTAATATTATTAATAATAATAATAATAATAACAATAATAGTAGTAATAATAATAATAAATCTAACAGTTGTAGTGTTCATAACAGTAGTAAAAGACAAGCCCATATACAATGGCGGTTAACTAATGTCCATCAAGGCGTCGTTAAAGTGGATTCGACTCAGTTATCCAGTCTTCTTAAAACCGAACCGATCGAAAAATATTATCAGTTGGACGAGGAACCTTTTGCTCAGTGAGTAATATACAATTTTTTTTTTTTATTTTAGTTTTATTAATAATTTTTTGGAATATGTAAAACAAATTGTTAGGGATGTAGGATGTAGAGGGTATACTGAAATGAAACGACTAGCATTAGATAGGGAATCTTGGAGAGCTGCATCAAACCAGTCAAATGACTGAAGACAAAAAAATAATAATAATTTTTTTATCTTTAAATATTAAAAAATATATCTTTTAGTAACAGATATCTATGTACGATAAACTATTGTTATAATTTAAATCGTTTAAATTTGTTTAAAAAAAAAAAAAAATTGTGTTCGATTTAACTTTATTAATCCTTTGATACGAAGAGTTTTATATATATATATATATATATATATATGTATATATAACAGAATTTAACATAAAATTAAAAAAAAAAAAAAAAAAAAAAATTAATAATAATAAGAAAAAGGCTGACGACAAAATTATTTGTTATACTTTCCTAGCATTGGTTATTATATATTGGCTTATATAACGAAAAAATAATGATACATGAAAAAAGATCCCTAATATTTCTTTTTTTGCGGGGGAGGGTAATTTATGAAGAATTTTTATTGTAAAATTATCATTATATGTTTCAAGAAACCAAAAAAAGGTTTGAAAAATTACAAAAAACCGGTATTATTTAATCTTTTCTGCTAACCCATTTATTTTTTTTCTACGTTAACTAAAAAAATGTGGTGCTATAGGAGAATGTTAAAAATCAGACGGGTGGATAAAGTGACAAATGAAGATGTGTTGCTGCAAATCGATGAAGAAAGAAGCGTTTGGAAAAATGTAGTTAAAAGAAGAGACAGACTTATAGACCACATACTAAGGCATCCTGGAATAGTCGCTTTAATATTGGAAGGACAGGTAGAAGGTAAAAATTGTGTAGGCAGGCCACGTTTGGAATATGTAAAACAAATTGTTAGGGATGTAGGATGTAGATGGTATAGTGAAATGAAACGACTAGCACTAGATAGGGAATCTTGGAGAGCTGCATCAAACCAGTCAAATGACTGAAGACAAAAAAAAAAAAAAAAAACTAAAACAGTTTCTCCAAAAATTTTATAATTGATGAAAAGTTACCTAAGATTTCTTTTTTCGAGGTCGGAGGTGATTTATGATGATATTTTATTGTAAATAAAAGTTTAAATTAGCCCAAAAAAATTTTTAAGAATACAAAAATCGATCTTTTCAAACTTTAATCGATCGCCCCGTTTTAAATATTGTCCCCAAAGTACTTTGTTTATTTGGTTTTCTTCGATTATTACTATGCTTAGGAAGTAATTAAAAAAATCTCGCTTAAAAAGCAATCGATAAATAAAAGATAGCTTTTTTCAATATTTGTGAAAGGGTTGAGTTTTGTGGAAAATCTTTTCTAAAAATAGTAAGATAAACATGTACGTATTATGTACTGAGTTTAATATAAAATGGGATTATGTTTTCAAAATATTGAGAAAATATACCCCCAAAAAAATCCTCACCCGTTTGTGAGTTGACCCCAAAATTTTACCGACAAATTGCCTCATATACACGAGTCTTTGTACCAAATTTCATCGTGTTCGGTTTATACAGTCAAAAGTTTTTAAGGTTCAAACACGCAACGCAGGTACATACGTACGAATATTAGTCCTTTTTTTTTCTTTTTTTTTTGGCGGGGTCCCTGGGTTATGAAAAGTCTAAATATTCAAAAAATCTATACCCCAGTTTTCATCTGATTATCATACCTTTGTTCTTTCAGTATAGCTCTAGAACTGACATGCCAAGAAAGTAATAATAAATAATTATAAAATTTGGAAATATGTTGAACAAATAATTATTTGTTTTATTTTTTATTTTCCTTTTTTTTAACTATTTTATATCTACTACTGATAATGACTGGTTCAAAAAAGAAATCCGTTTTTTTTGTTTTTTTTTAAAGAACAAGAAAAACCTCTACATTTCATGGTTAAGTAACTAATATAATTTTCCAAATTTTGTTCTGTTTTCAACATGTTTAGAAAACTTATACCTATACATTATATAATTAAAATTGACTTTCGATAACACGAACTTTGATATCGGGAATTTTTTTTCGTTTCCCTAGAGAAAATTCTGGAATAGTCGCTTTAATATTGGAAGGACAGGTAGAAGGTAAAAATTGTGTAGGCAGGCCACGTTTGGAATATGTAAAACAAATTGTTAGGGATGTAGAGGGTATACTGAAATGAAACGACTATCACTAGATAGGGAATCTTGGAAAACTGCATCAAACCAGTCAAATGACTGTAGACAAAAAAAAAAGAGAAAATCTACCTTATTCGAAAAAAAAAGAGTGGATAACTAAAAAAAAACTATTGTGTTAAATTGTAACTCTATAACTCGAAGTGATCAAATGATTATCTTTGTAACTCGATAAACCATATCTACATGAAATTTTACACAGCGATCTCTATATCTCGATGTTCTTGCCGTGGATCCTAGCTAATCTAAATCCCTTTTCTGGTAAAGAAGTATATTTTAATTTGTAAACATTTGTACTTGATTATTGTCCTTGTTTTTGGCTTGTAGGAAAAAAATGATTGCTGTGTTTAACAGTCCATCTAGTACTTTACGTAAAAGTTTGAAGAATGTAATGTAATATAACTTAAAAGAACACCTTGCATTTAAAGTAGTAGGTGAACACATAGCAGTCGCAGGAACATTGCAGAATCATTAAATAATGATGTAAATTACGTTTCAGTTGTTGAAGAAGTTTTGGAAGAAAACATAAATGCGATTGGTTAAAGGACCTGCTAAAGGTGCTATAAACATTTTGCTCATTTTCTTAGAAAAAAACTAATGAAATTTTTGACAGAATATTTTCTGCTTTTGTTTCTTTTGAAAACATGATGAGTTCGCAGAGTTGCCAACAACAAAAAACCAAATTAAAATTACAGGATTTTTTTATAAATCAATAATGTATATTACCGAGTTTATTATTTATTTTAGTTTACCTAAACGTATTTTTAGGTAGGTTAATTTTCACACGGTAATATTTATTAATAATTATTATATGAAGTTGTTTTAAAATCATTTAAATATACAATACGGTACTTATAGATTTCTAGTTGCATATAAGAAAATACAGTACAGCACAAAAGATTTTACCTCTATACTGCAAGTTTGTTCGTTTATATCTCTGTATCAGAAAATAATTTATAACATCTGTAAGTCGAAAAAATCTGAAAATTAACCCCTGTAACTCGAAATATATATATAATTCGAAGTAATTTCTTTTTCCTTTGGAATTTGAATTATTGAAAATATGTTATGTTGTTTGAATTCATTTAATTTATTTTCTACATAATTTCTAACCATTTGACCTTAAAAAATTTTATATTAGTAGTACAATATAACGAATACGTGTGACCGGACAAAAAAAAAGTAAATATAAAGATTAATAAGCACATAATGCCAGGTATTATTACGGGGAAAAGAAAAATTAATAAGTTTATAGTTGTTTTCTTTTATTTTTTTTTATTTCATTGAATACATATATATATATATATATATATATATATTTTTTTTTTTTAATATAATAATATGTGATCTGAATAAATTTTTCCATTGGACATTTTTTTTATGTATATAAAATTACATCGTATTTGTAGAAGATTTGTGATTTTCATTTAAAATTATTATTTTTACTTTTAAAAGAATTTCATGGAAAAATTATCAGAAATCTTCTGGAAAATTTAGGGAAGACAATATTACCTCTTTCCAGACTAGCTGAATTGTATGTATATATTTTTTTTTTTTTTTGTCTCAGTCATTTGACTGGTTTGATGCAGCTCTCCAAGATTCCGTATCTAGTGCTAGTCGTTTCATTTCAGTATACCCTCTACATCCTACATCCCCAACAATTTGTTTTACATACTCCAAACGTGGCCTGCCTACACAATTTTTCCCTTCTATCTGTCCTTCCAATATTAAAGCGACTATTCCAGGATGCCTTAGTATGTGGCCTATAAGTCTGTCTCTTCTTTTAACTATATTTTTCCAAATGCTTCTTTCTTCATCTATTTGCCGCAATACCTCTTCATTTGTCCCTTTATCCACCCATCTGATTTTTAACATTCTCCTATAGCACCACATTTCAAAAGCTTCTAATCTTTTCTTCTCAGATACACCGATTGTCCAAGTTTCACTTCCATATAAAGCGACACTCCAAACATACACTTTCAAAAATCTTTTCCTGAGATTTATATTAATTTTTGATGTAAACAAATTATATTTCTTACTGAAGGCTCGTTTAGCTTGTGCTATTCGGCATTTTATATCGCTCCTGCTTCGTCCATCTTTAGTAATTTTACTTCCCAAATAACAAAATTCTTCTACCTCCATAATCTTTTCTCCTCCTATTTTCACATTCAGTGGTCCATCTTTGTTATTTCTACTACATTTCATTACTTTTGTTTTGTTCTTGTTTATTTTCATGCGATATGTATATATATATATATATATATATATATATATATATATATATATATATATATATATAAAGCTTTCTTTTATAATACAGGATTGAAGCCTTTTATTTCATACGTACGGTTTTATTTCTCATATGATTTCATGAACTTTTTAAAATGTATAATTTTTTAAATGGACTTCTCATTTACTCTATTTAAACGACCGTAAAATATTATTCTCAGTTTTTTTAAATATTAATTTCCTAATTCGGACTTCATAAATTTTTATTTTCACACTTAGAGATCAATATTTTTCTTAGAAATTATCTGTCTTTTTTCAAAATATTCTTTAAATCTTCCATAATTATTTTAATGTTAAAATTTTTGCTACGTAAGGACTTATCGGTTTTATAATCATACCTGATGTAAATCGTGAATTTCGCATTATAGAAAATCAATTTTCTATCTTAAATATTTCTGGTTAGTTAAAAAAATATTTTCATTTATTAACCACATTTTTTAATTAAATGTTTTTGTAATCAATTATTTAGATTATTTCGCCTAAATATTTAAATTTTTCCACGATTTTACTTTTCCCGAATTTTATTTCTCTTTCTGTTGTGTGTTCTTTTATAATATTAATTATATCAGTTTATTTCAAATAAAAAATAATAATTAAAATAAATTTATAAAATGTTACATATTTTTCGTAATTTTTTTACACCATTTAATTTTTTCTTTTAAAGTTTTGATGTAAAATAATTTTTAGTTATATATATAAAAATGTGTATGTTCATTTGTTCAAAATCTTAAATTTCTGAAAGTTCTTCACCGATTGCTTTGAAATTTTGACGCAACGTTGCATTCCAATACGCGCGTGTTTTTATATACCTAAGATGTCACACCTGAGACAGGTAAAATATGCTTTTTATGAAAAACAGCGCTATCTGTTGGATGTAAAAGCAACACGCGCTATACTAAATATTTTACGATTGTGTTTCAATGTTTCCGATATGTGTGTCCGCTATAGACTAAAAAAACTACTGGACCGATTTACTCGCGGGGAAAAGGAGAAAGGGGAAAATTCGGAAAACGGAAAAATCTAAAAAAGTAAAAGGAAAGAAGGGGAAAATGGAAAAGGGGAAACTGGGGAAAGGGAAAAGAAAAGGGAAAACGAGGAAAGAGGTAAAGGAAAGGGAAATATGGGAAAAAGAAATTGGGAAAGTAAAGGGAAAGATAGAGAAATGGGGAAAAGGAAATACGGTAAAATAAAAATGGTTAAAAGGAAATCGGGTAAAGGGGAAAAAGGAAGGGAAAACGGGTGAAAGGGTAAAATTTGTGAAGTTCCGTAATGTTCATTTTGTTAATTTTTTATCAAACTAATTGTGTTCATGTAATATATATATATATATATATATATACTCAAATCTAGCGATAGCGAAGCATTGCTGGGTCTGCAAGTATATATATTTATATATTATTTATGCAGTGAGTATTATGAAGTTCTCCTGGGACTTTTATAAGATATTCTATTCGTGGAAATAACGGAAAAAGTGAGTTCTTATGTCTTAATATGCTTCGTTTGCGAGTTACGGCTAGTGAAAGTTTTCGCTCGGATTTCAGCTACTCCAACTGGAATGAGGTCGTAATGAAATTTTTAGACATTAATTAAGAGACAAAATTAGTGATTTCTGAAAAATCGAATAAAATAGGTCCCAGAATCGTATCTGCAATAGCTTTTAAGAAATCTATGTTCAAAATCAATAAATTGGGATTATAATATCCTGTTTTTTTATGTTTGACGTACAATAATTTTGTTAAATGAATACTAAACACAAAAAAGTTTTAAAGAAATCTTGAAGAGAATTTAATTATGAACATAATGGTTTAAAGATAATTTGAATAAATTAAACAATAATTAGAAATATTCGAATTTTATTTAGACACAAAACAAAAGTGTATTATACGTACCGCCATTTTCAACACGTTTCTTGACTCGCTTCTGTACTGTTTTTGTTGCTCTTTTTAGTTCTTCGAGGTTGTCCTTAAAGTGTTCAGACGTATCCATAATGCGGACAATTAATTCTTCACGAGAATGTATTTTTTTTATATAAAGTATTTTTCATCCATCCCTAAATACAAAAATCTAAAGGTGTCTCAGTAATGTAGTCCTCCTTGACCGATCCATTTCTCGGCACAAGAGAAGTAAGAAAAATCGTCATAAAAGTAGCGGGGAGGCGCACCATCGTGCTGGAAATATACTTTACGTCTCAATGCGAAAGGAACACTTTCAAGCAGCTGCGGCAATTCTTCTGGAAGAAAATGCAAGTAGACCTCAGCATTTAATCGGCCAGGTAATATGAACAATTCTAAACAGCTGTTTGTGTAGAATTGTGTTTAAAATGGCAGGCTCATTTTTGAACATTTGGTCTAGTGTGCTTTGGTTAATTTTTCCCTGTTTAGCCTCCGGGAATCACCATCAGATATTACTTCAGAGTGTGATATGAATGAGTGTAAATTAAGTGTAGTCTTGTACAGTTTCTGAGATGTGTGGTTGATTGAAACCCAACCACAAAAGAACAACAGTATGCACGATCCAGTATTCAAATCCGTATAACAGTGACTGCCTTTACTAGGACTTGAACGCTGGACCTCTCGACTTCCAAATCAGCTGATTTGCGAAGACGCGTTCACCGCTAGACCAACTCGGTGGGTGTGTGTGTTTCTAAATAGAGTTCGAATTTTTCTTTTGTTTTATTCAATTTATCTTACACCGTTTTGTTTAGAATTCAATTTTCTACAGGTTTTGTTTAAAAGTTTTATATATTTATTACCCATTTAACAAATTTATTGTACGTCAAATATAAAAAACGGGTTTTTACCCCAATATATTGGTTTTCAACTCAGATTTCTCATAAACTACTGCAGATACGGTTCTGGGATCTATTTTATTCCATTTTTCAGAAATCACTAATTTTGTCGCTTAATTAATGTCTAAAAATTTCATTACGACCTCATTCCAGTTGGAGTAGCTGAAATCCGAGCGAAAACTTTCACTAGCCGTAACTCGCAAACGAAGCATATTAAGACATAAGAACTCACTTTTTCCGTTATTTCCACGAATAGAATAGGTTATAAAAGTACCAGGAGAACTTCATAATACTCACTGTATAAATAATAAATAAATATATATATTAGCAGACCCAGCAATGCTTCGCTATCGCTAGATTTGAGTATATATATATATATATATATATATATATATATATATATATATATATATATTACATGAACACAATTAGTTTGATAAAAAATTAACAAAATACAAAATGAACATTACGGAACTTCACAAATTTTACCCTTTCACCCGTTTCTCCTTCCTTTTTCCCCTTTACCCGATTTCCTTTTAACCATTTTCATTTTACCGTATTTCCTTTCCCCTTTTTCCCATTTCTCTATCATTCCCTTTACTTTTCCAATTTCTTTTTCCTATATTTCCCTTTCCTCTACCTCTTTCCCCCTTTTCCCTTTTCCCAGTTTCCCCTTTTCCATTTTCCCCTGCTTTCCTTTTACTTTTTTCGATAATTCCGTTTTCCGATTTTTCCCTTTCTCCTTTTTTCCCCAAGCGTAAATCCGTCCAGTAGTTTTTTTAGTCTATAGCGGACATACATATCGGAAACACTGAAATGGAATCGTAAAATATTTCGTATAGCGCGTGTTGCTTTTACCTCCAACAGATAGCGCTGTTTTTCATAAAAAGCATGTTTTTATCTATCACAGGTGTGACATCTTAGGTATATAAAAACAAGCGCGTGTTCGAATTCAACGTTGTGTCAAAATTTTAAAGCAATCTCTGCAGATGTCTCAAAAACTACTGCAGATACGGTTTTGGGATCTATTTTATTCCATTTTTCAGGTCGAATACCATAAGAAATCATTAATTTTATACCTTAATTAATCTCTAAAAATTTCAGTACGACCTCATTTGACCGGGGTAGCTGAAATCTAAGCGAAATTTTTCGCTAGTCGTAACTGGCAAACGAAGAATTTTAACATATATTTCTATATGAACTTTTTCCATAATTTTTACGACTAGAGTAAGTTATGAAAGTCCCAGGAAATCTTGGTGGTACATTCTTTACATAGATGTAAAATTATTCCTTAGTTACGAGACGGAATGATATAAAAAAATGTACGACATTATTTAATAATTTTTTTTATTTGTTTCTATTTATAAATCCAATTATCAAAGACATTTTAATAAATTCCTGTTCATTGGCGCCAATATTATTTATTGTTTATATATATATATATATATATATATATATGTATACAATTGTTATTTTATACAAGAAGAAGATATACAAGTATAAAAAAATCCATTGTATTTATATTTATAGAATAATTATATAATAAAACAAAGTAAACTTGTTTTTATCTTCTAACCTTCAGACTGAAACTAACTTAGATTTATTTGAAAGTCTGGACGTTTCAAATACCTATAAAGTTCATAAAAAATTTCCCGATGATTGGATAAATGTACGTATATATATATATATATATATATATATATATATACGTCGTATTACTTTTTTTTAAATATCTTCAACTTGAATGAAGTGATTTTTTTTTTATTCAAACGTGGTCATCAGATTAAGTTTTTTTCACAAACGTTAACAGATAACAATTGTGTAATTCTTACAAAACGGGCGTAATTATGTTAATTTAACTTACGACTTTAACATTTACAAAATGTTTACCTTATGATGATCAACTGTTTTGTCTGCCGGCCTCCGTGACGCGAGTGGTAGGGTCTCGGCATTTCATCCGGAGGTCCCGGGTGCGAATCCCAGTCGGGCATGGCATTTTCAGACACGTTTCGAATCATTCATCTCATCCTCTGAAGCAACAGTGGACCCGGAAATCTAATTTTATCTTGTGAATTTTATATTTTTTTATACATATTAATTTAAAATTATTATAAATTGCTACTGAAGACGGCAGAATAGCCGAAAACGTTTGAGGAAATCAAATAATAGTTGGTAAATTGTTTTTAATATTATATTTATGGTCAGTAGATATATCTATGTACAGAAAATTTTATATTTTTAAAATTTTATTGGAAAGTTTTCCGGGTGGTAGAATTTTTGTGTTTTGTTTATAGAAAAAACTTTCTTAACAAAAAATGTAATCCCAGTAAATAAAAAATTTTTAATTTTACCCCTAAAAATAAGGTGCAGTATTTTTCAGAATATTTTAGCGGAAAGTAACTGATGTGTTTAAAATAATCACGTAGAGACATTTGTACAGTTAAATTATATATAATATTTTTGTAAATTTTCTGTCCTCCGTAATTGTAATTTATATATATATATATATATATCTGAGGTACCCATAAAAATGTTATTATTTTTAATTTTTCCATTAGGAAAATTAGGTTAAATTTTAAACTTAAAATTTTGAGCAGGTTAGGCGGATTAGTTGCCAAGTTTTAGTGTTGAATACACCAACCCACCGGGTTGGTCTAGTGGTTAACGCGTCTTCCCAAATCAGCTGATTTGGAAGTCGAAAGTTACAGCGTTCAAGTCCTAGTAAAGCCAGATATTTTTACATGGATTTGAATACTAGATCGTGGATACCGGTGTTCTTTGGTGGTTGGGTTTCAATTAACCACACATCTCAGGAATGGTCGAACTGAGAATGTACAAGACTAACACTTCATTTACACTCATACATATCATCCTCATTCATTTTCTGAAGAATTATCTAAACGGTAGTTACCGGAGGCTAAACAGGAAAAAGAAGAAGAAGAAGAAGTGTTGAATACACCAATTTTTGTTGTTATTAACAGTAGAAAAAAAAATTAATTTCCGTATAGAATAGAAAAAAATTTAATTTAAAATCCATTAATTTATTCACAAATTATACTCATAAATTAATTAGTTACATTATATTTTATAATTTCTATCATTTCTTTTTGTTATAAATTATGTCTCCGATAAAAGAGTCAAAATCGCTTTTTTTGAGAATAATGATGTTTATCGAATAGTCGGTTTCTTGTGTTGAACAGAGCAAAGGTGTAACTTGTAGAGTTAAATATCAACTTCCTTTTAAGCGGGTGACCTGTTCATTTGTTGAAATATATATTTGGCATAAAGAAGAAAACCACTTCTGGGAAACCACTTTGTTCCTCAGTAAAAAAAAAAAGAAGTAGCTATTCTTTGAAACGACTGTACTATTCGATTAGAACACTATCAGTCCTTTATACTAGTTTATTTATAGTAAAATGGTTATAATAAATCGGGGAGATTTTTAACAAATATTAATACAGTAGTGTTGTATTCTATTGTGATGGTCTTCTGTTAATAGATGATAATTTAAAATCAATATATTTCCTATTGTCTTTTTAATAATAGTTGACGTTTATAACACTTTAACCTTATAATTTTATTTTTATCTACACGTTTTGTGGCTATAAATAGATTGTTTATACCGCGAGTTTTGTCATATGGCGTAACAGTTTAAACGTGATGATAGACTATGGCACACATCGGAAAATGTCATTCACGTTATATGATTAGATAAATAAAAACATTTTATTATTATTATTATTATTTAAAACAATAAATTAATAAAATTAGTAGCAGGAGGTAAAAGCAGACAATTTAATACATGCTGTAGAGAAAAATAATATGAATATGTTTTATTACAAAAATTTTTTTTTGTCTTCAGTCATTTGACTGGTTTGATGCAGTTCTCCAAGATTCCCTATCTAGTGCTAGTCGTTTCATTTCAGTATACCCTCTACATCCTACATCCCTAACAATTTGTTTTACATATTCCAAACGTGGCCTGCCTACACAATTTTTTCCCTTCTACCTGTCCCTCCAATATTAAAGCGACTGTTCCAGGATGCCTTAATATGTGGCCTATAAGTCTGTCTCTTCTTTTATCCTCCGTTAAAGCCACTACTGGCTTGGTACGGAGGGGGTGGTGTACCGACTGGACACGCTACGAGGTGGGATCTTCTCCCCTCGGGGGGGAATCGAGATGTCTCTTCTTTTAGGCATATTTTTCCAAATGCTTCTTTCTTCATCTATTTGCCGCAATACCTCTTCATTTGTTACTTTATCCACCCGTCTGATTTTTAACATTCTCCAATAGCACCGCATTTCAAAAGCTTCTAATCTTTTCTTCTCAGATACTCCGATCGTCCAAGTTCCACTTCCATATAAAGCGACGCTCCAAACGTATATTTTGAAAAATCTTTTCCAGACATTTAAATTAATTTTTGATGTAAACAAATTATATTTCTGACTGAAAGCTCGTTTCGCCTGTGCTATTCGGCATTTTATATCGCTCCTGCTTCGTCCATCTTTAGTAATTCTACTTCCCAAATAACAAAATTCTTCTACCTCCATAATCTTTTCTCCTCCTATTTTCACATTCAGCGGTCCATCTTTGTTATTTCTACTACATTTCATTACTTTTGTTTTGTTCTTGTTTATTTTCACGCTATAGTTCTTGCGAAGGACTTCATCCATGCCATTCATTGTTTCTTTTAAATCTTTTTTACTCTCAGCTAGAATTACTATATCATCAGCATTACAAAAATAAAAATTTTTAATTTCTTTTTTTTAATTAAAAAAAAAGTCATTAACTTTATTTCTAATTTGATAGAAAAAGCTAAGGAAAATTGTTTCCAATTTAAAAAAAAAATATATGGCCAGTTCCTTTCCTTTTTTCAAAAAAATTATAGAATTAATTATAGACTAGAAAAAAAACTGTTGCGCAATTTTGCGCAAGAAGACCGACTTTTCGTTGTGTTATTTTGTTTCTTTTTGCTCCGCTAAAACACTTGGTACCTGAATACGCCGAACAATATTGCTAACAGTAGTAGATGATGCAAAAAAGAAACGTCAACGTTCCAATTTGCAGCATCATATTGAACCGCGCATCTGAGTTGCCTCTCTCAAATTTTTCTTCATTTTTAAATTAAGCGAGTTAACTAATCTTCATAAAATTTTTACATACATAACTTCAAATACATTTTTTCATCGAAAAATTGGAAAGTAATGTTCGTACCTCACACGTGTTAGCGTGTTTGAAACTTAATAATTTTTGATTGGATGAACCGATTTTGATGAAATTTGACAGAGACCAATTTATACGGGGCAATCTCTTGATAAATCTTTAGGGTCAATTTCTGTGGTACAGAGATTCGTTTATATAGGACAATTTGATAATAAAATGTAGGGTCAGTAACTCCAGAGAGGATACATAGTTTTTTAGGGTGAGTTTTCTAAATATTTTGGCAAACTACACTTTATATTAAGCTCTTTCTTTTTTGTTTAGCCTCCGGAACCACCGTAATCTATTACTTCAGAGGATGATATATCTGAATATATAAAAGAACTGTAGTCTTGTACAATGTTAAGTCGAACATTCCTGAGATGTGTGGTTAATTGAAACCCAACCACCAAAGAACACCGGTATCCACGATCTAGTATTCAAATCCGTATAAAAGTAACTGCCTTTACTAGGAATTAAACGCTGGAACTCTCGACTTCCAAATCAGCTGATTTGAGAAGTCACGTTCACCAGTAGACCAACACGGTAGATATATCTACTTAGCCCAGGCATGACAAACATACTTCCCGCAAGCCGGATGCGGCTCGCGAAAAATTTTTCAATATCAGCTTATTTTTTATAAACAATTTGTTCAGGTTGCTCAAGAAAAAGAGCCGCTAGTTGCACCACGAAATTTATTATTTATTTGCGATTATAAATCGGTCACTACCGAATGAAATACACTGCACAATTTTCATACTTCACATGCGCTATACAACGTCTCGATATCGACCGAACTACAAACATGACCCACACACAAACACCCCCCCCTACCACGCACACACACACACACACACGCGCGCGCGCGCGCGTCGACACTGCAAAGACACAACACAGTTGATTAATGGAAAATACGAAAATTTAAAAAACTTGCCAAGAAATATTTTGTAATCTTCAGCTCAACTTATATTTTTGAACAAACCTTTTCTTTAACGAATATAAATAAAAATACAACAAATTCCGTAATAAAATTTTGTTTATTTAAACGAATCTTTTTTGTATTTAACATTTTTTAATTTTAATATTTCGTTCGGCCCGTGACAAAAGTTTTTTTCCAATTCGGCCCGGAGGAAAAAACTGTTGGCCGTGCCTGAGTTAGGCACTAGTTTATTTACAGCATTTTCTAGGGTATGGATGCAAAAAATCTTTACTGTAAATACTATTTTTTAATTGTTAACCGATATGCTTATGAAAAATAAGACCGTAATTAGGCGAAATTTCGAGATACTTTAGGTAACCTTGCTTTACAGTATCATCCCCTTGACGTTTTAAATTGAAAATTTAATGGCATCACTGTTCCGTACATAGAAATAATCTGACCAAGTTTAGTTAAAATCGGTCCAACAGTTCTTGAGATATAAGGTGATTTATAGGAGACACCGAACATATACACCTTTATACGAATATCCGGATAATTTTCATTAGGTTCTTAGGTATCAAAACGTAAAGATCCGATGAAATGCCCAAATTGGACCGATTACAATACTTTTTCTTTTAAAGTTACAACTTTGCTTGACGGGTAAGTAATAAGAAAAACCCACCGGGTTGGTCTAGTGGTTAACGCGTCTTCCCAAATCAGCTGATTTGGAAGTCGAGAGTTACAGCGTTCAAGTCCTAGTAAAGCCAGTTATTTTTACACGGATTTGAATACTAGATCGTGGATACCGGTGTTCTTTGGCGGTTGGGTTTCAATTAACCACACATCTCAGATACGGTCGAACTGAGAATGTACAAGACTACACTTCATTTACACTCATACATATCATCCTCTGAAGAATTATCTAAACGGTAGTTACCGGAGGTTAAACAGGAAAAAGAAAGAAAGGGTAAGTAATAAGAAAAGAACTCAGTTTTTTTGAATTTTTAAATCTATTTTTTGATTTATTTAAAGCTATAAAGATATTTTTATAATAAAACTTCATAAAAATTACCCCTCCCCCAAAAAAAAATTTGTAACTTTTTTCATATATTTTTCCCCAATTTATAAAAATAAATAACCAATTCAAGGAAAGTATTACAACTTTGTTACCTTTTTTTTTTATTTTCTTTAAAACCAATTTTTTTTTGTTTTTAAAATTTACTCTTTGATATTCTGCTAAAAGCTTAATAATTTTTTCTCGTTTTTATGGAAATCAAAATGCTTTAAATTCTGATTAAAAAAAAGTTAATAAAAAATAAATCTATGAAATTATGAATGGTTTTCTTTCATGTTTTAGATGCGGTACAGTCTTTGTGAACAGACGTATCGTTACATTTACTTTAGTTATGCATTTTATTAGATATAAAAAAAAAAAAGAAGAATTATGTTGAATATAAACCACAAAGCGAATATTGATACGTAAGATCGAGTTTCTATCGAATGTGTAACTTATGCTTTTTAAGATTATATTTACCACAAGTAAATAAACTAATAGTTAACGAAATGAGATCCTTGCCGTGAAATTTTATACTAATCTGTTTTTCTACCTTTATAAGATCGTCGTTTATTACATATACACATCGGCATTATCCATTCTTTATCACAATATTAACTTT
Organism: Lycorma delicatula; assembly: GCF_047948215.1. Classification (NCBI taxonomy): domain Eukaryota; kingdom Metazoa; phylum Arthropoda; class Insecta; order Hemiptera; family Fulgoridae; genus Lycorma; species Lycorma delicatula. Next base: position 14,162,988 of record NC_134467.1, on the reverse strand, counting down.
TTTATTTTTTCTTAAAAATTTTTCAAATTATTTTTCCGGTGTTTTATTTTTCTTTTCATCTGTATTTACCCCCAAACAGTGGAACACCGGAGAATAACGAGCCCGTTTGTAACAAGAACTTGGTTCTAACGAGCAAAAATCCGGTATTTATTTGGTATTCTATCTCATTAATGATAGATTAACTTCCTTTTAGAGAGATATCGACTCATCATAAACTTTGTTATTATGAGATTTTTCATTCTTTAAAATGCTGTTATTCAAAAAAAATTAAATAACAACCAAATAATCTCAACGCGAGGGAAGTTCCATTTCTTCATTTACAAAATATACATTTACGATTTATCCGTAAAAACTGTAACATTTTATCGTAGGTTTGTTCAGGTAAGGTCTGAAGTGTGACTAAACCAACCCACCGGGTTGATTTAGTAGTAAACGTGTCTTCCCAAATCTGCTGATTTGGAAGTCGAGAGTTCCAGCGTTCAAGTCCTAGTAAAAGCAGTTACTTTTACACGGATTTGAATACTAGATCGTGGATACCGGTGTTCTTTGCTGGTTGGGTTTCAATTAACCACACATCTCAGGAACGGTCGAACTGAGACTGTGTATGACTACACTTCATTTACACTCATACATATCATACACTGAAGTATTATCTGAACGGTCATTACCGGAGGGTAAACAGGAAAAGAAAGAGAAGGTCTGAAGGGTGAACAAATGTTTTGTAACAGGATGTACAGTACAAGTTCCATTGGGAATATTTTAAAGGATGGTAGTTATTTTAATCATTCAGGATTTTTTCTGTTTGCAAAATTCCAGGGAAGACTGGGGTTTTGACTAATCGGTCCAAACCACCCGTCCGTCATTGAACGGATGCCATTAAATTGAAAATTTAATGGCATCACTGCCCCGTACATAGAAATAATCTGACCAAGTTTAGTTAAAATCGGTCCAGCAGTTCTTGAGATATAAGGTGATTTATAAGAGACACCGAACATATACACCTTTATACGAATATCCGGATAATTTTCATTAGGTTCTTAGGTATCAAAACGTAAAGATCCGATGAAATGCCCAAATTGGACCGATTACAATACTTTTCCTTTTAATGTTACAACTTTGCTTGACGGGTAAGTAATAAGAAAAACCCACCGGGTTGGTCTAGTGGTTAACGCGTCTTCCCAAATCAGCTGATTTGGAAGTCGAGAGTTACAGCGTTCAAGTCCTAGTAAAGCCAGTTATTTTTACACGGATTTGAATACTAGATCGTGGATACCGGTGTTCTTTGGCGGTTGGGTTTCAATTAACCACACATCTCAGATACGGTCGAACTGAGAATGTACAAGACTACACTTCATTTACACTCATACATATCATCCTCTGAAGAATTATCTAAACGGTAGTTACCGGAGGTTAAACAGGAAAAAGAAAGAAAGGGTAAGTAATAAGAAAAGAACTCAGTTTTTTTGAATTTTTAAATCTATTTTTTGATTTATTTAAAGCTATAAAGATATTTTTATAATAAAACTTCATAAAAATTACCCCTCCCCCAAAAAAAAATTTGTAACTTTTTTCATATATTTTTCCCCAATTTATAAAAATAAATAACCAATTCAAGGAAAGTATTACAACTTTGTTACCTTTTTTTTTTATTTTCTTTAAAACCAATTTTTTTTTGTTTTTAAAATTTACTCTTTGATATTCTGCTAAAAGCTTAATAATTTTTTCTCGTTTTTATGGAAATCAAAATGCTTTAAATTCTGATTAAAAAAAAGTTAATAAAAAATAAATCTATGAAATTATGAATGGTTTTCTTTCATGTTTTAGATGCGGTACAGTCTTTGTGAACAGACGTATCGTTACATTTACTTTAGTTATGCATTTTATTAGATATAAAAAAAAAAAGAAGAATTATGTTGAATATAAACCACAAAGCGAATATTGATACGTAAGATCGAGTTTCTATCGAATGTGTAACTTATGCTTTTTAAGATTATATTTACCACAAGTAAATAAACTAATAGTTAACGAAATGAGATCCTTGCCGTGAAATTTTATACTAATCTGTTTTTCTACCTTTATAAGATCGTCGTTTATTACATATACACATCGGCATTATCCATTCTTTATCACAATATTAACTTTTTTATTTTTTCTTAAAAATTTTTCAAATTATTTTTCCGGTGTTTTATTTTTCTTTTCATCTGTATTTACCCCCAAACAGTGGAACACCGGAGAATAACGAGCCCGTTTGTAACAAGAACTTGGTTCTAACGAGCAAAAATCCGGTATTTATTTGGTATTCTATCTCATTAATGATAGATTAACTTCCTTTTAGAGAGATATCGACTCATCATAAACTTTGTTATTATGAGATTTTTCATTCTTTAAAATGCTGTTATTCAAAAAAAATTAAATAACAACCAAATAATCTCAACGCGAGGGAAGTTCCATTTCTTCATTTACAAAATATACATTTACGATTTATCCGTAAAAACTGTAACATTTTATCGTAGGTTTGTTCAGGTAAGGTCTGAAGTGTGACTAAACCAACCCACCGGGTTGATTTAGTAGTAAACGTGTCTTCCCAAATCTGCTGATTTGGAAGTCGAGAGTTCCAGCGTTCAAGTCCTAGTAAAAGCAGTTACTTTTACACGGATTTGAATACTAGATCGTGGATACCGGTGTTCTTTGCTGGTTGGGTTTCAATTAACCACACATCTCAGGAACGGTCGAACTGAGACTGTGTATGACTACACTTCATTTACACTCATACATATCATACACTGAAGTATTATCTGAACGGTCATTACCGGAGGGTAAACAGGAAAAGAAAGAGAAGGTCTGAAGGGTGAACAAATGTTTTGTAACAGGATGTACAGTACAAGTTCCATTGGGAATATTTTAAAGGATGGTAGTTATTTTAATCATTCAGGATTTTTTCTGTTTGCAAAATTCCAGGGAAGACTGGGGTTTTGACTAATCGGTCCAAACCACCCGTCCGTCACACCGAAAATAGTCAAAATGGATTGTAGAGAATTTAGTTATAAGAAGATTGATGTAAATAATGTCAACAAAAAACAAATATAATTTTAAACATGTCGACTTTTATTAACAACAAAACCGACGAAAACTTAGAAGAAAATGTTAAAAAAAAGAAAACAGATGTGTCTAGTAGGTACAATAATTTTAGACCTACGGAAAACAAGTTGGCAACACTGATTTTTTTCATCACAATTTGTTTAAATAATATTCATTATCAGTTAATTGTGGTAATGTGTTGTTAAATAACCTTTCGCTAATCAATGGTGTTTGCAGTATTACGTCGAATTGTTATCGTAAAAATTTCAGAAAACTGTTAAGACGTGTAATTTTGTATTCATTTTACAGCTCATAAAAATCAAGTCTGTTAAAAAAAGTGAAATTCTGTTTAGTTTTGTTTTCAAAAATGCTGCGTGTCTTCACTAATGCCGAATACGCCGTCGTGATTTTCATCTATGGATTTTGCAATGGAAGTGCTGCGGCAGCAGTTACGGAATATCGACATAGGTATCCCGGTCTTGTACCAAATCGTAAAGTATTTATTAGAATTTTTAATAATCTTCGTGAGAACGGTACACTTCCCAGCGCTCATATTTCATTTGAACGACAAGCAAATCGTGCTGATGAAGGTGGTTCAACGTAGTCCGGCAACGAGCACACGATTAATTGCAACACGGCTCAATATTTCACAAAGTAGAGTATGGAGGACATTAAATAATAATGGACTTCATCCTTTTCATATTCAGAAAGTGCAACATCTCCGGCCTGGTGACTACGCCAGCCGGCTGCCGTTTTGTCAACGGGTTAATAGGAATCGACATTTAATTCCGTTTATTCTATTTTCGGACGAAGCTACTTTCACTCGTAACGAATAAACAACACACGGAATGCGCATCGGTGGTCTGAAGAAAACCCACATGCTACAGTGAAAAAAATTTCCAGCAACGATTTTCAGTGAATCTTTGGTGTGATATCATAGATGACAAATTAATCGGTCCTTTCATTCTACAACATCATGTCACAGGGAGAAATTATCTGGAATTTTTACGTAATGAATTTATTATATTGCTGGAAAATAACCCCTTAGCAAAACGAATTGAAATGTATTACCAACTTGATAGAGCTCCTACACATTTCACATTTCTTTTTTTGTAAGTTTTTCTTCTATGTTTTGTCGGTTTTATTAATAAAAGTCGACATGTTTAAAAATTTCTTTCTTTTTTGTTGACATTATTTACATCAATCTTCTTATAACTAAATTCTCTACAATTTAAATTTAAAAATTGTATGATTTATCGCAAATTTAACAACGTTATTGTACGTCAAACGTAAAAAAATGTGTTTTTTGACCCTATTTTTGGCGTTTTATACGGGATATCTTAGAAAATAAGAGAGATACAGTTCTAGGACCTATTTTTTTCGATTTCCCAGCACAAAAACCATAAGAAACAATTGAATTTGCCCCTTAATTGACCTTCCCAGAATTTCAGAAAGCCTTAATTTACCCGGAGGAACTGAAACTCGGGCGAAATCTTTCATCCTGTATAACTCGCTAACGAAGCGTGTTTGGACCTATGTTTATATGAACTTTTTTCTTATTTTTAGCCTCTAGAATGAGTTGTCAAAGTATTGCCTTATCTTCCTGGATCACTCTGTATTTTGAAATAACATTTTTTTTTGGAAAAGTAATATTCCGTTTTGAGTTATTATGTTGGTACCTTAATATAGATATTACAACGTTAACTAATGAGATGAACTGGCTAAAATGATTAATATTGGATTTTTATAATTTATAAACAAGTCAGGAATAATAAATCGTAATTATTATATTTATAATAACATCATAGTTTTTTTTTTTTTTTTTTTTTTTTTTTTTTTTTAATTATTTGAAACTATGATTAATTTTTATTTTTTAGAATTATCAATTTATATAACTCTTATATATTTTTCAATTAATCAAGCTAACGGAAGTCACTTATAGAAAATAGGTAATAATTACTATTAAAAAATAAAAATAAATAAGTATTAAAACAACAAAAGTCTTTACCTATTACATGTTCAAAGGTCGGCTTGATTTATATTTATATATATATATATTTTTTTAAATTTTATTTCATCTATTTATTACGTGTAAGTATCTCATTAATGTATATATTGAATAATGGCAATTGGTTGTAAAATTTGTTAGAATAATTGGTTGTGATTTGTGTGCGTGCGTGTGTATGTATGCTTGGTTGGTAGAACATTTGCCGGTTGAATGCTTCAAGCTATTGTATACGTTATTAATCATTTTGAAGTTAATATTTTATTATACTGTACAGTAATATCGATAAATCGATATATTATTTTAATATATCGATTTTACAATAAGATAGGAAATTATTACTTATATATATAAAAGAAAGAAAATTATATATATATATATATATATTTCTTTCTTTTGTATATATTTGCTCTTTTCTTCTTATTTTTAAAAATAAAAATACGCCAAGTTATACTACATGCGTTATATCATTTCTAATGAATGAGTTTTAATGTAAATAATTCGCTTCATAATTTTTTTTATTTACTTTTATAATAAAAATAACAGGTTGATGAAAAAACAGTTGTCGATCGATGATAATGATTTCTATTAGCGTGTGAAAAATGTCATACTACGTAAATCAGTTGTTTAATTGTCGATATTTGAAGTTGACGTTCTGCGGTTCAAATCCTAATAAAGGTAATTTGGATTTGAATAATAGATTGCGGATAGGTGAATAGTGGATAAGTTGAATACTAGATCGTGTGTTCCTTTGGTGGTTTTTTCTCCGTCTAGCCTCCGGGAATTACCGTTCAGGTATTACTTCAGAGGATGATATATATGAGTGTAAATGAAGTGTAGTCTTGTACAGTGTCAGTTTGACCATTCCTGGGGTTTGTGTTTAATTGAAATCCAACCACCAAAGAACACCGGTATCCACGATCTAGTATTAAAATCCGTATAAAAGTAACTGCCTATATTAGGATTTGTATTTGAACCTTGGAACTCTTGACTTTGAAATCAGCTGATTTACAATGACGAGTTCACCATTAGACCAGCCCGATGGGTTTAATTTGATTGTTGGGTTTCAATTAACCTCACGCCTCAGGAATGGTCGACCATGTTTGTTCAAGATTACATCTTGTTTACCGGTGTACTTTCGTTACACTAATAAGTTCGTTAATGACTTTAATTGTTGATGCGACAATAAATTAAAGCATTTAACAATCCAATACTCTTTAAACATTAGAATTTTTAACCCTGAAGAGTAAAGAAAAATTTAAACAACTTGAAAATAAATTTTAAGAAAACTTCTAGGACAAAAAAAGAAAATTAAATCTTCAAAGTAAAAAGTAATTTCGAAATAAATCATTCATTCACAGTGTTTTGCCATTAGACAGGTCCTGTCACGACTATTGCTTTTCACCTTCTTTGCTAACCTCTTTTTCTTTCATTTTCCTTTTCTGTAATATCCATTTATCATTTGAAATTTCTTCCTTCCTCTTCGTTTCCCAAATTCACTTCATCTATTAATAAACATCTTCTTCTCATATTATGTTCTAGCCAGTTCCTTTTCCTATATTCAATCACATTTAGCCCAAATACGAAAAAATTGTCCGATTCATTAAAAATGAAAATATTAATGTTTTACGGGTATATTTAAAGGATGGACAAAAATAGATTGACAACCAAAATATTTTTTTTAAAACGGAAAAACTGTTTAATTAATGCTGTTGTCAGAAATCACAAAAAGGTTAAAAGGGAAACATATCTCCGAAACAGTATACTAGTTTTTTTTTTCTATTGCTTGATGATATCACCACATATGCTTGAAGCTTGTGCGTAGGAAATGGAAATGGAATTTTTAGCGAATAAAAAATGCTATACCTGACCGGGATTCGAACCCAGGACCTCCGGATGAAAGGCCGAGACGCTACCAATTGCACCAGAAGGGCGGCGATTGGTGAAAGGAGGATGGAAACAAGCCTTTTTTGCCGCACTATCAACGCGCTTATTACCTGGAATTCTAATATGCCCTGGAATCCAGCAGAACCTCACATTTGTATCGAGTCATTTGCGAATTAATGCATTCAATCTCACAGGCAATAGTGTGTCTGGAATGTTGTTGAATCGGGTCCGATCCTATGGACAAGTTTTCTCAATCGACTGCTTCTTTCACTTGTTTCATGGCCGTGCTTGTGTCAGCTTTGATGGTATCAAGCCAACGGGTCCTTGGATTGCCAGGTCTTCTTTTGCCGCTGACCGTACCAAGCATCGTTGACTTTTGTAATAGATTTGATCGTATGACATGTCCGAAGTACGAAAATTTGAGCCGAGGTACTTTGCCTTCAAGGGAAAGTACCTGAATACACGTCACTAATCGCCTGTAAGGCATCATGGAATCTGAAAAGGCAGTACGTGTCGAAATTTTCAGTTAATTATATTTAAGGCCTTATTAATAGCATACAGCTTCGCGACGAATTGATGATGCTGGGAAGGCCAAACATGTGTGTTCTGTTGCCAACCGCAAAACGAAAACCAATAGAATTAACATTTTTAAAGGCGTCCGTATAAACTATAATATTAGGATTTACGCTATTTGTAATATACAATTTTTCCCTTTAGCATTGTAAGACTTTATGGGGCTTTTCTGATCCCAAGATAAAGATATTATTTGCGGGACATTAACTTTTCTACTAAAATGAAATGCCGATTCGTCACTGAATACAATACGATGAAGAAGTCTTCATCTTCATGACGCAATATTTCTATCAAAAGACGTCTTGCACAGCATAATGGGTAGGCTTTAAAGACTTTCTTTTTTCTGTTTAGCTTCTCAAACCACCGTAAATTATTACTTCAGAGGATGATATGTATGAATATAAATCTAGTGATGTTTTGTAAAATCTCAGGTCGACCGTTCCTGAGATGAATCACACCGGTATCTAGTATTCAGATCCGTTTAAAAGTAACTGCCTTCACTAGGATTCTGGACTAATAAGTAAGCGTTTTCGTAAAACATTCCATAATGACATCGATAGTTTTTAGGCAGGTCTTCCTAATAATTTTTTTAGGATTACGCAGAAAAAATTCCGTGATACATTCAACAAATTCTGACAAATATTATTATTATTAGGAAGATTACACGTTTTATGGAACTACCGATTCATATTTAACAAATTATAAAACTCGGAAGGTTTTTTGTGTTCAGGAGCCCCCATTTGCTAGTGGCGATGTCAAGCGGGAAGATAGACAATCAATCTACGCCTACGGCCATGGGCGTAAGTAAAACTGTTTTTTTTTTGCTCTTTAATTCTAGCCTTTAATGCTCTACTTCTCATCCAAAAAATATTTTAAAATTAAAATTTTTTGCACATCGGTATATTAAAATCGATCTATCGATCGATATATTTATATTTGAATATCGATGTTTTAAACGATTATATATGTATAATCTATCGTTTAATAAGTTGACGTTGACAGGTTATCATTCATCAATTATTGTTTTATTAATGTTTAAAATACCAATCCTGACACGCCCCTACTGTCATTCACGATTTTTAATTATGTTTAAAATTAAATAATTATTTACTTTGTGCCGCTCTCTCCTCTGTCATTATAATTTTTTACGTACGGAAGTCGTTTTTGTTCAATTACCTTGAAAACCACCCCTTTCCCGAAATAGAAACCAATTAATTACAGTATTATGATTTTCATAAATTTATTACTTAAATAATTAGTTTACTGTTTAAATATTACCTAGTATATCCTACTTTTAATTTTGGATCTGATATTTTAATTATTTAACCGATAGAAACAAGGTCTTTTTTTTAATTACAAATATTTTTCTATATTACCTATGCGGTTTATAAATAAAGGAATAAGGAAAACGTTTCTTTGTAATTTAATCTAAAGTAAAACGAGATATATTTTTTTATATTTAAAATGAAGTTTAAATATAGAAGAGGCCAGATACCGACTGTCAACACTGGAAGAGATTGCAGGAAAAATTGGTATAAAAATTTCATACGAAAAAACCAAAATTATGGTGAGAGACCCGCTATGCATAAGCAAACTAAAAATAAAGAATAATGACATAGAACTAGTAGAAAACTTTAAATATTCGTGGGAAAACATCACACACAACCTCCAAGAAAATCCAAACTGGAATGAAAGAATAAATAAACTCATCAAAGCCACAATAAAAACATCTATAACAAAAAATGCATGTTCATAAACACAAAAATAAGACATTTAACTCGGTTATCCGACCAGAAATACTTTACGGATGCAAAACCATATTTGGACTGTACCAGATAAGGTTTACCGACAAACTGGAAAAGATTTAAAGACAGATTCCACCACGATTCGTTGGGAAAAACATTAAAAAAAAAAACGGGATTTGGAGAATTATTCCGAACGAAGAGATTTACAAAACGATCATTCCGATAATTAATAAATTTAGAAAGAAGAGAACTTCCTTTCTAGGACATATTTTCAGAACGGAAGACACCAGACTTCTCAGACGGATAATCGAACCTTTCTGGAACAAGAAAAGCAGACCGAACCGGTTATACGAAGTACAGAAAGACGTGGAGGAATTAGACGTAACCCGTGAAAACCTAAAAACGAAAACCGGAAACTATGAGAAATTACAAAATAAAGAAACAAGATTCCTATCAAAACCTAAGAAAACAATAAGCCGGGTGTACTCTGAACAAGAAGATCTGAAACCCTTAGAAATTACTGGCGAAAAAGGAAAGCTGAAAAACAACAAATCAGCAAGAAAAGAAAGAACTTGCAAAAAAATGAACTAAAGTGATCCATTATGGTCTTAAAAGTAAAAAAAAATCAAGTTAATTAAATTAAATATGTGCCGTTTTGATCTACCACTTTTTGTCATTTTTGAGGTAAAATCATAGTTATTACATTGTAGAAATTCTATTTTGTTTCTTCGAAAAACTGTGAAAAGTGATTTTTATAGGTCTCTTTTCAAGTCAAACCACCGGGTTGGCCTAGTGGTTAACACGCCTTCCCAAATCAGCTGATTTGGAAGTCGAGAGTTCCAGCGTTCAACTTCTAGTAAAGTCAGTTATATTTACACGGATTTGAATACTAGATCGTGGATACCGGTGTTCTTTGGTGAATTAACCACACATCTCAGGAATGGTCGAACTGAGACAGTACAAAAGTGACTGAGTGTACACTTCATTTACACTCATATATATCATCCTGTGAAATATTATTTGAACGGTAATTCCTGGAGGCTAAATAGGAAAAGAAAGGTCTCTTTTGAAGCCAATATTATATCTTTAAAATAGTCTTACAGAAACCAAAATAAATTATAATCTGACGGTACAAAATCAGGATTATTTGATGAATTTTACAAAACTTCTCGGCCAATTTTCAACTTGTCATTCACAAGATGTATGAGGCGTCTGGCGTTGTCGAGATGGGAAATGGAACTTTTCCTAATCGATCGCTTGACATAATCTATCCAGATGTTAACAACAGATATCAGAATCTAATTATTTTACGGACGGCAGCAGCTTTTAGTAAACAATATTTTTCTGATCTCATCGTACACATCACTTTTTGGCTTCAAAAAACAGTCGCAAATTCCTGCTACTGTTTTTTGTGGAACTTTGACAAAATTATTATATAGGTACAAAATATAGAAAAAGAATAGGGAAATTATAAAAAATTCTATACTAACTACGGGGGAAAGAAGTATTAAATTTTTGAAAAAACTGGAGAAAAGGTGGAAGTGTTTTGTTCGAATAAATTTTACAGTTTTATTTTTTTTTTAAATATTCTGATAAAAGTTCAAACTTTTTTTTTAACAACATCACAAATTACCGATAATATTTGTTTAATATTTGCCCGCTTCCCATCCCCCCACGCGCCCACAAAAATGACTTAATATTTTTTTATTTATAAAATTATTCAGAAAAGAAGTTAATGGATGTTTTTTGCACTTTATTTTCTACATTGGTAGGACTGTAATCGATTATTAAATCTTTAAGCTCATCGTATTTTATCTCCCATTTTATTTAAAATGAAAAAAACCTTAAATTTTTGTCAGCCCTTCCTCATTACTATTATATTAAAAAAAATTTAGCTAAAACTGTTCAACCCTTTCCTAAAATTAAGGCTGTTTTTTTAAAAATAATTTTAAAAAAAGTTTTTTTTTAAAGGCTTAATTCGCTTTAGGAATAATCGAATCTTGTAATTGCTATATCTTTTGATCTATCGTATGAAAATCAATGAAATTTGGTACACGTATGTAACATCGATGACAATACAGCACTACGGTGTCGGAATTTGATATGACCCACACCCACGCCCTCATGAGCTATTCCTACGCTAAATTCATGCATTTAGTTATAAATTTTCATTTCCTATGAACTTTTTTTTTTTGTCTTCAGTCATTTGACTGGTTTGATGCAGCTCTCCAAGATTCCCTATCTAGTGCTAGTCATTTCATTTCAGTATACCCCCTACATCCTACATCCCTAACAATTTGTTTTACATATTCCAAACGTGGCCTGCCTACACAATTTTTCCCTTTTACCTGTCCTTCCAATATTAAAGCGACTATTCCAGGATGCCTTAGTATGTGGCCTATAAGTCTGTCTCTTCTTTTAACTATATTTTTCCAAATGCTTCTTTCTTCATCTATTTGCCGCAATACCTCTTCATTTGTCACTTTATCCACCCGTCTGATTTTTAACATTCTCCTATAGCACCGCATTTCAAAAGCTTCTAACCTTTTCTTCTCAGATACTCCGATTGTCCAAGTTTCACTTCCATATAAAGCGACACTCCAAACATACACTTTCAAAAATCTTTTCCTGACATTTAAATTAATTTTTGATGTAAACAACTTATATTTCTTACTGAAGGCTCGTTTAGCTTGTGCTATTCGGCATATTATATCGCTCCTGCTTCGTCCATCTTTAGTAATTCTACTTCCCAAATAACAAAATTCTTCTACCTCCGTAATCTTTTCTCCTCCTATTTTCACATTCAGCGGTCCATCTTTGTTATTTCTACTACATTTCATTACTTTTGTTTTGTTCTTGTTTATTTTCATGCGATAGTTCTTGCGTAGGACTTCATCTATGCCGTTCATTGTTTCTTCTAAATCCTTTTTATTCTCGGCTAGAATTACTATATCATCAGCAAATCGTAGCATCTTTATCTTTTCACCTTGTACTGTTACTCCGAATCTAAATTGTTCTTTAACATCATTAACTGCTAGTTCCATGTAAAGATTAAAAAGTAACGGAGATAGAGAACATCCTTGTCGGACTCCCTTTCTTATTATGGCTTCTTTCTTATGTTCTTCAATTGCTACTGTTGCTGTTTGGTTCCTGTACATGTTAGCAATTGTTCTTCTATCTCTGTATTTGAACCCTAATTTTTTTAAAATGCTGAACATTTTATTCCAGTCTACGTTATCGAATGCCTTTTCTAGGTCTATAAACGCCAAGTATGTCGGTTTGTTTTTCTTTAATCTTCCTTCTACTATTAATCTGAGGCCTAAAATTGCTTCCCTTGTCCCTATACTTTTCCTGAAACCAAATTGGTCTTCTCCTAACACTTCCTCCACTCTCCTCTCAATTCTTCTGTATAGAATTCTAGTTAAGATTTTAATTACATATAAAAAAATTATTTAAAAAAAAAACTTTTACTTAACTAATATTAATATCAACATTAATATAAAAAAAACCCTCTAAAAAATAAAAAATAAGAATTAAATCAAATTGAGAATTTTAAACAAAAAAATATAATATATTAACAAATATAAAAATGCACTGAAAAGTAAATAAATAACCAATAAATAAAAAATAAATAATTATTAAATTTTAAAATTAAAAGTAATGAAAATATTTAGTTAAATAAAAGCGTGGCGCAGTTTTTATAATTTATTTAATAAAAAACTAGTTTAGTAGGCGTACAAGGAAATCATGTGGTGTGTCCACATCAGATTTTTTTGTTTTGCATTTTGCTGCAAAATTAAAATTAAACGATTTAAATATAGTCAAACAAATATTTAATAAAAAATAATCAATAAAATTAAAATTTATTGCAGGTTTTTTTTTTAATATTTCGATAAAGAAATTATTGTAGTTAGCTAATTGAACATTTTTATAACGCATTCGTAATGTACATTGTAAGAAGAATTAATAATTTTGGTTATTATTTTTTTATAAAAAGGAATTATTTATCATAAAGAAACAATTACAGCTTACAATTATTAAATAAAATTAAAAAAAACAACCAGAAAGTTTTTTCAAAAATGAATTGCATAATTTGCCCGTCTACGCCGATCAAGTTTTGCAATTCATTGGCGGATTTATTTCGCTTAATAATATCATAAGCTCGGAGTATAGCCAGATAATATATAAGTATAAATTAACATAAAGTCAACGGCTTGTTTAATTCGAGTATTTAAATATTATAGTTAACCGACATCAGCAAATGAAGACAAAAAAAAAAAATAAATGAAACAGAAAAGAGCGTTATACGCGCTAGTAAAGTAACTCTCCTGTAATACAAGTTAATAAATAAAGCTTTTTACCTTAATTAAGAACTTGACCGTGTTTATAAATAATAATTTATAAATAAAAAGTAAGAAACAAGTTATTTTTATATACTTTATTCCATTTATTCTATAAATATATAAATAAAATAAATTATATTTCTATAAATAAATTAAAAAATCACAATAAAATATAGGGAAACAATAACATTGGCGCCAGTGAACTGGAATTTAAAAAAAAACAGTTAAAGAAACGACTGGAATTATTTAACTTATAAATAAATAAGATTAAATAATATTGTTTTTATTAAATTCAGTTACGTAAATAATAAATAATGCATTTACTATTGTATCTTTTAAAATGATTTATTTTTATACAGTATTATTGCAAATATTTTTATTTTTATCGTGGTTTAGGAAACGGAGTAAATCTAGTTGGAATTTCCATAATTTGTCTCTGTTTCTCTGTTTAGCCTCAGGAACCAACCGTAAGGGATTACTTCAGAGGATGATATGTATGAATGTAAATGAAGTGTAGTCTTCTATAGTCTCAGGTTGACCAATGCTAACCCACCGGGTTGGTCTAGTGGTTAATTCGTCATTTTTACGCACGTTTTCAAGTTAACCAAAAGTTGTATGGAGTCATTACAATAAGTATGAAAAATATCAAGCTGATTAGAAATTAGTAAATAATTATCCAATTTGCCGGGCCGCATTGCAGAATGACGGCGCTCTTTACAATAAACCTCATTTTTCAATTCGCCTATTACATATGTACGAGTATATATTCGGGTTACGATCATTATTCGCAATGTAGTTATATATTTTATTGCAATAAAACTGGAAACTTACATGTACATCATTTTTCAACATAGTCCCCTTGCATTTCAACGCACTCGGTCCATCGTCGCATAAGCTTTCTGATGCCCTCATAAAAGGAGGTTTTCGGTCGAGCTGCGAGCCACGAATGCACCGCTTCTTTCACCGTTTCGTCCGAGGTAAATCGACGGCCCCTTAACGCCTCTTTGAGTGGACCAAACAAACGGTAGTCAGAAGGGGTAAAATCAGGACTATACGGAGGACGAGCCGGTACTTCAAAGTCGAGTTTCTGGAGCGTTTCAGCAGTGCGGGCAGCAGTATGTAAACGGGCATTATCGTGCCATAACACAACACCTTTCAACAGCAGTCCTCGGCGTTTGCTTTGCATCGCAGGTTTCAGCTTGGAAGTAAGCATCTCACTGTTTATTGTCGTACCCCTTTTCATCATAATGTTCCAGTACTGGGTCTTGTGAGTGCCAAAAAACTGTAAGCGTCAGTTTTCCTGCGGACGGTCAGGTCTTGAACTTTTTTTTGCAGGGCGAATTTGGATGTTTCCATTTCACACTCTGCCGTTTACTCTCCGGCTCGTAACGATGGATCCGTGTTTCGCCACCGGTGATGATTCTGTCTAAGAAAATGTCCCGTTCGTTACCGTAGCGATCCGAACGTTTTTGGCAGATGTCCAAGCGCGTTTGTTTTTGCGACCATGTGAGTTGTTTTGAGACCCGTCTTGCACAGGTTTAAGAAACTAAAGTCTGTTGTGGATGATTTCGTAGGCAGAACCGTGAATAATTTGCAGACGATGTGCCGCTTCATCGATAGTTACTCGTCCCTCTAAGAAAATCACGTCACGTGCACGCTCAATGTTTTCCTCATTTGTAGCGGGAAACGGTCGTCCGGCTCCTTCGTCGTGCGTGACACTTGTGCGAACGTTTTTGAATTTTTCAATCCATTTGTAGACACTCCGTTGCGGCAACACATTGTTCCCGTACCGTACCGAAAGTCTTCGATGAATTTCGGCCCCAGATACGCCTTCCGACCTGAAAAAAACGAATCGCTGAACTTTGCTCTTCTTTGGTGCAAACAGAAAGCGGAGCAGCCACGGTTAACTGCAGGGCAGCGATAATGGAACTAACGTAGCAGCATCAAATCTGCAGAGATATAACAACTAACCACGCATGCGTCATCTACCCAACACGGCAGTACTACCAACCTAAACAAAAATATAACTAAATTGCCGATAATAATTTACTTATCCTCGTATATGTAGTTGTAGAGATTTAGCCCACCGATAGTTCTAGTTGTTAAATCGTCATCGCAAATTAACCGATTTCGACTTCGAGAATTATAAGATTCAAATCCTAGTAAAGGCAGTTACTTTTACACGGATTTGAGTACTAGATAGTGGATATCGGTGTTCTTTAGTGGTTGAATTTCAATTAACCATACATCTCAGGAACGGTCGACCTGAGACTGTACAAGACTACACTTGATTTATATTCATACATATCATCCTCTGAACCTTAGTTTGGTTCCGGAGGCTAAACAGTAAAGGAAAAGAAAAGGTCGACCGTTTCTGAGATATGTAGTTAATTGAAAACCTAACCGCTAAAGAATACCCTTATCCACGGTCTCGTATTCAAATCCGTATAAAAGTAAAACCTTTACTAGGATTTGAATCTTAGAAATCTCGATTTATAATTTAGCCGATTTTCGATGACGAGTTCAACACTAGACCAACCCGGTGGGTTTTCCATAAATTGTCAGATTGCTATGTTCATATCTACAAATTTCCGGTGATGAGTTTATTTAAGTACATAAATTCTGTAATTCCTCGGTTAGATGAAGATGACAAAAATGGACGCTAGTATTATCAACAAGACGGGACATCACCTCACTACCGCCTAGAAGTCTAAATTTTCTTGATCGATTCCTAGATCGACGGATCGGTAGTGAAGATCTAATTGCATTGCCTATTCGTTCCTCAAATTTGACCCCGATAGTTTTTTTCTTGTGACTTTTCATTAAAAATCAGTTTTATGTACCGTCTTTACCTATCGATCTCGTTGTGATAAGACTTCGAATTAACGCTGAAGCTTCAGGGGTAACATCCGACTTGGCCGGCTACAATCTGGAAAGAAATCAACGTCACCTGTAATGTTCTTGCATTACAAATAGAATCCATATCGAATGTTGGGTGACAATGTTTTTCTATGAAATGAGACCTCAACTGAACGTGTTAATTATTTTAATAAATTTTTATACGCTTTTAAATTTGTGAATTCCTTTTTTAATCACCCAGTATTTACTTCTATTATAATCTTAAATCGTGGATGAACTATCATATTCATAATAAAATAGTTTTTTTTTTTTATAAGTTCGTAAAAATACTTTTATAATGTGTAACGTGTTTTTTAAATTAGTTTAAACGTATAACTGTTGTAATATTTATCTTTAATTTTAATAAACGAATTAAAAAGACAACAAAAAATAATATTTGAAGGTAGGAAGATATAACGTGTGTGTTTGTATGTGTGTACACACACGTACGAACGCGTGATTATCTGTGTAAACGTAGGTGTTTAGAAAGTCAGGTATCTAACATTATTTTAATAATAATAATAATAAAACTGTGAGCTCTTAAGAAAAAGATGGAAAGATTAAGAGCGTGGTGACTTTTAGAAACGTGTTTCGGCTTCCTTAAAGGTTTTATATAGTAAGTTGTAATATTTTTAAAGATTTTTCATGGTGTATTATTTTTTTATTTTTTTTATTATTTTTTTTTAATACTATATTATAAAAATTAAATTAACATAGGAAATTTTATTTACTGTTTAGAAGTGAGAGCGACATTTAAAAAGTAGGAATTTTCACTATATATGTGCCCGCACACGTTGATTATTTAATAATAAAAATAAAAAAATATTAAAAAATAATTACGGGCGGTTGCGTGTATTGACCCGGACAATTTTAAATTTAGATATGACAACTTGTAATAATCTTATTATGTCTTTGTCAAATATGAAATTTTTTGAACTCGCTTTAAATTAATAGTAAAAGAAAAAAAAACAGAACATTTTATATTATAAATCGAAAAAAAAATACTTTTTTTTTTAATCTAATACGAATTGACACTTGAGATAAAAAAAAATTCTAAAAAATAAAAAAATATGCGTGTAAGGACTACGCTATTTGCTCGTCACGGTCACCAACCTCCCGTATAAAAATAATCATACTTTCACCAGTCATCTAAATTTTAGTAATAGTAATTTTTATCGACTTAACAAAGAAAAATACGGTAATATTTCGGTCGGTTGGATTAAGTATGAAAAAATTTTTTTTTAATATTTTGACGTATGAGGAAAACAAAAATACCATTCACTTAAATTTTGGTTTCCTTATAAGTACAGGGTGTCCCATATAAAACACAACCTAACCTTATGTTGGTAGGTATTGAAATAACAAATAGGCATGTGTAAATGTAAATGTAATTTTTATTATTACCATTTAGAGTAAATGTTGGAAGTGGCCGCCATCTTCTTGAATACAAGCTTCAATTCTTTTTACAGCGTTTCTTGCAACTTTTTGCAAAGTTTGCGGCCGGATATTTAATAAGGCTTGTTCAATATTGACTTTCAGTCGTACAAGTGTTCGTGGTTTGTCGCTGTCGGCTTTTTCTTTGAGGTAACCCTGTAGAAAAAAATCCGCAGCAGTCAAATCTGGAGATCTTGGCGGCCACAAGCCTCGACCGATAACACGATTACCGAAGAATTCCTCGGCGAAATTAGAAGTTGAACCTGCGTAGTGCGATGTCGCACCGTCATGTTGTAGCTGGCAGTGTTTGTCTTCCTCTTCCGAGAGTGCGATGAACCGAAATAAAATATCCTGATATCGTTCTGCATTAATGGTGTACTCTAAAAAAATAGGACCGATTATTTTCTTCCACGATATCACGCACCACACGCCCGACTTCTGCGGGTGTAATTGTTTTTCGTGATAAACGTGGATATTTTCAGCGCTCCAAATTCTACTGTTTTGGCTGTTTACGTAGACGTCCGAATGAAACCGTGCTTCATCTGTGAAAAATAACGAATTCGTAACGTTAATTCCCTCGCGCTGAAATCGACGGAACCATCGACAATATTGTAGCCGTTTTTCTTTGTCGGGCTCAAGAAGTCGATGAACCGTTTGAACGCGATAAGGTCGTAATTGTAATCGTTTGGTCGCCCGATGAACAGTCGATTTAGACAAATTAATTTCAGCAGACAAAAGTCTGATCGATTTATTTGGCGAGGCGAGTAATCGGTCTCTGATTTCAGCGATTGTATCTGTATTCAACACTGACGCAGATCTTTTGTGTTCCTTGTTATTAACAGAACCGGTCTCTCTAAATTTTGTGACTGACCTTAATATTGATGTTTTGTTGGGAGCCGGTTTATCCGGGTACTTATGGCGAAACAAATCTTGCACTGCGACCGCTGATTTCGTACTGAAGTACGACTCGACAATGAAAACACCATCTTGTCTCTAGCAATACACTGAACGTTATGATTACATTGCTGTTACTATCGGTAGTGTTCTACTGCGTCGCCGCGATGTTCAGATGTTGGACGAGTCCATTTCAGTACCGAGTAGGGGAGTAAGCTTGACTTTTGAAATTTCATGGATGAGTGATTGATGGGTTGCGTTTTATATGGGACACTCTGTATATTTACGAGCCTTAGTATAACATTTTGTGGCTCGAAAATCTTCAAAACTATTTGAGCGGTTACAGTGAAATTTAGATAAGCTTTAGTTGTGTATCTGAAGTTGTGCGAATGAAAATTTCATGAAGATTCGTTGAGTTACGCTCAATTTAATATCGAAAGATATTAAATTGAGTGTAACGGGTCAAAAAAAGAAGCTTGGTTTGTTATGATGCTGCAAGCCGGCATTCGTGACGCGAATGGTAGCGTCTCGGCCTTTCATCCGGAGGTCCCTCGTTCGAATCCCGGTCAGGCGTGGTATTTTCACACCCTACAAATTTGTTATTATTTCATCTCATCCTGTGAAGCAATATCTAACAGTGGTCCCGGAGGTAAAAAAAAAATTTTTGATGTTTCTTTATTTGCACTAATGTTTACTAAGTTGTTCGACGTATTTATGTAACGTTACGTACTGTGAAAATCATAATGACTGAATATGTGTTTTTTATATAAGGGTTATATTGACTGAAGCAATGTATCACTTCCTTGTACGAATTAAAGGAAGTATTGTGATCGCGAAAAATTTCGGTTTTCAGTTTTAATGGAAATATTCTTTTGACCATCCCTGAATTCATTTTCACTACTTTCGGCGTGACGTCTGTACATAAGGTATATATCTCGCATAACTGAAAAACGATTAGCCGTAGGATGCTTAAATTTTGAATTTAGGACTTTTTTTAACATCTAGTTGTGCACCTTCCCTTTTGATTGCACTCGACTAGACTAAAAGTGTCCTTAAAAGCCCAAAATCCAAAATATTTGGATTTTCGACTTTTTCTTAACTATTGAGAGTTTTTCAACGACATATCATAAGTGGTATTTATTTTAATTTGGTCCCAGAGTTATAACCAAATGAAATATTTGGATCTTACAAGGGGAAGGAACATCGGTTCAATTTCGACTTCATCTCCTTTTTTTCTTATTTTTAGCCTCTAGAATGAGTTGTCAAAGTATTGCCCTATCCTCCTGAATCACTCTGTATATTCTCTCTTACGTTACTGAGAATTTTATAATATTTATTTAATTTTACAATAATTACAACGAATTCCATCCAATAATGAATATTATGAATGTTTGTAGCGTATGAAAACGGTTTTTGTGCCAGATCGGGGGATTCGAATCTGGAACCACCGGATGAAAGACAAAAACTCTACCGCTCCGCCATGATTCTCTGCCTAATAATTATTAAAAAAAACATTAAAGTATTTGATATTCGAGACCTTTTTTTTGATGCTAGGGAATAATTAAATTCAGTAAACGTTTGTTTTATTTTACGATCTATTTCAATTATTGTAATTTGTAAATATAATTAATTTTGTTATTCGTTAAAGAATATTGTACGTCTTATTTAATTATAACTGTATTTATTTGGTGTGCTTCTTCTTTTTACCCTCGTTTTCTCTCTCTCTCTCTCTTTCGCGCTCTCTCTGTATTTATTTGCTGTGTTTCTTCTTTTTACCTTCCTTTTCTTTTCTATCTCTCACCTTCTCTCTGTCACTCTCTCTCTCTCTCTCTCTGACTTCCATACTCTCTCTTTATTTGTTTATTAGTTACTTTAATCCATTTTGTACGTGCTCTGAATTATACGTATAAATTTTATAATTTATACGATGTAAGGAAGCGGTTGTTTATGTATTTCTACATATATCAATATTTGTAGGCTATATCGATATTTTATTAATGTAATCGAAAATGAAACACGTTATCGATATTTTTTTAATTATAGTTTTATTAAAATATTTGTTTTAATTAAAAAAAAGCTACTTGTATTATCAATACAATTAAATAAACACTATGAAATTACTGGATAAAATTATCATTATAATATCCTTAGATAAAAAAAGTATTTTTTATTACTTGCTTTTACGAAGTAAAGAAAATATGGTGATCGTAAAAAATTTCGGTTTCCAGATTTCAACGGAAATATCAATTTTCACCAATCCTGAGTCCACTTTTTTACTAGTTTTGACGTGACGTACGTATCCCGTATAACTCAAAAATGATTAGCCGTATAACGTTGAAATTTTGGATTTAGGACTGTGTAACATGCAGTTGTGCACCTCCCCTTTTGATTTCATTCGACTGGACCAAAAGTGTCCAAAAAAGCCAAAATCTCCAAAACTTTTTAACTGTAATAATAAGCCCTCATTGAGAGCTTTTCAACGATGTGTCATAAGTGGTACTTATTTTCATCGGTTCCAGAGTTATAGCCAAATAAAATTTTATTTAATTAAATATTTGGATCTAACAAGGGGAAGGCACATCGGTTCGAATCGACTTCATCTTTTTTTTTTTTAAATTTAAATATATATTAATTTATTAATAATTATTAACCTCTTATTTTGAAAAAGGTTTACGATGAATAATTTTTTTTTGTCTTCAGTCATTTGTATGTTTGATGCAGCTATCTAAGATTCTCTATCTAGTGCTAGTCGTTTCATTTCGTTATACCCCCTACATCCTACATCCCTAACAATTTGTTTTACATATTCCAAACGTTACCTGCCTACACAATTTTTTCCTTCTACCTGTCCCTCCAATATTAAAGCGACTATTCCAGGATGCCTTAATATCTGGCCTATAAGTCTGTCTTTTCTTTTACCTATATGTTTCCAAATGCTTCTTTCTTCATCTATTTGCCGCAATACCTCTTCATTTGTCAATTTATCCACCAATTTGATTTTTAACATTCTCCTATAGCACCGAATTTCAAAAGCTTGTAATCTTTTCTTCTCAGGTACTCCAATCGTTCAAGTTTCACTTCTATATAAACGACGGTCCAAAAAAAATACTTTCAAAAATCTTTTCCTGACATTTAAATTAATTTTTGATGTAATAATAATAATAATAATAATAATAATAATAATAATAATAATAATAAGAAAAAACGATAAATAATAACAATAGAAAATATATATATATATGAAAAAATATCAGAAGTAATTACTAAAATAAATTTTTATGTAATTTTCATTTTAAAAAAAAGTGTGTATGCAATTTAATAAGCGTACAAGAAAGTTATGTGTTGGCCACATCTTTTTTTTTTGTCTTCAGTCATTTGACTGGTTTGATGCAGCTCTCCCGACTACTACACTTAATTCCAGAACCACCACCACCTTTTTAATTATTTCATCGATAAAAAAATTCATCATCATATCGGGAAATCGCTTCCGCTACCAAGATTCCCTATCTAGTGCTAGTCGTTTAATTTCAGTATACCCTCTACATCCTACATCCCTAACAATTTGTTTTACGTATTCCAAACGTGGCCTGCCTACACAATTTTTCCCTTCTACCTGTCCTTCCAATATTAAAGCGACTATTCCAAAATGCCTTAGTATGTGGCCTATAAGTCTGTCTCTTCTTTTAACTATATTTTTCCAAATGCTTCTTTCTTCATTTATTTGCCGCAATACCTCTTCATTTGTCACTTTATATTTTTTATTGCCACATCAGAGTTTTGTTATTCAAAGTCTGTTAAAAAAATGAGAGTATATCGATCCTCTGAAACTGTTGTAGTGCTTGATTCTTTGTTATCTGCTGACCGACGAGAGCGTTACACCCAAATTCGAACTACAATAAATTTGCAACGCGAGTTGCAGTTAAATTATTCTCGAGTTCATACTGATATCATTGCAGAACTGTCACCGTCATATATAAGAATAGAAGTGGTTAATGCTATAATATACACAGTATAACTATGACGATCATGGGGCCATGAGAAAAGGTTTTTCGTATTGTCATGCTCCGAAATGGAAAAATGAATCAGAATGGATATATTCGTCTACAGCAGAAGTGCATCAGAATTTCTAGGTCAAGAAAGGGAAACGTTGGAGAAAAGAGAGAGAGATCAGGATTTTCAAAACTGAGGATAACGAACACATCGGTGCGGCAGGGGACGGATTCCCACGGCTAGACGGAATAGTTAAATAACATGATTTTTTATGAAATTATTTTTAGGGAAGTAGGTCTAGCTTATAACTCAATTGTATTATCAGATTTTTAAAATCTTTTCGTTGTTTTTGGATTTCAATAAAAATGATTTTTTGTTTTTTTAATTTTCTTTACTTTAATTACATTAAATTCTCTAAGAATTATTTTTTAAATTTTTATCTCGTTATTGACAGTTTAAAAAAGTAAATTTACATTAAATCGTTCTTTTTAATTCCAAATTTATTGGGTTTTAGAACGATTTTCTTTTTGAATCTATTGGAAATATAATTTTGGGACCCAATTTTTTTTTTCTTGTAAGATTTTTGTACCCGGATTAAGCGTTATTTTTATTTACATCATAAATATGGGTGAAATTTTTCGTTCGTCTTAATTTAAAAACGAAAGAATTTCACATCTACGTTTATTAAAAAACTTTTTTCGTTATTTTCATGAGAGTAATACGCCTATTAAATACGGAGGAAGCTTTCTGAAATACTGAATGTATATTTACTGATAATGAATATTATTATAAATATTGGGAAGCCGAATAATAATTCTGATAAAATTATATTTTAGTGATTTAGATACGTTCAAAAGATAGAAAATTGTTAATTATTATTAATTGTAAATAAATGTATCTTTCATTAGATTCGAATCAGGTTTTTACACCGTAATAAGGTGGTAGTTAAAATACCTAGTCGGTGATGATGATATCAATGTGTGTTGCCAAGTTCTCGTGTCAGTCTGCCGTTTCAAAGTTGTCATTTTATCAGCCGCTTCGCATAATAGGCGTATCTTTGCGTTAAGTATATATTAATTAAAAAAGGATTAAAAAACCCGGTTTTATTTGATAAGCCCTTAATTTCTAGGTTAAATTTCTTTTTTTATAACTCCTCGATAAGAAATTCACGATCTTCGTGGAATAAATCCAAACAGAAAATTTCTTTAACAAATAAACAGATTATCATAAATACAATATTACATCTTGTACTAAATTTAATGTGAATATCGACGAAGGAACAACCTGTTTTTAAATTACGCACGTATGTGTGTGAACACGTTTTTTTCGGATATTGATTTAGGATTCCGATTAAGTATCGTTAGAGGATTACAGAAATATACGAATGGCCGAAATAGGGAACGCAAGTTGATTCTCAATCCTTTTCGCCCACCGCTCCCACTGAGAATCAAAAATTTTGTAGCGTCCCCAAAATGTTGAAATTTACCGACTGTTAAAAATAATAATGACGATTGCTGTTTTTAAGATGCGCTTTTAAAAACAGTCATCGAAATTATTGTTTTTAATCGTATATTTCTGAGCAATTAAAAGCATATTTAATCATATTTGGAAGTATTTTTATTAAAATTGTTTTCAAAAAAATTACAATTGTATCTATATAGTTAGATCAAAACCCCTTAATCTCCATATTTATTTGTATCAATACGTTGTTAGATCGGGAGATATTCAATATTAAAGACAAAAGTGCTTTTCTCATTAAAGTGGAATATTTCAGTTCAAAAAATCGTAGAGAGACATACAAAAAAAGAAATTAAAGTTTACGTCTTAACTATTTAAACGATTTAATGCAGTTTACTCCAAAAATTTGGATTCCCCATAATCGATCAAACACAAAGAAAAACTTTGAAATTTTTATAACTTTTCTTCTCGCTGATTTTTTTATTTTTTATTTATGATTTGTAAAATGTGAAGTAAACTGTCAAAACGTACAGTATTCAAGCTGTAATCTTTTTTTTATTTGTTTCTCTAAGCCTCTTGGCTAATTTCACTTTGAAATAACAGGAAAACTTAATTTTTGCATTTTTTTTAATCATCCTTCGTAGACCGCCTGAACACCCCCAGTTTTATATGGGCCTACCGCCCCCCTCTGAAAGCCTCCAGCGCCTATAAGAGGGCGTTATCGCCCACTTTAAGAACGAATGGTTTCTTAAAATGTATAATATATATAAATATCAGTTTTTTAAATCAAGTGTAAGACCATAAAATGGGGCAAAATAATTTTTTTTAAACGCGCTATAAAATGTTCAAAACATGAGATAAATAAATTATATCAACTTTGCGTTTGTAGAATATCAATTATTTATTAACTCACAATTATCATGAATAATCAAACATAAATATTAAATGTAACAGTTATACGAAATTTAAATTTTTGCATAATATTTTCTGTAGAAAAATACTTGCGTTCAATTTAATCCGTTAATTTTTCAATATCACAAACATAGATAATTCTTTCGCTAAGAAAATATGCGAAAATATTCATATTAACGAGATCGCTTAAGTTCAAGGGGTATTTTTTTTTTAATTAGCAACTT
Source organism: Lycorma delicatula (assembly GCF_047948215.1). NCBI lineage: Eukaryota > Metazoa > Arthropoda > Insecta > Hemiptera > Fulgoridae > Lycorma > Lycorma delicatula. The sequence continues at coordinate 14,137,547 of NC_134467.1, read as the reverse complement.
AGGGGCATCTTAGCGACTTCAAAATGTTACTAAAATCTATTGTGATCAGGAGCAAACCGTACGCAAAATTTCAGAGCGAATGGATAAGCGGAGGCGCTTTAAAATTCGACTGAAAGGTTCCGTACCATGAATTTCACATATATAGTCCAAGAGCGAGTTAATATAAGAGTGATGGTAATAATTATAGAACCCTTTTCCGTCAAATTTATTTAAATTAAAATTTCTTTTACAGAAAAAATATTACTCGTTTGATGAATTATTAAATAATATTAATTAAAATATTTGTACTCATCCGTTATATGTAAAGAAACAATCATTTTTTCTGGTTTACTTTAAATCGTGTTCCGTTCCGTAGAGTTCTGCAAGAAATTGAAGATTTTGCGAATATTTTTTTTCTAAGTTAAAAAAAGATTTGTTACTGCACGGTAATAACTTTTCATTGTTAAAGTATTTCAAATGATAATAATCTTTTTGATTGATCCCTTTTTTTAACTTACTGAATTATTTTAAATATTAACTTTTATTCAGGAGTCCCAGTAAGCGGTAATGTCAGTAGTATTTTCAGAAATAAATCAGGATCTCTATGACGGTGACACTATATGAACTCTATAAAACACTTTGTCTGTACCACAACATACTTTATTAATGTGATTTTTGACTAATTTTTTCGGTAATTTCCATGTAATAATTTATGTACGAAATTCATTTTTTCGGGTCTGCAAGTCTCTACGAATGATTAATTGTTAAGTACCTCATGAAAATAAACAAGAACAGAACTAAAGTAATGAAATGTAGTAGAAATATCAAAGATGGACCACTGAATGTAAAAATAGGAAGAGAAAGATTACGGAGGTAGAAGAACTTTGTTATTTAGGAAATAGAAGCCTTCAGTCACAAATATAATTTGTTTTCATCAAAAAATAATTTAAATATCAGGAAAAGATTTTTGAAAGTTAATGTTTGGAGCGTCGCTTTATATGGAAGTGAAACTTGGACGATCGGAGTATCTGAGAAGAAAAGATTAGAAGCATTTGAAATGCGGTGCTATAGGGAATTGTTAAAAATCAGATGGATGGATAAAGTGACAAATGAAGAGGTGTTGCGGTAAATAGATGAAGAAAGAAGCATTTTGAAAAAATATAGCTAAAAGAAGAGATAGACTTATAGGCCACATATTAAGGCATCCTGGAATAATCGCTTTAATATTGGAGGGACAGGTAGAAGGAAAAAATTGTGTAGGCAGGCCACGTTTGGAATATGTAAGACAAATTATTAGGGATGTAGGATGTAGGGGGGAAATGAAACGATTAGCACTAGATAGGGAATCTTGGAATGCTGCATCAAACCAGTCAAATGACTGAAGACAAAAAAAAAATTGTTTAGTGGTGATATTTTCCCGGTAGGTTTGCAATTCCTCGATATGCCTGATATTCGTCCAAAATAACTCTCTATACAGATTTTATGTTAACTTATTTAAATTCATTAAAGTTTGTGTACTTTGATATCGAGGCTAAAAAACATTCCTTATTTTTTCGGCAGTAATCACTGAAGATCCTCTGTCTTGTTTTTCTGTTTAGCCACCGGAACCATCGTAAGGTATTGCTTCAGAGGGTGACATATATTAATGTATAAACGAAGTGTGTAGTCTTGTACAGTCTGAGGTCGAACTTCATTTACATTTACATATATATCATTCTTTGAAGTAGTATGTTACAATGGTTCCGGAGGCCTAAATAGGAAAAGAAGTTGTTTGTGTGCGTGTATATATATATATATATATATATATATATATATATATATATATATATAAAATTATTATTATTATTATTATTACTATTTATCAAATTCCAGTTTGGCTGGATAATAAGACCAGTCCAATATTGTTACACATATGATTAAATGGGTGAAGTTTTCAGTTATACTTAAAAAAGCTAAATATTTCGAGCGAAACATGGTTTTACTTTTTTTTTTATTTCTGTGTAATTATATTATAATAATATAAAACGGTTGTCACTAAAAAGAGTTATAAAATAAAACATTTCTTGTCTATATATTTATATGTCATCTTTTTTATCATTTTCCTCTTCCTTATTCTTTATTATAATTCTTGTTTCTTATATTTTTTATGACGTCTCCTAAACGCTTATTAATATTGGAAGAGGTGACATATGTGTACTGAAAGTGTTCAAGTGTAGGTTAGCATTATAATTTAATTATGAGGAAGTTATAAGGGCCGGTTAAAAGATCAAACGGGTCATGGCTTTTCTTCTGAACGACTGAATATAAGCTAGATATCTTGGATACGGCGGATAAATTACGGATGTGGAAAAATATACTTTGCTGGATGGATATTGTCTAACTGTCTTGACATTTAAAGAGCATAACACTATAATACCTTTAATAACATATGTCTTGTCAATTATTCTGTACACCTACTATATTGAGCGGTATATTAAATAATGCAAACATATTTATTCAGTATTTTGCCTTTCTTTCTCTCTCTCTCTCTCCCTCTTTGTTTATTTGTGAGTATTTCCTGTTATTTTTGTTTTGTTTTTTTTATTTTTTTATAATATACGGCTATAAAGGACAAGTTTGTTATTTTATTATTTTTTTTATTAATGTATTCACACTTAAATATAAAATACAATAACACTCTTACAGTGAAAAGTATATTGTAAAATATATATATTTTTTAAATGTAAGACAAGAATTAAAAGATGTTTTTACCGTAAAAAATAAATATTTATATTTTTTTGTGGTTACATACATTAATATTATATTTTAAACAATTAATTTCTAATAACGTAATTAGACCTTTTTACTCTCCCATGTATAGAGATTTATATATATTTAATTTCATAGCATATATGTATATATGCTTTGATAGCAGCTTTACGTATAACAAGAAAGTATATAGATCGGTAAAAAAAGCCGGCAAAGAAAAATACGATTTGAGCATTAAAAATTTCAAATTGCGTAAAAAATTATTTTTTTTTCATTTTGGGGTCTCTCTCAAAAGGGAAAGCATTTTTACCCCACTTGGAGGCCTATCTTCATGCATTATTGCCTTACTTTCGATCGATATAAAAAAAAATCTGATATGAGTACCACATGATATCCTTGTACGGCTATTAAATTACATATACACATTATTTTTAAAATGAAAAGTACGTGAAATTTTATATCCTTGATAACTTCTGATAATTTTTTATTAGATTATACAAACTGATGTGTAATATTTATGAAAAACGGGAAGTTTTCATAAATATTAGTCAGATTTCAAAAAAGTGCTTAGTCAAAAAAGAAGCTTAGTCAGATTTCAAAAAAGTGTTATAGTCATAATACCAAAGAAAGCAGGAGCAGATAAATGTGAAGAATACAGAACAATTCGTTTAACTAGCCCTGCATAAAAAATCTTAACTAGAGCTCTATACAAAAGAATTAGAGGAGAGTAGAAGAAGTGTTAAGAGAAGACCAATTTGGTTTCAGGAAAAGTATAGGGACAAGAGAAGCAATTTTAGGCCTCAGATTAATAGTAGAAGGAAGATTAAAGGAAAAACAAACCGATATACTTGGCATTTATAGACCTAGAAAAGGCATTCGATAACGTAGACTGGAATAAAATGTTCAGCATTTTAAAAAAATTAGGGTTCAAATACAGAGATAGAAGAACAATTGCTAACATGTACAGGAACCAAACAGCAACAGTAATAATTGAAGAACATAAGAAAGAAGCCGTAATAAAAAAGGGAGTCTGACAAGGATGTTCTCTATCCCCGTTACTTTTTTATCTTTACATGGAACTGGCAGTTAATGATGTTAAAGAACAATTTAGATCCGGAGTAACAGTACAAGCTGAAAAGATAAAGATGCTACGATTTTCTGATGACAGTAATTCTAGCTGAGAGTAAAACAAATTTAGAAGGAACAATGAACGGCCCGGATGAAGTCCTACGCAAGAACTACCGCATGAAAATAAACAAGAACAAAACGAAAGTAATGAAAAGTATTAGAAATAACGAAGATGGACAACTGAATGTGAAAATAGGAGAAGAAAAGATTATGGAGGTAGAAGAATTTTTTATTTGGGAAGTAGAATTACTAAAGATGGACGAAGCAGGAGCGATATAAAATGCCGAATAGCACAAGCTAAACGAGCCTTCAGTCAGAAATATAATTCGTTTACAGCAAAAATTAATTTAAACGTCAGGAAAAGATTTTTGAAAGTATATGTTTGGAGCGTCGCTTTATACGGAAGTGAAACTTGGACGATCGGAGTATCAGAGAAGAAAAGATTAGAAGCTTTTGAAATGCGGTGCTATAGGAGAATGTTAAAAATCAGATGGGTGGATAAAGTGACAAATGAAGAGGTGTTGCGGCAAATAGATCAAGAAAGAAGCATTTGGAAAAATATAGTTAAAAGAAGAGACAGACTTATAGGCCACATATTAAGACATCCTGGAATAGTCGCTTTAATATTGGAGGGACAGGTATAAGGAAAAATTGTGTAGGGAGACAACGTTTGAAATATGTAAAACAAATTGTTCGGGATGTAGGATGTAGGGAGGTATACCGAAATGAAACGACTAGCACTAGATAGGGAATCTTAGAGAGCTGCATAAAACCAGTCAAATGACTAAAGACAAAATAAATTTTTTTTCATATTTTTTTATTGTTATTATTCAATTATTATTTATTGTAAAACGTTTTTCACAATCAGAGGCTAATAATTATTAATAAATCAATATATTTAAATTTAAAAAAAAAAGGAGATGAAGTCGCGTTCAAAAGCGATGTGCCTTCCCCTTGTAAGAACCAAATATTTCATTAATTAAAATTTTATTTGGCTGTAACTGTAAAACCAGTGAAAATAAGTACCACATATTATATATCGTTGGAAAGCTCTTAATGAGGGCGTATTACTGTAGTTTAAGAAAAATATCCAAATTCCAAAGTTTTTTTGAATTTTGGGCTTTTATGGACACTTTTGGTCAAGTCGATTGCAGTCAAAAAATGGTCAATTCCTTGACCATTTTTTGACAATTCCTTTGATGAATTGGCAGACAAACCAAACATCGTTCGACAATACGTCTGCGTTCATAGCCCGTTCAGCGAATGCCATTTTCTCATGTTCCGGTAACTACCGTTTAGATAATTCTTCAGAGGATGAATGAGGATGAAGTGTAGTCTTGTACATTCTCAGTTCGACCATTCCTGAGATGTGTGGTTAATTGAAACCCAACCACCAAAGAACACCGGTATCCACGATCTAGTATTCAAATCCGTGTAAAAATAACTAACATTAATAGGACTTTAACGCTGGAACTATCGACTTCTAAATCAGCTGATTTGGGAAGACGCGTTCACCACTAGGCCAACCAGGTGGTTTAATAATTATTAACCTAAACAATTATTGCCAAAACAAATGTTGGATCATTTCGTTTTGGCCACTTTTTTTTAGCCACTCTGTAGCTAAAAAAAAGAAAATTGTAATTTTCTAGTGAGAGGGTAAATATTAAATAATAATTTTTGATAACTTGTTATCATGATAAAAAAAAAAAAAAACTTTGACTTTCACAAGAACATTTTTTTCTGAAGTACCCCAGTAAGGATTTGTTTTAATTTCGGCCTTGACACTCCCCTACTTTTTCCAAATTGTTGCCAAAATTTAATACTTTGTTTCCCCGTAGATGGTAGTATCTGTCTATCAAGTTTGAAGAAAATCGGTCACCGACCAAATATAGGCCGATATACGAGGGTTATTTTTTTTTCAAGGTCAAACAACGAATACTATTGGTTGGAATTTTCTGTCTGATAATGATAAGAATTACTCTCACCTTATGATTGGTTATAAAAACAAAGAAAACTATTGGTTGGAATTTTCTGTCTGATAATGATAAGAATTACCATTATCGGGTAAAAAATTCCACCCAATCGTATTCGTTGTTTTTTTAACCAATCATAAGGTGAGAGTAATTCTTATCATTATCAGGCAAACAATTACAACCAATCGTATTCTTTGTTTTTTACCCAATCATAAGGGGAGAGTAATTCTTATCATTATCAGGCAAACCATTACAACCAATCGTATTCTTTGTTTTTTAACCAATCATAAAGTGAGTGTAATTCTTATCATTATCAGACACAAAATTCCAACCAATCTTATTCTTTGTTTTTTACCCAATCATAAGGGGAGAGTAATTCTTATCATTATCAGTCAGTAAATTCCAACCAATAGTATTCTTTGTTTTTTAACCAATCATAAGGTGAGAGTAATTCTTATCATTATCAGTCAGTAAATTCCAACCAATCGTATTCTTTGTTTATTAACCAATCATAAGGTGAGAGTAATTCTTATCATTATCAGTCAGTAAATTCCAACCAATCTTATTCTTTGTTTTTTAACCAATCATAAGGTGAGAATAATTCTTATCATTATCAGTCAGTAAATTCCAACCAATCGTATTCTTTGTTTATTAACCAATCATAAGGCGAGAGTAATTCTTATCATTATCAGTCAGTAAATTCCAACCAATCGTATTCTTTGTTTATTAACCAATCATAAGGTGAGAGTAATTCTTATCATTATCAGTCAGTAAATTCCAACCAATCGTATTCTTTGTTTATTAACCAATCATAAGGTGAGAGTAATTCTTATCATTATCAGTCAGTAAATTCCAACCAATCGTATTCTTTGTTTCTTAACCAATCATAAGGGGAGAGTAATTCTTATCATTATCAGTCAGTAAATTCCAACCAATCGTATTCTTTGTTTTTTAACCAATCATAAGGTGAGAATAATTCTTATCATTATCAGTCAGTAAATTCCAACCAATCGTATTCTTTGTTTATTAACCAATCATAAGGTGAGAGTAATTCTTATCATTATCAGTCAGTAAATTCCAACCAATCGTATTCTTTGTTTCTTAATTAATCATAAGGTGAGAGTAATTCTTATCATTATCAGGCAAACAATTACAACCAATCGTATTCTTTGTTTTTTAACCAATCATAAGGGGAGAGTAATTCTTATCATTATCAGGCAAACAATTACAACCAATCGTATTCTTTGTTTTTTACCCAATCATAAGGGGAGAGTAATTCTTATCATTATCAGGCAAACAATTACAACCAATCGTATTCTTTGTTTTTTAACCAATCATAAAGTGAGAGTAATTTGTATCATTATCAGGCACAAAATTCCAACCAATTGTATTCGTTGTTTTTTACCCAGTCATATGGTGAGAGTAATTCTTATCATTATCGGATACTAAATTCCAATCAATCGTATTATTTGTTTTTTAAACAATCATAAGGTGTGAGAGTACTAGGATTATTTTTTTCTAGGTCTGATCGTTCACGAAATTAAAACCACAGTGAAAAAAAAAAAAAAATTATTTGTAACAAGTACTTACATAGTTACCTTATTTCTCTACATAGTCGCCACTCCGATTTAGACATTTGTCGTAGAGTCGTATCAATTTTCCAATCAATACCCTCGTCATAGAACGGAGCCGCCTGTGTTTTCACGCTGTCATGTTTCTACGCTGGTCTGCAGATCGATGTCTGTGCCAAAATGATGTCCTAGCCAGCGTTTGATGCGAGCAAAGAGGTGAAAATCGGATGGAGCCAAGTCCGGGCTGTATGGTGGATGATCAAACAGTTCCCAACGAGCTTATTTGTTACAGTTGTAGTGTGCGGCCGAGCATTTTCATGGAGAAAGACAATTCCTGATGAGAAAATTCCTCTTCGCTTATTCTTATTCACCCACCATATAGCCCGGACTTGACTCCGTCCGATTTTCACCTCTTTGCTCACACGAAACGCTGGTTAGGAGGACAACATTTTGACACAGATATCGAGCTGCAGACCGGCGTAGAAACACGGCTGAAAACACAGATGGCTCCGTTCTATGACGAGGGTATTGGAAAGTTGGTACCACACTACGACAAATGTCTAAATCGGAGTGGCGACTATGTAGAGAAATAGCGTAACTATGTAAGTACTTGTTACAAATAAAATTTTTTTTATTTTCACTGTGGTTTTAATTTCGTGACCTATTGGACCTTGAAAAAAATAACCCTCGTACATACATACTCACATAAGATTAAAAACAGATGATGTATTATTAAACAGCTGGTAGAATTGAATAATACAAATTAATGTTTAGTCATAACCATGACTAATTGTCATCTAATAATCATTTTTACCAGCTATTTTGCAATGAATAAAAAATGTGATTTATCTGAAATTGATGTTTTCATTTAAAAACCGCCATTTTGTTTTTATAAATCCTAGAAGGTTGAGATTTTCACAGAACGTTTTTAGAACTTTGGTTAAAAGGTCTGTTAAGTTTGAATAGAATCGGTGGAAGAATGGGTGAGTAATAATAAATCAAAAGCCTGTACCCAGTTCTGGGATACACGGTATTAAATATATATATATATTTATAAAGAAAATTCATTTTCACCTCTCAATCCCACCTTGCAAACGAAAGTTATACCGTACATTTCTTCAAAAAGTTGGCAAAAAACGTACACCCAGAATCTTACCCATTAATTTTACGTAATTTCAGTCTTATATTCTTCTCATCTTATAGCTATTGCCATGAAATTAAAAAATTGGTTTTTGTATGAAACAGTTTTTGTACTGTAAGATTTCTTAAATTTTGAACGGATGGTTCCCTTCTGGTATATACATAAATAACTTCAGATACATTAAATAATTCAGCTTGAATATAAATATTTAGATTTGATATAACCGAAGTAATATCATGTTATTAAACTTATATTATGTATAAAAAAAAATAAAATAAATAAATACGTGTGAATATAAATGAAATGTAATAATAATTACGTACGCTTTACACTTTCACACTAAGAGCCGTTGAATATTATTCTTAAAATGTACTTATCGTAGGTGAACTTGTCTTCTCTATTTTTATAATGAACTGATTATACCAGATGTTATAATTGACTATAATATTTACCTTACCTGGACCTTTTTGAATGAATATTCAAATTGTTATTGTATACTCTGTTACATATTATAATATTAACTATTTTGTATTAAAAAAAAATTAATTAAAAAAAAATATATAAATATTTTAAATCAATTAAAATCTATTTATAATTTTTTTATCTTATAAAATTAACTCGATTATTCAGAAGTACTGTTAGGGATTAATTTCAGGAATAATCTAATGGATTTAAAACTGAAAATGCATACCGTTTTTTTTTGTTTTTCTGTCTTCAGTCATTTGACTGGTTTGATGCAGTTCTCCAAGATTCCCTATCTAGTGCTAGTCGTTTCATTTCAGTATACCCCTTACATCCTACATCCCTAACAATTTGTTTTACATATTCCAAACGTGGCCTGCCTACACATTTTTTTCCTTCTACCTGTCCTTCCAATATTAAAGCGACTATTCCAGGATGCCTTAATATGTGGCGTATAAGTCTGTCCCTTCTTTTAGCTATATTTTTCCAAATGCTTCTTTCTTCATCTATTTACCGCAATACCTCTTCATTTGTCACTTTATCCGCCCGTCTGATTTTTAACATTCTCCTATAGCACCGCATTTCAAAAGCTTCTAATCTTTTCTTCTCAGATACTCCGATCGTCCAAGCTTCACTTCCATATATAGCGACACTCCAAACATATACTTTCAAAAATTTTTTCCTGACATTTAAATTAATTTTTGATGTAAACAAATTATATTTCTGACTGAAGACTCGTTTCGCTTGTGCTATTCGGCATTTTATATCGCTCCTGCTTCGTCCATCTTCAGTAATTCTACTTCCCAAATAACAAAATTCTTCTACCTCCGTAATCTTTTCTCCTCCTATTTTCACATTCAGCGGTCCATCTTTGTTATTTCTACTACATTTCATTACTTTCGTTTTGTTCTTGTTTATTTTCACGAGATAGTTCTTGCGTAGGACTTCATCTATGCCGTTCATTGTTTCTTTTAAATCCTTTTTACTCTCGGCTATAATTACTATATCATCGGTAAATCGTAGCATCTTTATCTTTTCACCTTGTACTGTTACTCTGAATCTAAATTGTTCTTTAACATCATTAACTGCTAGTTCCATGTAAAGATTAAAAAGCATACCGTTTAAACAACAAAAATTGAAGAAAAAAATTATAAACAATCTAAAAGGAGATGGAAGACATTAGGAATATAAAAGTTTAACTGCGAATAAAGAAGAATGCAGACAGGTGTAAAGGACTTGCCTAAGGGCAGATAACAATTTGATGAAGATTATGAAACCAGATAACTTTTTTCATTTATTAATGTAATTAATATATAATAATTTTAATCAATTATTATTAAAAAAATAATAATAATAATAAATAAACTACAATGACTTATTTGAAAATAAAGTTTTGAGATCTTGACTGTATTAAAATCACCCGCCGGGTCTATCTAATGGTTAAACTCATCATCGTAGAATCAGCTGATTTTCGAAATCTAGAATTGTATGGTTAAAATCCTTGTAAAAGTAGTTAGTTGCTTTTGTATGGATTTGATTGCTAGATGATTACCAGTATTCTTTGGTAGGTAGATTTCATTTAACCGCTTGATTCAGGAGTGGTAGGCCCGAGTCTATTCCAGACTACATATTTATCGGTAAATTTAAACTTATATTATAGCTACGTCAGACCTGTCAAGAGAGGTGCTTTTGCTCACACACACACACACACACACACACACACACACACACACACACACACACACACACACACACACACACACACACACACACACACACACACACACACACACACACACACACACACACACACACACACACACACACACACACACACACACACACACACACACACACACACATACATACATACATACATACATACATACATACATACATACATACATACATTCACACACATACACAGAGAGAGAGATAGAGACCAGGGATTAGTGGGAAAACTATGTTAAAATATAATTTAACTGTTATTTTCTTTGTATCAAACCTCTAGAACTATGTTGCAAGAAGGAAAGTATGGTAATCAGTCAAAAAATGAGATGTGGTTTTTTTTTGCACTTCTCGACGTTTCATGACCCAGGGACCACAAAAAATAAAAAGAGTGAAGGTAATATATGTATGTAAGATGTACATGTGTTGGCGTTTTTGAACTTTAATTACTTTTGTCGGATACCCCGATTTTGTTGAAATTTGGCTGAGATTTGTGTATTTGGTTATAGGTAAAATTTTGGGGTTAATATCTCCAAGATATGGGGGTAGACACTTTTTTAGGTCAATTTTCTCAAAATTGTGCAAACATAACTCCATATTATGTTAAGGTTAGTACAGGCTTACATTCTTATCGTAACAATTAAAAAATTGCTCTCAAATTCTCCCCTTCCCCAAAAATCGAAAAAAATCTAATTTGGACACACACATGACTTTCTTGTACCCTATTAAATTACTTCTTTTTTTCATATTTTTTTGTTATTATTGAATCTTATTTATTGTAATTGTTTTTTTATAATCAGATGTTAATAAATTATTAATATATTTAAATTAAAAAAAAAAGTTAAAAAAAAACCAGGAAATGAATTCGGATTCGAACCGATGTGCCTTCCCCTTGTAAGGATCAAATATTTCATTAATTAAAATTTTATTTGGCTATAACTCTGGAACCAGCGAAAATAATTACCACTTATGATATATCTTATAAAACAAATTGTTAGAGATGTAGGATCTAGGGGGTATACCGAAATGAAACGACTAGCACTAGATTGGGAATCTTGGAGAGCTGCATCAAACCAGTCAAATGACTGAAAACAAAAAAAAAGATAGATCGTTGAAAAGGTCTCAATTAGGGTTACTACTGCAGTTAAAAAAAGTCAAAAATCCAAAAAAAAATTGGATTTTGGTCTTTTTTGTACACTTTTGGTCCAGTCGATTGCAATCGAAACTTTCAACTTAGGCTAATAATTGTTTTTTTTTTTTTTTTTTAGTTATACAAACGTACGTACAGATATTACGCCGAAACTAGTCAAAATGGATTCAGGAATGGTCAAAATAAATATTTCCGTTGAAATCTGAAAACCGAAATTTTTCGCGATCACAATACTTCCATTACTTCGTATAAGGTAGTAAAAATCTGTTAAAAATATGTAATAAATAATAATATATTTTTTTAGATTTTTTTAAATTTGGGGGCAATTTTTTTTTAAATCGACACCGAAGGTTATGTTTTAATCGGATTTTAAAATCTGCTGGTTATAATTCTGGGACCTGTTTATCCTATATCCCAACTCTAATTACTTAAGAGACCTTTTCCTTAATTTGGGCCTAAAAAATTATAGTAGCGCTTCCTTTTATAAGAAGAGCTGAAATCCGGACGAAATCCTTCGCTAGTCGTAACTCGAAAACAAAACGTTTTCAGATCTATGTTTTTATGTTTTTTTTTTTCATTATTTTCACCAGTAGATGTCCTGAAAGTTTCTTGATTTCTTCGTCGGACACTCTATATATAAATGGTAAGTATATCTTGTTTTCTTATGATAATTACCCTTATAATTACGTTCAAATATTATTTATTAATATAAAAATTGTTGTTGACTTATTTGTCACGCTGTTGTTTATGCGATGCCAGTGATGGCACAGGTAAACGCGTATCTACGATACGTAAATCAATAAAAATATTTACTTATAAATCTTTAATAGCCGACATTATTAACATATATTAAATATTTGTTAAAATTTTTGGGTTTTTTTTTAATTTAATATAATTTTTTTTTTTGTTATAAATTAAAAAACAAAATTTTTATCGAGATTCGAACGGCGTGTTGTTTGATTTTACGCAGTACAACACCCGGTAAAAATTGAGTATCACCTTTTATTATTACTTTTTTAAATATATATTATAAAAAAGATAACAAAAAACTAATAACCAGACAGTAAGTAATCAGAAAAGCGGACGCGATAGAAATCGCAAACCACGCCCAAATATGGGCAGTTGATCAAAAACAAGTCCGCTTCACATAGCAACACTGGGACTATAAAGCTCTCCTATCTTTTATATTACACACCGACCCACACATAATTATACGGTATATTGGTCACATATAATGTCTACTTTGTTTCAATTTTTTTTTCATCTTTATTATAAAATATATAAATAACCTGTCATATAAAAAATAAAAATCGATTAATCGATTATACTTTGATATATCGATGTTTTAATTACGGTATATATCGAATTAAATTATATATATTCGTATAATTGTTAATGAAAGATATATGGGGTTTACATCAGTAGTTTATATTTATTGGAACTATGTAAATTTTATTATATATATATATATATATATATATATATATATATACGACTCAAGGAATTGTTTATGAAACTGGATGTATAAATTTACAATTTAAATTCCCTTAAACAGTTTAGGCCTAATAGTTTTCACAGCAGAAAGAGATGTATTAATCTTTCTTATTATTGTAACACATTTAAAGCGATTGAGACACAAGCGTTAATAATTTTTTTTTTCTATGAGAGTTATGATGTCTATAATAAATCAAGCCTATTTTAATAAGTAGAATGAAAGTTTCTCAAATATCTTTTAGATTTAGATCGAGTTTACGACCGTATATTTCGTTCAATGAAGGGAAAGGGTAACCACTTCATTCCTCATTTTTACTTCCGTAAACATATCATAGGAATGATCATAGGATTGATTTATATTAAGTCGGTTAAAACTGTTAGGGTTATCTAATTTAACGTACCCGTTAGCAAATTAAACATAAAAATATAAAATGTTTTGCCTATTTGTTTGTCCCAGTTAGATCAAATCTTGCAGCATAGCTCTGCAGAACTATGCTACCAGAAGAAAAATACGGTAATCAATCAAAAAATGGGGTATCGGTTTTTTTGACGTTTCATGACCCAGGGAGCCCCAAAAAAATATTTAAAAAATACGATATTTGGCTATTTACTTTATATAATTTTTTGCGCAATAAATATACTAAATATAAATTAAATAAGGAAAGTAAATGAAATATAATTTTTTTTAATTTAATTCTAGCGGACAGGGCAATGCTTCGCTAGTGCTAGATTTGAGTGTGTGTGTGTGTGTACATATATATATATATATATACATATATATATATACAGTATGACTCAGGAGGATAAGGCAATACTTTGAAAACTCATTCTAGAGGCTAAAAATAAGAAAAAAGTTCATATAAACATAGGTCTGAAAACGCTTCGTTAGCGAGTTATACAGGATGAAAGATTTCGCCCGAGTTTCAGTTCCTCCGGGTAAATTAAGGCTTTTTGAAATTCTGGGAAGGTCAATTAAGGAGCAAATTCAATTGTTTCTTATGTTTTTTGAGCTTCTTCTTATAATTAAATTCTCTACAATTTATGTTTAAAAAACGTATGATTTATCGCCAATTTAACAACGTTATTTTATGTCAAACGTAAAAAAATGTATTTTTGACGCTATATGTGGCGTTTTACACGGGATATATCTTAGAAACTAAGAGAGATACAGTTCTGGAACCTATTTTTTTCGATTTCCCAGCTCAAAAACCATAAGAAACAATTGAATCTGCCCCTTAATTGACCTTCCCAGAATTTCAGAAAGCCTTAATTTACCCGGAGGAACTGAAACTCGGGCGAAATCTGTATAACTCACCCTGTATAACTCGCTAAGGAAGAGTTTTCGGCCTATGTTTATATGAACTTTTTTCTTATTTTTAGCCTCTAGAATGAGTTGTCAAAGTATTGCCCTATCCTCCTGAATCACTCTGTATATCTAGAAACCTATTCGATTCCAGTTTATAACAGTTTAAATTATGTCACTAAACGTACACATACAAAATTAAAAATATATTTAATAAAACATGTTTTGAATAAAATACGAATAAAATCACTACGAGTTGTTTTACGTATATAAAACGTTCTTAATAAGGACGGAGTCAGCTATTTTCTATTTAATTCACGTTACTTCTACAGCTAAACATAAAAACACACATTTAACAATTTAAATAAGTAAAAACCTACTATGTTTTTAACGTAATATTTAGTTAAATCTATGTTTTAGGTTTTATATAATTATTGTTCTTGTTAATGTATTAATAACATTTGTTATTTTTTTTCAAGTTTTGTTTGTAAATGACCAATTTATAAATACTAATTTATTATTTATTTATATCTGCATAAATTTATAACATAAATGTAAATTAGAAATTGAATAATTCTTGTTTTACTTAATTTTTAAATTCTTATGAGACTATTTCGTTTGTTTGACATAACTTTTTTTAAACTTTAAATGGTCTATCAAATATGAAAATATTTTTTTTTGTAAATCTTACGTAGTTCTACGCAAGAAGATTAACTTTTCGTTAATTTAATTTGGTTATAATATTTTTTTTTTTAATTTTGTTTAAAATTGCTTACAATAGATACCGCAGTTAAAGAAACGTCAACGTTCAAACTTGAAGCATCATAACGAACCACGCTTCTAATATGTTCCGCTCAAATCTTTTCGACCTTAAATTGAGCGTTACTCAAAAACGACTCGACAAATTTTCATACGCATAACTTCACATATACTACTACAGCATATCTACATTTCAATGAAATTGATCCAGTAGTTTTAGAGATGTTTAAGCCACAATATTTTATACTTAGGCCTATATATATATATATACAGAGTGTCCCATATAAAACGCAACCCAACCTTATATTGGTAGGTATTGAAATAATAAAAACACATGTGTAAATGTAAATGTAATTTTTATTATTACCGTCCATTACCTTACATTTAAGGAAATGTTGGAAGTGGCCGCCATCTTCTTGAATACAAGCTTCGATTCTTTTTACAGCGTTTCCTGCAACTTTTTTCAAAGTTTGTGGCCGGATATTTAATACAGCTTGTTCAATATTGACTTTCAATCGTTCAAATGTTCGTGGTTTGTCGCTGTAGGCTTTTTCTTTGAGGTAATCCAGTAGAAAAAAATCCGCCGCAGTCAAATCTGGAGATCTTGGCGGCCACAAGCCTCGACCGATAAGACGATTACCGAAGAATTCCTCGACGAAATCAGAAGTTGAACCCGTGTAGTGCGATGTCGCACCGTCATGTTGTAGCCGGCAGCGTCTGTCTTCCTCTTCCAAGAGTGAGATGAACGGAAATAAAATATCCTGATATCGTTCTGCATTAATAATGTACTCGAAAACGTAGGACCGGTTATTTGTTTCCGCGATATCGCGCACCACACGCCCGACTTCTGCGGGTGTAATTGTTTTTCGTGATAAACGTGGGGATTTTCAGCGCTCCAAATTCTACTGTTTTGGCTGTTTACGTAGCCGTCCGAATGAAACCGTGCTTCATCTGTGAAAAATAACGAATCCGTAACGTTAATTCCCTCGCGCAGAAATCGACGGAAATGTTGACAATATTGTAGGCGTTTTTCTTTGTCGGGCTCAAGAAGTCGATGAACCGTTTGAATGAGATAAGGTCGTAATCGTAATCGTTTGGTCGCCCGATGAACAGTCGATTTAGACAAATTAATTTCAGCAGACAAAAGTCTGATCGATTTATTTGGCGAGGCGAGTAATCGGTCTTTGATTTCAGCGAATGTATCTGTATTCAACACCGACGCAGATCTTTTGTGTTCCTTGTTATTAACAGAACCGGTCTCTCTAAATTTTGCGACCGACCTTAATACTGATGTTTTGTCAGGAGCCGGTTTATCCGGATACTTATGGCGAAACAAATCTTGCACTTCGACCGCTGATTTCGTAGTGAAGTACGACTCGACAATGAAAACACGTTCGTCTAGCGAAAACACCATCTTGTCTCTAGCGATACACTGAACGTTATGATTGCATTGTTGTTACTATCGGTAGTGTTCTACTGCGTCGCCGCGATGTTCAGATGTTGGACGAGTCCATTTCAGTAACGAGTAGGGGAGTAAGATTGACTTTTGAAATTTTAGATGATAGATTGATGGGTTGGGTTTTATATGGGACACCCTGTATATAAGGAAACCGCAATTTAAATGAATGGTATCTTCGTACTCCTTAAACCAGAAAATTCATTTTTATCCCCTACTCCCCATGCTACGGCAAGTAAAACTTTACTTTTTTCAAAAAGTCCTAAAAATAATTCTTGTCAATTTAAAATCATACATTAGTTACTAAGAATATTATTAGTATAACCGTTTTCAACATAATAGAAATTTCATATCAGTCGCATTAAAAAAAAAATGGTTAAGTGTTTCATCTTTCTTCATTTAATCAAATATTACTTCAAATCTGCATTCCAAAATTATTAAAATATCAGCTGTATAAGTTACAACTTCGTTCTGTTCCATAAATAAGATGTAAAATAAAACATCATTACTCTAAGAGAAATTAACTTTTACCTAAAGTTAAAGGGAAAGTATTGTAATCGGTCCAATTTGGGCTTTTCACCGGATCTTTACGTTTTGACACCTAAGGAGCCCAAAAACCCGGATGGAAATTTTCCGGATGTTCGTATGTACGTGTCCGTGTTCGGTTTCGACCTGTAAATCACCTTATATCTCCAAAACTACTGGACAGATTTTTACCAAACTTATTCAAATTACTTCTATATATATATATGGAACAATGATTCCATAAAATTTTCAACTTAAACGGTTAAGGGTGTTAAGCTGTAGAGTAAGGTCACCCTTAGTATCTCGAGATTTCGCCTAATTAAGGTCATATTTTTCTTAGACGCATTTGTTAACGATTAAAAAATCACAATACTTGCAAAAAAATATTTTTTGCAAAATCGCATCTCCACTATAAAAAATTCTCTAAATTACTACTATGTTGTGACGTCACAGATGAAGAATTAGCTGGTAGAATTAAATAAATGAATAATTTTCTTTTCCCAAGATCACTGAGGATGGTCCAGCAGTTACGAATTGCGCATCTTCATTGCTTCCCCTCCAAGGAGGTGATCTAGCCGAGTCTCCGGTCTTTTCAATTTTCCCTGAACTCAAGGGGTCCCGATCAATCATCGAGAGCGGGCTACCTCAGCGAACCTCTCATGAGCAGGGCTGCCCTTATATTTCCCTACCTCCAGAATCTGTCCCTATTCCACTCCCTAGCGTTTCTCTCCTTGATTTGTATTATTCTGGTACCATAGAGTCTACGTTATTCCATTCATGTTTTCCTTTTAACATGTACTGCAGCGTGTTTTCTGGATGCAATTGACTTATTCCATATCTCGTCTCATCTATTACATCTGTATATTTAGTGGTCTACCGAGTGAATTTCGATACAGTATCGGGCTCATCCGCCAACCTAAACGATTGAGGTAGGCCCCAAACTCACCGTGTCCAGTTAACAGTTGTATAAGATGGAAGCGCCCACATCTCCGTACCCCCTGTTTATTCATATGCTGACTTGGGGAATTATCTTTCTGTTGAGCGGTAGAATTAAATAAACGAATAATATTTAAAGTATAAAAAAAAAGTAACTTGGTTTCGATCGCCCTGTTGACTTGGTAACTGGTGCGTTAAGCCTCGCGGCTACACCAGTCTGCCGGTCGTATAAACGAAATTTGTTCCATTTAAGTTGTGAAATTACATTAGTTTAGTTTTTTAGTGCCGATCGTCGCCGCTATACCGCCACATCCGCGCGAATTAAATACGGTATGAGCGTGCGCTTTAGTTAGAATCATTCAATTAAATAAACGAAAAAATATTATATTTCAATAAAATGATAATTTAAACTTAACTTGTTTTTGTATGTGTGTGTAAACCGTGAATCAGAAATAAACCGCAGTTGTTGGACTTTCCCGGAATGCGACTTTAGACGCGTGACGGGAAGCTCCTACAACTGTGCTGTCAGCTTTATTTCATAATTCTTTTCTTGCTGACTTTCATATATTATTGTTCCAGTTAATCTACCTCCACGTATATCGAGAAGGAAACGCTAACAGATAGTAGCATGAATTTAATCATTTTTCCAGTCTTTCCCGGAAAATTTGTATTTGGCTTTATTTTATTTATTTTTTATGAAAAATTCTAAATAAATTAATTTGTAAATACGATAAAAAAATGTAGCAAATAAATTTGATAAATATTTTAATTTACACACATAAATTGTTTTATAAAATTCTTAATTATTACTAACATAAATAAATTAGAATAAACTGTAACTAAAAATTTATTAGCAAATCTTTTTATACATCGGAAAACAATCTTTTTTTTTGTTTGAGACTACAATACCCTATATATTCAAAAAGGGGGAGTAACAAAAAAATTTGAATGGAAATATAGAATAATGAGAAATCATTTTAAAGGGAAATGAAAAAACAAAACTTTTAACATAAAAAACTTTGGGTTACAACAACCCTAACCAAAATTTGGGGGGGGGGGCATTTAATATTTTCCAGTTACAAAAAATTAAAAAAAATTAACAAATGCTGGTACAACTCAAAAAATGTTATTTTGTGTCAGACCACTATTTTTGATTTATTGTTGGCCATTTTAGAAAAAAATTGTTATAATTATTAAATGACTTCATTTTGGTTAGGTTAATCGTACCCCGAGGTTTTCTTAATTTCAAAATTACTTTTTTAATGCAAGTTTAAAATTATTTATAACAATTCTGTCATTTCCATTTATAATTTTGAAGTAAACCAAAAAATTAGTTTTAATGTAAACGAATTATATTTCTGACTGAAGGCTCGTTTCGCCTGTGCTATTCGGCATTTTATATCGCTCCTGCTTCGTCCATCTTTAGTAATTTCATTCAGTGGTCCATCTTTGTTATTTCTACTCCATTTCTTTACTTTTGTTTTGTTCTTGTTTATTTTCACGCGCTAGTTCTTACGTAGGACTTCATCTATGGTGTTCATTGTTTCTTCTAAATCCTTTTTACTCTCGGCTAGAATTACTATATCATCAGCAAATCGTAGCATCTTTATCTTTTCACCTTGTACTGTTACTCCGAATCTAAATTGTTCTTTAACATCATTAAGTGCTAGTTCCTTGTAAAGATTAAAAAGTAACGGAGATAGGGAACATCCTTGTCGGACTCCCTTTCTTACTACGGCTTCTTTCTTATGTTCTTCAATTATTACTGTTGCTGTTTGGGTCTTGTAAATGTTAGCAATTGTTCTTCTATCTCTGTATTTGAACCCTAATTTGTTTTACAATGCTGAACATTTTATTGCAGTCTACGTTATCGAATTCCTATTTATATCTGTAACATAAAATATAATGACTCAAAATCTCAGTCAGATTTGTTAATGGGCAAACCCTTCCCATGGTAGTAAATACGGGTGCTTTTTCGGAACAAAAAAAAAACAAAATATCGCTATAACTTTGTTATTAAGTAAAATATCGAATTTGTTTAAAGTTCCTACTATTCTTTGGATAAGGGCCTAAAAGGTATCTAAGTAAAGTTTTTTGATATCACCAATCATCGGCCCAGGGGGTTGAAAAAATGGGGTTTCTAAGATAAAAAAATTTCTACCTCCCTTAATAGGCACAGTATTGAATCAGTTTAAAGTGGTTGTTAGTCCTCTAAACATTACCTAAAACTTTTGTCTGTAACAATTTTTTATATGACCAACCCTTACGGCAAGGGATGACTAAAATGTTGCTGGAATTGTAAGAAGATGGGGCTTATCGTATGCTAAACATGTGAAACTTTTTTCACATGCAATCATTGTCGTATCGAGTAAATTTGAAGTTTTTCTTAACTTTAAAGTGGAAATATTTTTTGTCCCCTAGTTAGCACCGGTTAAATCTACGTCCGTCTTCTGGCGTACCGTGAGGGATTTTTTTAGGTGGGTTTTTTTCTCTCTCTCTCTCTCTGTGTTGTGTGTGTCGGGGGGGATTTTCTCAGTTTAAAAATGAAACTAATCATTTTAGTTTTTCATGTTATATTGCAATAAAATTTTACAGAAATATTTGTCCTCAATGCTATAAAAATTTCGTTGAAGGTAATATTCTGATGTTCAAGTTTATATATTAAAGCCTAGGTTGTAACGAAAAAAAATTGAAAACTACTTTTATCCTAATATTCTTTAGTAATCCTGGCATGAATTAATCGTTCTTTTACATGTTTACACCATTTATTCCAATGAACAGTCTCTGTGCTAATATCGTTTTCTGTTATCTAGTTACTCCTCCTGACGTTCAAATATAAAAATTGTAAAATTTTAAAGAAAAGTGCAGAGAATCATTTTCTTGAAAAAAAAGTCATTAGAATTATTTTTATGATTCAAACCGAGTCGTTTGTTAAAGATAAAGGTCCGAGTAAGAAATCAGCTTATTGAATGTCATACCAAAAACATGAGTCATTCTCTAGTTCATCAGAATTGTTGTATATATAGACATAATTTTGTATGTATAGACGCTGCAAGAAACCATTATTCATTTCTTATCCGGTAAAGCTTGATTTACAACAGCCAAGTCATGATTAATCGTCATCTGTTACATGTTCTGTAGTTAACGCAAGACGTGAATCTATGTGCGATGTATATATTATCAATACACCCATGTCATACGCGCACCTAGGTTTAAAAATTGGAAAAAAAAAATTATTACTTTTTGCATTTTATTGACAAATTGATCGTATAAGATTAAACGTGTAATTATTTATTTGTATAATGTCAGTAAATCAGCCTACACTGTAAATAGTTAATTAAAATAGTAGAAATTATAGTAAATATTTACCTTATTGCTGGAGTCATCGATAGAATTTCAGTTACCTTCGTAGTCAGTTAACTACAAATAATCATCATCACTTCCATGAAGAGCATTCAAAATATATCATTTCTTGAACGATTTTTTAATTAAATCTTCTAGCATTCCTGATCAAACCGCATAATCTACTCACAAATTTATATTAAAAACGGTTTTTAATTTTATCTGATGTTTTAGTCTCGTCTTAGATGTCTGGTTTGTTTTGTGTTACGGAGTTTGGTTTTGAACGGTAGGTTTACAAAGATATATAAAAGTTGAAAAATAGATATGATTGCACCAGGAATTCTAACCTGATAGCACTTTTCAGCTATTAGTCTTCCTTTTACATCGTCTGTTGTATGACATCTAACACTGCCCGTTACAAGTAAAGGTTTTCATATAAAGGGCGTAGTCAACGCTTAGTCAACGCAATACGAAAGGTAAAGTCGATAGATGGGTGGAATATATTGAAGAGTTATACGGAAGAAATGAATTAGAAAATGGTGTTATAGAGGAAGAAGAGGAAGTTGAGGAGGATGAAATGGGAGAAACAATACTGAGATCTGAATTTAAGAGAGCATTAAAAGATTTAAATGGCAGAAAGGCTCCTGGAATAGACGGAATACCTGTAGAATTACTGCGCAGTGCAGGTGAGGAAGCGATTGATAGATTATACAAACTGGTGTGTAATATTTATGAAAATGGGGAATTTCCATCAGACTTCAAAAAAAGTGTTATAGTTATGATACCAAAGAAATTAGGGGCAGATAAATTTGAAGAATACAGAACAATTAGTTTAACTAGTCATGCATCAAAAATCTTAACTAGAATTTTATACAGAAGAATTGAGAGGAGAGTGGAAGAAGTGTTAGGAGAAGACCAATTTGGTTTCAGGAAAAGTATAGGGACAAGGGAAGCAATTTTAGGCCTCAGATTAATAGTAGAAGGAAGATTAAAGAAAAACAAACCGACATACTTGGCGTTTATAGACCTAGAAAAGGCTTTCGATAACGTAGACTGGAATAAAATGTTCAGCATTTTAAAAAAATTAGGGTTCAAATACAGAGATAGAAGAACAATTGCTAACATGTACAGGAACCAAACAGCAACAATAACAATTGAAGAACATAAGAAAGAAGCCCTAATAAGAAAGGGAGTCCGACAAGGATGTTCCCTATCTCCGTTACTTTTTAATCTTTACATGGAACTAGCAGTTAATGATGTTAAAGAACAATTTAGATTCGGAGTAACAGTACAAGGTGAAAAGATAAAGATGCTACGATTTGCCGATGATATAGTAATTCTAGCCGAGAGTAAAAAGGATTTAGAAGAAACAGTGAACGGCATAGATGAAGTCCTACGCAAGAACTATCGCATGAAAATAAACAAAAGTAATGAAATGTAGTAGAAATAACAAAGATGGACCGCTGAATGTGAAAATAGGAGGAGAAAAGATTACGGAGGTAGAAGAATTTTGTTATTTGGGAAGTAAAATTACTAAAGATGGACGAAGCAGGAGCGATATAAAATGCCGAATAGCACAAGCTAAACGAGTCTTCAGTAAGAAATATAATTTGTTTTCATCAAAAATTAATTTAAATGTCAGGAAAAGATTTTTGAAAGTGTATGTTTGGAGTGGCGCTTTATATGGAAGTGAAACTTGGACGAGTATCTGGGAAGAAAAGATTAGAAGCTTTTGAAATGTGGTGCTATAGGAGAATGTTAAAAATCAGATGGGTGGATAAAGTGACAAATGAAGAGGTATTGCGGCAAATAGATGAAGAAAGAAGCATTTGGAAAAATATAGTTAAAAGAAGAGACAGACTTATAGGCCACATACTAAGGCATCCTGGAATAGTCGCTTTAATATTGGAAGGACAGGTAGAAGGGAAAAATTGTGTAGGCAGGCCACGTTTGGAGTATGTAAAACAAATTGTTGGGGATGTAGGATGTAGAGGGTATACTGAAATGAAACGACTAGCACTAGATAGGGAATCTTGGAGAGCTGCATCAAACCAGTCAAATGACTGAAGACAAAAAAAAAAGTCAACGCTTTTAATTCGGTTAAGTACTATTTAATGTATCCCTTTTCTTGTCCTCGTACGACAATATCGACAGAAAAACGTTTCACCCTTCGGTAGATATTTTATTTTAAAAATTACATCGGAGGTAATTTTTTCTCGTACGATATTATTATCAGCATCACGTAGTGATGTTGTTTTCGTAATCGATAGTTCATATTCGAACATTCTTTGCACCTATAATAACATAAAATTGTTTTCCATGCGTTTTCAAAAGTAACCGGTGTTTGGATCTCATTCCTGATTTGAAATAGGAAATAATCGCCGATCTCCGTGGCAGAGTGGTAGCATCTCGGATTTTCATCCGGAAGTTCCGGGTTTGAATCCCGGTCAGGCATGGCATTTTTCATAGCTAAAAAATTCCATTTCCATATCATATTCAACGCACAAGCTTCAAATTTATGAGGCGATTTCAAGCCCAAAACAAAAAATTGTTTCTTTTTGGTTAATTTATGATATATCTTTGTGTTCTTCTGGTAGTTATTTTCGTTTTTTTTTCGATTATAAAAACTGTGGGCAAAGAAACCGGCGTTCCCGGTTAAAATTAAATTTAAATTCATATCTTTCTTTTATTTCTGTTTAGCCTCCGGGAATTACCGTTCAGGTATTACTTCAGAGGATATGTATGAATGTAAATGTAGTGTAGTCTTGTACAGTCTCAGTTCGACCATTCCGGAGAAGTGTGGTTAATTGAAACCCAGTTACCAAAGAACATCGGTATCCACGATCTAGTATTCAAATCCGTATAAAAGTAACTGCCTTTAATAGGTTAAACTCATATCTTTTCTTACTTTCTTTTTCCTGTTTAGCCTCCGGTAACTACCGTTTAGATAATTTCTTCAGAGGATGAATGAGGATGATATGTATGAGTGTAAATGAACTGTATTCTTGTACATTCTCAGTTCGACCATTCCTGAGACGTGTGGTTAATTGAAACCCAACTACCAAAGAACAACGGTATCCATGATCTAGTATTCAAATCCGTGTAAAAATAACTGGCTTTACTAGGACTTGAACGCTGGAACTCTCGACTTCCAAATTAGCTGATTTGGGTAAATTCATATCTATCGATATTTAATTCAACGGCTGTTTTCAGGGTTTTCATCTGACACATTTCTATAGAATCTGATATCAATAACGACGTACATTTCATATACGTGCTTCAAGTTTTTCCTCTATTTCTATTTCGCTTTTTTCGTTGAAATCTTCTTTTCGTCTTTATCGACTTTGAGAAATTCGTTTTATTTTTTCCGCCTCTCACCAATGCGCAGGACTTTGGTATATAAAATTTTCAGCCTGTTGCACAATTTCCATGCTTCTTTGCCTTATAACATGTAACTTTCTGCAATAGTAAATAGACGCAGCCTGTTTTTTTTTTTTACTTCCTTGTACAAAGTAAAGAAAGTATTGTGATCGCGAAAAGTTTCTGTTTTTAGATTTCAACGGAAATATTCATTTTGAACTCCCTGAATCCATTTTGACTAGTTTCGGCGTGAAGTCTATACGTACATTTGTATCTCGCATAACGCAAACAAGATTAGCCGTAGAATGTTGAAATTTTGAATTTTATACCATTTTGACTGTTATTGAAATTTTGACTGTTATAACATCCAGTTGTCCACCTCCCATTTTGATTGTAATCTGACTGGACTAAAAGTTTCCAAAAAAGCCCAAAATCCAAAAAACAATTTGGATTTTGGACGTTTTTTTAACTGTAATAATAAGCTCTCTTTGATAGCTTTTCAACGATATATCATAAGTGGTACTTATTTTCATTGGTTCCAGAATTACAGCCAAATAAAATTTTAATTCATGAAATATTTATTATAAGGGGAAGGAACATCGGTTCGAATCAGACTTCTTTTTTAACTTTTTTTTTTTTTTAAATTTAAATATATTAATTTATTAATAAATCATAACCTGTGATAGTAAAAAAAAAAAAAAATTACGGTAAATAAAAGTAAAACAAAAAATATGAAAAAAATATCAGAAGTTATTAATGAAATAAAATATTATGTACTCTTCATTTTTAAAAAAAATGTGTAAATATAATTTAATAGGCAAGGAAGTCATGTGGTGTACAAATCACGTTTTTTATTCGAAATAATACGTATAAATATTACTTGTAGTGGTATTTAAATTTTAAAACACTAAATTTCATCAATTAACATTTTATACGGTTTTCTACAATTAAAATCCTTTAATTATAAATACATTTTTTTTTTTTCATGTAGTTATATAACAAATCCTTCATAAATATTTTGATTTGTATATTAATATATAAAAGAATTATACAGTAGAACAATAATATTACTTGTTATTTATAATCCACTAGAACCTAACCGATAGATATCCCACTTGATGAAATACATTTCGATATATATCGAAACTTTTTGATAAAATATCGTACAGCAAAGACGATTGATCGTTTCCGGTGTAATCCTACCCTACTAAAGGGTATTTGTAAGTGTGTCTCTGTTTGTGTGTCCGATTCCCTTAGCTTAGCACCGGAATTTACCGATCACTAGCGGAAATCCCGATTCGTTAGTACATGTCTCGTGGTGGTCAGGTGTATACATATTATATTATTATATATCGATATATATGCGAAATATTTAATAATAATATATTTTTTATTTATTTATATGATTATTTTTCTTCATAAAATAATCTATAACCAAAAAGTAGGCACCGGAATGTGCCGATCACTAGCGGAAAATCCCGATTCGTTAGTACATGTCTCGTGGTGGTCAGGTGTATACTTATTATATTATTATATATCGATATATATGCGAAATATATAATAATAATATATTTTTTTATTTATTTATATGATTATTTTTCTTCATAAAATAATCTATAACCAAAAAGTAGGCACCGGAATGTGCCGATCGCTAGCGGAAAATGCCGATTCGTTAGTATCAATTTCTAAAATCTAATTTAACCTTCGTTATTTGTTTGGTTGGCATTTTTCCCATCTCCACCCCATTCGGTCGCCCTAAATCATAAAACCGAATGTATGTGCCACAAACGGCTACTGAGCCTCGAAACAGTTTAGCGACCAGCGTCCTAAAATAGCACCTATAGGTTACCTAACAGCGTGAGCGGACTAAGCGCGGTGCCGTACACCACCGGCTTACGTGTCCTAACCGCTCACTTGTCATATATTTACTAAAATGGGTAGGTGCATCCCGTCAACTACTAAAAATATATATGATATCCATAAATTGAAATTCGGTTCGTCTAGACAGAAATTCGCTACCACGCCTAGGTCGCTGAATGCCAGCAAGTACCTGTCCACCACATTAAAGCGCTTGGGGCCTTAATTGGCTGGTGGTTAGCCATATTTCTCTAGGTTAGCTTCCCACAAAAGTGCGGTAGGAGTCTTTCCATTAAGTAAACTATTGATGTCGGTTGAACAAAGCAACCGCATCAAGGAACTCCCACACAGTCCGACAATGCGGCTCTCGCCGCTTGTGAATGGCCAATTTTTCCTTTGACCTCTAAGTTCCAGAGTGACCCGGTTTCTGGCCCCCTGAAGAACAGGACAGTCAAACGTCAGGTGTTCATTTAACTGGACCTCCCCGCAGACGCACAGATCATCAGCTGCCAGGCGGAACCGAAACAGATATTGGTTTAAATTAACATGGTTAGTGAGAAGCTGGGTACCCGTTCTCCTTAACTAACTTTATATAAATTTATTGATATAACTTACGTTATATCGATTGTCATCATTGAAAAAAAATTTTTTACACAAGAGTTAATCAGTTTTGGACACCAAATAATCCCATTCAGAGACGTCACCCGCCAGGGCAACCTCCGGAGGGAGGGTTCAAAATCAACTCTCTCGCGTATTATTTTGTCGTTTTATATACATATATATTTGTCCGTTATGGTCTCTTTGGACCGCTTTGAACTTTTTGCACAACAGATGTCTTCCGTCTGTTTTACCAGTACAATCTCATTTCGTCTCGTTTAACTTGTTTTTGTTCATCAGTCCACTGCCTCCCAGTCCTTGTCTTATCTGCAAGTTTCCGGAAAATGTGTCTATTAATTTTATCCCTAATCTCAGCTCTGTTACACTCATCGCCTTCGTTCAGTTGTAGTTCGCTGAGATCCTTCTTAACTTCGACGACCCAATCCGTAGTCGCTTTGTCACATAAATTAACAAATTTGAAATTTATATATATATATATATATATATATATAAATTGTACTGATTCTATCAAATCACAATCCACCAATCACCCTATTTTATTTATTATTTATTCTAAAACAATCAATTTTTATTTAACTGATTTGGTAGGTAAATTTTATTAAAATTATAACTTTTCAAAATATCTTTATTTCATACAAAAAACATAATTTTATTAGCTAAGTGCATAATTTATAAGTTTACATTTTACTTATAACTTGTATAACAAATATTCTCTTTTTATATCTGTTCATCCTTTTTAAACCTGAATTTCTTTTAATATGTAATACCGCTATTATTATTATTATTATGCTTTTACGGCCTACATGGGACCACTTAAGTCAATTTTAGTTGGATCTTTTCTGAGAAAACCGTGTTATTTTACTCTTCCGAGCTGCCCAGTATTTCTTCATCCGTTCAGATCTTGCTTTCTTTTCTTCATCAGTAAACACTCTCTTCGTTGTATTTTGTCTTTTGTTTAAATCTAATGCTTTTGTCTTTTAGCTTTGTAATTTTTCCAGATTTATTCTGTAGGTCGGTCAGGGAATTCCCAATTCTTTCATATCTTCTCTAATTTCTTTGATCCATCCTACTTCTAGCTTTTGGAACCAGAGCTTTTCAATGATATTTCTTGACAGCCTTGTTTCCGGTGTCCTTATGAGATGACCAAAGAAAGAGATTCTTTTTTTCCGCATAGTATCAGTAACAGGCTCTATTTCTCGATACACCACCTCGTTTGGCACAATCCACCATCGGCCTTCTTTTTGGTGTTTTTTATTGATACACGTTCTGACAATTCTCCTCTCTATTTTCAGAATTTGATCGACTCGGTTTTTGTAAGTGATTTTGAAAAGGGTCTCGCTTCCGTAGGTGACTTCTGGCTGAACTACAGTTTTATAACGTTTAAGTTTTGTTTTAGCAGAAAGGCATTTTTTGTTATATGTTGACCAAGTTAATTTTTGGGATTTAATCAATAATAACGCTATTAGTATATAATGTTTATATGTTTTCTTAAGAGAAAATTTGATTAGATAGTGTTTCAAAAATTATTTTTTAATGTTAAAATTCTGTTGTAAATTAGTGCTAGTTCAATGTGGTTTATTGATTTCTATATATATATTTCCTTATTGTCTAAAATTATAAATTATTCTATCTGTAAATGTAACACGCTTTTGTATTTGAAAAAAAAATCCGTAATAGGGAAGGAACTTTAATACTCGTAGGTTGGTAACATTGTTTTTATCTCAAATAGTCTAATATCTAATTAGTTCTTCCTCTCTCATTTACATATACAATGATTTATATTTATTTTTTTAAACACTAATACATAAAAATAAATGACATACGCGAGCGCACAAACATATACATTTGTTTTAAATTAGTATTTTGTGTTAAAAAAAAAAAAAAAAAAATACCAGATCGATCTCAATGACAATATTTTATCTACGTAATAAAAACAGGAAAAGATATCTAATGTAGTATGAAAACTGGTTAAGATAAAATCCTAACATGTTCGTTCTCAGGGATTTTTTTTTATCTATCTTTATTATATTATAAAAAATGAACCGTTTTTTACATGAAAATTTTTATTTATCTACAAATCCCTGGGTATGGTGTAGATTTATCGATTTTTAAAAAAAATATTTATTGTTGTTATTTATTAGCTAAGTTGATTCAATTTTAATGTATCGTTAGGAAATTTGAATTTAACTTTTCCTGTTGGTATATAATACTTCTATATTCAAAAAAATTATCGCCCCACCACTTTTTATCAAAATTTTAAGCTGTTCAAGTCCAAAAATCTTAAAATATTGGTTTTAAAATTTTTAATTTTTATTTAACGTGGTTTTAAGCATTAGGAATGATATAAATTACGATAATTTTTTGTAATGATGAATAATTTTGTGGTGTATGAAAAATAATATGTCTGACCGTTATTGGAATCCGGGATCCCCGGATGAAAGACACAAGCACTACACCACGTAGTATCGAAGTTTGTATAGGTTGAAACAGGGGAGTATATTCATTTTTACTTCCTTGTACGAGGAAGTAAAAGTTTTTGCAATTAAAATACTTGCTTTTCAAGGTATTGCGAATAAATTTCAGATTTCAATGGAAATATCCATTTTGACTAGTTTCGGCGTGACTTCTGTACGTACATACGTATCTTGAATAACTCAAAAAAACGATTAATAGTAGAATGTTGAAATTTCGGATTTAGGAATGTTGTAACATCTAGTTGTGGGCTTCCTCTTTTGATTGCAATCAACTGAAGCAAAAGTGTCCAAAAAAGCCCAAACTTCCAAAAAAATTGGATTTTGGACGTTTTCTTAACTGCAACAATAAGCCCTCATTGAGATTTTTTCAACGATATATCAAAGTGGAACTTATTTATATCAGTTCCATAGTTATAGCCAAATTAAATTTTAATGAAATATTTGGATCTTACAAATAGAAGGCACATCGGTTCGAATCCTACTTCATCTACTTTTATTTTTAATTTAAATACATTGATTAATTACTAATTATTATCCTCTGAAGAAAAAACTTACAATAAATAATAATTCAAAAATAACAATAGAAAAAAAGAATATGAAAAAATATTAGAAGATATTAATGAAATAAAATTTTATGTACTTTTAATAATGTGTACCAATTTTAGGTCTCAGATTAAGAGTAGAAGGAAGATTAAAGAAAAACAAACCGACATACTTGGCGTTTATAGACCTAGAAAAGGGATTCGATAACGTAGACCGGAATAAAATGTTCAGCATTTAAAAAAAATTAGGGTTCAAATACAGAGATAGAAGAACGATTGCTAAAATGTACCGGAACCAAACAGCAACAATAACAATTGAAGAACATAAGAAAGAAGCCCTAATAAGAAAGGGAGTCCGACAAGGATGTTCCCTATCTCCGTTACTTTTTAATCTTTACATGGAACTAGCAGTTAATGATGTTAAAGAACAATTTAGATTCGGAGTAACAGTACAAAGTGAAAAGATAAAGATGCTACGATTTGCCGATGATATAGTAATTCTAGCCGAGAGTAAAAAGGATTTAGAAGAAACAATGAACGGCATAGATGAAGTCCTACGCAAGAACTATCGCGTGAAAATAAACAAGAACAAAACAAAAGTAATGAAATGTATTAGAAATACCAAAGATGGACCGCTGAATGTGAAAATAGGAGGAGAAAAAATTATGGAGGTAGAAGAATTTAGTTATTTGGGAAGTAGAATTACTAAAGATGGACGAAGCAGGAGCGATATAAAATGCCGAATAGCACAAGCTAAACGAGCCTTCAGTAAGAAATATAATTTGTTTACATCAAAAATTAATTTAAATGTCAGGAAAAGATGTTTGAAAGTATATGTTTGGAGTGGCGCTCTCATATGGAAGTGAAACTTGGACGATCGGAGTATCTGAGAAGAAAAGATTAGAAGCTTTTGAAATGCGGTGCTATAGGAGAATGTTAAAAATCAGACGGGTGGATAAAGTGACAAATGAGGAGGTATTGCGGCAAATGAAGAAAGAAGCATTTGGAAAAATATAGTTAAGAGACACATATTAAGGCATCCTGGAATAATCGGTTTAATATTAGAGGGACAGGTAGAAGGAAAAAATTGTGTAGGCAGGCCGCGTTTGGAATATGTAAAACATATTGTTAGGGATGTAGGATGTAGAGGGTATACTGAAATGAAACGACTAGCACTAGATAGGGAATCTTGGAGAGCTGCATCAAACCAGTCAAATGAAGACAAAAACAAAAAAAAACTAAAAAATATTACCTGTATTATTTTATTATTTATTCCGTTGAATCGAATACGGTTTTTAAGCCTCTTGTTGAATATTTTTGATTGTGATAAAGTGTAGAATTAGATTATTATCCTGCTTCCAGCTATTCTATTTGATTCATCTATTTTCGGTTCTTTTTTTTACAGATAACTTTAACCACGGCCTTAAAAAGACCCAGAAAAAAAGTTTTTGGAGCACCAACCCCACTAATTTTAGCTACGAGCCGCCACTGGAAAAATGTACAACCAATAAAAATTTGCCTAATATATCTTTGTTGGGTTTGGCAGTAAATTATAATGAAATATTATTATTAAAGTTTAAATAAACCAAAATACTTTTTTTTGGGACCAGTTGCACTAGTACTGTGCTTAGGAAGATATAAAAAATCTGTTAAAAATATGCAATACATTAATAAAAAATAGCTTTTTTCGTTTATTGAAGAAGGGAGAGAATTTGGAAGACAATTTTTAAAAAAAATGCTAAGATACTTGCACGTATTTACTGAACTAAAAACTTATCCACTTTTATCAACATTATCTAAGTTAGTGGATAAAAAGTTATTATAGTTTTTTTTACGGTTGGCGGTGAATTTAATTAAATTTTATTATTAAGATTTTTTTATTACTTATGCTTTTCATAATATTAAAATTTTTAAATAAACCAAAAAAAAATTTAAGAATTAAAAAAAATCGATATTTTTAAACTTTTATATACTCGTCTACCCCCATTATTTCCGTCAAACTTGTTTTTTTGGTCACTTTCACTAATACTCTCCCTAAGAAGAAATAAAAAAAATTCAGGTAAAACATATATAATAAATAAATAAATAGATAGTTTTTTCGATTTTTGAAAAAGTTACCCCTTTAGGTTCCGTAGTTACTAATTCTACCTTTTGTAACTTAGTTTCTATAAAGCCTGAATACTATAATTACTATTTATCAGTATTATTTTCAAAACCATTAGGATGTCGTACAGTACGGTGGTCCCAGAGTGTGAAACCCTCCAGGTAGACCAACCCACCGGGTTGATCTAGTGGTTAACGCGTCTTCCCAAATCAGCTGATTTGGAAGTCGAGAGTTACAGCGTTCAAGTCCTAGTAAAGCCAGTTATTTTTACACGGATTTGAATACTAGATCGTGGATACCGGTGTTCTTTGGTGGTTGGGTTTCAGTTAACCACACATCTCAGGAACGGTCGAACTGAGAATGTACAAGACTACACTTCATTTACACTCATACATATCATCCTCATTCATCCTCTGAAGAATTATCTAAACGGTAGTTACCGGAGGCTAAACAGGAAAAAAGAGACGGGAATGGTGACCGAAGCAAGCTGTGCCTGTGTCCAGGACGCCGGTCCTCCTGGCAAATTGGGAATGGCGAGTGAAATGAGCTCTTGGCCTGTTTTTAAAACCGTAAGATAATCATGCACACAGAGCTTAGTATAAAACGGGGTTATGTTTGCAAAATTTTGAGAAAATTGAACCCAAATAAACTATTTACGTCACCCTTTGAAGATATTGATCCCAAACTTTTACCAACAAATTGCCCTATATATACAAGTCTCTTTACTAAATTTTATCAAAATCGGTCTGTCCAATCAAAAATTATTAAGCTTCAAACACGCCAATATACGTACGTAAGAATATTGTCTATACTTTTTTGTTTTGTTTTTGGAGTCCCTGAGTTATGAAACGTCGAGAAACGAAGAAAAAAAACGTATCCCATGTTTTTTTTACTGATTATCATACTTTCCTTCTTGCATAATAGATCTACAGCTATGATGTCAGAAAATAAAAAAATTAAGCACGGGAATGTGGTGGGATGCCTGTTGGGGAGTCATCAGTCTGTAATGTCCGGTGTCCTTGAGAACATTTTTAGTACATTATAATCCAATAAGATGATTTTTGTCGTCGGTTAAATCTTCCCAAATATAAAAATTTATATTTTGTAATTTATTTTAATATTATTTTTTTTTTGAACTTAATTTGTTAAATTTAATAAAAAATTACTACTGGTCTCAGTATTTTTATAACTGAAAATAAACAATATTGGAATATATATGCTAATTCTTGAATTATTTTAATATTTTTTTGTACTTTATTTAAAATAAAATAAAATTATATTATTTATATTATTCTCGCTGTGGGTGTTGTCTGATTTACATTTATTTTAATAATATAAATAAACAAAGTAATATGATATTCTGAATAAATATTTGTAAAAAAAAAACCATATTTTACTTCTTTGTGATTTATTTTATTTTATTATAATAAAAGACAAATAAATTATATGTATTTGTGTAAACAAAAAAGTAAGAAACGTTTATGTATGTACTCCAGTACTAGTTAAGGTAGTTCTGGTACGTGACTTTTAAATAGATATATTAAATGTAACTTAGATAGCGCTGGTGTGTGTGAGTGTTTTGTAAAATATTCTAGTCACGACTATTATCTTCATGGATGCAGCTGTTTACTTGTACGAGCTGTTTTCTTATGTTATAAGCCGCTCTTTTCAAATGATTACTTAATTTGCATCTATGGAAATAGGCAAGATAAGTAAAAAAACAAATGACGAAAGACTTTTGCGTATATTATTTATATGCACGTGTAATCATATATCTATACTATTATGTAAAGTAGAAGAGGGTTTTTGTTTGTTCTGGATAAACGAAAAAAACTACTGGATCCGCAAATCAAATCGCAACCAAATCTTTACCCGTCTTTCTTAGCATAAATGAGAAGGATTTTAGATATATTTCATCTCGAAAAATCTCGAATATATATATATATAACCAAGAACAGAAGGAAATTTAGGGATGAAATTAGAAATAAGAAAATTGAAAAAGAATATAAAAGAGAAGTGATAGGAAAAAGAAACATAGTGAACGAATGAAGAGGTTTGAGGAAGAAATGAAAAAAAGAAGGAAGTAAAACCTTGATTGATTTAAGTTCATGCATTCTCCTAAAGGGGAATAATCGGAAAGTAATAATAATAATATTATGTAGTAGTGGAGATTTGCCGGTTGAACTACAAACTTTAATGAACTGTGAGTCTCTACCACTGTGTGAGCTGGGGTTGAACTGAGTGATTCGAATCAATCGAACGGATAATATTATAAAAATAATAGAATTAAATTTACGTTAAATAAAATATAATAAAATAGAAAAAAACAACAGATGTAATCAGGAAAAGAAGACTGCAATTCTACGGACACATATTTTTTTTTTTTTGTCTTCAGTCATTTGACTGGTTTGATGCAGCTCTCCAAGATTCCCTATCTAGTGCTAGTCGTTTCATTTCAGTATACCCTCTACATCCTACATCCCCAACAATTTGTTTTACATACTCCAAACGTGGCCTGCCTACACAATTTTTCCCTTCGACCTGTCCTTCCAATATTAAAGCGACTATTCCAGGATGCCTTAGTATGTGGCCTATAAGTCTGTCTCTTCTTTTAACTATATTTTTCCAAACGCTTCTTTCTTCATCTATTTGCCGCAATACCTCCTCATTTGTCACTTTATCCACCCGTCTGATTTTTAACATTCTCCTACAGCACCGCATTTCAAAAGCTTCTAATCTTTTCTTCTCAGATACTCCGATCGTCCAAGTTTCACTTCCATATAAAGCGACACTCCAAACATACACTTTCAAAAATCTTTTCCTGACATTTAAATTAATTTTTGATGAAAACAAATTATATTTCTTACTGAAGACTCGTTTAGCTTGTGCTATTCGGCATTTTATATCGCTCCTGCTTCGTCCATCTTTAGTAATTTTACTTCCCAAATAACAAAATTCTTCTACCTCCATAATCTTTTCTCCTCCTATTTTCACATTCAGCGGTCCATCTTTGTTATTTCTACTACATTTCATTACTTTTGTTTTGTTCTTGTTTATTTTCATGCGATAGTTCTTACGTAGGACTTCATCTATGCAGTTCATTGTTTCTTCTAAATCCTTTTTACTCTCGGCTAGAATTACTATATCATCGGCAAATCGTAGCATCTTTATCTTTTCACCTTGTACTGTTACCCGAATCTAAATTGTTCTTTAACATCATTAACTGCTAGTTCCATGTAAAGATTAAAAAGTAACGGAGATAGGGAACATCCTTGTCGGACTCCCTTTCTTATTACGGCTTCTTTCTTATGTTCTTCAATTGTTACTGTTGCTATTTGGTTCCTGTACATGTTAGCAATTGTTCTTCTATCTCTGTATTTGAACCCTAATTTTTTTAAAATGCTGAACATTTTATTCCAGTCTACGTTATCAAAAGCCTTTTCTAGGTCTATAAACGCCAAGTATGTTGGTTTGTTTTTCTTTAATCTTCCTTCTACTATTAATCTGAGGCCTAAAATTGCTTCACTTGTCCCTATACTTTTCCTGAAACCAAATTGGTCTTTTCCTAACACTTCTTCCACTCTCCTCTCAATTCTTCTGTATAAAATTCTAGTTAAGATTTTTGATGCACGACTAGTTAAACTAATTGTTCTGTATTCTTCACATTTATCTGCCCCTGCTTTCTTTGGTATCATAACTATAACACTTTTTTTGAAGTCTGATGGAAATTCCCCATTTTCATAAATATTACACACCAGTTTGTATAATCTATCAATCGCTTCTTCACCTGCACTGCGCAGTAATTCTACAGATATTCCGTCTATTCCAGGAGCCTTTCTGCCATTTAAATCTTTTAATGCTCTCTTAAATTCAGATCTCACTATTGTTTCTCCCATTTCATCCT
This sequence comes from Lycorma delicatula, assembly GCF_047948215.1. NCBI lineage: Eukaryota > Metazoa > Arthropoda > Insecta > Hemiptera > Fulgoridae > Lycorma > Lycorma delicatula. The sequence continues at coordinate 14,100,993 of NC_134467.1, read as the reverse complement.
CTATACGGACACATATACAGAATGGATAACACTAGACTAACAAAACAGATCTTCACCCTACTAAACGCTCATAAGAACAAGATAACCTGGCTTAAAGAAATAAACAATTCAATAGACTCTGACATTTTAAAAAACAGAGCAACATTCAGAAAAACAATACAGGAATTAGAGTTTCAGGAGAGGAAAAAACTCGCTTGTAAAAGAGGGAGAAAATGAACTCAAGAAGTCAAAGAACACCACTCTAGAATAATGAAAGAAGCATGGGCTGAAAAGTTGATTAAGCGTGCCCTCTAAATGGGCTATTTGAAAATTAAAAAAATTAAATAAAATTCTGTTTATCAATAATGGGTTTCCTGTGGGAACTGCGTGGAGCATAGACCAGTCATAATCATCAACCAGTAACAAATGGAGTGCTCTTATAATATGTATGCAAACAATCGTCCGATTTTGAAAATTCAAATGGAATATTTATTACTGGGTTGTAGGCTAACGTTTGCACGGATAATCTAAGCTCTGTATGTACTAAGCTCTGTGTGCATGATTATCTTACGGTTTTAAAAATAAGCCAAAAGTTCTACCCCGTGGCCGCAGAACTCGTTTCACTTGCCGTTCCCAATTTGCCAGGAGGACCGGCGCCCTGAACACCGGCAGAACTTGCTTCGGTCACCATTATCGTCTACCCAGAGGACTCCACCCTTCGAGACCTCTGTATTGTACGTTATCACTGTACTTTCGATGTAACAAATCACGGTTATTCGGAAATTTGTATATTTATAAAGTTTTTAATCGCATCACGCGAGAACCAAATGACCGTTTACTTACAAATTTGTAGGATTAGTGTTATTCCAGGGTGGATTTTAAACCGTCGACCGACGTCCTAGCTCCCATGAAGGTTGATATTAAAAGTATTCATTATTTCTTCGCCCCCAAGGAGGGTGAAGTTGTAAATTAAAGATATTCATTAAAGAAGAAATAGATTAATCCTTTCACTTCATTATTACGTTTCTACCACCACGGCAAAGAAATAAGTTGTGATTTTTTTTTGTTATGAAAGGTGTGTGTACTTTATTTACCATAGTTACTATTTGGTCTTTTACAATTTGGTTTCTTTTCAGGGTTCTATAAAGCCTAAATACTGTAATTATTATTTATCAGTATTACTCTCACAACCATAAGGGTAATGTACAGTGCGGGATCCAGCGGGTGGACCCATTTGAGTAGATGGGAATGACGACCGAAGCTAGCTGTGCGAGTGTCCAGGGCACCCGTCCCGCTGGAAAATTGGGAATGGTGAACAAAAATTTCAAAAAAAATAAAATAATAAAATATAAAAATAAAAAAAATAGCTCTTCGGCTATGAGGTAGGACCCTTGGCCCCGGGAGCCTCCGATGAGCCCTTGAGTTGGTTCCGGGAGTCACCTGAGCCTCAGGGGTCCAGAGTCTGACTAGTACGACTGGCTGGTATACATACTGTGTGTGTGTGTATACCAGCCTACACGCGTGTATATATATATATATATATATATATATATATATATATATGATTTCTTGGAAACGATTGTAGAATATAATTTACTTGCGAATTACAAAATGTATCGTGTTAAAAAAAAAATGGAAAAAATGAAAAACTATAGTCATAAAAGTTTTCCGGAATTTTAAAAGGTTTAAAATTTTAACTCATTCTACCTTTTCTGAATCGCTCATCTAGATACCACACTGGAATTTTTTGTTTTTGGTTTTTTCGAAACAAAGTGCTACTAGAATAGAATTTTGAATATTAATGGATGATTAAACACACGCGTGTATCGGCAGGTTAACTTGCGAGATTGATTTTAATTTAAAATACATTTTAAAAAACTTTTTTTTAAATTATAAAAGCACACTGATGAAAAAAAATTATAATAATTTGAATGATTATTAATTTAATCATTTTTAATAAAGCATGCCGCACTATCTTACAATTTCTTTACTCTCCATAAAAAGGATATTGGTTGGGTTTGTTTGGTTGTTGTATGTACTCACATTTTTATTTTAGCTCCTATTGGCGCATGGCGCAGAGCAGACCTATGGTGATGCGCTAGACGAACGAACGATTCATTCGTTCAAAAGATTTATACTTCTCGAACGATTTATCTATCTGCGCGCCGTACGCGTAGCCGCCCAGCTCCATACTACTCGAACGATTTATACATCAGTTTTCTAAAATTATAAAAAGAAGAAAAACATTGATGTGAGAGCTTCTTTCTTTTTCTGTTTAGCCTCCGGAACCACCGTAAGGTATTACTTCAGAGTATGATATGTATGAATGTAAATGAAGTGCAGTCTTGTACAGTCTCAGGTCGACCGTTCTTGAGATGTATGATTAACAGAAATTCAATCACGAAAGAACTCCTGTATCCACGATCTAGTATTCAAATCCGTATAAAAGTAACTGATTTTACTAGGATTTGAACCTTAGAACTCTCGATATAGAAATCAATTGATTTGCGATAAGGAGTTCAACGTTAAATCGATCGGTGGATTTGGAGTTAGAGCGTGTTGTAAAATTAAACTCGTGAAATAGCAGGCTACGGTGGGCTTCACTTTTTTCCTTATAGAGCTGAAATAAATAAACTGCGCGTTTGAGTGTTCAGGCAGGAAATTTGCAAGCATCTCCTGTAAATTCTGATGCATATAAAAAAATCTACGCGTTGTTAATATTCTGTAACAATGCGCTATTATATTTTACAAAAATTGTACGTATATTTTAATTTTAAATAAATAAACTACACGCCTACTATTACGTATGAGTAATGAGTATTGTGTTGCATAAAGATACGGCCGCGTTGTGAATCGACAGTGATACAAGGGACGTAATTCAGTATAATTATAAAGAACTTTTCTTTCTCTTTCCTGTTTAGCCTCCGGTAATTACCGTTCAGATAATACTTCAGAGGATGATATGTATGAGTGTAAATGAAGTCTTGTCTTGTACAGTCTCAGTTCGACCGTTCATGAGATGTGTGGTTAATTGAAACCCAACCACCACAAAGAACAGCGGTATCCACGATCTAGTATTCAAATCCGTGTAAAAATAACTGACTTTACTAGGACTTGAACGCTGGAACTCTCGACTTCCAAATCAGCTGATTTGAGAAGATGCGTTCACCACTAGATCAGACCGGTGGGTTAATTTAGAAGAACTAACAGAAACGCAACGTTTGTTTATTTATTTACTCTACATCCTCACTCAATACGTTCTAGTGTACAATATATTAATGATGAAATCAGCACAATAATTTACTAACTCTTAAAATTTATAATTAAAATAATAATAATAATTAAAAATTAAAAAAAAAAAATAGATATAACTAAATCAAAATGAGCTGAAAAAAAACACCATTTAGTTTTATTAAGAAAAACAAACCAACATACTTGGCATTTATAGACCTACAAAAGGCATTCGATAACGTAGACTGGAATAAAATGTTCAGCATTTAAAAAAAATCAGGGTTCAAATACAAAAATAGAATAAAAATTGCTAACATTTACAGGAACCAAACAGCAACAGTAATAATTGAAGAATGTAAGAAAGAAGCCGTAATAGAAAAGGGAGTCTGACAAGGATGTTCCCTATCCCCGTTACTTTTTAATCTTTACATGGAACTAGCAGTTGTTAATGATGTTAAAGAACAATTTAAGATTCGGAGTAACAGTACAAGGTGAAAAGATAAAGATGCTACGATTTGCTGATAATATAGTAATTCTAGCCGAGAGTAAAAAGAATTTAGAAGAAACAATGAACGGCATGGATGAAGTCCTACGCAAGAACTACCGCGTGAAAATAAGCAAGAACAAAACGAAAGTCAATTTTCAAAACCAAAATTATTATAATTTGTATTAAGCATAAAAATAATAATGAAAAATAAATTTTCTTTTTAATATTAATTTTTCATAAAATAAGAGAAATAGTCTACTGGTGAAAGGGGTAAATATTTAAATAAATTAAAACCAAATTAAGTTTCTATTAGGATTGTATAACATTTTGTTAACTTCATGAGGAAAGTATATCATAGAGTCTGCTTGGCGCGCGCGCACATATAACACATATTAAGCTACCTTCCTAAAGAAGTAAACTTCACCTCCGTAAGTATCATTTCTTATACCAGTGTTTGCCTACGGGATCTTTATACCAACACTAGAGCCGACGTTTTACTCTTACGTCTGAAAATGGTGGGCTGCGTTGTGTTGTTCTCTCGACGACCGTATATACATTGTGAACAAGATATATACGTACAAATGTATGAATCAGCGACAACCGTTTCCCCTACATCCACGCCTCGTTTATTATATTTTTTTTTTACTATTTTTATTATTATTATTTTGTTTAACCAAAACATACACACACACACATTCGCGTACGCACAAATATATTTATAATCGAAATAAAGAATATCAACCGAATAGGTTTACTTTTGATAGTGTCATGACCTTTAAATTTTTAAATAATTTTTACTGTTTTTAAATATTTCTTTTTTAAGTTTTTCGACCTTTAAATTTTAAAATACTTTTTACTGCATTTAAATATTTCTTTTATGTTTTTTCTTTATTACTAATACTTTCCCGTCTGCATAGCAGCTATATCTATATCTAAAAAAAATTGCAATGAAATTGTAAACCGTACGGTAAGAGTCTCGCAGCATTTCTTCCGCTCAATACAAAACTTTTTGTAATATTAATAAAACTGTTTTTAACAAAATGATACTGATATCAAAAAAGGTAAGACAGTACATTTCTATTATCAAAATCAGTTATTAATTAAGAATTTTCTTTAAATATATGTAATAGACAATAGATATACATATAAAAATCAATGTTTGTTTGTCTGTCTGTTCCAACCGAACTCGAGATCTGCCGGACAGATTTCTCTAAAATTTGGACACCTATACTTTGAAGCCCTGCGGTGAACATAGGCTAATTTTTTTGGACCTCTGACATAACGAAATTTAAAACGCTTTATTTCTTCCTTAAAGCTTATTTAATTTTCAAAATGACTTTGATTTTCAAGAAAAATTTAATTTATAGGTAACATTTTTTTCAACATTGAATTGATTAATTTTGAAAAGGGCTGAAGTTTTAACGTACAGTTATTCCTAAGTTTCAATCAATTTAGCGTACATGAATAGGTAATTTTTACGATTCTTTCATTTATAATTTTTTACAGCTGTTTAAAAACATAAATAAATAGCCGCTTTTGTTTATCATGTGTGTGTGTTACTAATTTAAAAATTATAAAATATTTAACTGCGATCTTTTAAATTCTGTGATCTTTTTTCAAAACATCATACCGTGTCTAAAAGACATTCTTCGATTGGAAAAAATACAAAAAAAGCGAGTATGATGAAAACCGTTCGTGCGGCAGAGACTGAAGACGAAAGACAGTCAAGATTGGAAAGCGGCCGAATACACACAGCCCGATCCCGTTCGACTGAGACAACTGAGCGACGGGAAATGCGATATGCCACCGTTACTGTATGTGTCACTAGCTATGCCTCCGGTTACTTGACTAATAAATACAGGGTGTCCCATATAAAACGCAACCTATGAAATTTCAAAAGTCAAGCTTACTCCCCTACTCGTTACTGAAATGGACTCGTCCAACATCTGAACATCGCGGCGACGCAGTAGAACACTACCGATAGTAACAACAATGCGATCATAACCTTCAGTGTACTGCTAGAGACAAGATGGTGTTTTCGCTAGATGAACGTGTTTTCATTGTCGAGTCGTACTTCAGTACGAAATCAGCGGTTGCAGTGCAAGATTTGTTTCGCCATAAGTACCCGGATAAACCGGCTCCTAGCAAAACATCAGTATTAAGGTCAGTCGCAAAATTTAGAGAGACCGGTTCTGTTAATAACAAGGAACACAAAAGATCTGCGTCGGTGTTGAATACAGATACAGTCGCTGAAATCAAAGACCGATTACTCGCCTCGCCAAATAAATCGATAAGACGTTTGTCTGCTGAAATTAATTTGTCTAAATCGACTGTTCATCGGGCGACCAAACGATTACGATTACGACCTTATCGCATTCAAACGGTTCATCGACTTCTTGAGCACGACAAAGAAAAACGGCTACAATATTGTCGACGGTTCAGTCGATTTCTGCGCGAGGGAATTAACGTTACGGATTCGTTATTTTTCACAGATGAAGCACGGTTTCATTCGGACGGCTACGTAAACAGTCAAAACAGTAGAATTTGGAGCGCTGAAAATCCCTACGTTTATCACGAAAAACAATTACACCCGCAGAAGTCGGGCGTGTGGTGCGCGATATCGCGGAAGAAAATAATCGGTCCTATTTTTTTCGAGTACACCATTAATGCAGAACGATATCAGGATATTTTATTTCGGTTCATGGCACTCTCGGAAGAGGAAGACAGACACTGCCGGCTACAACATGACGGTGCGACATCGCACTACGCAGGTTCAACTTCTGATTTCGTCGAGGAATTCTTCGGTAATCGTGTTATCGGTCGAGGCTTGTGGCCGCCAAGATCTCCAGATTTGACTGCGGCGGTTTGTTTTCTACGGGGTTACCTCAAAGAAAAAGCCTACAGCAGCACACCACGAATACTTGAACGATTGAAAGTCGATATTGAACAAACTGTATTAAATATCCAGCCACAAACTTTGCAAAAAGTTGCAAGAAACGCTGTAAAAAGAATTGAAGCTTGTATTCAAGAAGATGGCGGCCACTTCCAACATTTACTCTAAATGGTAATAATAAAAATTACATTTACATTTACACATGCCTTTTTATTATTTCAATACCTACCAATATAAGGTTGGGTTGCGTTTTATATGGGACACTCTGTATAAAATAAAAAGATTGACCACCACGGGAAATGCAAGTAACCATATAGTGCAGCGAAACTGCGACTGGGAGCTAGTAATGTATAATAAACCATGTTTAAGCGTTCCATATAATAAGAAAAATTTGTTACAAAATTCTTACCGGCCCGATTTCATTTATTAAACAAGGAATAATCATAAGAATTGTATTATTTTTGTAAATGTGATGATGTATTACATATAAATGAAATCGGACCGGTAAGAGTTTCGTAACATTTGTTTCTATCTTTTGCTTATTACATGGAATGCTTAAATATTGTTTATTATATATTATTGTATATCTATTGTCTATTAGATATATTTTTAAAAATTCTAAATTAATAACAGATTTTCATATTAGAAGTGTAATGTCTTACCTTTTTTGATATCAGTATCGTTTTGTTAAAAACAATTTTATTTATATTAAAAAAATCGTTGTTTTTTGAGCGGAAGAAATGATTTCTACGAGACTCTTACCGTACGGTTTACAATTTCATAGTAATTTTTTTTTTATATCACTGCATTTTTTTAGATTTTATTTTATTTTTATTTTTATTTTTTTTATGAATTATTGATTGTTATTATGTGGATTTATTATTAAAATTTATTGCTTTTCTACAAGAAACAAATATACATTTTTTCATTTCTCGGCCAATTTCTTTTTGTTGATGGAAATATCAATCATTCACGGATCTTCGAATCGAAGATCCGTTGCACTTATTACTTTGCAAGAGTAACCCTCGATTATTATCGTATTTGTGAACACACTTTTTATATTATTATTAAATTAACTTTTTTTTTATTTCTTCCTCGATTAGTTCAAATATTTCTAGTTTTTTTTTTTGTCTTCAGTCGTTTGACTGGTTTGATGCAGCTCTCCAAGATTCCCTAACTAGTGCTAGTCGTTTCATTTCAGTACACCCTCTACATCCTACATCCCTAACAATTTGTTTTACATATTCCAAACGTGGCCTGCCTACACAATTTTTCCCTACTACCTGTCCTTCCAATATTAAAGCGACTATTCCAGGATGCCTTAGTATGTGGCCTATAAGTCTGTTTCTTCTTTTAGCTATATTTTTCCAAACGCTTCTTTCTTCATCTATTTGTCGCAACACCTCTTCAATTGTCACTTTATCCACCCATCTGACTTTAACATTCTCCTATAGCACCGCATTTCAAAAGCTTCTAATCTTTTCTTCTCAGATACTCCGATCGTCCAAGTTTCACTTCCATATAAAGCGACGCTCCAAACATACACTTTCAAAATTCTTTTCCTGACATTAAAATTAATTTTTGATGTAAACAAATTGTATTTCTTACTGAAGGCTCGTTTAGCATGTGCTATTCGGCATTTTATATCGCTCCTGCTTCGTCCATCTTTAGTAATTCTACTTCCCAAATAATAAAATTCTTCTACCTCTGTAATCTTTTCTCCTCCTATTTTCACATTCAGTGGTCCATCTTTGTTATTTCTACCACATTTCATTACTTTTGTTTTGTTCTTGTTTATTTTCACGCGATAGTTCTTGCGTAGGACTTCATCTATGCCGTTCATTGTTTCTTCTAAATCCTTTTTACTCTCGGCTAGAATTACTATATCATCGGAAAATCGTATCATCTTTATCTTTTCACCTTGTACTGTTACTCCGAATCTAAATTGTTCTTTAACATCATTAACTGCTAGTTCCATGTAAAGATTAAAAAGTAACGGAGATAGGGAACATCCTCGTCGGACTCCCTTTCTTATTACGGCTTCTTTTATATTATGGCTATACTTTTCCTGAAACCAAATTGGTCTTCTCCTAACACTTCCTCCAGTCTCCTCTCAATTCTTCTGTATAGAATTCTAGTTAAGATTTTTTATGCATGACTAGTTAAACTAATTGTTCTGTATTCTTTACATTTATCTGCCCCTGCTTTCTTTGGTATCATTACTATAAAACTTTTTTTGAAGTCTGACGGAAATTCCCCTTTTTCATAAATATTACACACCAGTTTGTTTAATCTATCAATCGCTTCCTCACCTGCACTGCGCATTAATTCTACAGGTATTCTCTCTATTCCAGGAGCCTTTCTTCCATTTAAATCTTTTAATGCTCTCTTAAATTCAGATCTCAGTATTGTTTCTCCCACTTCATCCTCCTCAACTTCCTCTTCTTCCTCTATAACACCATTTTCTAATTCATTTCCTCCGTATAACTCATCAATATATTCCACCCATCTATCGACTTTACCTTTCGTATTATATATTGGTGTGTACCATCTTTGTTTAACACGTTATTAGATTTTAATTTATGTACCCCAAAATTTTCCTTAACTTTCCTATATGCTCCGTCTATTTTACCGATGTTCATTTCTCTCTCCACTTCTGAACACTTTTCTTTAATCCACCCTTCTTTCGAAAGTTTCCACTAACTGTTTATAGCATTTCTTAATTGTCTCTAGTTCCTTTTACTTTCTTCATCACTAGCATTCTTATATTTTCTACGTTCATCCATCAGCTGCAATATATCGTCTGAAACCCAAGGTTTTCTACCGGTTCTCATTATTCCGCCTAAGTTTGCTTCTGCTGATTTAAGAATTTCGTTTTTAACATTCTCCCATTCTTCTTCTACATTTTCTACCTTATTTTTTTTACTCAGACCTCTTGCGATGTCCTCCTCAAAAATCTTCTTTACCTCCTCTTCCTCAAGCTTCTCTAAATTCCACCGATTCATCTGACACCTTTTCTTCAGGTTTTTAAGTCGGTCCCCTCTTTCATTCCTTTTGCCCAGCCCGTATTCACCCACTATATTTCCTTCCTTGCCTTTTCCAATGGTTGCATTCCAATCTCCAACTATTATTAAATTTTCATCTCCTTTTACGTGTTTAATTGCTTCATCAATCTCTTCGTATACACATTCTACCTCATCATCATCATGGGCGCTTGTAGGCATATAGACGTTAACAATCGTTGTCGGTTTAGGTTTTGATTTTATTCTTATTACAATGATTCTATCGGTATGCGTCTTGAAATACTCCACTCTCCTCCCTATCTTCTTGTTCATCACGAAACCTATTCCTGCCTGCCCATTAGTTGACGCTGAGTTAATTACTCTAAAATCACCCAATTTCTAATTGTAAAATAAAAATTTTACCGATCGAATATTTTTCTGATTTATTTAACAGATCTTTTTCGCCACATTTGCAACAGTTTTCATACTGTTCGTGTTTTTTTGTGTTTTACTAGCTGCGAAATCTTTCGTAAATTAATACATTTTTTTTTTTTTTAAAGAAGTGATGGGAATTAATAAAATTGTTTCATCTTCAGTACTTTCATTTACTATTAAAACAAGCTGTAGTATATTTTCTTTTATTATTATTTAAAGTATATTATCAAGTTTTTAAACGCTACCTAGTATTACCGAGTACTGCTACCTAGCGGCACAATTCGTAAACCCACCTTTTTGTGGAAGAAATGACATATTCAAGCCCCGCGGTTCATCAGATGGAAGAAAAAATGTTGTCTAATAAAATTTGAGGTATTTTTTGAAAGTATTCTTTATTACAAATCTAATTGAACTGAAATATAATATTTTCCACTTCCAGTGGACCTTCCCATGCTGACACTCGGTCCTGACGCCTTAACCTTTAATGTGTGTATCCGTGAAAGGAATCCGCATAGGGTCTTCTTCACGAAGGGACAAGGGAGTCCCAGTATCTCATCACTACGGCCATCAGTGCAAGCTCCGCAGGGGGCTGTCCCTCATCTCCTCGCCTCTCCGTCGTCTTGACTTTTCCGTTGCAGAAAAAATAACCTCTAATTGTAAAATGGTATGGAATGCAAAGTTGGCAGGAGTCTATTACTCCCTACTTTATCGCAGAACCTGGACAGAGTCCCTTGCTGCTGGATCATTCTAATCGGGCTTGTTTTTTAAAAGGTTATTTTTTTAATCTCGGATCTAATTTTTCAAGTTTTGTCTATTATTATTTTAGTGAATTTAAGACGGATTTAATTGCATTCCAATCCGTTGTTAAACCAGCGTTATCGAACCCATTTCATGGGCCGACCGCGGAAGGCTAGGCTTATAAAGCCTGTCCTCCCGACGTAATTCCCCTTCAGACCGTCCACTGAAGTCCTTTCGGTGCTAACTCTTTAATAGGCTAGCAGGAATACGCCACAACGGGACACTAGCTATAAGGAGCGAGCAATGCGTCCCCTTTTCCGGAGGAGTCGCTATTGCTGGGTTATTTTGTCTTATTGTAAGTTTTGAAATAGGAGAGGTTGTGTAGAAGCTCTTCATCCGCTTCTGGTATGGCTGCCCTTCAGGACGCATCTCTGCTGGGCTCTGTTCCGGACTCCAGTCCGTGATGTTGAGGCGAGTGGTTGGTCTTCCTTCTTCTTCTCCCTCTTCTTCTTCCGAAGACCTCTTCGTTCTTCTTTGGGCTGCACTTTCCAAGAATTGGTAGTAACCGAAGTTACATACCATTAACTAATTGTAAAAGAATTTTTACAATAAATAATAATATTAAAAAGAAAATCAGAACTTATTAGTAAAATAAAATTTTATATGCTTCTAAAAATGTGTATATGTAATTCACTAGGCGTATAAGGAAGTCATGTAGTGCGTACATCAGATGTTTTAATTTTTCTAAACGTGTTTTGGGTTATTCAAATTTTTAATTAGAATTTACTCCCAACACAAAAAATGAAATTTTAGGTTTTTTTTTAATGTATAATTCATTTCTTCCCTTTATAAAAATAAATAATCAATCCCAGGAAAGTAATACAATTTTGTTTTCAGCTTTTTTTTTTTAATTTTATAACTGATATTTTGTGATTTTCTTCTGATCAATGTTTTATCATATTTTCCCTTTATTCATCCAGGCAAATAGTAGGTCAGTTCTTTTATTTATTTAGAGTAACATACTTAAGTAAATATTTATATATATATATTACACAATTACTTGCGAAATACTTGTAATTAGCATATATTTTAGTTTTAACTTTTAATTATAAATCGGTTGAGCTTATAATAATTATTATTATTAGTGTAATTTTATTTATTTTATTGTCATTATTATTTGGTATTTCGTCACCGACAAGAGAAGATAAAGAAGTAGAAAGAGAAAGGTTAAAATAAAACGAGAGAGATGATCGTGTAGGAGAAATTATAGTATTTAAAAATTAAAATTAAAGTAATGTTTTAAATTACATACCATTAACATCTATCTTTAAAATTTAAATACACTTGTCCTATATTGCGTATGATTCATACGCTTTAAAAATTTAAATAAATTAAAAAAATTATACCTTACATTAGTCTAAATTGACTTTTGTATAATTTATTCTTTCAGTTTATCCCGATATAGTGTATGATTTCACTATAGGTTATATTAAATTTGATGTTGCCAAATCTCTCCTGATATAATAATAAGTTACCGTTTGAAAAATTATTATCTATTATTGGTTTTTTTATTATCACAAAATTATCTGATCTTTTATTTGATACGAGAAATAAATAAAACTATCGATTTTCCATAAATTAACGATAATTTTTTCGTATTAATTACCTGTTGATTGATGTAGTTGTTCTTGCCAATTTCCACCTGTTTCTTAAATTCAAATTTACGCTGAAATGGAATCGATTTGATTCGGTTGAAAACATCCAGGTAAATACGGAGAATATTCTTAACGCCGTTAAAAAATAAAATTTTAGGAATACTTTCAAAAACTCACCGGGTTGGTCCAATGGTGAACGCGTCTTCCCACAATCAGCTGATTTGGAAATCGAGAGTTCCAGGATCAAGTCCCTAGTAAAGTCAGTTATTTTTACTCGTGGATACACCGATGTTCTTTAGTGATTAGTTTTCAATTAACCACACATCTCAGAAATCGTCGAACTAAGACTACACATTAAAAGATGTAAATGGCAGAAACGCTCCTGGAATAGACGGAATACCTGTAGAATTACTGCGCAGTGCAGGTGAGGAAGCGATTGATAGATTATACAAACTGCTGTGTGTAATATTTATGAAAAAGGGGAATTTCCGTCAGACTTCAAAAAAAGTGTTATAGTAATGATACCAAAGAAGGCAGGGGCAGATAAATGTGAAGAATACAGAACAATTAGTTTAACTAGTCGTGCATCAAAAATCTTAACTAGAATTCTATACAGAAGAATTGAGAGGAGAGTGGAGGAAGTGTTAGGAGAAGACCAATTTGGTTTCAGGAAAAGTATAGGGACAAGGGAAGCAATTTTAGGCCTCAGGTTAATAGTAGAAGGAGGATTAAAGAAAAACAAACCGACATACATGGCGTTTATAGACCTAGAAAAGGCATTCGATAACGTAGACTGGAATAAAATGTTCAGCATTTAAAAAAAATTAGGGTTCAAATACAGAGGTAGAAGAACAATTGCTAACATGTACAGGAACCAAACAGCAACAGTAACAATTGAAGAACATAAGAAAGAAGCCGTAATAAGAAAGGGAGTCCGACGAAGATGTTCCCTATCCCCGTTACCTTTTTATCTTTACATAGAACTAGCGGTTAATGATGTTAAAGAACAATTTAGATTCGGAGTAACAGTACAAAGTGAAAAGATAAAGATGCTACGATTTGCTGATGATATACTAATTCTAGCCGAAAGTAAAAAGGATTTAGAAGAAACAATGAACGGCATAGATGAAGTCCTACGCAAGAACTATCGCGGGAAGATAAAAAAGAACAAAACGAAAGTAATGAAATGTAGTAGAAATAGCGAAGATGGACCACTGAATGTGAAAATAGGAGGAGAAATGATTACGGAGGTAGAAGAATTTTGTTATTTGGGAAGTAGAATTACTAAAGATGGACGAAGCAGGAGCGATATAAAATGCCGAATAGCACAGGCGAAACGAGCCTTCAGTAAGAAATATAATTTGTTTACATCAAAAATTAATTTAAATGTCAGGAAAAAATTTTTGAAAGTGTATGTTTGGAGTGTCGCTTTATATGGAAGTGAAACTTGGACGATCGGAGTATCTGAGAAGAAAAGATTAGAAGCTTTTGAAATGCGGTGCTGTAGGAGAATGTTAAAAATCAGACGGGTGGATAAAGCGACAAATGAGGAGGTGTTGCCGCAAATAGATGAAGAATGAAATATTTTGAAAAATATAGCTAAAAGAAGAGACAGACTTATAGGCCACATACTAAGGCATCCTGGAATAGTCGCTTTAATATTGGAAGGACAGGTAGAAGGGAAAAATTGTGTAGGCAGGCCACGTTTGGAAGATGTAAAACAAATTGTTAGGGATGTAGGATGTAGAGGGTATACTGAAATGAAACGACTAGCACTAGATAGGGAATCTTGGAGAGCTGCATCAAACCAGTCAAATTACTGAAGACAAAAAAAAAAGTCTACACTTCATTTACACTCATACATATCATCCTCATTCATCCTCTGAAGAATTATCTAAACCGTAGTTACCGGAGGCTAAACAGGAAATAATTAAATAAGGAATACTTCAAAAAGTGGTAATACCATTGGAGTTCGTGTGTTCAGTCAAAAGGGAATTACGAGTCCATCTTAAAACATTTCAATTACATCTCTTTTTTACTGTTTAGCCTCTGGGAATTACCGTTCTGCTATTATTTCATAGGATGATATGCATGAGTGTAAATGAAGTATAACTTTGTACTATGTCAGGTCGACCGTTACTGAGATTTGTGGTTAATTGAAACCCCAACCACCAAAGTAAACCGGAATCCACAATCTAGTATTCAGATCCGTATAAAAATAACTGCCTTTACTAGGATTTGAATCTTAGAAGTTTCGACTTCGAAATCAGCCGATTTGTGATTATTCACCGGTGGGTTTCAATTACATCTTGTAAATATTTTTTTTGTAACCTCCAGGACTACCATTAGGTATTACTCGTATTTCAGAGGATGAGATGAGGATTACCGGCCTCCGTGGCGCGAGTGATAGCGCCTCGGTCTTTTATCCTGAGGTCCCAGGTTCGAATCCCGGTCAGGCATGGCATATCACAAACGCTACGAATCATTCACCTCATCCTCTGAAGCAAAATCTAACGGTAGTCTCGGAGGTTAAACAAAAATAAACAGGATGAGACGAATGACAATTTTTGAAGCGTGTAAAAATGTTGTGCCTGACTGGGATTCGAACCCTGGAACTCCAGATTAAGGACCGAGACGCTACCCACTCGCGTCATGGTGGCTGGCACATCTGGTACACCTAAACGTTTTTTTTTTGTTTCCTGTTCAGCATCCAGGAATCACTGTCAGGTATTACTTCAAAGGATAATATATATATATATGAGTTTTAAGTGAAGTGTAATCTTGTACTGTCTCAGGGCGACTATTCCTGAGATGTGTGGTTGATTGAAACCCAACCAGTAAACAACATCGATATCCACGATCTAGTATTCAAATCTATATAAAAGTAACTCTGCCTTTACCAGGTTTTGAACGTTGGAACTCTCGGCTATAAAATCAGCTGATTTGCGAAGACGTGTTCACTACTAGACCAATCCGGTGGTTATTGGCACATCTAAACTGTCTTAACCATTATGCACCGAATTAGACTTAGAATAATTTCAATACACGATTTCTTTATGGTTTTGGGTCTTTATAGACCTAGTTCAAGTCCTAGTAAAGCCAGTTATTTTTACACGGATTTGAATACTAGATCGTGGATACCGGTGTTCTTTGGTGGTCGGGTTTCAATTAACCACACATCTCAGGAACGGTCGAACTGAGAATGTACAAGACTACACTTCATTTACACTCATACATATCATCCTCATTCATCCTCTGAAGAATTATCTAAACGGTAGTTACCGGAGGCTAAACAGGAAAAAGAAAGGAAAGGTCTTTATAGACGATTGGGTAAGACGATACCAGATTTCAAATTTAAATATTTTCCCGATGTCATTAAATAGAATTTAAGTAGGAAATTTAATTAAAATGTTTTGTTTTTTTTAAGGGACTAATAAAACGGGATATTAATTTTATGTTTTCTGGATCATTACCAGATAAAAGGAATACGATGAGACCAAAACTTAAAAACAATATTTTGTAATAAATCGATTTCTTTTTCGAATAAATTTTGAATCTAATAATTGATTCCATCGATGTAAATGTAAATAATAAAATCATTAATATTTAAAAAGAATTTATGACGTAAATCAAATAAAAATATGTCAAGGACGAAGATAGAAAATTATGTAGCCCTTAGCAGGTTTTTTTTTTCTTTTATATATGTAATTATGTGGGTGTAAAAATGTTAATTAGTTCTTATACCATTGTTTTTTTTTATTTGTAGTAAACAGGTCAACCTAATTAATAAAACCTTTTATATAATATATATATATATATATATATATATATATATATATATATGAAGTGTGACATCAGTCTATATATTTTACCTATTTATAGGTATATGTTATTTGTTGTACTTTATGTGGAGAATTGTGTTTTTATAGACGTAATTATAAAAAAAACAAAGACAAATTTTTTTAAAAATAAATTTATCGTATTGCAATTCTTTTTTCCTTTTTATTAAAATTAGTTCTGTTATTATTACAAACGGTAAATAAATATAAAATTGTTATGTGCGATCAGTTTTCTTCCCTCTTTATCTGTTTATCTCTCTCTCTCTACCTTTTTTAATACATACTACATTATTTATTTATTTGTTTTTTTTTTATACTTGAAGTCTCGACTGATAGATGCATAGAAAGACGTTTGTACAGACGTTTCAACAGCTTAGATGTCAAATAATATTCATTATACGTATTTCATATAAAGACAGGTAACACAACGTATTGCTACTGTGTAATATAAGGTTGAACTAACAAATGCACATTCACACATTTATATTATGTTTTCTATACAAGACTTATAGTTCCGTGTGAATATTATTGTCTTTTTTCTTTTTTTTTCTACTTATTTTAAAATAAAATTATCGTATAATAAATGTAATTTTTCATGTCATATCAGATATTAATATTTATTATTATTATTGTATTTTCTTAACCTCCCTGATCGAATGTCGAGAAAAAAATCGATAAATTATGTATTAAATTACAATTTAAAATTCTCCTTTCATCCCAAATTAAATTTTACAGCAAATTTTAGAATTTATCATTCCTGTCTATACACTTATGTAAAAAGAATTTGATAAAAAAATTGATGCGGACTCCACATGACTTCCTTGTACGCCTATTAAATTACATATACACATTTTTTGCTGCGCTTCATTTAAACTTATTTCATTTGAAAGTGAGATACGATCCTCCAATTCATTAATAAAGTGTGGTGTCCGTTTCGGCATTTTATATTAGTTTATATATTAATTTTGTTTAACGTCGCTCAAATAGTTATGTGGTGTAAGTGTTAACGGGTCGGATCCGTAACCGTGCACACATCGGTTCGAATCCGATTTCATATAAATATTTATATATACGAGGTGCAATAATAAAGTAATGAGACTGATTTTTCTTTGCAAGCTGTGGCAACCCTGCAGTTTGCGTAGGTACACCATCTTTGACCTTGGTCTATAAGCTACTTCTAGTCCAAGCGGCACATTGATGCAACTGCTCAGTCGTGAGTTGTGCTGTAATAAGTGAACACGTGTTTGTGTCTCTCGTCACAGAAATGAAACCGGAAAATATTGCGCGACGGTATGCCATTTTTTTTTTTTTTTTGTGTTAAATCGGGTGAAAACGCGACGACAACTTACGGTAAGCTTCAGAAGACTTTTGGAGAGGAGGTTATGTCAAGAGCTCAAGTTTTTCGGCGGCATAAAATTTTTAGCGAAGACAGAACGAATGTTGAAGATGAAGACCGCAGTGGACGACCGTCAATCTCACGGACAGATGTCAACTTGACCAGGGTGCGTGAAATCGTACGATCTGATCGAAGATTATCCGTGAAAATGATCGCAGAAGAACTCAACATCGATCGAGAAACGGTTCGTCTAATATTAACTGAAGATCTTGGTACGAGAAAGATTAGTGCAAAAATGGTCCCCAAAAATCTTACACAACACCAGCGAGAAACACGGAAAAATGTGGCAGCCGATCTGTTACAGCAAACGGAAATCAATCCAGCTGAAATCAATCCAATCAATTTGTTTAGCCGTGTTATCACCGGTGATGAAGTTTGTTTTCTTCAATACGATCCAGAGACAACACGCCAAAGTTCGCAATGGTGCTCAAAGGGATCATCCAGACCAAAAAAAGCTCGCATGTCAAAGTCAAAAGTGAAACGCACGCTTGTGTGCTTCTTCGATTCCAAGGGAATTGTTCATAAAGAGCGGGTGCCTCCTGGACAAACAGTTAACCGATATTTCTACAAAGAAATTTTAGAAAGACTTCGTAAACGAGTTCTTCGTGTCCGTGCCAACATCGCTGATAATTGGATTCTGCATCACCATAATACGCCATCCCATACTGCTCTGTCAGTACAGCAATTTTTAACCTCAAAATAAATTTCAGTACTACCACAGCCACCTTATTCACCAGATATCGCTCCGTGCGACTTTTTTCTATTTCCAAGAGTCAAAATGGCGGTCAAGGGACACCGTTTTCAAACAACATAAGATGTCCAAAAAGCTGTGACGAGGGTCTTGGAGGATATTACTGAAGATGAGTTCCAGAAATGTTACCGTCAATGGCAGAAGCGCTGGAATAAGTGTGTGCAATCAGAGGGGAACTACTTTGAAGGAGACAACACTAAACATGACTAAAACGGTAAGCAACATTTTTTTTCACATCAGTCTCATTACTTTATTTTCGCACCTCGTATATATTACAGCCTAAAAGCATTTTAGCTAAAGGCTGAAAGAGAAAGTCTGTTTTCAGCTTTGACTACGAAGCTTAGTCAATCTGCAGGTTTGACTAGTCAAACCTAGGAATGACTGTAAATCGGCCTTTGACTGTAACATACTCGTATATATGTATTTATTTCCATTTTTTTTTTCTAATTTAAATATATTGATTTATCTGTTATTATTAACATCTGTAAAAATTTTAGAATTAAAATTAAAAGTACAATTTTTTTTCACTAATAACTTTTGATTTTCTTTTATATATATTTAATTATTGTTGTCATTGAATTATTATTTATTGTAAAAATATTTTTACCCAATCAGAGGTTAATAATTCAATTAATAAATCAATATATTTAAATTAAAAAAAAGTTAAAAAAAAAAATATGTATATGAAGTCGGATTCGAACCGATGTGCCTTCCTCTTGTAAGATCCAAATATTTTATTTGGATGTAACTCTGGAACCAATGAAAAAAAGTACCACTTATGATATATCGCTGAAAAGCACTTAATGAAAACCTATTACTGCAGTTAAGAAAAAGTCCAAAATCCAAAAAATTTGGATTTTGGACGATTGCCATCAAAAGGGAATGTACACAACTAGATATTACAACAAATCCAAAATTTCAACATTCTACAGCTAATTGTTTTTGAGTTATACGAGATACATACGTACAGACGCAACGCCTAAACTAGTCAAAATGGATTCAGGGATGGTCAAAATTAATATTTCCGTTGAAATTTGAAAACCGAAATTTTTCGCGATTACAATACTACCTTTATTTCGTACAAGGAAGTAAAAAGGATGGTACATAAGTTTCTTTGTTTAACCTCACATTTTTATTTTAGCTGTTAATGATTGTGCGTCGGGCGCCTACGCGCAGCGCACGGATTCATTGGTTCGAACAATGTGTTTACTTCTCGAACGATTCATTCGTTCGAACGACTTATATTTTTTAATACAAACGATTTATCTAAAATTATATTTGTGTTGGGGATAAAATAAGAAAAAACCATTGAGGTTAGAACAGTGTTTAAAAATCACAACTCAAGAAACGGCTAAAAATGTTCAGGATTTTAAGCTTTTCGTTGTAAAAATTTTTGTCGTTGTTAGTACGCTAAATTCAACCCACCGGGTTGTTCTAGTGGTTTACAAATCAACTGATTTCGAAGGCTAGAGTTCTAAGGTTGAAATCCTAGAAAAGGAAGTTACTTTTATGCAGATTTGAATACTAGATCGTGGATACCGGTGTTCTTCGGTAGTTGGGTTTCAGTTAATCATACATCTCAGGAACGGTCGATCTGAGACTGTACAAGACTGCACTTCATTTACACTCATACATATCATCCTCATTCATCCTCTGAAGAAATTATCTAAACGGTAGTTACCGGAGGCTAAACAGGAAAAAGAAAGTAAGAAAAGATATGAGTTTAACCTATTAAAGGCAGTTACTTTTATACGGATTTGAATACTAGATCGTGGATACCGATGTTCTTTGGTGGTTGGGTTTCAATTAACCACACATCTCCGGAATGGTCGAACTGAGAATGTACAAGACTGTGACTGAAAAAGATTACATTCATTTATATTCATACATATCATCCTCATTCATCCCCTGAAGTAATAATTTAAGATATTTCCGGAGGGTAAACAGAAAAAATAGAATAAGATAAATTCATGAACGTTATTTAGTTACAATTGGCAAAATTATTTAACAAAGTCATGTGTAATATAAACATAAATCATGTAATATTTTCGCAGCGGGCTGCGAAAATAAGTAACCTTAATTACGTTAACCACTATTATCAATTATTCAAGAGGAAAGGGAAAAATTCTGTGAGCATTCCTTCTCATTTCGAAGTAGAAGGAAATTGGGGAAAAAGCACATCAGGTTTATCCTTTACATTAATGTAAAAGTAAGTTTTCAATTGAAAGCTTTGTTTTAATTACTGTACGGTTATATTGAATATGCTATCACTATTGTTGTTATATAACAATATGAATACAATTGTAATTTTTTTGAAAGCAATTTTAATAAAAGTACTTCCAGATATGATTAAATATTCGTTTTAATTGCTCTCATTAAAATGTAATTTTCAACTCAGAAATAGGATATGTCACGTTTAAAAACATCTTAAAAGTAATAATTGCAATTATTATTTTTAACATATGGTAGGTCAAACATTTTGGGGGCGCTAGAAAAATCTTGATTCTTAATCTGGGCCGTTGACGAAAAAGTTTGAGAATCAATGCTTTAGAGATATGCTGCAAAAACTAAAGTATGGTAATCAGTCAAAAAATGGATTGTAGAATTTTGTTTTACGCATTATCGACCTTTCATGACCCAGGAACCCCAAAAAACAAAAAAAAATAAGGGAGTGATGTTCGTACGTACGTATTTATCTTTGTTGGGATATTTAAAACTTAATAACTTTTATTTAAAGAAAAATCAAAGTTGCTTTGTGACACTATTATTATTGCAATCGTATAGAAATAAAAGATGACGTCACGGCACGGTTACTGACATGTGATTATTATTTAAGTTCTACCAATATATATTATATAAAACCGTTGAGGTCTACTACAAAAAGAAACAAACAAAGAAAAATAATAGCAGTAATAAAAACATTAATAATTTGTCAAATTATTAACGCAGCAACAGGTACGGTAATAAACTGAATTTGTTATTAATTATTACACCTTGAGAACATACTAATTGATATTGTCCCTTATAAGGCACCATGCCTAATATCACACACACACATACACCCGCGCGCGCGCGCACACACTCACACATTTATATATAATCACAACGCGTGTATAATATTAATTATCTATGTAACTGTACACATTTTTTTCTATCTCGTAGTTTCACTAGGTTTTTTCTCCACCCCCCCCCCCACTCTTTTACCTTCTCCTCCATAATGATTTTAATTATCATTCGATTACTTTACTACATTTTTTCGATTACTTTTTACTATATTTAGTCATACGTTACATGTAAAGTTATTTTGCGAAGATTATCTAACACCTATCGTTTATATATTGCATTAATAAAGAAAGATTAGTTGATCTGGATGTATCAGATAAACCCCAAATCGGCTATAACCATTTGATAGAAATTCGCAGATAGGTTATAGAATGACTAACCCCGAAAAGAATCCTTTTGTCAGCCTAGATCGTATAATACGTAAATAAAATGATTTTCTATTTACAATTTAAAGACTATTCAGGAGATAAGCGGTAAAGGAACAGGAAAACAAATGGTAACAAAATATATAAATAAAAGAAAAGTTTGGAAGCTTTTGAAATGCGGCGCTATAGGAGAATGTTAAAAATCAGATGGGTGGATAAAGTGACAAATGAAGAGGTATTGCGGAAAATAGATGAAGAAAGAAGCATTTGGAAAAATATAGTTAAAAGAAGAGACAGACTTATAGGCCAGATATTAAGGCATCCTGGAATAGTCGCTTTAATATTGGAAGGTCAGGTAGAAGGGAAAAATTGTGTAGGCAGGCCGCGTTTGGAATATGTAAAACAAATTGTTAGGGATGTAGAATGTAGAGGGTATACTGAAATGAAACGACCAGCACTAGATAGGGAATCTTGGAGAGCTGCATCAAACCAGTCAAATGACTGAAGACAAAAAAAAAGATGGAGTGCTTCAGACACTACATTAAGTCTTTATTTTTTATAGATTGAATTACCATTGCCTGAAGAATTCATCGAAAAATAGGATTATTTTTACATGCGGTAGGAATTGTAAATTACAGAGGGTCGTCCAGAAAGTAATAACCGTTTTTTTTTTTAAATAAATTTATGGTATTTATTTTAACTTTGATATATGCAGTGGCGGTTCGCGTATAGGCATTGTGGTACTGCAGCACCCCCTATTTTCACTTGATATTATCGATAACATTTAATATAATGAGTCCTTTTTTCTTTAATTCTTTCTTTATACTTGTACAATATATAATCCTTAAAAATAAAAGAAGAAAGAGGAAGGGGAAAATGGAAATGGGGCGATGAACACGGGGAAAGGGAAATGGGGGAAGAAGAAGGGGAAAGTAAAATAAGGTAAAGAGAATCGGGAGAAGGAAAGGGAAACGGGAGAAAACGGGAAGAAAGAGCGAAGCGAGCCATGTACCTCTGATCGTGACGGGAAGCGCAAATAACCACGGAGCACGGACGAAGCCGCGATGGGGATGCTAATTTGGGATTATAATAATTTTTTTGTTTATCCTTATTTGACTTTTATATTGAACTATTTTCAATTCATTCGTATAATTGATCGGTCTAACAAATAATGTTCAATTTTCTTATCTTTTTTTGTTTGTTTTTATTTATTTAAATTTTGGGCAACAATTCATTGTCTATCGTTTATTCCTTCACTATTTTTCATAAACATTTTTATTTACCATTTTATCAGGATTTAATGAAAATCTAAATATCATATTTTTATTTTTTATTTATAAAAAAATAAGTTTGCTATTAAAAAAGCATTGCGAGTGAAGCTACATCTATATTGTGTATAATAATATAAATAATTTTATACATAGGTCTATTATTATTATTATTATGCTTTTACGGCCAACATGGGACCACTTAAGTCAATTTTAGTTGGATCTTTTCTGAGAAAAGCGTGTTATTTTACTCTTTCGAGCTGCCCGGTATTTCTTCATCCGTTCAGATCTTGCTTTCTTTTCTTCATCCGTAAACACCCTCTTCGTTGTATTTTGTAGTTTGTCTGTCTTTTGTTTAAATCTAATGCTCTTATCTTTTAGCTTTGTAATTTTTCCAGTTTTATTCTGTAGGTCAGTCAGGGAAATTCCCAATTCTTTCATATCTTCTCTAATTTCTTTGATCCATCCTACTTCTAGCTTTTGGAACCGCAGCTTTTCAATGATATTTCTTGACAGCCTTGTTTCCGGTGTCCTTATGAGATGACCAAAGAAAGAGATTCTTTTTTTCCGCATAGTATCAGTAACAGGCTCTATTTCTCGATACACCACCTCGTTTGGCACAATCCACCATCGGCCTTCTTTTTGGTGTTTTTTTATTGATACACCTTCTGACAATTCTCCTCTCTATTTTTAGAATTTGATCGATTCGGTTTTTCTAAGTGATTTTGAAAAGGGTCTCGCTTCCGTAGGTGACTTCTGGCTGTACTACAGTTTTATAAGTTTAAGTTTTGTTTTAGCAGAAAGGCATTTTTTGTTATATGTTGACCAAGTTAATTTTTGGGATTTAATCATTTTATTTGTCCTGTTTTGCCATGTCACTTTTTCATTTAAATTATAAGTTATTATTTCCCCTAGATATTTAAATCGTTTTACTATTTTAATTTTCCGATTGTTTACCGTAATGTGCTCTATTACCAGAGGATCTATGGCCATTAGTTCAGTTTCTTCGAAAGAGATATGAAGCCCTATCTTTTGTGCTAGACATAGGTCTATATCTATATGTATAAAGTTTTGAGGCTCGATATTCTTCGAACTAGTAATCAATTTCATTGAGATTTAGATATGCTGTAGTATAATATTTGCAGTTGTGCACATGAAAATTTTACGAAGATTGGTTGAGTCATTTTGGAGTTACGCGGAATTTAAGGACGAAAACATTTCAGCGGGGCAAGTTAGAAGCGTGGTTCGTATGATGCTGCGAGTTAGAAGTAGACGTTTTTTCATCTGCAATGTCTACTGTTAGCAATATTGTTATTGTTATTCATTTTTATCATTTTATTTTTTTAGTGACGTGTAACTTTTTTTACGGATGAAAGGCAATTTTTTCATTTATTATTTTTTGGTAAAATTTTTGATTAGATTTGCTGGTACTTTTTCAAAAAAAAAAAAAACTAAAAGTCGTTCTACTGGGGCAGCACTAAGCAAAATATTTTATTTTAGATCAGGAAATATTTTTGGAAAAAAATTAGGTTACAACAAATCTACTTGAAAAATTATATTTTATAATATTTGATAACTTATTAAAACCTTCGTTCTATAACATTATATTAAGTTCAATGTATGGGTGCATGCTTATATTACCATTTAAAAAAAAAAAACATTATGTGGACACTACATGACTTTGTTGTCTGCCTATTAAATTACATTTACACATTTTTTTTAAAATGAAAAGTACATAAAATTTTATTTCATTAATAACTTCAGATATTTTTCATATTTTTTTTTATTATTATTGAATTATTTTTATCGTAAAAGTTGTTTTACTATCAGGGGTTAATAATTATTAATAAATCAATATATTTAAATTTAAAAAAAAGGTGATTCGAACCGATAAGGCTTCTCCCCTTTTAAGATCCAAATATTTCATTAATTAAAATTTTATTGGGCTATAACTCTGGAACCGATGAAAATAAGTACCACTTATGATACATCGTTGAAAAGCTCTTAATGAGGGCTTATTGCTGCAGTTAAGAAAGTCCAAATTCAAAAATTTGGATTTTGGTTTTTTTTTAACAATTTTGGTTCAGTCAATTGCAATGAAAAGGGGAGGTGCACAACTAGATGTTACAACAGTCCTAAATCCAAATTTTCAACATCCTACGGCTAATCGTTTTTTGAGTTATACATACGTAGAGACGTCACACCGAAGTCAAAATGGATTCAGGGATGATCAAAATGGATATTTCCGTTGAAATGTGAAAACCGAAATTTTTCGCGATCACAATACTTCCTTTATTCGTACAAGTAAGTAAAAGGAAAACAAAAAATTGAAAAGACAATATTTTCGGGGGTTTGCCCCAACTTAAAAATTATAAAATACTATCTTTTTATTTATTGCATATTTTTTAAAGAATTTCTTTAAGTCTTTCTAGACGTAGTAGTGAAGTAAAAAAAAAGAAATGTTTGAGGCACTTTCTTCGGGAAGAATTGCCTCGGTTGCTTCAATATATTCCTCAAGCGCCGAGACGCAAAGTATGCTTCCAGCACGATGACGCGCCTACCTACTTCTTCGGTCCTGTTTTCACTCACTTAAATTATCATTTCCTTAACAAATGGATCGATCGAATAGGTCCACACTTTCGACCATTATGATCGCCTGATCTAAGACTTTTGCGTCTGGGTATGAATAAAAAATATTGCATACAAAACAAAGATACATTTTAGCGAGCAATTAATTGTCAGTATTTTGGATGCGGTTGAGCAACGTAACGGCAGCCCTGAAGAACTAAAAACAGCAACAAAAGCAGTAGAAAGAGTCCCATGAAATGTTTTGAAAATTCGCATTTTTGAGCATTTATTATAAACCGGTACGTATAATTCTATTTGGTCTAGTGTACTGTTTTTAACTTTTCTTTAAAAGTTTCTATTTTTCTAACTTTTCTTTGTTTCATTCAACTTATCTTACACCATTTGGTTCAGAATTAATTTTCTACAAGTTTTAACAAATGTAGTGTTTCTAAATAAAATTCAAATTTTTCTAACATGTTTTTTGTTTTATTCAACTTATGTTACACCATTTTATTTAAAATTATATTTTCTTCAACTTTTGTTTAAAAGTTTTACTTGTTTATTTACCCATTTAATAAAACTTCTCGGAGTCATACCTCGTCAATCGCCCCGTGGGGACGCCTTCCGGTCATCCGGATTCGGAGAGTAGAGTGCCTGGGTGATCATGCAGCAGCTGTACATACCATATGGCTTAGATCCGGCCCCTGCGTGATAAGAGGGGAGGTTTTTTAGCGGGTGAGAGCCCCGCACTGACGTCAATGCGGGCCTGACGGCAGCAGGCAGAACTTTTTCCTCCCCCACGGAAAAAAACAAGGGTTTTTACCCCAATTTGTTGGTTTTCTCCACAGATTTCTCAAAAACTACTATAGCTACGGTCTTGAACCTTTTTTTATTCGATTTTCAGGTCAAATAATATAAGAAATCACTAATTTTTTCCCTTAATTAACGTCCTAAAAATTTCAGTACGACCTCGTTTCACCGGGGTAGCCGAAATATTTTACTAGACGTAACTCGTAAACGAAACATTTTAGGAAAATAGTTTTATATAATTTTTTTCTATTATTTTCACGAGTAGAATAGATTATGTAAAGTTCCGGTTTAACTTCATGATATACTCTGTATATAAATGTAAAATTATTTCTTAGTTACGAGAAGGAATGAAATAAAAAAAAATAAATAAATAAAAATGTACGACGTTACTTAATAATGTTGTTTAATTGTTTCTATATATAAATCCAATTATCAAAGACATTTTAATAAATTCCTGTTCACTGGCGCCAATATTATTGTTTACCTATATATAAATATAGTTATTTTTAAGTTTATTTATAAATTATACAGATATAAAATCCATTGTATTTATATTTATAGCGTTATTATATAATAAAGCAAACTAAACTTGTTTTCATCTTTTTTTTATTTGTTAATTATTTATAACGTTTTACGTGTACTTAATTAATCCTGTATTACACTATGTAGATATTTGAGTATTTTTAATTTTGTTTATTTTCCAAACAGATTTCTATAAAATTCTGTTATAATTTAAACGTTAATTTATATTTGAATTATTAGTATTCCTTCAGGTTTTATCCATTATTCCCCGAAACGTAAAATTCCGGTTTAAAAATACGACTAATTTTGTCTGTATTATTTTTTTATTTTTAAATTATCTCCTGTTTTTTGTTTATTGTCATCATTTTTCTACTTTTTTATTCTTTCATATCTTTTTTTTATTACGTAAAAAATTATTTATTTTCTTTATTTACATACAAAAAATCTTTTATAATTTGTTTACTTGTATTTCTCATACATATTTTATATTTTCTTTATTAGATAAATAACAAATTTATACAACTTACGACATAATTTGTTCTCCTTGTTTATATATAATTTTTTTATTCCTTTTTAACGGCAATTTATTTATTTATTTTTTTACTTCTGTACTTCAAAAAAAGTGTTATAGTCATGATACCAAAGAAAGCAGAGACAGATAAATGTGAACAATACAGAACAATTAGTTTAACTAGTCATGCATCAAAAATCTTAACTAGAATTCTATACAGAAGAATTGAGAGGAGAGTGGAAGAAGTGGTAGGAGAAGACCAACTTGGTTTTAGGAAAAGTATAGGGACAAAGGAGGCAATTTTAGGCCTCAGATTAATAGTAGAAGGAAGATTAAAGAAAAACAAACCGACATACTTGGCGTTTATAGACCTAGAAAAGGCATTCGATAACGTAGACTGGAATAAAATGTTCAGCATTTTAAAAAAATTAGGGTCCAAATACAGAGATAGAAGAACAATTGCTAACATGTACAGGAACCAAACAGCAACAGTAACAATTGAAGAATATAAGAAAGAAGCCGTATTAAAAAAGGGAGTCTGACAAGGATGTTCCCTATCTCCGTTACTTTTTAATCTTTACATAGAACTAGCAGTTAATGATGTTAAAGAACAATTTAGATTCGGAGTAACAGTACAAGGTGAAAAGATAAAGATGC
Organism: Lycorma delicatula; assembly: GCF_047948215.1. Taxonomy (NCBI): domain Eukaryota; kingdom Metazoa; phylum Arthropoda; class Insecta; order Hemiptera; family Fulgoridae; genus Lycorma; species Lycorma delicatula. The sequence continues at coordinate 14,072,823 of NC_134467.1, read as the reverse complement.
TACGATTTGCTGATGATATACTAATTCTAGCCGAAAGTAAAAAGGATTTAGAAGAAACAATGAACGGCATGGATGAAGTCCTACGCAAGAACTATCGCATGAAAATAAACAAGAAAAAAACAAAAGTAATTAAATGTAGTAGAAATAACAAAGATGGACCGCTGAATGGAAAATAGGAGAAGAAAAGATTACGGAGGTAGAAGAATTTTGTGATTTTAGAAGTAGAATTACTAAAGATGGACGAAGCAGGAGCGATATAAAATGCCGAATAGCACAAGCGAAACGAGTCTTCAGTCAGAAATATAATTTGCTTACATCAAAAATTAATTTAAATGTCAGGAAAAGATTTTTGAAAGTGTATGTTTGGAGTGTCGCTTTATATGGAAGTGAAACTTGGACGATCGGAGTATCTGAGAAGAAAAGATTAGAAGCTTTTGAAATGCGGTGCTAAAGGAGAACGTTAAAAATCAGACGGGTGGATAAATTGACAAATGAAGAGGTATTGCGGCAAATAGATGAAGAAAGAAGCGTTTGGAAAAATATAGTTAAAAGAAGAGACAGACTTATAGGCCACATACTAAGGCATCCTGGAATAGTCGCTTTAATATTGGAAGGACAGGTAGAAGGGAAAAATTGTGTAGACAGGCCACGTTTGGAATATGTAAAACAAATTGTTAGGGATGTAGGTTGTAGAGGGTATATGGAAATGAAACGACTAACACTAGATAGGGTATCTTGGAGAGCTGCATCAAACCAGTCAAATGACTGAAGACCAAAAAAAAATTACTTTTGTTTACTTTCAATTTTAATAATTGATTTATTTACCTGATCAAAAAATTGTCGATAAAGGATTACATAAACATTCCCTATTTCGACCTTGAGAGATTTTTTTATTTAAGGTATACAATAAGGTTTTTAAATATTTATTGATTTTACTATTTTATATTTTAAACTAGCGGACCCGACAGACGTTGTCCTGTTCAAACGTTGTAAATCCAAAAATTAAAAAAATATTCAAATAAACTATAAATTGTTTTGGACCGTTTTGTTGAAAAAATATGTAAAAAAAATTTTTTTAAATACCCTGACCCTTTTGGATACTGCCTCACTCAACTACTTTCAACAAGTCCATCTTGATGCGTGTAGGGGCCAGGGAGGCAGCCTTTATGCCTAGGGTGTTCGGGCCTACTCACGCACAAGAGTGGGTTGGTCGGAGCTTCCCGATGATGGCATGAGGGACCCTCGAGGTTTGCATGGGGGGACGCGTAACTGTGAAGGGCAAAACGGAATGTGTGTATTGATCAGGTATAATAAAGACGGGAAGGGTAGCTCTCCTGAGGAGAAACATTCTGATCACCGGAAGAGGTGATTAGTATGTTTTCGAGGAGGCACGGGAGACCCCGATGGGATGTCCGAGTTCGGACGAGCTAGGGAGGGCAGACTACGCTGACATGAAACCCTGAGGCGACTGTATTAAGCTTTTTAGCGTGGGCTAGTCGTCTTGGGGGAGTTAAAAAAAAACTTATGAGATCTTTCAGCGTTCTATCGAGAGCTTCAAGCGAATACTTGTGAGCCGTAGTGCATTCATCCCAGATAATAATTTTACATTTTCAGCCATTCCTGAATGCTTCTTTATGTTACACACTGCGTCTGGGTTTGTGTGAATGTTTAATGGCAACTTGAGTGCTGAATACGCAGTCCGCCCGCGATGAAGTCGCTACAATGCCTGATGAAGCAATTGACAACGCAAAAACGTTTCCAAAGTTGCCGCTATTTCTCTCTCCTCCATCTACTCGATGGTTGTATTGGCAGCGTGTGTTAATTTGTTGCTCCACATTGCCCGTGAAGTAGATTTGCAAAAAGTTTGGATCGGAATCAGGCATTGAGAACAAAGAACCGATTTGATGATACACTTGGCCCTGAATCTTAAATATTGATTCTAATTTACGACCGTCCTCATTCTGAACGATTTTTGTCATTTGGAAGCGAGAATTGAATTTACGAATTTTACGCAAAAAAAATTTCGATCGAGATGTGGCTCCAGCCAATAGTATTTTCAGTGGTTCTGGCAGCGAATTCAATGGTGGAAGGGAAACTTTTCCTGATGCGCAGCAAAAACCGGTCGACTCACCTTTGTATTTAAATGCGTGACAGTGTTGGCATTCTTTGTCTATATTACCGATGACAATTAGTGCATGTGACGAATAGTCTATTTCCGGCTCATATAAACGCAAGGCGGTGAACTGATGCACGTGTCAATACTCGACGTTCTTGCACGCGCTATCGATTATGTTCTCTGTGTGCGTCTGTGACTCGTTGACGTGCCTCTGTTTGTCTCAATGCATTAGCTCGAAGACGTTCATTGTGATTCTCTCGACTTTCATTTGCAAGTGTGTTTTCAACACGGTCTCTTAAATTTACATTGTCCGTCGATTGATCATCTGCCATTCTATTTAACCGACGGTTACGGACTATTTGTACACGCCGTGTACGTCGTAAAATTAATAATTAGTGTAATTAATCAATTTTCATCCACATTACTACTAATTTTCACTTAACATCGTTCTAAAACAGTACCTCCTACATATATTTTTTTTTTATTTAATAATTTTAATGTTTCATAACCATGTAACAGCTTAATTAATCAATTAATAAAAAAATTAAAGCGCTTTAAAAAAGCAACGTAGTTAAAATTTTAGTAGAAATTTTTCTCATTCTTTATTTTAACATCTATTTTACCAAATTTTAGATAATTGTAAACTAAAAACAATTTTCAAAATTTTTTTATAAAATTAATCGGCTACAAAAATTATAACTTCAATTTTTCAAATATACTTTAAACTATAATTATTATACGTAAATTATATTTTAATTTTATAAATGTTATAATTTATTTTACAAACTTAAATTTTTATTTTCAAAGAGCCGTTCAATATTTCATAAGTCGTATAGAATCAAATGAGAACTGACAATTTAAATTTGTAGGTTAAGTTGATTGTTATTGAATGCACGTGTATACATCATTAAAATTCATGTAAAATACTCACACTTCAATACCGCACCTTACAAATTTTCACAATGTATATTTTTTAATTACAGTTTAAAATGATTTCAATAAATAATAATATTCTCAATAGGCGCGCAATTCTAAACGCGATCGCAGCGCTGCCTACCGGATCCAGTTGTGAACCTTAACCATCCCAAGATCAACAACAACACATAAATAAATTAATTAATTAAAAAAACATTTTCTATCGGATAAAATTGTGAATCTAAACCATTCTCGAATCAAATTAATCACACACACAAAATTTCATCAAAATCAGTCCAGCCGTTTAGGAGGAGTTTAGAGTTACAGAAGAAATATATATATATATATATATATATATATATATATATATATATATAAAGATTGAACCTCATTTATTTACTCCCTTGTACGAAGAAAAGGAAGTATTGTGATCGCGAAAAATTTCGGTTTTCATATTTCAACGGAAGTAACTGTTTTGACTAGTTTCGGCATAAGGTTTGTACCTACGTATGTATCTCGTATAACTCCAAACGATTAGCCGTAGGATGTTGACATTTTTGATTTAGGATTGTTGTAACATTTAGTTGTAGACTCCCCCTTTTGATTACCATCGACTGGACCAAATGTGTCCACAAAAGTCGAAAATCCAAAACGATTTAGATTTTAAACTTTTTCTTAAGTACAGAAATAAGCCCTCATTGAGAGCTTTACAATTATTAAATATTTTTGTGAATAATTATAAAAAAAATCTTTTATTTAAAAGTTTTTTTGCTAAATTGCACCCCCACTCAAAAAAAAATAGCAAAAACTTTGAATTGTTGAAGAAGACAGTACAATATCTTTCGTTGCAGTTTTTTTCTATTACCATCTCGTTGGATCCACAAATTTGTTCCCCATCAAAGCGGTGTTTTAACCCAGCCTTTTCCCCCTTACGTACCGCATATCCCACTTAGCGGCCGGACTACTGCTGTAGTCGTCTGTTATATTGTGACGTCACAGGTGAGCGGTAGAATTTAATAAATGCATAATAATTAAAGTGTAAAAAAGTATTTTAAGTGGCCGCTATTACCGATACACCCGCGCGAATGAAATATCGTATTCGCGCGCGCTTTAGTTAGAATCATTGAATTAAATTTTAAAAAAACAGACATTGTATTTAAATAAAATTAAAAATATTAATTGTGTGTGTGTGTGTATGTGTATATGTGTGTGTGTGTGTGTGTGTGTGTGTGTGTGTGTGTATGTGTATGTGTGTGTGTGTGTGTGTGTGTGTGTGTGTATGTGTGTGTGTGTGTGTGTGTGTGTGAAAACCGCGCGAAAGGAAAGTCCTACAACTGTGTTGTCAGTTTTTTATGCTCCCACAAAATCACTTCAAAAGTGCTTTTGATTTTTCTACGTTTACCATGTTAAATAGAACAAACCAAAAAAAAATTCAAATGAAAAATGTATAACCAATAAAAAGTTACTTAACATCTCTCTTTTTGTTGGAGGCGATGAATTACGGTAAAATTTTATTGAAATAATATTATTAAAATTTTAAGTAGGCAAAAAAAAGTTTAAAAGTTTATATTTTTAACGTTTGATCAGCACCTTTACCCCAAAAGTAGTTTTGGTACCAGTTTCACACAAAATTTCATCCAGCAGTTTAGGAGGAGTTCAGTCACATATAAATGGACAGAATAAATACAGGATTATCATAAAAGAATGGTGCGGTTTCAGTAATTCATAGGAAGATTGTATGGAAATTTTTAGATGTTATATTGGTATCCCTGAAAGCCTCCAACCCAAAAGTTTGTTTATCAGCAGTTCTGTAACCACAACGTCAGTTCTTGTATTGTTGTTGCGGTGAGTTTAGCGAGTTACTATGTTCTCGGATAAAGACAAAGCAAAGTGTAATTATTGATGGCCGAAATAAAATCCGTAATTTTAGTTCAACGTGCGTTTCGACGTGAATTCGGAAGAGATCCGCCACAGAAAAATAACATAACACGTCGGTTCAAACGATTCGAAGAAACTGGATCGGTTACGAAACAGAAATCGACCGGCAGACCGAGTGTACCGGACGAAACTGTTGAACTAATTAGACGATCGGCAATTAGAAGTTCTGGGAAGTCCATCCCCCGTCGAAGCGTCGAATTAGGTATTCCAAAATCAACGGTTCACAAAGTTTTACGTAATAAACTGAAATTACACGCTTATAAAATCCAGATACTGCAGGAATTGAAACCCGATGATGGTGTAAAACGTTACGATTTCACTGTTGAAAAATCGGACAGAATAAGTGGAAACGAATCATTTTGAGATGATTCGAGTATAATTTTTACACACGAAGTTACATTCCACGTGAACGGATGCGTTAACAGACACAATTCAGGAATATGGAGTTCTGAAAACCCACATGCAATTATCGAGAAACAACGCGATTCACCTAAAGTTAATGTTTGGTGTGGTGCGATGAAAAATCGTGTAATAGGGCCTTTCTTCTTTGCTGAAAAAACAATTAATGGAGTCGTGTATCTTGACACGTTAACCGATTATTGCTTTCCTCAGCCGGATGAACTCGGAAACATTCATCGACTTCATTTCCAACAAGATGGTGCTCCCCCGCATTTCAATGCGTCAGTGACGGACGCTTTGAACGAAAAATTTGGAGATCGATGGATAGGCCGGCAAGGACCCGTACTTTGGCCTCCAAGGAGTCCAGACTGACATCTTGCGATTTTTTCTTGTGAGGGTACATCAAAAGCGTTGTTTATACGCAAAAAATTCGCGACCTAAACCGCTTAAAAAACAGGATCAATAAAGCAATGACAACCGTTAACGAAGAAATGTTAACTAATGTTTGGAGAGAAGTCGAGTATCGTTTGGACATTTGTCGAGCGACTAAGGGCGCACATATTGAAATTTATTAATTATGTAAAAAAATGTTTGAGACGACAAATTTGAAAAATAAAAAACATAAATTGTAAGTAATTCTGTTTTAATTTAAACCATGTTCAAAACCGCACCATTATTTTATGATAACCTGTATAATATATATATGTATATATATATATATACACTTGTGTATATATATATATATATATATATATAAAGATTAAAACTATTTTGCTTAGGAAAACATACAAAAAATTCGGTTAAAAAATATGTAATGAATAAACAGATAATTTTATTTTTATTTTTGGGGAAGGGGTAAATTTGAGTGAAGATTTTTTTTTTTAAATAGTAAGATAAAACCCACAGTGATGGTCCAATGATGAACTAGTCTTGACAAATTAGCTGATTAATATAATTCTTCTACCTGCATAATCTTTTGTCTTCCTATTTTTATATTCAATTTTACATTATTTTTACTATTTTCATTACTTTCGTTTTGTTCTTGTTTATTTTTACGCGGTAGTTCTTACGTAGGACTTCATCTATGCCGTTCATTGTTTCTTCTAAATCCTTTTTACTCTTGGCTAGAATTACTATATCATCGGCAAATCGTAGCATCTTTATCTTTTCACCTTGTACTGTTACTCCGAATCTAAATTGTTCTTTAACATCATTAACTGCTAGTTCCATGCAAAGATTAAAAAGTAACGGAGATAGGGAACATCCTTGTCTGATCAGATAAGAATGTTCCCTATCGATTCTTCCGGTTCTAAACCCTCCTTTGTATTCCCCTAATTCATTTTCTGGTTATTCTGTTATAGATTATTCTAGGTAATACTTTATACGTGCAATCTAATAAATTAGATTGCTATTATTCGGGATTGTTTTTTCTCCTTTTTTGTGGATTGTCCATTTATTGCTATTGTCCATTTTTTGGGATTTCTTCATTTTCCCTTATTTTTTGGATCGCTCCTTGTAGACTTATTAGCGCATTTTCTCCCGTGTTTTTCCATAATTCTTCAGTTAGTTGGTCTTCACCTGTTGCTTTGTTGTTTTTGGTTGTTCAATTGCACTTTTTAATTCTTCTTTTGTTGGTGTTTGTATATTTTCTATTGGGGTTTTTATTACTGTGTTTGTATGTATGAATATCAAATCTTTTCTTTCTTATGCTCCTCGATTACGAAATAGGTATAGATTTACTAAACCTTTTCCTACCATTTCAGGTAAAAGACGGAGTTGTTCGACTCATCAACGCAGCTCCAAATTTAAAAAAAAATGCTTATATGACAGCAGGATTAATAGTTAAAAAAATATTTGTAAAAACGAGGAATTTTAATTACATTTAATTGTAATTTTTTCTATAAAAGAATTCTTATTTAAAAAATGACCCTCATAAATTAATTTTTGTACAAAAAAACCAGGTAATATTATTGTTTTAAAAAAAAAGGATTTATAAATTAAATACCATATTTGAAAAAAATTAATTAGTATTTTATTTTTAAATAATGACCTGTTGTTAAAAAAAAAGAGCTGTATTAATGATACTGAAATAAATAATGGATATTAGTAATACGCGTAGATATATATATATATAATTATCTCAGATATATTTTAGCTACAGAGTTATTAAAACAAGATTTTCTAAAATAAAAACAACATTCCTCCATTACTTCTCTCAATGTCTTCGTCTATTTACCTCCTCTTTAAGATTAATAATAATTATACTAGAAATTATTTTTATTAATTTTTTTTTTCTAATATAAAACCAAGTACAGTAGCTTAATTTGTATAAATTAAGAACTTAAATTAAATATAATTTTCTAAAATTATCTTCGAAGATAAATACACTTAATCATTTTGATTGTTTATATATATAGTTATATATATATATATATATATATATATATATATATATATATATATATATATATAAAAACAACACGTTACAATACAACTTTATCAACACAAAAACTGACCATTATTTTGCCAAATTTTCCGAACATGTTTTTTTTTTATAAATATTTAAATTTAATTTTAATTTAGTGATCAATTTGAAAATAAATTTATTATATAACTATCCAAAAAGAATTGTAATGCATTAAGGGTGTATATATGGTTGTTTTTTCCACCGTAAAAGCACAACGGGTGAACTGATTTAGATGTATGACACCGCATTGGAACCCTTACATTATCGAAAGTACCTGCATATAAGTAACCTGCATATATATATATATATATATATATATATTTCTTGTGTGCGTGTGTATGAAAGTGAACTCCTCCTAAACGGCTGGACTGATTTTGATGAAATTTTGTGTGTGTGTTCAAGGGGATTCGAGAATGATTTAGATTCACAATTTGGTCCACTGGTAATGTTTTTTTAATTATTTTTTTATTTATAAGTAGTTGTTGATTTTGGAATGTTTTACATTGGATCCGGCAGACTGCGCTACCATCGCAGTATCGAATATTCAATAATATTCTATTTTAATTTTAGTTTGTCCCGACAGTTGGTGCTGCGATCAAATTGAGAAAAATATTTCGTAATTTTTTATTACAAAAAAATCGCGAGAAAACAGTTTTTTAATAAATAAGAGGCTAATAAATCAGATGGAAATGTAAACAAAGGAAAACCAATCAGATCAATGCAAGATGGCCGCTGTCAAACACAGCGACCAATCGCAAAGAGCCCGTATGGCCGTTGCCAATGTAAACAAAATCACAACTGATTAAATAACCAGTAGGCAGCACTGCGATCGCGTTTAGAATTGTGCTCGTATTGAGAAATATTATATTGTTATTTATTGAAATAACGTTTTAAAGTGTAATTAAAAAATATACATTGTGCAAATTTGTAAGGTACAGTATTGAAGTGAAAATGTTTTTTTTAAATTTATTTATGTGTTGTTGATTTTGGGATGGTTAAGGTTCACAATTGGGTCCGGTAGGCAGCGTGTGGGTCTGGTAGGCAGAGCTGCGGTCGCGTTTTAGAAGTTTTTTTTAAATTTTTGGCTTATCAGTCAAACCCGGTAGTTGGTGCTGCAATCGGACTCTAGGAATTTTTTTTTTTGTTGCTTTTTCGCATATCAGTTACTTGCGTCGTAGCTTAGTGTTGTTCTTACATTAATATTCGTATTTAGAGAATAGTTTGAATTAAATCCGATAGGTAGTGCTATTCTGACAATTGGATTTATTTACATTCTGAATTTTATTAAGTTAAAGGTGAAATTTTATAAGGTTCCGTAATGTTTTGTAAGTTTCTTAATGTTCAGTATTAATTGTAATGATTTTGCAGCCGCAACACTTTTCGTTAAAAAATGATTTTCCACCGAATGCTGTGATTAGAGAGCGGTGTGAATTAAATCCGATAGGTAGTGCTGTTGTTTTGCCGTTTGTATTTATTTACATTCTGACTTTTATAAAATGAAAGGTTAAATTTTGTTAAATCGCTAATGTTCTGTTTTTTAAGGTTTTATGAAACTTTCAATTGTTGTCATTTAATCTGTACGTATACTCAGATCTAGCAATAGCGAAGCATTGCCGAGTTTGCTAGAATTGCGCGCTTATTGAGAATATTATATTATATTATTATTTATTGTAATAACGTTTTAAAGTTTAATTAAAAAATGTACATTGTGAGTATTGAAGTAAGTATTTTATATGATTTTTCATGAATTTTAATGATGTATACACGTGCATTCAATAACAATCAGCTTAACCTACAAATTTAAATTGTCAGTTCTCATTTGATTCTATGCAACTTATGAAGTATTGAACGGCTCTTTGAAAATAAAAATTTAAGTTTGTAAAATAAATTATAACATTTATAAAATGTAAATATAAGTTACTTATAATAATTATAGTTTAAAGTATATTTAAAAATTGAATTTATAATGTTTTAGCCGATTAATTTTATAAAAAGTTTTCTTAAATTATTTTTAATTTACAATTATCTCAAATTTGGTAAAATAGATGTTAAAATAAAGAATGAGAAAAATGATAAAAATTTCTACTAAAATTTTAACTACGTTGCTTTTTTTACAGCGCTTTAATTTTTTTATTAATTGATTAATTAAGCTGTTAAATGGTTATGAAACGTCAAAATTATTAAATAATAAAAAAATATGTAGGAGGTACTTTTTTAGAATGATAAAATTAGCAGTAATGTGGATGAAAATTTATTAATTACACTAATTATTAATTTTACGACGTTTCGATTTTTTAATTCAATTTTCATCGGACATCTCAATATTTAGTGAAAATAAATATTAATTAATCAATAAACCCATTACAATAATACAACAATCACAAACTGATAATATCATACTAATAGTCAGTCATATTAATGAAATTCCTGCTAATTTTAACTTAATTAAGTTAGTTATATTTATGTGTGTGCATTTATTACAGAATAATGCCGCGTCAGGACAACGTCTGCCGAGTCCGCTAGTATATATATATATATATATATATACACGAGATATCTTTAAATACATTTAAAAAATTTGAAAAACAAAATTATAATATACACAAATACTATAAACAAAATTATCACCCGCACACTCTTTCACTTTCATATATTAAAGAGTAATGTTTGTTTTTGGCAGTCATATCTTTTTTTTTAATTTGTAATATTTTTCTCTTGTTTTTATTTAGTTTTATTTCCTTGTACGAAGTAAAGGAGGTATTGTGATAGCGAAAATTTCGGTTTTAATATTTCAACGGAAATATACATTTTGATCATCCCTGAATAATCCATTTTGACTAGTTTTGGCGTGACGTCTGTGCGTACGTGTCTTTCGTAACCAAAAATGATTAGGCGTGGAATGTTGAAATTTTAGATTTAAGACTGTTTTAACATCTAGTTCTGCACATTCCCGTCTGATTGTAATCGACTGAACCAAAAGTATCCAAAAAACCCTCAAAATAAAAAACAATTTGGATTTTGGACTTTTTCTTAACTGCAGTAATTATTTCCGCCTTGAGACCTTTTCAACGATATATCATAAGTGGTACTTATTTACATAGGTTCCAGAGTTTTAACCAAATAAAATTTTTATTTTTTTTTGTCTTTGTCATTTTACTGGTTTCATGCAACTCTCCAAGATTCCCTATCTAGTACCAGTCGTTTCACTTCGATCTACCTCCTACATCCTACATCTCTAACAATTTGTTTTACATCCAAACGTTGTTTGCCTGGACAATTTTTCCCCTCTACCTGACCTTCCAACATTTAAAGCTAATGGGTATTTCAACGGAAATATCAATTTTGATCATCCCTGAATCCGTTTTGACTAGTTTCGGCGTGACGTCTGTATCTCGCATAACTCAAAAACGATTAGCCGTAGAATGTTGAAATTTTGGATTTAGGACTGTTGTAACATCTAGTTGTGCACCTCCCCTTTTGATTGCAATCGACTTGAACAAAAAAGGTCAAAATACAAAACAATTTGGATTGTGAACTTTTTCTTAACTGCAGCAATAAGCCCTCGATGAGAAATTTTCAGCGATGTATCATAAAAGTTACTTATTTTCATCGGTTCCAGAGTTATAGCCAAATAAAATTTTAATTAATGAAATATTTGGATCTTACAAGGGGAAGAAGGCACGTCGGTTCGAATCAGACTTCATCTCCTTTTTTTTTAATTTAAATATATTGATTTAAAAATAATTATTAACCTGTCATTGTAGAAAAAATATCATAAGTTATTAATGAAATAAAATTTTATGTACTTTTAAAAATGTGTAAATGTAATTTAATAGGCTTACAAGGAATTCATGTGGTGTACACATCAGATTTTTTCTAGTCAGATCACCCTGGAAGCTTTGCTTATCGAAAAATATTTTTATAATGATAATTTTTTATTACACTATCCCCAGATAATGACGTCAAATAATAGTTTTTCTTGATTTTATATGAATTTCTTAGTTATGAAAAATTCCACGCTTAAACCGGAATCCGAAACCAGAACCTTCCAGATGGAAGGCAGTGACACTATATTTCTGCAAATAAAGTTACCAGTATAGTAATAATAACAAAAAAATTAGAATAGAATAGTGATTAAAATGAAAACGTTAATAAAAAAATTTTTTTTTCATGTTTAAATAGTTGCTTCCTGCTTTGGGATATTTTAGCTTACTGTAGTTATAAAACTCTTTTTAAAATAATTTTTACTTTTCTGGCACATCAGAATTTTAGAGTTATGCTGCAAGAAGTAAAGAATAGTAATCATTAAAAAATGGGTTACGGTTTTATTTGCATTTTTGAAAGTTTCATGACCCAGGAGCCCCCAAAAACTAACAAAAACGCGGGGGTAATATTGGTACGTACGTATATATGTATGTGCGCTGGCGTGTTTGAAACTTAATAACTTTTCACTTGATAAACTGATTTTGATGAAATTATGTACGGTAAATTTTTCGGTCGCATGGTGAAAATAAGACTTGAAAATGCATATTCTTTACTTTTGAGATATGAGAAATACAAAAATACCATTTACTTAAATTGATGAATCATTTTATATATTTATATATATAATTGTAGGCTAATGTGTAAGATTTTGTGGCTCGAAAATCTTCATCGTTACTGGATCAGATTCTTTTAAATTTATATATGCTGTAATAGTTTACCTGAATTTATGCGTGAGAAAATTTTATGAAGATTGGTTCAGCCGTTCTTGAGTTACGGTCAAGTTAAGGCTCAAATTTTGTGGCTCGAAAATTTCTAAAACGAATCGATCGATTTTATTGAAATTTATGTATGCTGTAGTAGTATATATGAAGTTGTGCGTATGTAAATTTTATGATGTTTGGTTGAACCGTTCTTGAGTTACGGTCAAGGCAAAGCTCATATTTAGTGGCTCGAAACTTTCCAAAACTACTCGATCGATTTTATTGAAATTTATCTAAGCTGTATTAGTATATATGAAGTTGTGCATATAAAAATTAGATGAAGATTGGTTGAACCCATCTTGAGTTACGGTCAAGGCAAAGCTCATATTTTGTGGCTCAAAAATTTCCAAAACTACTCGATCGATTTTATTGAAATTTATATACGCTGTAGTAGTGTATCTGAAGATGCGCATGTGAAAATTTCATAAAGATTAGTTATGTTTTTATAGAGTTACGCTCAATTAAAATCGTAAAACTTTTGAACGGGTCAAGTTAGAAGCGTGGTTAGTTGTGATGCTGCAAGCTGGAACTTTGACGTTTCTTTATCTGCGGTATCTATTGTTAGCAATATTGTCTGACGAATTCAGGTAGCGTTACGTAATTTGTGAGTCATGATGACTGAGTATATATTCTTCATCTAAGGGTTATATTGACTGTGTATTGGTGTATTTTTCATACGCGTTTACGCAGCGAGTTGGAAGTTGATGCTTATGTATACGGTTTTCTGGTTAATCGAACGTATAAAAATCAGTTTCGTTTCTGGTGTAAAATATTGTAGTCGTTGGAATTATTAACACTATTACTGATATTTCTGTACAATTTTTTTAAATTTTAATTTGCTTTATAATTGTCTACTTTTTTCTTATTTATTTCTTAATTTTTTTTGTAAAATTTTAGTTTACAATAAATTTTGAAACGGAAACAAAATAAAATAACGAAAAATCGGTCTTGACTGTAAAACTGCGCAACAGTTTGTTTTTATATAACTACAAGTGAATCTGTTGAACAAAAAATTCCATAACACTTAGTATTAAAAAAAGAATTGTTTTTTACAGACCTACAGCGCATAGAAATGAGATATATTTAAATAAACCTGTATTAAAATTTATTTCTATTTTCGTACTTACATGGTTAAAAACGATTTTAATCTACGTCATTCATCATGCATTTTACGTAAAAGTCATTTTTTTTAAAGATAATAATATGTAGATAATGATTGTTTATAGATATATACGCATTCTTGAATTCTTGAATGTAAATTTGCTGCATTTGTCTCTACTTTTATAGCTTTAATCTTTTCACAAATCTAACCATTCGGTTTATTAATGATATGCGAACCGTGAACGAATATTTACGCTTTAAAATATATATATATATATATATATATATATATATATAAATTGCATACCGAAAGATCTATGGATCAAATCATGTCGTCATTCCAAAACAAGATATGGTTACCACTTTTTTTTTTGTCTTCAGTCATTTGATTGGTTTGATGCAGCTCTCCAAGATTCCCTATCTAATGCTAGTCGTTTCATTTCAGTATACCCTCTACATCCTACATCCCTAACAATTTATTTTACGTATTCCAAACGTGGCCTGCCTACACAATTTTTCCCTTCTACCTGTCCTTCCAATATTAAAGCGACTATTCCAGGATGCCTTAGTATGTGGCCTATAAGTGTATCTCTTCTTTTAACTATATTTTTCCAAATGCTTCTTTCTTCATCTATTTGCCGCAATACCTCTTAATTTATCACTTTATCCACCCGTCTGGTTTTTAACATTCTCCTATAGCACCGCATTTCAAAAGCTTCTAATCTTTTCTTTTCAGATACTCCGATCGTCCAAGTTTCACTTCCATATAAAGCGACGCTCCAAACATATACTTTCAAAAATCTTTTCCTGACATTTAAATTAATTTTTGATGTAAACGAATTATATTTCTTACTGAAGGCTCGTTTAGCTTGTGCTATTCGGCATTTTATATCGCTCCTGCTTCGTCCATCTTTAGTAATTCTACTTTCCAAATAACAAATTTCTTCTACCTCCGTAATCATTTCTCCTCCTATTTTCACATTCAGCGGTCCATCTTTGTTATTTCTACTACATTTCATTACTTTTGTTTTGTTCTTGTTTATTTTCACGCGATAGTTCTTGCGTATGACTTCATCTATGTCGTTCATTGTTTCTTCTAAATCCTTTTTATTCTCGGCTAGAATTACTATATCATCAGCAAATCGTAGCAAAATTTCATAACTCTTTAAAAACTCTATTAAAAATCTTAATTTATTTAAATTTAAAGGAAAAAAAAATATATATATGTATATAATTTTTGTTACAATATAACCACGTGGTTAGTGAATACTAATGTCGCATAGTTTCTTTTATTTGCATCTGGATTTCTAGGAGACACTTATGAATCGACCGCCAGAACACTCGTATGCGCAGTTAGTTTACTTGAACTCTATATAGAAATATAGATACCCTAATAAGATGTAGATAGGAATGCAATCGAAATTATATAAATTTATCATTTTATTAAAGTTTTTTTTTTAAAGAAAAACACTACCTTTTGATCATTTTTCAAAGGAAATCAATTTTATCATCCAAAAATAAGTTATCTAATAAAACCATTTTATGGGAAACAAAGATTTTAAAGTTTTCATTAACGCGAATTCTATCTCTTGTAATTAGCAGTGTTACATTTATTTTACAAACATAGAAATATGACTTTTAACTATTTTTGAAGCTAAAAGTTACAATCCGTCCAGGGAATAATTCTTTTTATCTGCTAACGTAGGATAAGTTCTTTTAAATAACTATTTTGGAAGGAACGAAAAGACTTCCTTATATGTAACTTGAAAAGCAACGGTGACAGATTAGATCCTTGCGTCACTCCTTAATAAATTGACTTTTTCATCTTCAATTCAAATAATTATTATGATTCTAGTTAAAATTAAAAGTAAGTCTATGATACTTTACAAATAAAATCATTCATACGGATCTAAAAATTTGTACCGGCAAAAAAGAAATTTCAAAATTCCACAAAAATAATTTAACAATAAGTTAATTAAACCAATAGAAATGTATGTATCTAACTGATTTGTTAAATTTATAAAATTTCTCTGTTAACTTTTGTTTTTAAAAAGAAAATTTATTTCTCGTAAAC
Source organism: Lycorma delicatula (assembly GCF_047948215.1). Lineage (NCBI taxonomy): Eukaryota > Metazoa > Arthropoda > Insecta > Hemiptera > Fulgoridae > Lycorma > Lycorma delicatula. Next base: position 14,057,068 of record NC_134467.1, on the reverse strand, counting down.
ATTATTACGTAAATTTTTCAGAATTAAATTCTTTACAAATTTTGATGATGAGATTTACTAGTCATTTAATAACGTTATTGCACTATAAGAAAGAAGCCGTAATAAGAAAGGGAGTCCGACAAGGATGTTCCCTATCTCCGTTATATTTTAATCTTTACATGGAACTAGCAGTTAATGATGTTAAAGAACAATTTAGATTCGGAGTAACAGTACAAGGTGAAAAGATAAAGATGCTACGATTTGCTGATGATATAGTAATTCTAGTCGAGAGTAAAAAGGATTTAGAAGAAACAATGAACGGCATAGATGAAGTCCTACGCAAGAACTATCGCGTGAAAATAAACAAGAACAAAACAAAAGTAATGAAATGTAGTAGAAATAACAAAGATGGACCGCTGATTGTGAAAATAGGAGGAGAAAAGATTATGGAGGTAGAAGAATTTTATTTGGGAAGTAGAATTACTAAAGATGGACGAAGCAGGAACGATATAAAATGCCGAATAGCACAAACGAAACGAGCCTTCAGTAAGAAATATAATTTTTTTACATCAAAAATTAATTTAAATGTCAGGAAAAGATTTTTGAAAGTATATGTTTGGAGTGTCGCTTTATATGGAAGTGAAACTTGGACGATCGGAGTATCTGAGAAGAAAAGATTAGAAGCTTTTGAAATGCGGTGCTACAGGAGAATGTTAAAAACCAGATGGGTGGATAAAGTGACAAATGAAGAGGTATTGCGGCAAATAGATGAAGAAAGAAGCCTTTGGAAAAATATAGTTAAAAGAAGAGACAGACTTATTGGCCACATATTAAGACATCCTGAAATAGTCGCTTTAATATTGGAGGGACAGGTAGAAGGAAAAAATTGTGTAGGCAGGCCATGTTTGGAATATGTAAAACAAATTGTTAGGGATGTAGGATGTAGGGAGTATACTGAAATGAAACGACTAGCACTAGATAGGGAATCTTGGAGAGCTGCATCAAACCACTCAAATGACTGAAGACAAAAAAAAAAATTGCACTTCAAAAACCTTTTTTTTCTGTTTAGCCTCCGGAACCACTGTAAGGTATTACTTCAGAGTATTTTGTATTGTCGCCGAATGGTTTCGACGGCACGTAATTCATAACCTTGTGGTGGCCCTGAAAAGGGCTGTTTTTTGCGTTACCTCTGAGAAGAGCTGTTGAATCCTGAAGCTGGTCTCAAGGAGTTGCGGCTCATCCATTGATCCGACCGGGCTTTCCTTCAGCCCCAGTCGGGTCCTCACTACAGAGCGCGGCAGTAACCACCAAAGAACACCGGTATTCACGATTTAGTATCGTTATAAAGTTACGGCTAGCGAAAAATTTCGTGCGAATATCAGTTCCTCCGGTGAAGTTTCAGTATATTAGTGGTAAATTTGATGGCTTCGTATGATTTTTAACTTGACACATTGAATAAAATAGGTCTCAGAACTTAATTTCTCGTAGTTTTCATGATACACAACGTAAAACAGAAAAATTCGGTGACGAAAGATATATTTTTTAGGTTTAAAGTACAATGACTTTGTTAAATGACTATAAATGCGTAAATTTTATTATCAAAATGTATGGAAATTTTTTTATCCGAGAAATTAGATTTAATAAACTCTATGAAATACATAAAATATCAACTTTTATTAATAAAAAACTTATAAATTTGTAAAAATTAAAAACAGCTGTTTTTATATTTGTACAATAAATTTAGATCGTTGGATAATTAAAATATTTTTAATTTACTTTTTAAAAAATATTCACTGTGTTTTATACTCTGGTAATTTAACTCACGTCTGCCAGAAAGGAGCGTAATATATTTAGCGTTTACGTATGTATGTATATTTGTTCCACTGTAGCAGCTCAACGGTTGAACCGATTTAATGTTTGAACCGGCGTTGGAATCCTTACGTTACCGGGAGTGTCATCCTATCCTACTAAAGGGAATTTGAATGTATGTCTACCTGTATGTACATCCCCCTTTGCTGAGAACATGCTTACATGATCGAACATACTGCAAAAATTATATGATTTTTTTTTTCTTAAATGTTTATAAACAATAAGTAAGAAGAATATTTGTTAGTACATGTCTCGTGGTGGTCAGATGTATACTTGTTGTATTTTTATATATATCGATATATATGTAAAACCGGGATGGGTCCTGCAGCTGTCCCGAGAAAAGGGGTCATTGCTTTAATTGTGGGACATCTTCGGAAAGACTATCAAATTGAGGCTAAATGCTCCTTATTTAATCTTGAGGGCCGTGGCTGTAGGACTATTAACAAGAATTGAGACCCTCCCCTAGTGTTGGGACAGCCTCGTACTGGAGGGTTGGGACGTTCAGGTGTCCTACTTTCGATGACTGGAAGGGAACTCCCTTTGTAACTTCACGACGAGGGGGTAAAGTAAGACCGTAGGCCCGATGGGGGATCCCTCTGGGGTTCCCCATTAGAGGCGTGGCGTCAAGACAGGTGTTCCGGTGAGGGGACTTCCTTGGGTTCCCTCATTAGAGGCATGGTGAATGATTAAAGACCGAGTCCCGGCTACCTGGTGGGGAACCTTAGTTCCTGCCGAGGTAGCGAGGTAGTTTGAGGCGATGATACCCTCTGGAGCTGTGTACAAGCTTAGTTGAGGATTTGGCTCCATGGGGAGAATAAACGAAGGGGAACGATAAAAAAATTATATATATATATAAATAATGTGTGTGTGTGTGTGTGTGTGTGTGTGTGTGTGTGTGTGTGTGTGTGTGTGTGTGTGTGTGTGTGTGTGTGTGTGTGTGTGTGTGTGTGTGTGTGTGTGTGTGTGTGTGTGTGTGTGTGTGTGTGTGTGTGTGTGTGTGTGTGTGTGTGTGTGTGTGTGTGTGTGTGTGTGTGTGTGTGTGTGTGTGTGTGTGTGTGTGTGTGTGTGTGTGTGTGTGTGTGTGTGTGTGTGTGTGTGTGTGTGTGTGTGTGTGTGTGTGTGTGTGTGTGTGTGTGTGTGTGTGTGTGTGTGTGTGTGTGTGTGTGTGTGTGTGTGTGTGTGTGTGTGTGTGTGTGTGTGTGTGTGTGTGTGTGTGTGTGTGTGTGAAATATATATTAATAATATATTTTTTTATCTATATGATAAGGCACCGGAATGTACCGAACACTGGCGGAAAATCCCGATTTGTTAGCATCAATTTCTAGAATTAAACTTTTAATTTAAATTTCGTTATATCAATTTTCATCATACAGAAAAAAATATTTTTACACAAGAGTTAATCAATTTTGGACACCTAATAATTCCATTTCCCCCCAGGGCAACCCGCCCAGAGGGCCTGGCTGAGCAGCTAGTAGACCATATATATATATATATATATATATAACTATATATTAATAAATAAATTTAAAAATTAAAAAAAAAATTATACTATATACAAAATTGTCACCCGCTTGCTTTTTAATTATCCTACATTAAAGAGCAATGCGTTTTTTTTTTAGCAGTCCTGTTTTTTAATTTTTAAAAAACGATTTATCTCTTGTTCGGACATATGTTTGTGCTTTTTTTTTCTTTACTTTAAGCTCTACAATCAGTTCCCAAATTATTTCCTTTTCCTCCTGAATCACTCTGTAAATATATATATGAAGATATATATGGATTTAGATTAAGTGTACGGAGTTAAAAATATTTATAAGTCATTATTTATAATTTTATATAGTTTTCCTGATTAAATAAAAACTAATGAAATATTATAGAGAAAAGGTAAAAAAAAAGTTATTTAAAATTTAAAAAAAAGATGGAGGAAACAAAACCTGGTCGTTTAATTATTTATCGGTATAATAAGGTAATGATAAAAATGGTCCGGGTGGGGGTTATATGAATAAAGAAATGCTATTGGTCTGTAGTATAACGAACTGTATGTGTGTATATATATTTATATATATACATTTAGGCCTCTAATGCAGATGTAATGTAATGGATTACCTTGGGTTAACATAACAAGTTATCATATATGATTGTAACCTTCTATGGTTTATGCCTTGTTTATTGACACATGCACACATATACGTGTTTGAATTTTATCATTATTTATAGTAAAAAGACCTTTCCGGTTTTATGTTTTTATGTGTTAGTGTGTTTTTTTTTTATATATGTATATATAATAATTATTCCTTTTTCCCAACTACCTCCAAGCCATTTTTATATAGGCAATAATACTAATGTAATATTATTCAGCGTTAATTTTAAATATATATGCATTAAGTTCAATAAAATTAACACAAAGTATTGATGTTAATATTAAATATACAATGAGAGCTGTGCTTCCTTGATTTATGAAATTTATAATTTAATCGATTACCAATTATAGACAATTATTATTTATTATTATTATAATATATATTTAACACTTCACGCATTATTAATATTTGTTTGCATAAGTATTATTAGTATTACATTGAAAAAAACAAACACCGGTAGAATTTTTATTAAAAAAAGTCAATTCAAAATTTTTTTGAGCAATTTATTTTCAGTCTGTCACAAAAAGCATTGCAAACATAAATAAAATAATCAAATTTTACTAAGAATTATGTAGGGTTATTCAGGAGGATAGGGCAATACTTTGACAACTCATTCTAGTGGCTAAAAATAATAAAAAAGTTCATATAAATATATGAACTTTTCGCTTCATTAGCGAGTTATAAAGGATGAAAGATTTCGCCCGAGTTTCAGTTCGTCCGGATAAATTAAGGCTTTCTGAAATTCTGGGAAGGTCAATTAACGGGTAAATTCAATTGTTTCTTACGGTATTTGTGCTGGGAAATCGAAAAAATAGGTCTCAGAACTGTATCTCTCTTAGTTTCTAAGATATCCCGTGTAAAACGCTAAAAATAGTGTCAAAAACACATTTTTTTAAGTTTGACTTACAATAACGTTATTAAATTGGCAATAAATCATACATTTTTTAAAAATAAAATGTAAAGAATTTTATTATAAGAAGACACTTTTTTTTAACAAACTTGATTTTTATGAGCTGTAAAATGAATACAAAATTACACTTCTCAACAGTTTTCTGAAATTTTTACGATAAGAATTCGACGTAATACTGCAAACACGATTGAACAGCGAAATGTTATTTAACACATTACCACAATTAACCAACAACAATGAGTAGTATTTAAACAAATTGTGATGAAAAAAAACAGTGTTGCCAACTTGTTTTCCGTATGTCTAAAATTACTGTACCTACTAGACGCATCTGTTTTCTTTTTTTGTAACATCTTCTTCTAACTTTTCGTCGGTTATGTTGTTAATAAAAGTCGGCATGTTTAAAATTTTATTTCTTTTTTGTTGACATTATTTACATCTCAATCTTCTTATAATTAAATTCTGTACAATTTATGTTTAAAAAATGTACGATTTATCGCCAATTTAACAACATTATTGTACGTCAAATTTAAAAAAATGTGTTTTTTTACCCTTTTTTTGCCGTTTTACATGGGATATCTTAGAAACTAAGACAGATACAGTTCTGAGACGTATTTTTTTCGATTTCCCAGCTCAAAAACCATAAGAAACAATTGAGTTTGCCCGTTAATTGACCTTCCCAGAATTTCAGAAAGCCTTAATTTACTCGGAGGAACTGAGATTCGGGCGAAATCTATCACACTGTATAACTCGCTAACGAAGCGTTTTCGACCTATGTTTATATGAACCTTTTTCTTATTTTTAGCCTCTAGAATGAGTTGTCAAAGTATTGCCCTATCTTCCTGTATTTATAAAAAAAAAAAACGAAATAAAAATTTCATAATTTGATAACAAAAAACACTTAATAACCATTTGTTTACTTTCCTGGTATCATAGCTCTAGATAATTTGTTCTCAGAGTGGGCGGTAACACCCTCTTGTGGGCGCTATAGACCTTCAGAGAAGGCGTTAGAAAGCCCACAAAATAACTGGGAGCGTTCAGACGATCTAGGAAGGCGATGGGTAATTAAAAAAAAGACAAAAATTATGTTTTCCTGATATTTCAAATTAAAATTAAATACCTACTACACTAGTACAAAAAATTAAAGGGACACCTATATTTTTTGATAAAAAATTATTGTATTCAAACTATTTTAACTTTTCAACCATGAGGCTTAGAGAGACGAATTAAAAAAAAGAATAAAGCTTGAATACTGTACGTTTTGACAGTATACTTCAGATTTAAAAAATCATCACATTAAAAAAAAATCAGAGTGAAAGTTTTTAAAAATTTGAAAGTTTTCCTTCGTGTTTGATCGAGCACATTGGGGAACGAATTTTTTTCAGTAAACTGCATTAAAGTCGTTTAAGAGCTTAGGATTTTATCTTTAATTTTTTTTTTAATGTCTCTACGATTTTTCTGAACTGAAATATTCCACTTTAAAGAGAAAAGGTCACTTTTGTCTTTAATGCTGCACATCTCCCGATCTAAGCAACGTATTGATACAAATAAATATGGAAATTAAAGGGTTTTGATGTAGCTTTAATGAAAAATTGTGAGTTCTTTAATGTAGCGTTGTAGTTTTTGTCTTTCGTTCATTTTGTGGAGGTACTGAAATCTTTAAAGATTGAGACTGCAACATGTATCACCCACCCGCTTTCTGGTTAACCCAAGATCATGTTACAGTTTCAATCATTAAAGATTTCAATAACTCGGAATAAAATCAAAAAATTGTAATCCTATTTTCAAAAGTTCATAAATTGTCTTTAAAGCTAGATAAAACCCCTTTAATTTCCATATTTATTTGTATCAAAGTTTAAAGATTTTGGGGGTGCTAGAAAACTTTTGATTCTCAATGTGGGTGGTGGGCGAAAAGTTTGAGAATCAATGCTTTATAGTCGGCCTCCGTGGCGCGAGTGGTAGCGTCTCGGCCTTTCATTCGGAGGTCCCGGGTTCGAATCCCGATCAGGCATAGCATTTTCACACACGCTACAAATCATTCATCTCATGCTTTGTCCCATATAAAACGCAGCCCAACCTTATATTGGTTGGTATTGAAATAATAAAAAGGCATGTGCAAATGTAAATGTAATTTTTATTATTACCATCCATTACCTTACATTTAGAGTAAATGTTGGAAGTGGCCGCCATCTTCTTGAATACAAGCTTCAATTCTTTTTACAGGGTTTCCTGCAACTTTTTTCAAAGTTTGTGTCTGGATATTTAATACGGCTTGTTCAATATTGACTTTCAATTATATATGTGTTCAAGTGTATATTGTACAAGTACAAAGTGAGCAACATAAAACCGTTTTTACGATAGTAATGGCATTGTCGATAAGGAGTTTTTTCCTACAGGAAAGACTGTAAATCATTATATTTACCGAGAAATTCTTGAAAGACTGCGGAAACGAGTAGCCCGCGTAAGACCAGCCTTCAAAGAAAATTGGATGCTGCATCATGAAAATGCACCTGGTTTCATTGCACTCTAAATTAATGAGTTTTTGGCACAAAAAAAACTCTCCAATTCTCAACCACATTATTCACTTGATATGAATCACCGCGACTTTTTCTTGTTTCCGACTTTAAAAATATATTTCAAGGACACCATTTTGGAACAGTAGAAAACAAAACAAAAAATGTAACCGACCATTTGAAGGATATTCCGGTATCCGAGTTCCAACGCTGCTATGAAGAGTGTAAAAACCGTTTGAAGCGTTGCATGGCTTCCCAAGGAAACTATTTCGAAGTTGATTAAATTTGATCAGTCCATATCTAATTGGTATCATATCTTAAATTGGTATCAGTCCATATATAATTGGACTGTAAATATAAAGTTTTTCTGAACCAGTCTCATTATTTTACTGACTGACCTCGTATATATATATATAATTTTTTGTCTTCAGTGATTTGACTGGTTTGATGCAGCTCTCCAACATTCCCTATCTAGTGCTAGTCGTTTCATTTCAGTATACCCTCTACATCCTACATTCGTAACAATTTGTTTTACATATTCCAAACGTGGCCTGCCTACACAATTTTTTCTTTCTACCTGTCCTTCCAATATTAAAGCGACTATTCCAGGATGCCTCAGTATGTGGCCTATAAGTCTGTCTCTTCTTTTAACTATATTTTTCCAAATGCTTCTTTCTTCATCTATTTGCCGCAATACCTCTTCATTTGTCACTTTATCCACCCGTCTGATTTTTAACGTTCTCCTATAGCACCGCATTTCAAAAGCTTCTAATCTTTTCTTCTCAGATACTCCGATCGTCCAAGTTTCACTTCTATATAAAGCGTCACTCCAAACATACACTTTCAAAAATCTTTTCCTGAGATTTAAATTAATTTTTGATGTAAACAAATTATATTTCTTACTGAAGGCTCGTTTCGTTTGTGGTATTCGGCATTTTATATCGCTCCTGCTTCGTCCATCTTTAGTAATTCTACTTCCCAAATAACAAAATTCTTCTACCTCCATAATCTTTTCTCCTCCTATTTTCACATTCAGCGGTCCATCTTTGTTATTTCTACTACATTTCATTACTTTTGTTCTTGTTTATTTTCATGTGTTCATTGTTTCTTCTAAATCCTTTTTACTCTCGGCTAGAATTACTATATCATCGGCAAATCGTAGCATCTTTATCTTTTCACCTTGTACTGTTACTCAGAATCTAAACTGTTCTTTAACATCATTAACCGCTAGTTCCATGTAATGATTAAAAAGTAACGGAAATAGGGAACATCCTTGTCGGACTCCCTTTCTTATTACGGCTTCTTTCTTATGTTCTTCAATTACTACTGTTGCTGTTTGGTTCCTGTACATGTTAGCAATAGTTCTTCTATCTCCGTATTTGAACCATAATTTTTTTTAAATGCTGAACATTTTATTCCAGTCTACGTTATCGAATGCCTTTTCTAGGTCTATAAACGCCAAGTATGTCGGTTTGTTTTTCTTTAATCTTCCTTCTACTATTAATGTGAGGCCTACAATTGCTTCCCTTGTCCCTATACTTTTCCTGAAACCAAATTGGTCTTCTCCTAACACTTCTTCCACTCTCCTCTCAATTCTTCTGTATATATATATATATATATATTAAAAAAATTGAAAAAATTTCTATGTACAAAATTGTCACCCGTACTCCTCTTTAATTATCCTATATTAAAGAGCAATGCTTTTTCTGACAGTCATGTTTTTTTTTTTTTTTTAATTTTAAATATTATTCTCTTATATTTAAATGATTTAGAACTCAATTTCATTTTTAAAAACCGTATATTTTTAAATCTAAAATTGCGATACATTTTTCAATTCTTCTTTATACTTTAAATCAGTACAAGATTAGTTAATTTTTTTTTTAATTTGGCTTCCATTTTACATTAAAAAAAAGAAAATTAACTTGAATAACTTTTTAAAAGTTTATTTTATTATATTTTTTAAAAGCCAATTTTGATAATTAATTTTTTCCTTTCTTTTTTAATGATATCTAAATAAGGATTTTTTTTATGTGTAGGTAATGAAAGATGACAAACTTAAAACTGATAATAACTCTTATGGGTATATATATATATATCCTATCATTTAAACTAATGACAAGATTTTTAATTTAATTTTTTTTACTCTTCTAATGCTATAGAGATATATTGACCTCGGAACAAAAATCTAATCCAAGGCTATCTTAATAATTATTTTATTATTATTATAAAATCATATAGGTCACAAATATAATGAAAATAAAATTATATATATATATATCTTTAAAAGAGTGCAGATGTAAGATTATCATTTGAAATATTATTATATTAAATAAAAGAATACAAAATAAAAATAAAAAATGCGTGTGTGTTAATTTGTTTTATTGCAGTCGGTTGTCGGTGTTTTGGTTTGTTATATCCCTAAATGTAATCGTAGAAATACAGTATATGTAATATTAATAATAATATTCATAAATCGTAAAGAATTCTGCAAATTTTTGATCTACCTACACTTTAACCTTTTTTATAATAAAAAAAAATTACATAAACCCAACCGTAAAAGTTTCACAATTATTAAAATTTAAAATGAATGAAATAAATAACGCTTCCAGTTAAATATGAATTATATATATTCTATATTTATTTCTTATTTAATTAATTATATTAACTCATATATATATATATAATTTATGTATATATATAAATGACATAACATTTTTTTTTTAAATATACAAAATTATTTTTGCAATGTTTTATTTTATTTATTATCTTTTTTATTATGCGAAGGCGAGTTATAAAAAAGAAATCCAAAATTATTCAGGTTAAATTGTATTTTTTTTTCTCTACGTAACCTCATTTTTTTTTTACCTCCGGATCCACCGTTAGGCATTCTTCAGAGGATAAGATGAATGATTTGTAGCGTGCGTGAAAATGCCATGCCTTACCGAGATTCGAACCCGGGACCTCTGGATGAAATGCCGAGAAGCTACCGTTCGCGCACCACAGAAGCCGGCTACGTAACCTAATTTTAACTGTACATAACACTAAAATATAGAAATACTGCAATGGGAACTGCCTATGTCCAACGTGATCTGATAACGAACGTGAGACAGATAGATTTAGAGGTGTAGTTGTCCTTGTCGCACAGTGCAGCGCATGCGCATTGTACCTAACGTACCGTCCCTTCAGAAAGTGATTCCACAAAACTTAATTGTAGTTAATATTAAGTGATAAAATCTCATAATTCTATTTAATTAATAGAAAAATTTCAATGCTTATGAATATTAAATAAATGTTGAGTTAATCAACATTTATTCAATTTTGAGAACAATTTAGATTCGGAGTAACAGTACAAGGTGAAAAGATAAAGATTCTACGATTTGTTGATATAGTAATTCTAGCCGAGAGTAAAAAGGATTTAGAAGAAACAATGAACGGCATAGATGAAGTCCTACGCAAGAACTATCGCGTGAAAATAAACAAGAACAAAACAAAAGTAATGAAATATAGTAGAAATAACAAAGATGGACCAATGAATGTGAAAATAGGAGGAGAAAAGATTACGGAGGTAGAAGAATTTTGTTATTTGGGAAGTAGAATTACTAAAGATGGACGAAGCAGGAGCGATATAAAATGCCGAATAGCACAAGTGAAACGAGCCTTCAGTAAGAAATATAATTTGTTTACATCAAAAATTAGTTTACATGTCAGGAAAAGATTTTTGAAAGTATATGTTTGGCGTGTCGCTTTATATTGAAGTGAAACTTGGACGATCGGAGTATCTGAGAAGAAAAGATTAGAAGCTTTTGAAATGCGGTGCTATAGGAGAATGTTAAAATTCAGATGGGTGGATAAAGTGACAAATGAAGAGGTATTGCGGCAAATAGATGAAGAAAGAAGCGTTTGGAAAAATATAGTTAAAAGAAGAGACAGACTTATAGGCCACATACTAAGGCATCCTGGAATTGTCGCTTTAATATTGGAAGGACAGGTAGAAGGAAAAAATTATGTAGGCAGGCCACGTTTGAAATATGTAAAACAAATTGTTAGGGATGTAGGATGTAGAGGGTATACTGAAATGAAACGACTAGCTCTAGATAAGGAATCTTGGAGAGCTGCATCAAACCAGTCAAATGACTGAAGACAAAAAAAAAAAGTTAATCATTGTATCATATAAATGCTTTTATAAAAACTTTCTACAATAACTTGAATTATGAAAGATAACTTGTGATTTGTGATGAGAGAGATCGTCACAAACATTTTGAACGGACTGTAGATAAAGAGAGGTATACCTCTAAATCAGCTATCTTTGTTGGCAAGGATTTCTAACGCTAGTCCCCATTCCAGTATTTCTATATTTCAGTGGTACATAACTAAGCTTGTTCGAAGAAACAATTTTAATTACCGGGTATCATAACTCTAAAGCTATGTTGCAAGAAAGAAATTATGATAATCATCATTCGTAAAATAGGTTTGATTTTTTCATATCTTGATAATATATGGACCCAGAAATCACCGAAAAACAAAACAAAAAAGGATTGGAGGATAATGTTCTAGTCGTACGTACGTATGTTGGCGTATTTGAAAACTTAATAACATTTGACTGGATTAACCGAGTTTCATGAAATTTTGTACAGAGACTCGTGTATATGTGGCAATTTTTTGTTTTAACATTTTGGGATCGATGCTGGCTGGGGATGCAGTATATAGTTTTTTTGAGTTCAATTTTTTTCTTAATTTTATAGAAATAACCCCACTTAATATACGCGTGTATGCGCTTATCTTATTTACCTCAAAATTCTCCCTTCTCAAAAATCTAAAAATCTATCGTTTAATTTTTTTTCTTATTCCCCTACGCCGAACTAAGAATTAAGCACAGAACAGCGTAGAGGGTCTCCTTTCTACTCGTAACAGCCCTTCCCACCTATCGCCAGTATTTCCGATACGGCAAGTCGGGCTACCGGTCGGATCTTTATTTTATATTATATTAGTAAGCTATTACTATTAGTAACTCATTAGAGTACCCAATTCCTGTGCAGTATTTATACACTGACGGTTCGAAACATGACGGTAACGTTGGTTGTGCTTTTGTTATCAATGAAAAGACTTATTTGTTTGGCCTACCCGGTATTACGAGTGTGTTCACCGCAGAACTACTCGCTATGAATAGGTCTCTAAGTATCGTTATCCCTAAATATAGGAGCATTCTTATTTGCAGTGAAGACACGAAAACCGACCAGAGAGCTGGAAATCTCAGGGGAGAAAATCCCTTTTGAGAAAACAGTTAAGTACCTGGGGGTGGTGTTGGACAGGCGGCTTACCTTCGGCGAACATGTAAATTATGCGACCCGGAGGGCTAAGGCCGCCAGAGCCTCGCTATACCCAGTGCTGAACAGTGCCAGCCCGTACCCACTGGCAACTAAGCTCCTCATTTTTCGGCTGTACGTACTGCCGATTCTAACATATGCTTACCCGGCATGGGGGGCAGTGTTGAGCTCCTCGCTTCAAAAGAAGATCGAGGCCGTCCAAAACATCGCGTTGCGGACGATCTTTGGAGCTCCGTGGTTCGTCAGGAACGCCACTCTCCGATCTGATGCGAGATTTCAATCCGTGTCCGAGGTGGGGGTGGCGCAGGCGCGCAGACTGTTCGGGAGAGCGGCTGTGTCCGAACACAGTCATCTTCGGGACATCTGCCGAGAGGACCCAACTCCGACAGTTGTAAGGAAGCGGCCTCACGCCGTACTGGACGAACCACCGTGATGGTGCGGTGCGGTAGCCGAAAATCGACAAACCAGGCTTAGGGGCCTCCATATCGCATGAGCCATAAACGGAATAGTGCGTCAGACGCGTTTCCGGGGTCGCGAGTGAAAAGTTTTCGCGAGTTATATAGTTTGAAGACGTCAAACACGGTAAGTCGCGCATAAAACAAAAACGCGGTCTAAATTTAAAAAAAAAACTTACAGTAAGACAAAATATCCCAGCAATTGCGACTCCTCCGGAAAAGGGGACGCATTGCTCCCTCCTTATAGCTAGTGCCCCGTTGTGGCGTATTCCTGCTAGCCTATTAAAGAGGTAGCACCGAAAGGACTTCAGTGGACGGTCTGAAGGGGAATTACGTCCGGAGGACAGGCTTTATAAGCCTAGCCTTCCGCGGTCGGCCCATGAAATGGGTTCGATAACGCTGGTTTAACAACGGATTGGAATGCAATTAAATCCGTCTTAAATTCACTAAAATAATAATAGACAAAACTTGAAAAATTAGATCCGAGATTAAAAAATAACCCTTTTAAAAACAAGCCCGATTAGAATGATCCAGCAGCAAGGGACTCTGTCCAGGTTCTGCGATAAAGTAGGGAGTAATAGACTCCTGCCAACTTTGCATTCCATTCCATATTTGCAGTGACTCGTACAGTGCTCTCCAGGCGTTCTAAAACTTTTATTCCAAACATCCTGTCGTCATTGACATTTATGATAAAATCGCTGAGTTAGATAAACGTAACAGAGAGTTACGTTTTTGCTGGATCCCTAGCCACGTTGGGATTCTAGGTAACGAAAGAGCAGATTCTGCTGCCAAAGAAGCGTGTATTCAACCTCCTTTCACCACCCGAGTTACTACCTTTGATTTTATCAATCGTGTAAAACAATCACTGAGAGCAAGGTGGCAAATTGACTACAGTCGATAATAAACTCCGACCTATTAAAGATTCAGTGTTGCCATGGGGCTCCTCTTGCAGAAAATCTCGTCGTGAGGAATTGGTCCTCTGCCGGTTACGGTTAGGATATACGAGGATCACACACGAGTAACTAATGTCAGGAGAAGCCCAATCCCTATGCACACGATGCAACTGCCGCATGACTGTGCACCACATTCTCGTGGACTGCATATGTTATGCGGCGTTGCGTCGTCAGTTTAATATACGTAGAAACATCCGTGATATCTTGTACAATAATAACGGTATTTTGGACCGGATTTTTCTCTTTTTGCATAGTACCAGGTTACTGTAAAGAGTTTAATATTATCATATATATTTTTACGCTAGAAGATTTTTTGATCATTTTTTTCCTTTACTTTCAATTTTGATTTTTTTTGGTTCTATGTATTTAATTTTACTATCGGGGTAGGAGACTTTTGCACAACCCATCGGAATTAGGTAAGTTTTATATAGTTTCTTTATTCGATTATTTTAACTTTTATATTTTAACGACTTCGTCTGTGGTATTAATTTTGAGTTTTATTTTGGCTTCTTGACTTGTTTTAATAAATTTTTATTATATGATTAATATTACTTTTACACCTTATAAACTTTTTTTTTGGAGTTATTTTACCCATTTATTAATAAAATTCCGGGCGATGATAACGCCCAGGCGTTTTTCGCCCACAAACAACAAAAAAAAAAAAAGAAGAAGAAGAAAAGTATTTAGCAGTGTTCCTACATGAGGCTATTCAGCTTCGAGTTATCATTATACAAAAACTACCACAAGGTATCCCCGATCCCTCGTCAAGAACGGCCCACCTCGGCCAACCGTTCTCTTCAGATCGAGGCTACCCTCCCTAACTAAACACACGTACGGTTACACACTATCAAGCTTCCGACCGTCACGGGATTTTGTCTTCAATATTCTTATAGCTACCTTCTCCACATTTCCCCAGACCTACCTACTGGAAGGCATATAACCCATAGTTCTCCAGCCAGGTCAAACTCAGCTCCTGTCGAACACCGTCCCACCTACAACAGTGGTATATGGTGTGCTCCTGTGTGCTGTGATTCGCAGTATCTACAAACAGAGATAGAGCGTTTACCAAAACGGCAGAGGTACCCCTCAAACTCCCCATTCCCGGTTAGCAGCCGGGAAAGGTAAAATCCTACCTCTCCAAAGCCACGCTGAACCCAAAGATCAACGGTAAGTATAATGCGTCTTGTCCATTCTCCCGTAGGAGAAGCATTCCGGATTTCCTGCCAATCTCTCGAAAGGATTTATCTAGCCTCAACTTTAGACACTCCGTTATACACCCTGTACAACATTTGAGCTCTCAGCATAACAAGTGGGATTCCAGAAATCACTTCAGCAGTATTACTGGAACCAGTCCTGTACGCCGCAATAATTTTGATGGCAATCGTTTTATTTATTCCATATTTTTTTAACCGAGTAGTTTTTTATATATTTCTAAGCTTAGTAGTAGTGCGAACGGCAAAAAACTTTGGGGGCAATATTAAGAGTAGGTGAGACGATCAAAATTTAAAAATATCGATTTTTTTGAATTTGATAAAATTTGATAAAATTTTCGCTTAATAAACCTTTTGATTGATAAACCGATTTTCTTGAAATTTAGCATACAGACTTGTGCAGATAAGAAAATTTGTTGGTAAAATTTTGGAATCAAAATCTCCAGGGTGTAGTGATAAATAGTTGTTTTGGGCTCAATTTTCTCATAATTTTATAAAACATAACCCCACCTTATGTTAAGCTCAATATATACGTGCATGCTTACCTTACGTTTAAAAAAAAAAAATTGTCCCAAAATTCTTCCGTTCCCCAAAAAATTGATAAGTGCTACATTTTTTATTTATTGTATATATTTTAACCGATTTTCTTTTATGTATTCCAAAACACAGTAGTACTGCGAATGGCAACAAAACTTCGGAGGGAATATTAGAGATGGGAGAACCGATCAAAGTTTAAAAATATCATTTTTTTTAATTTTTCAAAACTTTTTTTAAACTAATACACTTTAATAAAATATTTTTTTAATAATTATTTTTGACTTGATAAACCGATTTTGATGAAAGTTTACAGAGACTTTTGCATATGGAAATATTTATTGGTAAAATTTTAGGGTCAAACTTCTCAAAATTTTGCAAACATAATCCCACTTTTTCTTTCAATTTTTTATCTAGGATTAATTTCATGTTTAATTTTATCACTGTATTCTTGTATTGTATTTACGGTTGCAATTTATTTAATCTGTATATATGTATATATAATCTTGTTACTAGCTGAAATTTTAGTAGTGCAAGATTTGTATTTTGTAATTAATTTTAAAATGTGACTTGGAAATTCACACTTGACCATTATTCAATAAACGGTTATTTTATTATTTTGCTCGCTGAAAAATAACGAATGGTAACCTCCAATACAGTTATTACTATAGGGGGTACCTAGTTCCACTGGATTGTGTAATAATTGTTTATTTTATTGTTTTATATTTTTTGGTTGTATGTCTACTAAACTTATGTATTCAGAATTTATAACTAAATAATTTTATTTTCATTTGTAATCCGTTTTTGTTTTTTTTTTTTTGTGGAATAAAGATTATTATTATTATTATTATTAGTTTACATTAAGTTAAATCAATATACGCGTACATGCTTATCGTACCGTTTAAAAAAAAAATTAAACCCAAAATATCCCTCTTTCTCGATCGAAAAAATCTATCTTTTTTATTTATTGTATATTTTTTTACTTCTTGAAAAAAGTAAAGGAAGTATGATCATGAAACATTTCGGTTTTCAGATTTCAACGAAAATATCCATTTTCACCACCCTGAATCCATTTTGACTAGTTTTGGCGTGACATTTCTACGTACATAACTCAAAAACGAGCACCCCACTCTTTAGTCCATTCATCACGCATATGAAAAAATTGGCAAAAGCATTTGAAGCTATAACTTTCACATAATCTTACAAATCACAATCAAAACTTGTAGTCAAATCCATTCTGAGATAGTTCTAAAATTATTTTTTACCTTTTAGTGTGTTTAATTTAAGATTGGTGTTCTAAAAATTTTTTTACACAATTTTTTATTTCTCTATTATTGTTAGATTATTATATTAAGTATTATATTTTTACGGGGGAAGAACTTTAAGATATAATAATAAATTTTTATTATACTTTAAGAATTTTTAATTTTAACAAATTTTTTTTTTAGTTATGAGATTAAATTGCTAAATCATGTATAATGAACTGTACTTCCGTATTAATATGTTTGCATACGTATGAAAAAATATGTGTTTTTATGTTCGTGCGTGTGCGTGCATACATAAAGGTAATAATAACAAACTGTGTTTAGTAGATTTAAGCGGAATTTTTTTCTTTTTTTAAATGTTTGTTTTGATCAGTGGATGTGTTTTAGTTATTTAAACAAGTTTCCAATTTAAGTGTTATATATATATAAAATTCTGTATTTAAATTGTATTGTGTTAGTCTTAACTTTTTTTACCAATATTTTCCGTAAATTTATCAGATTATTTTTTTTTGTAAATAAAAAACCGGATATTTTTACGTGTTTTTTTAAAAGGAATATTTTTAGATATTTTGACATAGTGGAGACCAATTTATTTGTGTGTGTGTGTCTCACACTCTCTCTCTCTCTCTCTCTCTCTCTCTCTCTCTCTATCTATCTATCTATATATATATATGTGTGTGTGTGTGTGTGTGTGTGCGCACGCGCTAGTGCGTGCGTGCGTGTTGAAAATCTTGTAATTGTGCCAGTTATAGAGATATTTTTTATATCTCATCCAATCATGTTTCTAAAAGATCTTCTACCGTTTTGATTTATGAAATTTACAGATATATTTCCATTATTACGTAAAATAATAGAATAATTAAAAATGTTTAAAAACTTTCTTTATACTTTTTAACCATTTTTTTTTTTTTTGTCTTCAGTCATTTGACTGGTTTGATGCAGCTCTCCAAGATTCCCTATCTAGTGCTTCATTTCAGTAGTCGTTTCATTTCAGTATACCCTCTACATCCTACATCCCTAACAATTTGTTTTACATATTCCAAACGTGGCCTGCCTACACAATTTTTTCCATCTACCTGTCCTTCCAATATTAAAGGATTTAAAAAAATTCGGTTTCCAGATTTTAATGGGAAAATCAATTTTGACCATCCCTGAATTCATTTTGACTAGTTTCGGCGTGACATCTGTACGTACATACGTATGTATATCGTATAACTCAAAAACGATTAGCCGTAGGACATTGAAATTTTAGATTTAGAACGCAAACCCACCGGGTTGGTCTAGTGGTTAACGCGTCTTCCCAAATCAGCTGATTTGGAAGTCGAGAGTTACTGCGTTCAAGTCCTAGTAAAGGCAGATATTTTTACATGGATTTGAATACTAGATCGTGGATACCGGTGTTCTTTGGTGGTCGGGTTTCAATTAACCACACGTCTTAGGAACGGTCGAACTGAGAATGTACAAGACTACACTTCATTTACACTCATACATATCATCCTCATTCATCCTCTGAAGAATTATCTAAAACGGTAGTTACCGGAGGCTAAACAGGAAAAAAAAGAAAAGAAAAGAAAGATTTAGAACGCAATCAAAAGATTGCGTTCAACTGGATCAAAATTGACCAAAAAATCCAAATTTATTGGATTTTTGATTTTTTGTTAATTGCAGTAATAAGCTCTAATTGAGAGCTTTTCAACGATATCTCATAAATGGTACTTATATTCATTGCTTCCAGAGTTATAGCCAAATAAAATTTTAATTAATGAAATATTTGGATCTTACAAGGGGAACGTACATCGGTTCATATCCGACTTCATTTCTATTTTTTTAACTTTTTTTTTTTTTAACTTAAATACATTGATTTATTAATAATTATTAACCTCCGATTGTAAAAAAAAAATTACGATAAATGATAATTTAATAATAACAATAAAAAAAATAATAGAAGTTATTAGTGAAATAAAATTTCATTATCTTTTAAAATGTGTATATGTAATTTAATAGGCGTACAAGGAAGATGTGTTGTCCACATCAGATTTTTAAAACTGTAGTTATCAGTTATAATTAGTTCATTATTTTACCGCCAGGCGGTGGTGTGTTTTATTCTTCAACAACTTTTTTATTATTAATATTATAATCTACAACGAGGAATATTTTAGATTACTATCGATATATAATATGTTCACAAATTTTCACTATTTCTTTTAATATATTTCTCACGTTCTCTAATACGCGCGCACACACAAACACACACACACACACACACACAACACACACACATTACCTCTTTAGTATATATAATATAGTAACAGTTTGTTTCTTTTTTTTTTATTTCTCGACTCCACCTATATGTATTTTTTTTTTTTTTAAACTACCCACGTATGTATTTTTACTCTTTGAATAAACTGACCACCCACATGATTAAAACACAATTTTTATCTAGTTCGTTAAATTAGATTAAATCATTTTAAAAATTTCTCCCACTTTATTATCTCTCTTTTTCTAAATTTTTCAAAAAAAGTTACCAATATTTATTTTATAATAAATTCGTTTTACTAAAAATTTTATACGGATTATTTATTTAATAATAAATCTCACTTAAAATTAAACAAAAAAAAACTGACCAAAAGTTGTCGTACTATCCTGTTATTGGTTATTTATTATTTTTATATAGTAAAAAAATAATGGTACATGAAAAAAGTTATCTCAGATTTTGTTTTGGGTGGGGGTAATTTAAGATGAAGTTTTATTGTAAAATTATTTTATTACGCGTGTCCCGTTGGTATTAATATGTAAATTATTTATATGATAGTTTCCACTTTCCAACAATGTTTAATAGTAATGTTAGAGCGCTTTCGGATTAATAATCCATCCTCAGGAATAATGATGTGTTATACATTACCCTTATTTACTTCACGTATCATTAATTATAGTAAACTAGCAGACCCGGCAATGCTTCGCTATTGCTATATGTATATATATATATATATATATATAGAAAGAGAGAGAGTGAGAGAGAGTGGTAGAGAGAGTTTAAATGAACACAATTGAAAATTTGATAAAAAAATTAAAAAACTGAACTTCACAAATTTTCCATTTCACTTATTATCCTTCCCCTTTTCCCTTTCACCCTTTCACTCTTACCCCTCTCCCAGTTTCCTTTTTACCCTTTCGCGTTTTTCCCTTTTCTCTTTCCACGTTTTCCCCTTTTCCCCGTTCTCCATTTTCCCCTTTTTCCCTTTTGCCCACGCGTAAATCGGTCCATTAGTTTTTTGGTCTTTAGCGGACACACATACGAACATGTCTTTTATATATATATATATATATATATATATAGAATAAAAAAGTCTGTTTGTATATTTGTTTGTTTGTTTCGTAATTATTTCGACACCAGCCCCACCTAGCGGGTATAGTTTTTGGAAAAATATTTTCTTTCACATAACTAATATTCATATTCTGAATATGAACCAAATCGGTCCATAAATATAATTTTTCTAAATATCTCAACCCCTGCGCCATCAAGCGGGTTCATTTTTTGAAGAGATAATTCTTTCCGTGTAAGTAACATGTATTCTGAATATGAAGCAAATCGGACAGTAAATACATTTTTATTTTTCGAAATATCTCTACCCAATATTTATCGGTTATTTATTAAATATTTATATAATTTATTTTGTAATTTTCAGTGCGTTTTTATATTTATAAAAATATTATATTTTTTGTTCAAAATTTTCAATATGATTAATTCTTATTTTTTACTTTTTAGAGGGTTTTTCTAATTTGTTTCCTTTTTTTATTAATATTAGTTAAATAAAAGCTTTTTAAAAAAATAATTTTTTATATGTAATCAAATATATTTTTGTAATTTTTTTTTAAACTTTGTTCAACTCTTACACCACCAACCCCCCTCACCAACCCGACACCATTATTGCTCTCAAAGTATTTTTTTTGGATCACTTCCTCTACTTACTCTGCCTAGAAAGACATAAAAAAGAAATTCGGTTAAAACATACAATAAATAAAACGATAACTTTACGATTTTTGAAGAAGTACGAATTTTCGGGTAAATTAAAAACAAAAAGATAATACAATCATGCACGCATGTACTTAATATAATATGTGGTTACGTTGCACAATTTAAAAAAAAAACTTTACCCCGTTTTCTGAAAATATTAACCCCAAATATAAGAGTCTGTAATTTCATCAAATCGTTTTATCCAGTCAAA
Source organism: Lycorma delicatula (assembly GCF_047948215.1). Lineage (NCBI taxonomy): Eukaryota > Metazoa > Arthropoda > Insecta > Hemiptera > Fulgoridae > Lycorma > Lycorma delicatula. The sequence goes on along the minus strand of NC_134467.1, from coordinate 14,035,694 downwards.
ACTAATTAAGCTTCAAACACGCTAATACGTGTATATAGTACATACATATTATTTACCCCTCGATTTTTTTTGTTTTTTGGGGTTCCAGGGTCATAAAAAGTCAAGAAATGCAAAAAACGTATAACCCAATTTTCGATTGAATTCTTGCGGCATAGCTCTACAGTTATAATACCAGGAAAGTAAATCCGAGAAAGGTTGCTTAATTTACCTGTGGAAAATTTGTATTTCATACATGTCATATAGTAATTTTTAAATATTATCACGTAATAATTAATTTAAATAAAAGGTAATTCAACTAGCTGCCATTCGATTTTCATTTGACTGTTACTAATTTAATTTCACAGATAATTTCGTATTAGTTGTTAAAATACATCTTTTTTTGTGTCTTCAGTCATTTGACTGGTTTGATGCAGCTCTCCAAGATTCCCTATCTAGTGCTAGTCGTTTCATTTCAGTATACCCTCTACATCCTACATCTCTAACAATTTGTTTTACATATTCCAAACGTTGCCTGCCTACACAATTTTTTCCTTCTACCTGTCCTTCCAATATTAAAGCGACTATTCCAAGATGCCTTAGTATGTGGCCTATAAGTCTGTCTCTTCTTTTAAGTATATTTTTCCAAATGCTTCTTTCTTCATCTATTTGCCGCAATACCTCTTCATTTGTCACTTTACTACCCGTCTGATTTTTAACGTTCTCCTATAGCACCGCATTTCGAAAGCTTCTAATCTTTTCTTCTCAGATACTCCGATCGTCCAAGTTTCACTTCCATATAAAGCGATACTCCAAACATAAACTTTCAAAAATCTTTTCCTGACATTTAAATTCATTTTTGATGTACACAAATTATATTTCTTACTGAAGGCTTGTTTCGCTTGTGCTATTCGGCATATTATATCGCTCCTGCTTCGTCCATCTTTAGTAATTCTACTTCCCATATAACAAAATTCTTCTACCTCCATAATCTTTTCTCCTCCTATTTTCACATTCAGCGGTCCATCGTTGTTATTTCTACTACATTTCATTACTGTTGTTTTGTTCTTGTTTATTTTCATGCGATAGTTCTTGCGTAGGACTTCATCTATGCCGTTCATTGTTTCTTCTAAATCCTTTTTATTCTCGGCTAGAATTACTATATCATCAGCAAATCGTAGCGTCTTTATCTTTTCACCTTGTACTGTTACTCCGAATCTAAATTGTTCTTTAACATCATTAACTGTAGTTCCATGTAAAGATTAAAAAGTAACGGAGATAGGGAATATCCTTGTCGGACTCCCTTTCTTATTACGGCTTCTTTCTTATGTTCTTCAATGGTTACTGTTGCTGTTTGGTTCCTGTACATGTCAGCAATTGTTCTTCTATCTCTGTATTTGAACCCTAATTTTTTTAAAATGCTGAACATTTATTCCAGTCTACGTTATCGAATGCCTTTTCTAGGTCTATAAACGCCAAGTATGTCGGTTTGTTTTTCTTTAATCTTCCTTCTACTATTAATCTGAGGCCTAAAATTGCTTCCCTTTACTTTTCCTGAAACCAAATACATCTAACACGTTCAATCTTAAAAAAAAAAAAATTAAAAAATGTTAATGATTGTTTCGTACTTATTTATCATTTATACAATATTTTGGTGTGTAATTTAACATTTAAATTTTATTAATTAAAATACAATAGTAACGATATGATCTTTAAAGAAGCGACTTCCGCGCTTTCCTAAAGATTTATATTTTAAATGTCCCGTGTTTTAATGATTAAAATACAAGAACAATTGATAAAGATTTTGATCATCCTTTGTTTTAATTGTTATAATACAAGTACAATCGATATGGCGTTCAAAAAACCAGTATTTAATTACTTAATAGTTTGTTTCGATGTGTAGTAATAACAATTACAGAATTAATCTCTTAATTAAATAAAATCGAGTTCTCTTATTCATTGTTGTACGCACGTCTTTATTTTATAACATGTTTATCGACTTGAACAAAAAAATTAAAAATGTACAGATCTAATCTAATAAACTTTTTTTTAGCTTTACGGTCTCGCCACATATGCTTAACAAAAGCTTGTCCGTTGGGATATGGAGATGGAATTTTTTAGCGTACGAAAAATAACCGGGATTCGAACCTGGGACCTTCGGATGAAAAGCCGAGACGCTACCACTCCACCACGGAGATAGAGAAATATTAATCTTTATGTTTTTTTATGAATCGACATCTGAAGAGCTTACTAGCCAGTTTTATACGATATGACGTTATGTTCGTCAGAGAAATTTGTAGATCAACCCACGTATAAAGAGTACAAAAATAAAATTCACTTAAATTGGTGTTTCTTTATATATTTTTATAGCGGGTGGTGGGTGAAAAGTAAATTCCCCCTTTTTAACCTTTTTTTATAATTGAGATAACTGGATGCGGTTTGCCGCATTCTTCCTTGTACCGAGGGGCTACGTCGATGAACTCTTTTTACTCTTTTTAATTTTTGGGTGACGGGAGGCAAATCAAAGATTTCAACGAAGATTATGATCATCTGATATATCATTTGAAATAATTTGATGAGAACGAGAAAAATATATAATTAAAACTAATTTTTAATCGCCCGATCTAAAATGGCGGCCAATAATCTGGTTTTTTTCGGATGGCTAGAATTATGGTTGTACACTTCCCTCTATTTTTTTTATTATTTGACATATCCCGATTCTCTCTTTAGAAATCTTATCCGATAAGAGTGGCCAATTCAGTAAACCTCAATTTAGAGTATTCGGCCTTCTGGGAAATGGAAAGGGGGGCTCAAACTTTTTAAATGGGATATATGGTCATGTGATATCTTGTTTTAAAGGTCGTTGCTAGACAAGCAAAATGGTATCAAAAAAATAAAATTGTGGTTATTTAAACCAAAAATACCAGAAATATTACGTTAATTAAAATATGAAAAAATTAATTACTAAATTTTTTCAAATACTTACAGTCTTGAGTTAAAAAGTAATTAAATAAATATTAAATGCGAGTCCTGACCAGCTATTTTTTTATCGTTTTTTTTTCTCAATTCATGTAAATTTCATACTAATAGTATTCATTTATTTTTATATTTTGTATTATTGAATTTTTTTTATCTTCAGTCATTTGACTGGTTTGATGCAGCTCTCCAAGATTCCCTATCTAGTGCTAGTCGTTTCATTTCAGTATACCCTCTACATCCTCTACATATTCCAAACGTGGCCTGCCTACACAATTTTTCCCTTCTACTTGTCCTTCCAATATTAAAGCGACTATTCCAGGATGACTTAATATGTAGCCCATAAGTCTGTCCCTTCTTTTAGCTATATTTTTCCAAATGCGTCTTTCTTCAGCTATTTGCCGCAACACTTCTTCATTTGTCACTTTATCCACCCGTCTGATTTTTAACATTCTCCTTTAGAACCGCATTTCAAAAGCTTCAAATCTTTCCTTCTCAGATGCTCCGATCGTCCAAGTTTCACTTCCACATAAAGCGACGCTCCAAACATATACTTTCAAAAATCTTTTCCTGACATTTAAATTAATTTTTGATGTAAACAAATTATATTTCTGACTGAAGACTCGTTTCGCTTGTGCTATTCTCCATTTTATATCGCTCCTGCTTCGTCCATCTTTAGTAATTCCATTTTCCAAATAACAAAATTCTTCTCTACCTCCATAATCTTTTCTCTTCCTATTTTCACATTCAGCGGTCCATCTTCGTTATTTCTATTGCATTTCATTACTTTCGTTATGTTCTTGTTTATTTTCATGCGCTAGTTCTTGCGTAGAACTTCATCCATGCCGTTCATTGTTCCTTCTAAATCCTTTTTACTCTCGGCTAGAATTACTATATCATCAACAAATCGTAGCATCTTTATCTTTTCACCTTGTACTGTTACTACGGATCTAAATTGTTCTTTAACATCATTAACTGCTAGTTCCATGTAAAGATTAAAAAGTAACGGAGATAGGGAACATCCTTGTCGGACTCCCTTTCTTATTACGGCTTCTTTCTTAAGTTCTTCAATTATTACTGTTGCTGTTTAATTTTTGATTAATTACGCTTTTTCTTGTAATTCAAAATAAAAAAGATAAGCTTGGTGTCGAGAAATTAATTTTTTTATTCATGTTGTCTATCTGATTATGTATTTCGCAAGTGAAGCCGCGACGGAAAATGTTATACAGATTGTTCAAAAGATGAGACCAAATTCTAGGAATTGATTCTACTTAACATACTGAAAAAAATTGTCCATTGAACATACGTCCGAAAATCCATATTTTCTGTCTGTCTGTCATTTTGTGTTTTTAAGAAAAAAAATATTTTTCAAGAACGGTTAGAGATAATGCAATAAAGTTTTGTATTTTGTTTTAAACTAACATTTTTGAATAGAAAAAATAATACCGATACTCTTCGTCGACAAATTTCAAAATGGCGGTCGTTTCAATTTTCCAATATTAAATATCTTAGAAATTATTCGATTTATCAAATTTGTTATATTATAAAAATTATTGCAACTGATGGATGAACGTAGAAAATATAAGAATGCCTGTGATGAAGAAAGTAAAAGGAACTATCGACGATTAAGAAATACTATAAACAGGAAGTACAAACTCGCGAAAGAACAGTAAATTAAAGAAAAGTATTCAGAAGTGAAAAAAGAAATGAACATTGGTAAAATAGACGGAACATACAGGAAAGTTAAGGAAAATTTTGGGGTACATAAATTAAAATCTAATAATATGTTAAACAAAGACGGTACACCGATATATAATACGAAAGACAAAGTCGATAGGTGGGTGGAATATATTGAAGAGTTATACGGAGGAAATGAATTAGAAAATGGTGTTATAGAGGAAGAAGAAGAAGTCGAAGAGGATGACAAACGGCTACTGAGCCACGAAACAGTTTAGCGATCAGTGTCTTAACTAGCGCCTAAAGCTAAATTAAAAGCGTGAGCGGTATAAGCGTGGTACCATAAACCATACACCATTTTATGAAAAAGATACAAAAACATTTTATGGAACTGTGCGGTTCATAGTTCCAGTGTCGTGGTGTTTGGTTGTTCTGCGCATGCGCACATAGGAATCTATACGCGAGGCTGTGAGGAGAGAACTGTTGCTTCCGCAGTGCCGACCGTGGCGTGCTGGTGGAAGATAGTTTTTTTTTTCTTCGCGTGTGTACGGAACGTTCCTCGTTCGTTCCCTTTTCTAGTTTAGTCGGTGGAAGGAATATGAAAGCGGTTTAGTTGTTTTTTCAGTAGCGATCAGAAGATGGCGAAAAGTAAGGGTTCTTTGATCGGCAAATCCGTTCAAAAATTCGCTGGCAGGGCGAAAGAGAAGGTAATTACTAAAAACTAATTATGGATTTATTTCTGTGTAATAAAAATTTTAATTAAGCACTGTTGACTGTAGTGTTTTTAAAACGGATATATTATTAAGTTATTATCTAATAATACTACAAAATATTATCTGTATTAACATTTTATTATTTATTCAGTTAAACCGAATACGGTTTTTAACCGCATTGTGCTTAAAAACCGTGTACCGTATTCTTGAATGTGATAAAGTGTAGAATTAGATTATTATCCTCCTTCCGGTTATTCCAGTTTGATTCATTTTTTCGGTTCTTATATTTTACAGAAAATTTTAACCTTGAAAAGGCTCGGAAAAGAATTTTTCTGAATAGCACTCCACTAATTTTATCTACGTGGCGTCCCTGGTACCGGTAAACATGTAGTCCTGAACAGATTCAGGTCGACCATTCCTGAAACGCATGGTTAATTGAAACCCGATCACCGAATAATATCGGTATTTACAGTCTAGTATTCAAATCCATATAAAAACTAAGCCTTTAAAGGACTCGAATCTTAGAACTTTCGACTTTGAAAATCAACTGATTTTGTGATAACGAGTTAAATCGGTAGACTAACCCGGCGGGTTAATAATAATAATAATAATAAAACATCGGATCGTAGATGGACTACGTCCATGTTGTTTCTGGCTGTTATAAGAGTCGACAGAAAATAGAGTAGTAGACCGTCGTATGTAGATAGTACAAATTTAAATAGTACATTTGTTTATAAAATTAATTATTTCTGACATCTTAATCACTTGTAATATATATTGTGTTAATTATATTTACTACTTATTTATGTCTATATAATTATGGGGGCGTTTTAGAAATAAAAATGGCCAACGCGAGCGCGTGTACACATACGCACACACAATTATATTGAAACAAAAACTATCAAGATATGGTAACATTTTATATATGGTTTGAACCATATATAATATAAAATTAAACGTGTAGGTATGAAAATTAATTAAATTTCGATCAATAAATCAAAATAAATCGATAAGTTATTACTTTATATAGGTTACGACAAAAATGGTTTTATTGCGTAATATTTTCATTTTTTTTTTTTTAATTAAAATTTTATAAAAAGGAAATTTTTAATCCATAATACTTGATTAGTACCATTAAAATATATTATATTAGTAAATCGGTTTGTTTATAAAAAAATAAAATGTTTATTTTATTTTTTAAAGATATAACAGTTTATTTGTACAAATCATGGCGACATTTTCCTGGGATCGAAATAGGAATGTTGTTTATCAAATTTTTGACTTCAGGTTGAAACAATAAATACGACAGATAGTGCGAGATCTTCTTTGGATTATTCAAAACAAAATAAGGCGGCTGATAAAGGAATCTATCAATAGTAAGATAACGGCCCGGCCAAACCTCGCATGCAAAACGTTCGATCTACTAAACAGTTTTGTTTGGTTTACCGAATGATTCAAAAAAGGACTTCACAAATTTAAAATCATATAAAAATTTATTTACATAACTTATAGATTCGTTTGAAATCTCATTTCATAGCAAAACACATGAAGTTTAGACTAACGTAGTTTATTAGTACCGAATTTGGCCACCAGTGTTGTTAAAAATGGATACATTTACTGATGCTCGCTGTGTGTTTTGGAGTTCAACATAATTTTCGTAGAAAGTACGGTAGGTAAACTTCTAGTAGGGGTAAGTCCACTCTTGGCACCAAACCTTCGTTTAGACAAATTGTTCTATTAAACATTAAAAATCACCTGGAAACCCACGCATCCCTGAAGCTCCTGTGGAATAACTCAGAGAAAATCTTTAGACCGAAGAAATCAACTCTAATCATTTCATAAACGACTGTTTGGCGCGTTAAAGCCGTACAGGCTGAACGTGGTTGAACGTATTACGACAAAGTTGTTCAGCTGATGTTTTGCGAGGAGAAAATGGTGGATAGAATTGTAGCTAACGATACATTTTTAATGACAATGTAATTTTTAATGATGAGTCAACGTTTCACATCATCAGCAAGGTATAAGTGCCGAATGTAAGGTAACGAAAACCTTCATGAAACTTTTCAGCACATTCCTGGTAGCCCTAAGATCAATGTTTTTTTTGTTTCCTAAGCAAACAAAGATTGTACGGCCCGTTCTTCTTCCAGGTGGCAACCGTAAATGGTATGGTTTATCTGGACGTGTTTGAAAATTCTATAATTCCTCAGTTATAAGATGATGACAAAGATGGATATCTCACTACCCCCTACAAGTCCGAGATTTTTTTGATACTCGATTCCCAGGTCGGTAAATCGGTTGTAAAAGTTCAATCGCATGGTCACCTCGCTTCCCAGATTTGACTTCACTAGATTTTTTTTCTTGTGGGGTTTCATTAAAGATCGAGTTAATGTACCGCCTTTGTATGCTGATCTTGTTGAGCTAAGACTTCGAATTAATGCCCAACTTGCTGGCTACAGTCTGGAATGAAATCGACTTCAGGTTGGATGTAAGTCCTATTATAAATGAAAGCATATCAAACCAAAGTGAATATTAAGTGAGAAATTTGATGGTTTTTTCCTGATACGTCAACCGAATCTATAATATATGTCAATAAATTTTTATCTGCTTTAAAGTTGTGAAGTTCTTTTTGAATCCTTCGGTGTAATATTAAAATCCAGAATAAATGGGGAGGATAACGATTCCCCGAACCACATTTTCTTCGCATGCGAGAACTGGAGTGAACAGAGACGGTCCATGCGATTGGGTTTTCTGACCGCGGGATGTGTTGTGGATTTTATGTTGAAAGAAGAAAGAAATCGGAACAGAATCGAGAACCATGTGGTATTTATCCTCCGGCTGATAGAGGAAGAGTTCTTGACGTGGGCGAGCCAGTAGGTGCTAAGGGAAAAACCCAAAAGATTATTTCGGCTGCTGATGGTGGTTCCTGGGAACAGCGTGGCTGAACCCAGTTCCATCACGGGGATTTGAGGCAAAGGGTGAAAAAAGAAAAGATCCGGAACCAGCGGGCCGATCTGTCATAACGGGAAAGGCCCGTTAGAGTCGGAGGAACACCCCCTAGGATTGAGTTGCTTGGATACGGATCCTTTCCGGCGGGCAGAAGGATGATAAACAAAATAAAAGGGTTATAAATTTGGCAAATCTTGTGATAAAATAATTGACGGTATTTCCTGGCGTCAACGGGAACAGAGTGCAACCAATTCGTTGAGAAAAATTTTTAAATGAAACTGTTGTTTTTAAACAGAAACATAATAAACAACCGGTTTAGCAATCTAATGAAGAAATTAGTCAAGAACATTAACAAATAAATAATATTCAATCTATTTTTTTTTTTTTTTGTCAACGAACAGTTCGTTTTCGTTTGGCAGAAACAACAGAAACTCCCATTTCTTGTATTATCGGTTTCTAAATACGGAAAAATCTGGCTGATAGAAAAAAAATTTACGCGAATATTCGCTTATTTTGAAGACTTGAATAAATTATACAGAGTGTCCCATATAAAACGCAACCCATCAATCACTCATCCATGAAATTTCAAAAGTCAAGCTTATTCCCCTACTCGTTACTGAAATGGACTCGTCCAACAACTGAACATCGCGGCGATGCAGTAGAACACTACCGATAGTAACAACAATGCAATCATAACGTTCAGTGTATCGCTAGAGACAGATGGTGTTTTCACTAGATGAACATGTTTTCATTGTCGAGTGGTACTTCAGTACGAAATCAGCGGTTGCAGTGCAAGATTTGTTTCGCCATAAGTACCCGGATAAACCAGCTCCTAATGAAACATCAGTATTAAGGTTAGTCGCAAAATTTAGAGAGACCGGTTCTGTTAATAACAAGGAACGCAAAAGATCTGCGTCGGTGTTGAATACAGATACAGTCGCCGAAATCAAAGACCGATTACTCGCCTCGCCAAATAAATCGATCAGACGTTTGTCTGCTGAAATTAATTTGTCTAAATCGACCGTTCATCGGGCGACCAAACGATTACGATTACGACCTTATGTCATTCAAACGGTTCATCGACTTCTTGAGCCCGACAAAGAAAAACGCCTACAATATTGTCAACGGTTCCGTCGATTTCTGCGCGAGGGAATTAACGTTATGGATTCGTTATTATTCACAGATGAAGCACGGTTTCATTCGGATGGCTACGTAAACAGCCAAAACAGTATAATTTGGAGCGCTGAAAATCCCCACGTTTATCACGAAAAACAATTACACCCGCAGAAATCGGGCGTGTGATGCGCGATATCGCGGAAGAAAATAGTCGATCCTATTTTTTTCGAGTATACTATTAATGCAGAACGATATCAGGATATTTTATTTCAGTTCATCGCACTCTTGGAAGAGGAAGACAGACACTACCGGCTACAATATGACGGTGCGACATCGCACTACGGAGGTTCGACTTCTGATTTCGTCGAGGAATTCTTCGGTAATCGTGTTATCGGTCGAGGCTTGTGGCCACCAAGATCTCCAGATTTGAATGCAGCGGATTTTTTTCTACGGGGTTACCTCAAAGAAAAAGCCTACAGCGACAAACCACGAACATTTGAACGATTGAAAGTCGATATTGAACAAGCCGTATTAAATATCCGGCCACAAACTTTGAAAAAAGTTGCAAGAAACGCTGTAAAAAGAATTGAAGCTTGTATTGAAGAAGATGGCGGCCACTTCCAACATTTACTCTAAATGTAAGGTAATGGATGGTAATAATAAAAATTACATTTACATTTACACATGCCTTTTTATTATTTCAATACCTACCAATATAAGGTTGGGTTGCGTTTTATATGGAACACCCTTTATTATAAAGATGGTATCGAAAAACTTAAGTATTGTTTTAGATTAATCTTGAATTGAGATTATTCTAAAAAATATAAACGATTTTTCCAGAAAAAATTTGTCTTTTATATTTGCACGGACTTATCAGATATTCCTTAATATTCAATTAGATTCCTCACTCTCGTTAGCGATGTTTCTTGTTTACCTGATGAATTATTTCATCGTAAAAGCTTATAAAGACATTTGTGAGTGGGAATATGAAAATGGAAATGGAAATCTGTAGCGTATGAAAAATACAATGTTTGAACGGGATTCGAACCCGGGACCTTTGGATGAAAAGCCGAGATCCTACCACATCGGCTATAATAGAAAAAAATAGTGGTAATAATAATAAATATATATATATAAAACTTAAATGAAAATGAGACTTTGATAGATGACTAATGTTTATAATAAATAATAAATTAACGGGTTTGTAGTTTTGTGTTTTGTTTTTTTGTTTTTTAAATAAAAAAATAAATTGGTAATAATAGATACATAATGGAATACTTACAATTTAAACAGCTATGTTGTTATTAAAGAAAAACGTGACTTGTAAGAATAACATTATGAAAGAATAAATATACCTTTTATTCTGTCCATTTAACTTTTAAATCTCTTGCAAATTAATTTTAAATTATTTTTATCTCCTGTACGTAATTTTTTTCTTTATAAACTGTTTTTACAAAGTTATATTAAAACAAAAAATAACAATCTTATAATACGTCGTTTTGATATTAATATATAATTTACATAAATAATTTGAGTATATAATTTAAATGTATTTATAAAAAATAATAATCCTTATACTATCTTGATGGATTATCAGTGTTTCCCAGTTTAACCTTTCTTTATAAAATGAGACAACAGAATGATTTTTACGCCTGGTTTTATATTTATACCATCCATATTTTATCTTAAAAATGAAGGTTTAATTCTCTGAAAAAGATTTTATTATAAAAATGACAGTTTGAACTTAATTAAAAAAAAGTTGGCAATAAAGTTATTATACTTTTCTGCCGTCGGTTATTTATTCTTATACATGAAAAAATGTTTAAAATAAAGCTTGTGTGCACTTATGTCCTCGCATAAGATACTTCTTTGGCTGAATAAAAAAATATTTTTTTTACGCGTTCAAACGAATTTGAACTTAGTCAAACGATGAACAGACCGTGAATAAAAGTTTAAATTTTATACAGTTTAAAAAGTATTGAAGTATTCGTTGCCGTATAAAACAAAGTTCATCGAATATATTTCGATTAGTTTAGTTTCCATTAATTTTGTTTTTGATAAATTTAAAATTTTACTCATTTGTGCTATTCCCTGTGTCATTAAAAAATACGAGGGTAACTCAATTATTATCCGCAATGTAGTTATAAATTTTATTCCAATACAAATAGGAAACTTACATGTACATCATTTTTCAACATAGTCCCCTTGCATTTCAACGCACTTGGTCCATCGTTGCACAAGCTTCCTGATGCCCTCATAAAAGAAGGTTTTCGGTCGAGCCGCGAGCCAGGAATGCACCGCTTCTTTCACCGTTTCGTCCGAAGTAAATCGACGGCCCCTTAATGCCTCTTTGGACCAAACAAGGGGTAGTCAGAAAGGGCAAGATCAGGACTACACAGAGGACGAGCCGGTACGTCAAAGTTGAGTTTCTGGAGCGTTTCAGCAGTATGGGCAGCGGTATGTGGACGGGAATTGTCGTGCAACAACACGTCACCTTTCGACAGCAGTCCTCGGCGTTTGCTTCGAATCGCAGTCTTCATCTTGGCAGTAAGCATCTCACTATAACGCTAACTATTTATTGTCGTGCCCCTTTCCTCATAATGTTCCAGTACTGGGCCTTGTGAGTCCCAGAAAACCGTAAGCATCATCAGTTTTCCTGCTGATAGTTGGGTCTTGAAAATTTTCTTGTAGGGCGAATTTGGTTGTTTCCATTCCGTACTCTGACGTTTACTCTCCGGCTAGTAATGATGTACTCACGTTTCGTCACCGGTAATGATTCTGTCTAAGAAGGTGTCCCGTTCGATACCATAGCGATCCAAATGTTTTCGGCAGATATCAAAGCGCATTTGTTTATGCGACTTTGTGTGTCGTTTTGGGACCCATCTTGTACAGACTTTATGAAAGCCAAATTTGTTGTGGATGATTTCGTAGGCAGAACCGTGACAATTTAGCAGACGATGGCCGCTTCATCGTCTGTCTAAGAAAACCGTGTCACGTGTACGCTCAATGTTTTCCTCATTTGTGGCGGTAAACGGTCGTCCGGACTCTTCGTCCTGCGTAACACTTGTCAGACCGTTTTTGATTTTTCAATCTATTCGTAGACACTCCGTTGCGGCAACACATTGTTCCCGTACTGTACCGAAAGTCTTTGATAAATTTCGGCCACTGATACACCTTCCGACCACAAAAATAGATCGCTGAACGTCGCTCTTCTTTGGTGCAGACAAAAAGCGGTGCAGTATCGCCTGGCTTTTTCCAAGTGTATATTCTTCTATTATGATTTTTAAATCGGGTGTTGGCAATTACTAAATTATACTTCGTGCAAAACTCTATAAGTCGGTCCCCTCTTTCATTCCTTTTGCCCAGCCCGTATTCACCCACTATATTTCCTTCCTTGCCTTTTCCAATGCTTGCATTCCAATCTCCAACTATTATTAAATTTTCATCTCCTTTTACGTGTTTAATTGCTTCATCAATCTCTTCGTATACACACTCTACCTCATCATCATCATGGGCGCTTGTAGGCATATAGACGTGAACAATCGTTGTCGGTTTAGGTTTTGATTATATCCTTATTACAATGACTCTATCGCTATGCGTCTTGAAATACTCCACTCTCCTCCCTATCATCTTGTTCATCACGAAACCTACTCCTGCCTGCCCATTATTTGACGCTGATTTAATTACTCTAAAGTCACCCGACCAAAAGTCGCCTTCCTCTTCCCACCGAAACTCACTAATTCCTACTATATCCACGTTTACCCTATCCATTTCCCTTTTTAAATTCTCTAGCATACCAACCTTTTTTAAGCTTCTAACATTCCACGCTCCGACTTGTAGAATGTTATTTTTTACTTTTCTGGTGACCCCCTCCTTAGTAGTCCCCACCCGGAGATCCGAACGGGGGACTATTTTACCTCCGGAATATTTTACCAAGAAGGGCGCCTCCATTATTGCTTTTGAAAATGCAGAGAGCCACATTTTCTTGGAAAAAAAAAACAGCTGTAGTTTTCCATTGCTCTCAGCTGCGCAGTACTCAGAGGACTGAGTGATGTTGATATGGCCGTTTAAGTCGTTGTGACTCACGCCCCTAACAACTACTGAAAGAGCTGCTGCCCTCTTTCAGGAATCATTCCTTAGTCTGGCTCTCAACAGATACCTCTCCGATATGGTTGCACTTTCGGTCCAGCTACTCTGTATCCCTGAGCACTCAAGCCCCCTCACCAACGGCAAGGTCTCATGATTCATAGAGGAGGAATCCGTGTATATAAATATATATTTATTACGACCCTGTTAAATATATATTTAACAGATTAAATATCTGTTATGTTTTAAACACTTGCTAATCACTTAATTGCATTAAACAGCTGACTGAATTAAACACTACATACATGTGCGTTCAAACTGATCCACTCGGGCCTGCGCAATCTTTATGGTGTGTTACATCGGCGCACGCAACTTTCGTAACTTCCTGACATCAGTTTTTAATAACGCGCCAAAACAAGTATAATTTCAAAAATTACAAACAAAATCGATATTTTAAAATCTTTTCTGCTCTCCCATCACCGAAATCACCACTCAAAAAAATCTTTTCATTTATTTACTTTTATTATGTTAAACGGAAGAAATTGCCATTGAAATGTACAACCAATAAAAAGTTACATAAGACTTCATTTTTTGTGGGTAGGAGAGAATCATGATGAAATTTTATTATAATATTATTATTAAAAGTTTAAATAAACTGTAAAAGCTCTTTAAAAAAAAAAAACTTGGTAAGGCTGTGTCGAGGCGCACGGCCGTTAGTTTAACGTGAAACGTTGCAGCTATCAACTTCCTACAAGTACTAAATAAATGAAACGCCGCTACATTTTCACCGGGAAATTTAGTCTGAAGAAAAGGAATGTTGCAAGCTTTCGCTTGCTTTAAATCTCTGTCGAACCAAAGTCAATCACAAACGCTGCAAGAGACCAAACGGATTGTTTTCAAATCCTGTTTTGCCCGCTTCACGCAAATGGTCCTGCATCGCATCACTTCGACAGATGTATGGGTGTTATCACTCGTTACGTCCATTAGTTTGGGTACAGCAATGGTAGAAAGGCCCGCGCCGTCGACGTCGTTCACTGAGCGCACCGTGCCAGCTTTTCGAGTCTTCCGAAACAGTCTTGCTCGGCACCGGACATCGGGATACCTATGCGTGGCCCATAACTTCCTATTTCCAACGATATGCGTAATTTATAATTCCGGCTTGCTTTTGCGCGAGCCGGAGCTGACATGTTGAATTTTTATGTCTTTTTACACGTTTACTTTAATTTTTTACAAATAAATATTGTCCAAAATACTTATCGATATATCTATAATTATCGATATATCTCGACAAACTCTAAACACACACACGAATCACCACGATATCACGTCTAAGTCGTCAGCTAAACTGAATGGAAATGAGCGAGACCGCCAGTTTTGGCCTATCTGTGCTGTGCTTCCTCCCCGCTAACCCGCTCCCCTGTGACGCAAACTCAAAGTCGTATCCGTGAGCTGACCATGTAAGTTATAAAATAACACCGCATTTACGTCTCTAATAATTAGGGAGTTATTAAGGCAGGATGATATAGAACTTTTCGTTACGGTACAAATTTCTGTTCTGTTTCGGTGTGATTTTAAAAACGTTTCGCGTAAAAATTAAAAAAAAATTGGTCATTTTTTAAAGTTTAATCGGTTCATCTATCCCTAATATTGTCCTAAAGTAATTTTTCAACTCCTGGTTTTGATTACTTCAGCGAAAAAGAACCGCTTGAAAACGTATCGTCGGATTATCACACAGAAAACGATTCATTTTTCGGAGACGCTTTTGTATCCTTAGAGAACATATACAAGCATTTTCTTAAAACATTCCACATCGGTATTAGTAATTAGTTTATCGCTCTTCTTAAATGATTTTTTAGTATTACACAGGAAATACTACCTGATCCGTTCAACGTCTTCTTCCGACCCTCGATCAACCGTACTTTTCCCTTTACAAGATTCGGTAGTTTCAAACCGATTGCGTCATCGGCGAATATTATTACTATTTGAGGGATCATAATCTAACTTTCTACGGAACACTATTCGAACTATAACTACAAATTCGCATGTATAAAATCTAGTTTTCTTTTCAGCAGCCGCCATCTTTGCTAGTAATGCTGACAAGCGGAAAGATAGGGAATCAAACTACAAACACGCGTGCGACTAAAACTTTGCTGTTTAATTCTGGGTCTTTAATTCAATACAGTACACCTAATCCAAAAAAAAATACTATAAAAAATTGTTTTATACACTCAATTATAATGATCCATATTATATACAGAGTGTCCCATGGAGAAACGGTAAAAACCCTTAAGGACATGTTCTGCTGGTGAAAATAATCAAAAAATTGCATATAAATATACGTTTGGAAACGCGCTTTGTTTTTAAATTAGGCAAAACGAAATATTTCACCCGGATTTTAGCTCTTCTTATAAAAAGAAGCCTTATTGAAATTTTCTGGATTCAAATTAAGGAGTAAAGTTGAAGAAGGTTTCTTATACAATTCGAGCTGGAAAATTGGATAAAACAGATCCCAGAACTTTAACTCGACTAATTTCTAAGATATTCGATGTAAAATATAAAATTTGGTATCGAAAAACAAGTTTATATGTTTGTAGCATAATAACTTTGTTAAATGACTAATAAATGCGAAATATTTAATAATAAAATTTTTAGAGAATTTAATTAAAAGAAAATACAGCCAATTAAAAATCGTTTTTTTATTGAAGCAAAACAGATGAAAAATAGATCGAAAATTGTATTATACTTTCTGTACCTCGTAAATTATTCTTAATATAGCAAAACAAAAAATAAAATAGTGTATAATGTTTTTTTTTTTTTTTTTTTTTTTGTCTTCAGTCATTTGACTGGTTTGATGCAGCTCTCCAAGATTCCCTATCTAGTGCTAGTCGTTTCATTTCAGTACATCCTACATCCCCAACAATTTGTTTTACATACTCCAAACGTGGCCTGCCTACACAATTTTTTCCTTCTACCTGTCCTTCTAATATTAAAGCGACTATTCCAGGATGCCTTAGTATGTGGCCTATAAGTCTGTCTCTTCTTTTAACTATATTTTTCCAAATGCTTCTTTCTTCATCTATTTGCCGCAATACCTCTTCATTTGTCACTTAGTGTATAATGATGATGACTGTATTACAATCGAAATAACCATCCGACTTTAGATTTACATATTTTCCAGTCTATTTAAATAACCGTTTAACATATTTCTTTATTCGTTTTTATGGAGGCATTAATTGATTTTAATTAATTAATATTAAAAATAAATAAATAATTATTAATTAAAATGTAAAAGAACAATAATTATTTTATTTCCTTTACATCTATACTTATCTTATTGTATTCCATTTATGTTAATATAATACATCACAATGCAGTCGAGTGCATTGCGTCGCATTGGATTACCATTGCCATTGCATACCATTGTAATCGGTAATGGAGTGAATGTAAATGCAATTAATGGTGTACTTTTTAAGTTGTATTAACACGTAATTACAAGTTGACCTCGATACAGCAGAAAAGAACAGAAATATACAGACTGCTGATTTACACTCATTATTGTACTACATTATTGAATAATTAAACACGCGAGAGCGTAAACACACACACACACACACACACACGCACGTATATATACATGCGTACATATATACACGCGTATATCTATATATGTATATATATATATAATGATATATTATAATGAACAGGACTTGTTCTACAAATGAAAATGAAGAAAACCACTCGTGTAAGTATTCATTCAGAAATGTTTCGTTAAGACTTAAACTCGTTGTTATTAGCTTAATTTTTGCTCCAAAAATAAAATTAAGTCGTACTAAAATTCATAGGAGTTAATTTCATAGTTTCATATACGTTTTACTGGAAAAGTGGGTAAAAAAAGTTCTAGAATTATCTGTAAATAATTTTATAGAAAATTATTATAAAACATTAAAAATTTTTGTTGTCAAATATATATATATTTTTTTAATTTTCTTGCATCGCAGTAATAAAAAAGTATAGTAATCAGTCAAAAAATCTGATGTGGACACCACATGATTTCCTTGTATGTCTATTAGATTACATATACGCATTTTTAAAAAAATGAAAACTACATACGATTTTATTACACTAATAACTTCTGATTTTTTAAATTTTTTATTTTTATTATTATTTATTGTACCTTTTTTTTTTATAATCAGAGATTAATAATTATTAATAAATCAATATATTTAAATTGAAAACAAAAAAGGTTAAAAAAAGGAAATAAAGTTGCATTCGAACCGTATGTCTTCCCCTTGTAAGATCCAAATATTTAATTAATTAGAATTTTATTTGACTATAACTCTGGAACCGATTAAAATAAATACCACTTATGATATATCGTTGAAAAGCTCTCAATGAGGGCTTATTACTGCAGTTAAGAAAGTCCAAATTCAAAAATTTGGATTTTGGTTTTTTTTTAACAATTTTGGTTCAGTCAATTGCAATGAAAAGGGGAGGTGCACAACTAGATGTTACAACAGTCCTAAATCCAAATTTTCAACATCCTATGGCTAATCGTTTTTTGAGTTATACATACGTAGAGACGTCACACCGAAGTCAAAATGGATTCAGGGATGATCAAAATGGATATTTCCGTTGAAATCTGAAAACCGAAATTTTTCGCGATCACAATACTTCCTTTATTCGTACAAGTAAGTAAAAGGAAAACAAAAAATTGAAAAGACAATTTTTTCGGGGGTTTGCCCCAACTTAAAAATTATAAAATACTATCTTTTTATTTATTGCATATTTTTTAAAGAATTTCTTTAAGTCTTTCTAGATGTAGTAGTAAAGTAAAAAAAAAGAAATGTTTGAGGCACTTTCTTCGGGAAGAATTGCCTCGGTTGCTTCAATATATTCATCAAGCGCCGAGACGCAAAGTATGCTTCCAGCACGATGACGCGCCTACCTACTTCTCCGGTCCCGTTTTCACTCACTTAAATTATCATTTCCTTAACAAATGGATCGATCGAATAGGTCCACACTTTCTGCCACTATGATCGCCTGATCTAAGACTTTTGCGTCTGGGTATGAATAAAAAATATTGTATACAAAACAAAAATACATTTTAGCGAGCAATTAATTGTCCGTATTTTGGATGCGGTTGAGCAACGTAACGGCAGCCCTGAAGAACTAAAAACAGCAACAAAAGCAGTAGAAAGAGTCCCATGAAATGTTTTGAAAATTCGCATTTTTGAGCATTTATTATAAACCGGTACGTATAATTCGCTTTGGTCTATTGTTTAAAATCTATTGTTGTAAAAAGTCTAAAATCCACAAAAAAATTTATTTTGGGCTCTTTTATACATTTTTGATCCAATCAAAAAAAAAAAAAAGAGGCGCACAACTAGATGTTCAAAATTTCAACATCCTGTATTCTCCTGTCACCGGTTGCATCTCTTCACCGCTACTAGATCAAATGTTTGAAATCAAAGATCAATACACAGTTACAAATTACGGTTCCCGGTCTAAAAGAGCGCAAGCAGGTCTAAGGGTAAATACCCCTTTGCTCGTAACAGGAACTTGCGACCAGGATTCGTTGCCTTTTCACCGCGATGAGGGGGGTGCTCGAACTCTCCTCTGAATCCCTGTATAAAGGATTATGAATCGTTTAACAATAAGGTAGCAAAACCGTTCTCAAACAGCATGCTTGTGAAACTGGGGAAGGTATACATTCGACCACCAGCTCAAAAATAGCACTGAAAAGGACTTTATACAACTGCAATCTCTGCTCGTGAAAAGAGACCAGACTAATCGTTTTTGAGTTATGTGAGATACATACGTACGTAGAGAAGTCACGCCGAAATTAGTGAAAATTGATTCAGGGTTTGTCAAAATGGATATTTTCGTTGAAATCTGAAAATTTTAACGATCACAATACTTCCTTTACTTCGTACAAAGAAGTAAATACGTTTTTTTTTTTGTATTTGTCGACGTTTCATGATTAAAAACGAATAGGTATCACCATTTGTAAGTTCCCTATTACCTTCCTTTCCTTTCAAGAAAGAAGAAAGAGGGAACGAGCCCAGCAGCCATCAGCCCAGCAGTCGCAAGCCCAGCAGCCACCTGCCCAGCAGCCACCTGCCCAGCAGTCACCTGCCCAGCAGCCACTGACAGCACAGAAGAGCGAAGAAACCTGCACTATCCCCCGTTCAGCCCTTCGGGGCTTCGGGAATTACAAGGTTAATGGTATGTAACTTCGGTTACTACCAATTCTAGGAAAGTGCAGGCCAAAGAAGAACGAAGAGGTCTTCGGGAGAAGAAGAGGGAGAAGATGAAGATGAAGAAGAAGGAAGACCAGCCACTCGTCTCAACATCACGGACTGAAGTCCGGAACAGAGCCCAGCAGAGATGCGTCCTGAAGGGCAGCCATACCAGAAGCGGATGAAGAGCTTCTAAACATCCTCTCCTTTTCAAAACTTACAATAAGATAAAATAACCCAGCAATTGCGACTCCTCCGGAAAAGGGGACGCATTGCTCCCTCCTTACAGGTAGTGCCCCGTTGTGGCGTATTCCTGCTAGCCTATTAAAGAGTAAGCACCGAAAGGACTTCAGTGGACGGTCTGAAGGGGAATTACGTCGGGAGGACAGGCTTTATAAGCCTAGCCTTCCGCGGTCAGCCCGTAAAATGGGTCCGATAACGCTGGTTAAACAACGGAATTGGAATGCAATTAAATCCGTCTTAAATTCACAAAAATAATAATAGACAGAAATTGAAAAATTAGATCCGAGATTAAAAATAACCTTTTAAAAAAAAACAAGCCCGATTAGAATGATCCAGCAGCAAGGGACTCTGTCCAGGTTCTGCGATAAAGTAGGGAGTAATAGACTCCTGCCAACTTTGCATTCCATTCCATTCCATGATTAAAAAAAAAAACAAAAAAAAATGTGGGTGATAATATTCGTACGTAAATGTGTTAAAGTATTTAAACTTTAATAACTTATGACTGGTTAAAAAGATTTTGATGAAATTTGACATAGAGAATCGGGTGTACGGGATAATTTTTTTAGTAAAATCCCCGAGTGGATACGGGCCGGCCTGGGTGCTTATTTCACTAATATAGGCGCTTTGGTATCTAGCCCCTCCCCTTAACTGAGATATTCGCTGTTAGGATGAGAATGGATGTGTGGAGAATTCTGTTATGTGGGAGGGTTTGACATCGACCTCGTTCCCGAAAGCGGACCAGAGCAGTGAGAGAGTATATTTTTAATAGAGACATTAAATCTGTGAATCTGTTTTTTTTGATTTTTAAATAAATCAAAAGGACTTTGAATAATTTAATTGTATTACAAAATTGTCGTTGCTGCAATCAGCTGTTTGTTTCATCGGTACGAGGAATAGTATTTCTGATGTTTAAAGACTCAATCAAGTGATGATAAACGCATAGTCTAATTAAAGTTTGATATAGGAAGAGTTTTCGTGTAAAAACTTCAGTTTTAGATGAAAGCACGGGGATCGCGCTTCCACAAATCGGTTAATTCGAGAGGGGGGGGGGTTGTAAGTTATGGCAGATGGTCGTGGTTGGAAAAGGCCGTACGAAAGCGATAGTAAGTTGTGTTAGTACATTGATGGAAATGTCTGACGAGGCATTTGCTTCGGTGGCATCCTGATAGAGGCCAAATTGATGACTATGTTGTGTTATCAAGTAAAAGGCGACCTCCGGTAAAGCCAATCAGGGCTAGGAATCGAGGGCGTGATATGATACTGGGATCGTCACAATACGTGTGTCTTCCTTTACAGGGGTCAGGATTGTAAAAGCTTGGATGAAATTCTCTTGTAGTATCTCAATTTTTTATCTAAAAATTCCCAAGTTCGATTCCCGATTAGGCTTGGAATTTTTTTTATACGATAAAAAATGTCTATATTATATTTACATATTCATAATTAAGGTTTACGAGATAAATTAATATTTTAAAAAAACTTGTGATCAATTATTATTTTAATTAAAATTAATATAAAAATTTTTAATTGAAAATTATAATTTTGTAATTAATTTTTATGTTTTTGTTTTTTTTGTAGGGGTGCATTTGCATCAGTAAGAAAAGTACGTAATCTCGAAACAGGTCAAGTTTACGCGGCTAAATTTTCAAATAGAACACGTTATGGTGAAAATTCAACTGCAGAAATATACCACGAGATAGCGTTGTTATCACTTTGTTCTCCATCACCGCGTATAGTTAAACTTCACGATGTATTTCAGACATCTGATGAAATTATAATTGTTATGGAATTGTAAGTATTATTAATTTATAAATATATATATATATATCTGTGTGTGTGTGTGTGTGTGTGTGTGCGTGTGCTTGTGCGCGCGTGTAGCTGACAAAAAAACGGAAAGAATTACAGGATCTATTGTAAAAGTGAAAATAAAGAAAAAATCTCAAATAAAAATGGATGCAGAAATTCTTGTTCGTTTTCAATTATAGTTGACAAAAACTTTCGCTCTGATTTTTGTTCAAGGGTAAAAAGAAGCCGTTGGAACTTAAATTAAGGGGTAAATTTGATAGTTACGAGTGGGTTTTGACCTGAAAAATTGAATAAAATAAATTCCAGAATTGTATTTCTAGTAATTTTTTTTTTGTTAGATTAAAACAAAAAACATTGAAGTCGCAAAAACACAATTTACTATATCATCAGCAAATCGTAGCATGTTTATCTTTTCACCTTGTACTGTTACTCCGAATCTAAATTGTTCTTTAACATCATTAACTGCTAGTTCCATGTAAAGATTAAAAAGTAACGGAGACAGGGAACACCCTTGTCGGACTCCCTTTCTTATTACTGCTTCTTTCTTATGTTCTTCAATTGTTACTGTTGCTGTTTGGTTCCTGTACATGTTAGCGATTGTTCTTCTATCTCTCTATTTGAACCCTAATTTTTTTAAAATGCTGAACATTTTATTTCAGTCTACGTTATCGAATGCCTTTTGTAGGTCTATAAACGCCAAGTATGTCGGTTTGTTTTTCTTTAATCTTCCTTCTACTATTACTCTGAGGCCTAAAATTGCTTCCCTTGTCCCTATACTTTTCCTGAAACCAAATTGGTCTTCTCCTAACACTTCCTCCACTCTCCTCTCAATTCTTCTGTATAGAATTCTAGTTAAGATTTTTGATCCACGACTAGTTAAACTAATTGTTCTGTATTCTTCACAGTTATCTGCCCCTGCTTTCTTTGGTATCATTACTATAACACTTTTTTTGAAGTCTGACGGTAATTCCCCTTTTTCATAAATATTACATACCAGTTTGTTTAATCTATCAATCGCTTCCTCACCTGCACTGCGCAGTAATTCTACAGGTATTCCGTCTATTCCAGGAGCCTTTCTGCCATTAAAATCTTTTAATGCTCTCTTAAATTTAGATCTCAGTATTGTTTTTCCCCTTTCATCCTCTTCTTCCTCTATAACACCATTTTCTAATTCATTTCCTCCGTATAACTCTTCAATATATTCCACCCATCTATCGACTTTACCTTTCGTATTATATATAGGTGTACCATCTTTGTTTAACACATTATTAGATTTTAATTTATGTAACCCAAAATTTTCCTTAACTTTCCTGTATGCTCCGTCTATTTTACCAATGTTCATTTCTCTTTCCACTTCTGAACACTTTTCTTTAATCCACTCTTCTTTCGCCAGTTTGCACTTCCTGTTTATAGCATTTCTTAATTGCCGATAGTTCCTTTTACTTTCTTCATCACTAGCATTCTTATATTTTCTACGTTCATCCATCAGCTGCAATATATCGTCTGAAACCCAAGGTTTTCTACCAGTTCTCTTTATTCCGCCTAATTTTGATTCTGCTGAGTTCTGAAAATAAATTCCAGAATTGTATTTCTAGTAATTTTTTTTTTTTTTTAGATTAAAACAAAAAACATTGAAGTCGCAAAAACACATTTTTTTTACTTTTGTCGTAAAATAACTTTATTAAATTGGATAGTACATAAATAAAATTTTCAAAAAAAATGTTTGGAGAATTTAATATTGAGAAATTTTATACAATATCAATTGGACACAAAAAAGAATTTAAATAATTTTATTTTCATTTCACAAAAACGGCCACAACTTTTCCTGTTACACCGGTCAAGTTATTACATTTAAACCTATTAATTTTCGTTTTCTAAAGCTTAAATTTTCGTTCGATCATTTTCCTAATATATGAAGCTTTTTTTTAAATTTCAATATAAGATATTTTCTATATACAACTCTATGCCTAAACATATTTATGCTGAGCTAATGTATTTTTCAAGCTTTTATATTCTAGATCTCGACGAAAGAGATGTGATGAACAAAATGTTTCGTAACTTATTTTTACCACTCTTTTATTAACTCGCTCTTGGACATTTTCAAGTCACTAACATTTTCAAGTCGCTAAGGCGCCCGTAAGTTATTAAGTGAAAAAAAATTTCCCATGAACTTATTGAAGTGTAGTCGTTTACATTCCTATTTTCTTAGTGAAAGTTAACCGAGCCTGTTTCGGTAAGTTTTGATGTAAATTCATACAACTTTATAATACATAATTTTACCAAAACGTTTGGCTTTACCTACTATAACACCCGACTGGAGCTAAATGATAACACGCTATTAGTTGTATAAACAAGTTATATATACATATGAGGGTGTATATTACCGCTTCTTGTGGTACCCGTCTAATAATATTTTTAAGTGCCCCCGGGGCGCCATTCGAAAATTGGGGAAGGGGTGCGATGGGATGCCACCGTAATATCTCGGCAACCGCTCGTCCGATTTTCACGATCAAAACGACGTATGTATCAGCAGGTCGAGCGCTAACTGTTTAACGTATCGGTTACTATCTTGATAAACCGGATCTTGGTTATCCGGAAATTAAATCGTTTAGCCTTATGTTTTGATTGCATTCATCCACCGTTAAATGTACCGATCCGATATTTCGCTAAATACGCTCAAACCTTTGCGCTAGCGCAGTTATAATGTATAAACTTATGAAGACTAAAAAGTAAAAAATAGAATATATATAAATAAGTTTTTCAAACAGCACTCTTAAATTAAACGCAATAAAAGGTAAAAAATAATTTTAGGACGGTATCTCAGAATGGATTTGACAACAAGTTTAGACGGTTATATGTAAGATTACGTGAAAGTCATAGCTTCAAATTAAAAATTTGATGTTTTTGTCAGTTTTTTTAATATGCATACTGAATGGCCTAAAGAGTGGGGTATTATTATTACAAAATATTAATTTTTTTAATTTTTTTAATTTTTTTCAGAAGATAGAACATTTAAAAAAAAAAGCTGATAACATAGTTGTAGGACTATCCTGTCACGCGTTTTTTTTCTGATGAACGGCTTATACATACAACTTAATTTGAAATATTTATCATTTTATTTAAATATAATATTTTTCTACAACAGTTGTACTTCAGTGCTACTTTACCGCACCTTGTGGCGACAGGCGGTACTATCGGTGCAGTATACCCACTTAGCCACTAGGTTAGAGCATTTTTTAGGGGTGGGGGTGTGATTTGGGAAAATTTATTTTTTGCAAATATTAAAAATGAGACCTTAATTAGGCGAAATCTTGAGATACTGAGATTAATTTTTCTCTGCAGTCTCACCTCCTTGACATCAATTTAATTGGATCAGTGGCCCATATACAGAAGTAATCTGATCAACTTTGGTAGAAAACTGGTTCACTAGTTTTGGAGATATAAGACTTTAATTAGGCGAAATCTCGAGATAACGAGGGTGACCTCGCTCTATAGCGTCACCCTTTAGATCTTTTTAAGTTGAAAATTTAATGGCATCAATGCCCCGTATGTAGAAGTAATCTGATCATTTTTATAAAAAAATCGGTCCAGTAGTTCTGGATATATAAGGTGATTTAGAGGCCAACACTGAACACACACATACGAACATTAATATCCCGGAAATTTCCATTCGGGTTTTTGGGTTCCTTACGTGTTAAAATGTCAAGATCCACAATATGAAAACTGCTTATCACCAAATTGGACCGATTCCCTTTTATAGCTATAGCTTTGGTACCGCGAAAGACGGGAAAGTAAAAGGTTTTGGTATTCAGTACTTAAAAATTTTGTTATTTTAGGAAACCTTTTAGAAGACTAGTCCTTAGGGAACAAGAAGATCCCAACTTTTTCGACACAATTATCTTTTTTATTTTTTTTCTTATTGTGGAATTAATTTTTGATGATAAAACGCTATTTATTTATTCATGGGAGTCTACTGAGACCCAAAATTTTTTACTAAGAATTTTGATTTTACTCAGTTAACCTTTTAACAACATATTTTTTTTCTTTTAACTAAAAAATAATTTGATCATCGGTGTTAAATCGTACCCAATTTTTTTAAAGTTTTTTTTTTAATTATTTTGAAAATTGTACTGTACAAATATTGCATAATTCAATCGTTAATATTAAAAAAAATATTGTATATTTGAAATAAAAATGTTTCAAGGGCTAAGCCGATAAAGTTATAAAGTTTACTTAAAAAAAAAAAATTAAATTTAATTACAATTTTTTAAGATTTTGGGAATTTTATATTAATTACAAATAAAATTTCCAAAAATAAATATTTTCAAGGAATGTGTGTGCGTGCGTATATATATATTATTATTATTATGCTTTTACGGCCAACATGGGACCACTTAAGTCGATTTTAGTTGGATCTTTTCTGAGAAAAGCGTGTTATTTTACTCTTTCGAGCTGCCCAGTATTTCTTCATCCGTTCAGATCTTACTTTCTTTTCTTCATCCGTAAACACCCTCTTCGTTGTATTTTGTCGTTTGTCTGTCTTTTGTTTAAATCTAATGCTTTTATCTTTTAGCTTTGTAATTTTTCCAGTTTTATTCTGTAGGTCGGTCAGGGAAATTCCCAATTCTTTCATATCTTCTCTAATTTCTTCGATCCATCCTACTTCTAGCTTTTGGAACCAGAGCTTTTCAATGATATTTCTTGACAGTCTTGTTTCCGGTGTCCTTATGAGATGACCGAAGAATGAGATTCTTTTTTTCCGCATAGTATCAGTAACAGGCTCTATTTCTCGATACACCACCTCGTTTGGCACAATCCACCATTGGCCTTCTTTTTGGTGTTTTTTATTGATACACGTTCTGACAATTCTCCTCTCTATTTTCAGAATTTTTTCAATTCGGTTTTTCTGAGTGATTTTGAAAAGGGTCTCGCGTCCGTAGGTGACTTCTGGCTGTACTACAGTTTTATAATGTTTAAGTTTTGTTTTAGCAAAAAGGCATTTTTTGTTATATGTTGACCAAGTTAATTTTTGGGATTTAATCATTTTATTTGTCCTGTTTTGCCATGTCACTTTTTCATTTAAATTATAAGTTATTATTTCCCCTAGATATTTAAATCGTTTTACTATTTTAATTTTCTGATTGTTTACCGTAATGCGCTCTATTACCAGAGGATCTATGGCCATCAGTTCAGTTTTTTCTAAAGAGATATGAAGCCCTATCTTTTGTGCTAGGTTTTGAAGGCTCATGATTTGTGTTTTGGCTTCTTGAATATTATTTGCTAAAAGAGCGAGGTCATCTGCAAATCCTAGGCGATTTAGTGTGATGGAGTTTTTCTTAGTACCCATTTTTATATTTTTGGGATTTATTTCATACCATTTTCTCATGACAAATTCGAGGGCGCAGTTAAAAAGGAGTGGTGAGAGGCCGTCTCCTTGCCTCAATCCATTTTTTATGTAGAAGGGTTGAGAGAGTTCACCTCTGAATTTCACTCTGGACTGGGTATTGGTTAAAGTTAATTTTATCATGTTTACGAGTTTAGGGTGAAGGCCCAGGTTTCTCAGAATATTCAGCATGGATGGTCGGTGTATACAATCATAGGCCCTTTTAAAGTCGACGAAGGTGATTATTAGTTGTTTTTTCCGTTTTTTATATAAGTCCATCATAAGTTTTAGGGATATTATTTGCTCCGGGCAACCTCTCCATGGCCTAAATCCCCCTTGGTATTCCCCAAGTTCCAGTTCAAGTTGGTCTTTGCGTATATATATATATATATGTGTGTGTGTGTGTGTGTGTGTGTGTGTGTGTGTGTGTGTGTGTGTGTGTGTGTGTGTGTTTAGTTACTTGCACTTATACAAGTTTTGCTATTTAAATTGCAGCGCTCCTGGTGGTGATATGCAAACAATAATTGATGACAATATTGTACCTTTTGAAGCAGATGTCGTTCGTTTTGTACAACATGTTGTTGAAGGATTAGTATACATGCATCATAGAAAAATTGCTCATCTAGACATTAAGGTAAATATTACACTTATTTTAATATAAATAATTACGTAAAAATCGTTTTATTTAGAAAGAACCTTAAATTGG
This sequence comes from Lycorma delicatula, assembly GCF_047948215.1. NCBI lineage: Eukaryota > Metazoa > Arthropoda > Insecta > Hemiptera > Fulgoridae > Lycorma > Lycorma delicatula. Next base: position 14,007,830 of record NC_134467.1, on the reverse strand, counting down.
ATTTGAAGGGAAGGTACAGCTGTCGAGTGGTTTACATATAAATAGAGGGAAATGCTTGTTTGATGAAATGATTACATTGATGGTACAGTTCGATTAAGTTGAGTACAGGTCTGAGCATGCGCAGTTACTACTAAACGTCTTAATGTTCCCCTGATTCACAATATTTGTACATTTGTGTAATATTAAAAATAGACCTCACTGAAAGTCACATGCCGGTACTTTTTCCCGTTACTGATAATCCCTCAAATCCTTTAACGCTGAAATTGGAATATACATTTCTTTTTATAATTACGAAAATTTTCTTTGTAAAACAAGTAAAACATCCATATTTATAAAATGGATGTGTAATTATATAAATTGTATTTTATTATAAGCTTTAATCTCTTATTTTAAAATTACTGAAATCAACTTTTGTATATATATGAATATTAAATTAAATGTAATTTATTTAAGGGGTATACCGAAATGAAACGACTAGCACTAGATAGAGAATCTTGGAGAGCTGCATCAAACCAGCCAAATTATTGAAGAAAAAAAAAATAATATTATAAACTGGTACATAAAATGCACTTTTGTCAGGTGTACTGTTTCTAAATAGAATTCGAATTTTGTTAACTTTTATTTGTTTTATTCAACTTATCTTACACCATTTTTTCATAATTAAATTCTCTACAATTTTTCCATAATTTTTACTATTAGAATAAGTTATGAATGTCCCGGGAGAACTTCGTGATACATTCTGTATATATACGCGTGTATATATATTATTTTTTTTTTTTTTTGCTTGCTTGATAAATTAATTCACTACAAAAACTTTTACGTGGGGATATGGAAATGAAATTTTTTAACGTATGAAAAATCCCATGCTTAACCGGGATTCGAACACGGGAATTCCCGGATAAAATATCGAGAAGCTATCATTACGCCAAGGAGATCAGCATATTATTTCATACATTTAAATCTTTCTCTTAAAAAAAGATCTTTCCCATAAAAAAAAAAGATGGTGCGTCGATTTGTTTTGTTGTATGTATTCATATTTTTATTTTTACTGCTATTAGCGCAAAACGGACCAACGATGGTGCGCCGGGCGGCTACGCGCACCACACAAACGAATCATTCGTTCGAACGATTTATCTAAAATTATATTTATTTTTGAGGATAAAAAAGGAAAACATTGGAGTTAGACCTGTGTTAAAAAATCAAAACTCAAGCAACAACTTTAAAATATTCAGGATTTTGAAGATTTTTCTTGTTGTTAGTAAGCGAAATTCGTGAACGTTATTTAGTTATAATTGGTAAAAAAAAAATTTAACAAAATCATTTATAATGAAATATAAACCATGTAACATTTTCGCGGCGAGCCATAAATACACTTTTTTATAGTCTTAAATAATTAATATTACTTATTCACATTTTTTCAAACTTATAATTAATTGAAATGTATTGTATAGTTCAGGTCTGAACAAGGTTCTGTATGACAGTCCCCCTTGATACATCCAAACAAATGGAACTAGTATCTTTTCTTTTTCTTTTTTTATCTGTTGAGTAGAATTTCTAGTCGTTTCTGTCGTGATTTGTTTAATTTATTATTATAAAAGATTTATTTATTTAATATAATTTATAATTTTTTAACGTCTAATTTTATTAATCCTATAATTTTGTTCTATCATAACTTCTACATATGTTAATATATTTTATTAAATCGTAAAAAGAAGGAAAAAGTTGAATTAGATTTTTACTGGAATATTATAATAATAATAATAATAAATTAATTCATGATTACGAGACCACCCGGATTTCTTGTCTTTATCTTTTTACTCGTTTATCTTGAACAATTGTCCTTATTCCTTTACTTATTTCACTTGTTTATTCTTTGGTTTACTTTATTTCAATTCAAATTTCACGTCGTGATTATATCGTTTAGTTATTTACATTATACGGATGTTTGAACGTATATACTGTGTATTTTCACGTACCGAACAATGACCATTGTTTTTATCTAAATATAAGTTACAAAGTATATTTTATATTATTTATTAATTTATGCAATTATGTATTTATATTTACGTTATTATTATTATTATTATTTTTATTAAAGTTTTAAATTAAATTATTCGATGTATTCTAATTTTTGTACGAATCAATCTGTAATTTTCTAATCTTAAATCTCTAATTTTTGTTATAATCTGCGTTTAAAATTTAGTTAATACAGAGTGATTTTTTAGTCCTGTTACCCAATTGTTAATGTCTGGTAATTTTTTTCTAAGAAAGGGAAATTTTGTTTTGTGACACGAAGTTGGTAGCGTTATTCAACCGGTATAGATACGGAAGTGCGAGTTGATTCTCCTTGAGCTGTGTAAATTTTTGTGCCGTTTCCGATCGTGTTACGAATAGAAAGTCTTTTACCGTAGAACAACGAGTTTTCATTCTTGAACAATATTTTGCAACGAAATCGTACGCGAGTGTAAAAGAATCATTTCAAATTAAGTTTGTTGATTGATGTTCCTCCGCCAGAAAAAAATGTCAATTTCTAGGCTAGCAAACCGTAGTGTTTGCTACAGAAAACGTAGCGGTCGACCGACTCGCTGATGACGTTTTCGAGAATGTGAAAACAAGATCGCTCGATTCTCCACGGAAAAGTTTACGAAAACTTTCCACGCAAGTCGGTTTGTAATATTCGAGTGGTCAGAAAGCCGCTAAAAAATTGAAATCGTATCCGTATCGCGTACGATTAGTCCATGAGCTTCAGCTTCCACATTTAAACAAGCGATTATAATATTGCCGTCGGTTTACGTGTCTCGTAAACGATAACGGAATCGAATTTTTAAACACGGTGTTCTTTAGCGATGAAGCTTGGATCCATCTCGACGGTTATGCGAACAGTCAAAACTATCGAATTTGGGCCGTTGAAAATCCTAACGCTTTACAAGACAAATCTTTGCATCGTGAAAAAATTGATGTGCGATATCTCGTCATCGTATAGTCGGACCCGTATTCTTCGAACAGACAGTAAACGGTGAAGTATACAGGAATATTGTACGCTAATTTGTGCCCTTACTGGAACCTCACGAACGGTATTCCTGGTTTCAGCAAGACGGCGCTACAAGCCACACGTCTCGAGAAACCGTGGATTTTCTGCAAGAGTTCTTTGACGATCGAATAATAAGCAAGGGCTTATGGCCTCCAAGGTCCCCAGACCTCGCATCTCCTGACTACTTTTTGTGGAGCTATATTAAGTCCGAGGCCTGGAAAAACAATCCTCACACTATTGATGAACTTAAAGTCAATATTACAGACTTAATGACGAATATTTTCAATGGAACTCTTAAAAAGGTTTCTGCTAATATGCTGAAAAGAGTCCGTGCGTGTATAACCGCAAGGGGTGGGTGTTTTAGCATATTCTTTAACAATTATGTAATAGCATTTTATTAAATCTCTTTTGTAAGTAACAAATACATTTTTTTATTCCACCTAAATTTCCCTTTCTTAAATTACATTTAAAATTGGCTAACAGGACTAAAAAATCAGTCTGTATAAGGATGTTTCTAAAATTGTGGGCTGGCAATACTTTTTCGGATTCTAGATGTAAAACTAAACAAAAACTATCCTTAGGAAAAATGGCAATTTCTCGTTCGTTCTCCCTCTGTCCGCCATTTTATTATTTTTATATAAAAATTTATATCTCAAGTTCAGATAAAGGAATCACATTAATATTTTGTAAACGTCTAAAATTAACAAAGAATCAGGAATTAAATACCTTTGCAAATTACAAAATGGCGACCATGTTTATTTTTTAATCCATTATATCTCAGTAAATATTAGTTTCATGAAAATTGATGTTTTTGCTAAAATATTAAGCCTTTTATTTTGAACAAAATTACATTTTACTTTTTAAAATTTGTTAACATATAGCCGAGTTATGGCAGAAAATTGATATTGTAATTTTGTGTCTGTTTTCATGTCCTCCTTTTTATGTTCAATTCCTTTTTACGTTCGACTAAATATTAATTATTTTTATTTATTGTTAATTCTAGTATTGTAAATTAGTATCAAATTAGGTAATAATTTTTTCACAATAATAAAATTAATAATTATGACACAAAATTACAACATCAATTTTCTCTCACAACTCGACTATTTATTAATCGATTTAAAAAAATAAAATGCCATTTTCTTTAAAATAAAGTAAAAAAGTGAAATGAGGCGTTAATAAGTTACATTGTTTCAACGTAATAAAAAAACATTGCACTGTTGTAAATTAACAGCTGATAAGTAAGAAATATCAGCTGATATTAACACTGGAAGTTTATTTTTATTTAGAAAATAATATCAGTTGAAATAGCCGTTTAATTTCTTGTTCTGTTGTTAATTATTGGTCATTGTGTATTATTATCTATATAACAATGTTTAAAGTTCGTTATTGTATCCATTATAAGTGTAAAATGAAATAAAATTGTTCAGGCAACGCGTTTTACTTTGTTTTATTTGTAACTGGACTTTTCCGTTATTGCAACTTTGAATGCTTATAACTCGATAACGAAGCATTAACAGAAAAACTGGTTTCACCATATTTTTTTTTTTTTTGTAAAATTTTAAATCGAAGTCATATGTTATACGTCCACCTTTCTATTTAAAAAAAAAAATTAATTTTGATCCAAGATGGCGGACAAATATTAAAAAACCACCGTAATACCCCATTTTTTTCTATCTTCAAATATCTCTCAGATATGCAGTATAAAGTTGTTTCCATACTTAATTTTATATATATATATATGTTAACTTAATAAATAAATATTTACATTTAATTAATTTATTTTAAATAAATTATTATTGTAATATTTTTAATTTAATTTTACATAAACTGAATTTAATTTATTCTATTTTTCTTGAATAAATTAATTTATTTTTCTCTTTTTTTTAAAGTAGATTACGTGAAAATAAATTTAATTATATATTACAATAATTAAATTGATTTCATTTAATTATTATACTTGTTTATCCAATTTATTCAGATGTTGAAAATTGTGTAGTTTTTTGTCCGATGTTAACGAAAATGACTTGGATGATATTAAAAACTAATTATATCTAAAATTTTTGAAAAAATTAATATTCGAAAAATATTTTTAAAATTAAACAATTTGATTTTAACTTAATATATTTGCTCTGATGGAAAATTCCCAAATTTGAAAATTCTTGCGTAATTCTGCTCAATAAAACCGAATTTTCGTAATTTTATTTTGTATAATTTTTTTAATTGGTAAATATTCAAAACATAAATTAAGTGAGAAAACTAAAAGAGTTATTTTTTTATTTAATATTCAAATATATTTTTATTTACGAGGATTATTTTTTTTCAAGGTCCGATCGGTCGCGAATTAAAAACCCGCGCAAAAATCGCATGAACCTTTGCGCATAATGTTGCGCAGCGTCTGTAGTATGGCCTTCAATCATGCCGCGTCACTTCGTTTAGTTCTGAACACGCAGTTAGCACGTAAACATATTTATAACAATAGCATCTCCCGCCAAGTGTGAAGTGTGAAATGAAGGAGAAGATTTTTTGAACAAAATTGTCACAGGGGACGAGACACGGGTCCATTTCGAAACTGAAGAAACAAAAGAACAATCCAAACAGTGGATGCATTCTCATTCTCCCAGTAAACCAAAGAAGTTCAAGCGAACCTTCTCCAACAGAAGTATATGGCTATTGTGTTCTGGGACCGGAATGGAGTTCTCTTGGTGGAATTCAGCCTCATACTGCGTGACTCTTCAACGTCTATGAAGGGCAATTCAGAATAAGCGGAGAGGAATGTTGTCATCAGGCATTATCTTTCTCCATGACAATGCTGGGCCGCACACTGTAGCTGTAACAAAGAAGCTCCTGCATCGTTTTCGTCGGGAAGTGTTTGATCACCCACCATACAGCCCGGACTTGGCTCCATCCGATTTTCACCTCTTTGCTCACATGAAACTCCGGCTAAGAGGACAACATTTTGGCAGAGACATCGAGCTGCAGACCAGTGTAGAAACACGGCTGAAAACACAGGGGGCTCCGTTCTATGACGAGGGTATTGGAAAGTTGGTACCACGCTGCGACAAATGTGTAAATCGGAGTGGCGACTATGTAGAGAAATAGCGTAACTATGTAAGTACTTGTTACAAATAATTTTTTTTTTTTCACTGTGGTTTTAATTTCGTGACCGATCGGACCTTGAATAAAAAATAATCCTCGTATAAGAAAATTAAATTATTATGATCGCAAATCGATGAAATAATTAAAAATAACTAGTAGAACCTACATACAAGCATCAAATTTCAACTCGATCACCACTGTGACTCACTGGATAAGCGCATATGAAAAATACGCCTACACTAAATCAACATAATCTCAAATATATCATCGACCTTAAATTGAGCGTAACTCAAGAACGATTCGACCATTCTTCATCAAATTTTCACATGCACAACTTCATATATACGACTACAATATATCTAAATCTCAATGAAATTGATGTCGTAGTTTTTAAGATTTTCGAGCCACAAAATCTTTTATATGTAAGGAAATTACATTTTAAGTGAATGGTATTTTCGTATTCAAAATGTAAAGAAAATTCATTTTTACTTCCAAGTCCCACCTTGCGACCTGAAAGTAATACCGTACTTTACTTCGAAAAGTGAACTCAAAAAGATTAATTGTATAACTTGACCATCCTTACCCCATAGGAGAAGACATCCGTCATGTGACGATTCCAGTTTTCAAGCTACCTCCTCCGTACCTAGCCGTGATGGGAAATCATCTTCAGAACCTCGGAAAGAGGCATCTCTCAGCCTTGTTCTTGCCTCAGTCAGGATGCCGCCGATGCAAATGCCAATTGCGACATTTCCATCGGTTTACTACTCATTATTCAATGTTATCCGTACAATCAATAAGTCTTAAACAAGACTGGACCGATTTAACTGATAATAAAACGAGCTACACCCTAATGGGAAAGATTGAGTTCAACGAACAACACGAATAAAATAAAACAATAACTAATAAAGAACAACAAAAACACTTACATCATAACAAGAACGTAACAAAAAAATCGATGGAAAACCCAAGCGGGTTTCTACCCTACACATCTTCAGCAATCCTTTCTTTTACAAAAAATCCCATACTTTTTTTCAATGATAGTCCATTTGACTTGTTTTTTTTTTTCAATTTTTACGTAGGTTTAACGTCGACCCGATAACAGCAACCCGAAAAATGATCTGTACTCTTCATATCATACCGTAAACATACGCAGAAAACTTCCCCAGCATTGAGGACGTAACCCGGAATTAACCACGCCGAATCGAGGCAACCTGCTTCTAAAGACGCCATGCCCTGAAAGAAACTGCTTTACATATTTGTTTGGTCTTACTCAAGCGGCGTCCCGCAAATCAGCAACATCAGGAAACAGATCGTGCGTATAACACCCATTATCCCGAAAATTTTCTGAAGTCAACTCTCCTGACTTTTTATCAACATATCGCTTTTGCCTCTCTGACGCAGTCAGGTCAATCGGCTTCACTCCGGGAATCACCAAGATTACCTCACGTAAAATCGTAAATCACTGTTAAACAGTACATAACTTGATTTTCTTTCTTTCTTATGTTTAACCTCCGGAACCATCGTAAAATATTACTTTAGAGGATGATATGTATTAATAAAAATGATGTGTAGTCTTGTATAGTCTCAGGTCGACCGTTCCTGAGATGTGTGGTTAATTGAAACCCGACCCCCAAATAACACCGGTATCCACGATCTAGTATTTAAATCCGCATAAAAGTAACTTCCTTTACTAGGATTTGAACCTTGGAACTCTCGACTTTGAAATCAGCTGATTGACTAGTTCACCACTACACCAACCCGATGGGTTGCATAACTTGACCGGCTTAGCCGGTAAAGTTATACAATTCATTTCCGGCATTTTTAATTTATAGTTTCTATCGATCTATATGTTTCATAATTATAGGCGCCAATTAATATTCTCGCAATCTATTTTTGTATTTAAAAACTCGTTCTGATTTTTTTGTGGGAGCCCCAAGAGATGACATTATACTTCATATTGGAATATACTTAAACATAATATATACTTAATACTTAACTTTTATTAACACATTTAAAAAAAAAAACAACAGAAAACGGTTTGATTTATTACAGACAAAATTAATTTGATCACCCAACGAAAAATTGTCATCTAATAATAAATAAATAACTAGAAAAAAATTTTTTGTGAGTTAAATAACGATATCGTTATTATAAATTCTATCTACGCGATCAGAAATTTTACGTCTACCTGGAAAGCAAAATGTTATGTTTTTATAGATATTAAAAATTTAAATGGTTATAACCCATCTAGTAAGTAATTATTTGAACATATTAAAATAAAATTTTCAAGTATTTAAAAACAAAATTATCATTATACGAGTATATAAATACAATTTTCTCATCTGAATCTGAAGATAATTATTTGATAGTTTTCCTCATTTTTACTTCAGTGTACGAAGTAAAGGAAGTATTGTGATCGCGAAAAATTTCGGTTTTTTTATTTCAATGGAATATCCATTTGATCATCCCTGAATCCATTTTGACTAGTTTTGGCGTAACGTCTCTACATATGTACGTCATAACTCAAAAAATCTAGTCATAGGATTGTTGAAATTTTGAATTTTTGGACTGTTGTATACCTAATTTTGCACCTTCCCTTTTAGTTGCGATCGACTTGACCAAAAATGTCCAAATAAAAAGTCCAAAATCCAAATTTGTTTGGATTTTGGACTTTTTCTTAATTACGGTAATAATAAACCCTCGTTGAGAGCTTTTCAACGATACATCATAAGTGGTACTTATTTTCATTGGTTCCAGAATTATAGCCAAATAAAATTTTAGTTAATGAAATATTTGGATCTTCAAAGGGAAGGCACATCGGTTCGAATCAGACTTCATCTTTCGTTTTTTTAATTTTTTTTTTTTAAATTTAGATATATTGATGTATTCATAGTAATTATTAAACTCTGATTGTAAAAAAATTTACAATAAATAATAATTCAATAATAACAATAAAAAAAAATCGAATGTAGATACCACATGACTTCCTTGTACGCCTATAAAATTACATACACACATTTGTTTTTAAATGAAAAGTACATCAAATTTTATTTAATTAATAACTTCTGATATTGTTTCATATTCTTTTTTTATGGAATGTTTATTACTCATTTAACAAATTTATTGCACGTTGAAAAAAAGAGGGATTTATACCTCAAGTTATAGGTTTTCACCACAGATTTCTCAAAAACTACTGCAAATACGGAGTAGGACCTATTTTATTCGATTTTTCAGGTCAAAACCCCTAACAAATCACTAATTTTTCCCCTTAATCAACGTCTTAAAAATTTCATTACGACTTCATTTTACCGGGGTAGCTGAAATCCGAGCGAAATCTTTCAGCACTTGTAATTCGCAAACGAATCATTTTAAGATATACGTTTATATGAACATTTCCATTATTTTTACGAGTAGAATAGGTTAAGAAATTCCCGGGTAACTTCATGATACCCTGTTTTATAAAATCGTCGTAAAATATGAATAAAATTTCTCTTTACGTACTAAGCCCGCCTACCATTTTATTTATTACGCATATCTGACTTATTGACGCAGATTATATGCGTTAATAGATTACTACTATATTATATTGTTTGTGTAAGGTGTATGCGTCTCTTATTTTGTAGGTGTTTGTGTGCGTGCGTTAACATGTGTACAATTGTGACCTTGTAAAAGTTAAAATTTAAAATTAGAAAATTAATACTTAGATAAATTTTTTAAAGGTCTACTACAAATAAATGATTTTATACCGTTAATAACCTACACTTGTACTTTTAAAGTATAATACGTAATACAGAAAAAAAAATAATAGGAAATAAATGTCTTGAATAAATGATATTAAAGTATCAGTATGATATTAAAGTAAATGATATTAAAGTATTAAGTATGATACTGTATATATATATATATACAGTAGAAGTCCATTAGTCCGACATCCAACAGTCCGGAATGCCCGATAGTCCGGCATGGCTCCGGAAAATTGTAAAAATTTTGGTTTTCTCCAAAAGTGTGTCTTTAAAGCAAATAAAAACGCTCGAGAGCTATTCGGAAGTTTTCGGGGTAGTTCGAGATCATCCGGAAGCGCTCGGTATTGTTCGGAAACAATTAGCGGCCGGCTAGTCTCAGCTGTCACAACAAATTCAGGTGCAGTGCAGCTCCGTTAATCAATCACGAAGCGTCTTCGCCATTTTTTTGTGCGTTGTTGTTTTGTGTCCTTTCACATCGCAGTAAACGTAACTTTTGAAACCGTTTATAAAAAAAAGTGATTTTCGTTCTAACTGTACAGCGACCGTGTTTTCAAAACCTAAGCCTTCGAGTTCAAAAGGAGAGAAATGAAAACACGTAACACTGACTCTCATTCAGAAACTAGAAATCATCAAACGGCTAGAAAAAGGTGAGAATAGAAATGTTTTAATGAACGAGTTTAATATTGGCTCATCGACTATTTATGATATTAAAAAACAAAAAGATGAACTAATGAAGTTTGCTTCTCGATCGGTAACAACTGAAAAATTGGCTTCTAGACAAACATTAAAAAAACCAAAACTGGAACAGCTAGATAGTGTATTGTTCAAATGGTTTAGTGCAGTACGTTCTGAAGCAAAGCCGGTAACAGGGCCGATGATTGTTGAAAAGGCAAAGAAATTCGGCCAAGATTTAGGAGTTGCTGAAAGTGAATGTAATTATTCTGATGGTTGGCTCAGAAACGTTAAGTTTCGGCATGGAATTCGAAGACTTGATGTAACTGGAGAAACACTTTCAGCAAACCAAAACTCTGCATAAAAATACAAAGACGAGTTTGAGAAAATCGTGGCTGATAATGATTTAACACCTGAACAGATTTACAATGCTGATGAAACAGGGGCAACCGTTTTGCTATGTGCTAATGCGTCTGGAAACCACCGAGTAACCCCTTTTGTGATAGGTAAATCTGCAAAACCCAGAGCTTTTAAGAATGTTACACACTTGCCTGTCCAACACGATGCTCAATCAAATGCGTGGATGACTGCCGCCGTCTTTAAAGACTGATTTTTTCACCACTTTGTGCCTGAGGTCAAGGAATCCTTCAAAAGCTTTGGTCTACCAGAAGATACTAAAGCCATCCTTCTTTTGGACAATTGCAAAGCCCACCCATCAGTAGATGAGTTAGTTTCTGGAAATATTGTTGCTACTCTGTTCCCACCTAACGTAACATCTTTGATTCAACCCATGGACCAAGGGGTTATTCAAAATTTTAAATGCTTTTATAGAAGGTCTTTTATTCAAGGCCTGTTAAATGCCGACTGTGACGTGACTGATTTTCAAAAAAGTTTACAGTAAAAGATGCCGTCTATGCTACTGTATTGCACTGTCTTGGAACCAGGTAAAAAATACAACACTCCAAAAATGCTGGAGAAAACTTTGGCCAGCTGCAAACCCTGCATCTGACCTAACTCTACAGACTGATGAGGAAGAAAACCATCAAGACGCTCTGACCAAAGTTTTGGATGTCGTTAGAAGTGCTGACAATCCCTTGAAAAACCTGCCTGAAGATGAGGTAGAGGAGTGGCTTCTAATCGACGAGAATGAGCCTGTTGAACAAGAACTAACCGATGAGGACATTATCAACATTGTAGTAAACCCTCAGCCTACTCAAAATCTTGAAGAAAGTGACTCAGATGCCGAAACGGAAGAAAAGGAAAAAATCAGTTGGGCAGAAGCTGCAGAATCACTAAATAATTTTATCTCTTTTGCTGAGGCTAGTACTAGCTACAGTGCTTCAGAAATTATTGATTTCCATATCATTAGAAATAAATTTTATACTAAACGCCAAAAGTCAAGAAAACAAAAAGACATTCGTGACTTTTTTAAATCTAAGTGAAATATGTTTTACAGTACTTGTACATACATTATATGAAATGTAAAATAAACTTTGTTGTATGTATTTGCGTACTGTATTTGTAGTTTAATTATTAACCTAATTGTTCTTATAATTACCGCCCGATAGACCGGAATTTTCGGTAGTCCGGCACCGAGCCGATCCCGAACGTCCGGATTATCGGACTTCTACTGTACTACTCAAATCTACTACTATACACAATCTACTACTCAAATCCGAATAAAACTAACCTTTACTAGAATGTGTACTTCAGAACCTTTCATTTCGAAATTTAATTATTAAATAGTTGATTTTACCACCAAACCGATCCGGTGGATAACTTAAGGGTTGGGGAAAAGGACTAAAAAATTATTACAATTTTTTTCCATTTAAATTGTAGTTTTTAAGGTTAGATATCGGTTAAAAAGGAAACAATTTACCAATCCTTAATTTGATAAAAATTTTAAAAAAGTGAAAAAAAGCTGACAACAAAGTTGTAATACTTTCCTGGCGTTGGTTATTTATTCTTAAACTAGCTGCAGGGTGTGCCTACGGTATGTCTTCGCAGCTAGGCCCTCCGGGTGGGTAGCCCTGGCGGGCGGGGTCTCGGAATTGTACTTGATCGTCACTTGGTAATGCCACGCGAGACACCATGAAGTGACCGGGTGGGGATGCGAGATTTTTCCCCGGTTCCTGTGCTTGAATGATAATATTTTGAAGACTTCCAGTAGCGTATATTAAATCTACAGTACTGATAATTTTTGTTTGGTTTAACTCTAACAGTAATTAGGGAAACTGATTTTTAAATATGGTATATAAATAAATGTACAATGGACTACACTAAATTATGTCCTTGTGTAGAGGTCATTCACCCACCAGAAAATTTTTTTTTTCAATTTTTTATTATTCTATTCAACCGTAAGTTCATTAGTTTTCTGTTTCACTGAAATATACTTAGAGAAAAATATTCTAATGCAAATATCTTTTTCTTTGTTATAAAATAAAATAAATTGTTATATTTTTTTATGCGGAACTGATGTATGTTAAATTATTCTTGATGAATGCCACATGTAAATAAAACGATATATTATTTTGTATTGTATTCAAAGGGTACAAAAAAAAAACAACAAAGATTTTGTATAATTGAATGTATTATGTATTAGATATCAAGTTATAGCATGTGCTGATGATTATGTTTGACGTATACATAACTCCCACCCACCATTGATTGGCAGTGTTCCAATGTTTTCATTTTTTTTTTTTTGTTGTACTATTTATTTTTTATTTTTTTCTATTAAAACGTAATGAGTTATGTATCAATGTGTTTTATGCACAAAAGAGATCAAATTAATGTAAATTTAAAATAACTACATGTTAGCATACATACACGCACACACACACATCATATGTATTAGACTCAGTTTAAATTTGTTTATTCACACATCCCTCTAATGAGGATCTGAAAAAAAAAAACAATTTGTATAGTTTAGCACATCTTATAATCCTGGGGGTGGGTTTTGTTTCAAATTATTTGAATTTCTGAAAGAAAACCAATTTGTGATATGTTGAATATATTTGAACGTCTAATATAAATCTTGTCAGAAATGCGTTTATCACATCTTGATTAAAGATAATACCTAATTTACCAATAAATTGTTAGCAGGATGGATTCTTAGTGCCAGAATGCTAAGATGAAAGCTGAGATACTTCTTTGGATGGGTTTCTTCCTTCATTCACATCTATTTTTTTCCCTTATCCCTTATATCTTTCTTTCTGTGAGGCTTTTTAATGATATTGTAGGGTGTTCATGGTTTGACCAGAATATTGAGAGACTATTAAACGTAAAACTTTTTTTTTTTGTCTTCAGTCATTTGACTGGTTTGATGCAGCTCTCCAAGATTCCCTATCTAGTGCTAGTCGTTTCATTTCGGTATACCCCCTACATCCCACATTCCTAACAATTTGTTTTACATATTCCAAACGTTACCTGCCTACACAATTTTTTCCTTTTACCTGTCCTTCCAATATTAAAGCGACTATTCCAGGATGCCTTAGTATGTGGCCTGTAAGTCTGTCTCTTCTTCTAACTATATTTTTCCAAATGCTTCTTTCTTTAGCTATTTGCCGGCATACCTCTTCATTTGTCACATTATCCACCCATCTGATTTTTAACATTCTCCTATAGCACCGCATTTCAAAAGCTTCTCATCTTTTCTTCTCAGATACTCCGATCGTCCAAGTTTCACTTCCATATAAAGCGACACTCCAAACATATACTTTCAAAAATCTTTTCCTGACATATAAATTAATTTTTGATGTAAACAAATTATATTTCTTACTGAAGGCTCGTTTCACTTGTGCTATTCTCCATTTTATATCGCTCCTGCTTTGTCCATCTTTAGTAATTCTACTTCCCAAATAACAAAATTCTTCTATCTCCGTAATCTTTTCTCCTCCTATTTTCACATTCAGTGGTCCATCATTGTTATTTCTACTACATTTCATTACTTTTGTTTTGTTCTTGTTTATTTTAATGCGATAGTTCTTGCATAGGACTTCATCTATGCCGTTCATTGTTTCTCCTAAATCCTTTTTACTCTCGGCTAGAATTACTATATAATCAACAAATCGTAGCATCTTTATCTTTTCACCTTGTACTGTTACTCCGAATCTAAATTGTTCTTTAACATCATTAACTGCTAGTTCCATGTAAAGATTAAAAAGTAACGGAGATAGGAAACATCCTTGTCGGACTCCCTTTCTTATTACGGCTTCTTTCTTATGTTCTTCGATTATTACTGTTGCTGTTTGGTTCCTGTACATGTTAGCAATTGTTCTTAAATCTCTGTATTTGAACCCTAATTTTTTTTAAATGCTGAACATTTTATTCCAGTCTACATTATCGATTGCCTTTTCTAGGTCTATAAACGCCAAGTATGTTGGTTTGTTTTTCTTTAATCTTCCTTCTACTATTAATCTGAGGCCTAAAATTGCTTCCCTTTTCCCCTAACTTTTCCTGAAACGAAATTGGTCTTTTCCTAACACTTTTTCCACTCTCCTCTCAATTTTTCTGTATAGAATTCTAGTTAAGATTTTTGATGCACCACTAGTTAAACTAATTGTTCTGTATTCTTCACATTTATCTGCTCCTGCTTTCTTTGGTATCATGAATATAACACTTTTTTTGAAGTCTGACGGAAATTCCCCTTTTTCATAAATATTACACACCAGTTCGTATAATCTATCAATCGCTTCCTCACCTGCACTGCGCAGTAATTCTACAGGTATTCCTTCTATTCCAGGAGCCTTTCTGCCATTTAAATCTTTTAATGCTTTCTTAAATTCAGATCTGAGTATTGTTGATTCAGTCAATCAAATTCAGTCAACGAGTTGATTTCTAAATCTTTGCTTAACCATGATATAATGTATCTGATACCTTGCAGTATCGCCTGGCTTTTTCCAAGTGTATATTCTTCTATTATGATTTTTAAATTGGGTGTTGGCAATTACTAAATTATACTTCGTGCAAAACTCTATAAGTCGGTCCCCTCTTTCATTCCTTTTGCCCAGCCAGTATTCACCCACTATATTTCCTTCCTTGCCTTTTCCAATGTTTGCATTCCAATCTCCAACTATTATTAAATTTTCATCTCCTTTTACGTGTTTAATTGCTTCATTGCTTCAATTAACACTAGCAAAGTCTAAAGTTCATAAGTTCAATTTTTGTAAATATTATTACTTTTACTGTTTATAGTAAAAGTACCTTTTACATTTTATGAATATAATACTGTTACTACTGTTTACCAATTATTAATGGAACAACTTTCTGCATTCACCAACTGTCCACAATGGAATGCTCATAACATTTTCTTCACTTGTTACTGATATCACTATCACCGCAACCAGATTGAACTCGAGCTTGCAAACAGTGGCAGCGCGTAGCTAAAATTAGTGGGGGTGCTGTGCCAGAATATTTTTTTCTGGACCTTTTCAAGGTCATGGTTAAAGTTTTCTGTAAAATAAAAGAACTGAAAAAAAAATGAATCAAATAGAATAGCTGAAAGCAGGATAATAATCTAATTCTACATTTTATCACATTCAAGAATATGGTACATGGTTTTTAAGCACATTGTGCTTAAAAACTATATTCGGTGTAATTAAATAAATAATAAAATGTCAATACAGATAATATTTTTTAGTATTATTAGATAATAACTTAATAAAATGTCCGTTAAAAAACACTACAGTCTAACGGTGCTTAATTTAAATTTCTATATACACAGAAACAAATACGTAATTAGTTTTTACTAATTACCTTCAATTTCACCCTTCCAGTGTGTTTTTTGGACAGATTGTCAATCAAAGAGTCCTTGCTTTTCACCATCTTCTGATCAGTACTGAAAAAACAACTAAACTGCTTCATATTCCTTCCACCGACTAAACTAGAAAAGGGAACGAACAAGGAACGTTCTGCACACATTTGGAGTAAAAAAAAAAACTACCTTCCACCAGCACACCAGGGTCAACACTGCAGGAGCAACAATGCTCTCTCTCCCTCGTAGCCTCGCATACTGCTTCCTACGTGCACATACGCAAAGCAGCCAAACACCACACTGCTGGAACTGTGAAGCACACAGTTCCAACATTTTTGTATATTTTTCATAAACTGGGGGATGGCTACTGATATTAAGCTTAAGAATTATATATTTTACAATTATAAAGAAAGAATTAAAGAAAAAAGGACTCATTATATTTAATAGTATCAATAATTTCAAGTGGAAATAGGGAGCGCTGCAGTTCTGCAGTGCCTACACAACTGCGAGCCAACACTGCTCGCAAAACTATCTTGTGATAGCTTGTTATCACAACTATGCCAAACTCGCCTTCGCAGAACTACTGTCTTTCTCCGCTGGTCTGGCAGTATTTATATTCCTGGGCCTGCAGAACCAGTACCCATCTTATCCCTTTAATTGTTGAAGCATAATAATTTTCATCCTCCATTCCCTTACATTTTTCTATAAATTCTTATTATGCTCTACTAACCCTTCTGGTTGAACAACAGCTTTTCGAGGTGCCATTGTCTGGATTACAAAGGACAGATTGTTAAATGGACCTGTTAGTCTCAGAAAAGGACCCCTGTTAGTTTCTTCTGGATTCTACTTTTCATTATTATTTTCTCTTTATTTTTTTCTTAATTGAAAGAAATCCATTACCGTGGTCCGTTGTACTGGTCCTGTTACAATATGAACTTGACCAAAAGTAATTTTTTATGTTTCAGTTTATCAGTTTTAAGAAAGTTTTTTTTCATCATCATCTGGTGTTCTACCTAGTGGCAGGTCCCTTACATCAAACTGTTATCTCCATCCATTTGTATCCCAATCCTTCTCCTTCATGCCTTTGTAGTTTCCAATCTTCATCTTATTTATTAACTTTGTACTTTTTTCTCCTTGCTTCCTTTTTCCTTTTACTGAGCGTACCGATGTAGTTGTCAAGGTTTCACTTCCTCTAACTGCATGTTTTAGCTGGTTTCCTTTTCTTTTGTGTACTTTCCACATAAGTAGTAATCTTTCTTTAATCATGTTCATTATTTCCTCATTCCTTCTGTTCATATTATTTTCTCCATTTTCAAATCTCAATAGCTTCAATCCAGACCAACTCCTTCTTCCTCAATTTTTATGATTACTTCCATAAAATAAAAACTCCATGTATAATATTTGGCTAACTTTTACTTAAATTAAATCCAACCTTATGCTGCACAGCAATTTTCTCTTCTTACTGAATGCTTCCTTTGTCACTGCTTTTCTTCCTTTGTGCTCTTCAAGCGCTCTATCACTACCATTTCTAAATATTTATAACTTTTTACTTTTTCTATTCTTCCTTCATCTAAATCTTCTTTGCTGTTTAATTCCATTACTTTAGTTTTTCCTTTATTTACCTTAATTCTGTACTTTTTTGTTCCTTTCTCCAAGGTTGTTAAAAATCTTTAAAGCATGTGTGTTATCAGCTAGAATTCCCACATCATTAGCAAACGTTATGTATCGTATTTTTCGTCGTCCTTTTCTTATTCTTTTTTTAATATATTCCTTATCATATCTTCAATATAAGTGTTAAAGAATGTTCGTGAAAGGCAAAATCCTTGCCTAACACCTCGATGCACCCAATTAATAATATTTTTACGTACTTTCATTGGTACTGTTTTTCTCATTTATAATTTTTTAATAAATTTCTGTTTTTTTATTGTACTTTTTTCTCTTTAAAAATCTCCATAATTTACTTCCATTTGACTCCTTTCTCTAAACCTATGAAACAGATTTATTCCTTTTCTTCTCTCTAAATATCTTTTTCTAATGTCCTTAGCAGCCTGATGACATCTCTTGTTTTTTTCCTTTCCTTTAGCCAAACCGTTACTCTTCTGCATTCTCTTCCAGTATTTTTACTGACCACCAGTTTTGTATTCTTTACAATATTTTAGTGGCATGGTCTATGAAACTTTTCATTCTGTATTCTATTTTCTTTGGAATCAGTATCATTTACCATCCTTGGGTCATTCTCTTTTTTTTTACTGTAAACTCAAAATTACGATGCTCCTAATTGTTACACCTAAAAATTTTTTATGAAATTAAAATCTATTAATATATATATTTTTTATTCAATAAGTCTTAAATAATTTAGCTAGATTATATTATGTTATTTTTTTTTTTTTTTAATTTTCAGCCTCAGAATTTGGTAATGATGGGAGATTTTCCAGACTGTGATGTTAAAGTGTGCGATTTTGAAATATCTAGAATTATTCTTGATGGAACACAAATTAGAGAATTACTTGGAACACCAGAATATGTTGGTAAGAAATTTTGAAGTTTTTTTTAAATTTTTATAAATTTTTTTTATGCATCTATATAATTCTCCGGTATATTTTTCTAGTAATTTATATTTAAAATCAAACATTTCTAAGTTTGTGTAATATATTCATAATAATTATTGATTATCTTTTTAACTAATATTGTTGAAAGATATTTAATTCAATATTAGTTCAATTTAAAGTTGACTTAATTTTTATTTGGCAAATATTCACAATACAAATTATTCAATATAAGTGAATTAATTAATGTTTTAATTTAAAATGCATTTTCATAGTACGGTTAGGTAGATTCTTTTGTGTCTAGCTGAATTCTCTTCTATTTGCAATTAAGCTTTTAAGATAAAATAAAACAAGTGTTTTATTCTGATTGTTACATTAATATATGATGAAAATCATGTCAAGAATGGTAGATACACTTCTTGATGGTTAAAAATAAACGATATTATCCCCATAATTTCCTAGGTGGATCAAACGAAACTCATAAAACCTTAATAGGTCGACATCACAGAATGTACAATCAATTATGAAATATAAAAAAGATGTGATTAAAGTTCACATTATTATTACATTGTTCACATTTATTATTAATTGTACACATTATTATACATTGTACATATGTATTGTATATATACACATTGTACACATTTATTATGTGAACAAAGTTCACATTTATTATTTGTTGAAATTGTAAACACATTAAATAATGTTAAAGTAAGTAATCACTTAAAGCTGATAATTTGTTGCCTGTTTTTGTTTCCTCCACTAAATGCAGTAAAAGTTACTAATAATAAATAATAATAGTAAATTAATAAAAATTATCACCTTGCATTAGGGTGCACAAGCATACTGCCGTGTTAATTGTTGCAATAACTTGATTATTTGTCAACAGATTTTTACAGATGAGGTGTCATTTTGTTCAAAATAAAATGCTTAATAAATTTTGTGAAAGTAAAAATTTTATCAAACAGAGATATTTAAGATTAAAAAATTAAGATTGCCACAATTTTAAAATGTTTGAAGGTGATGTTTTCAACTTTTTTATTTTGTAGAACAAGACACTAGTGTTAGATTTGCCAAATAATCAAAGTAGGTTTATGGCATGGGGGGACACTCAAGGTATGTTAGGGCATGAGGCAAGTGAAGGGCATGTGCAACGCATGTCCGGATCCTTGTAGGCTAGGACCAGGAAGGGGGTAGCTCTCCTGAGGAGGGGCATTTCAGCTATCCAGAAGAGGGAGTCAGAATGTTTTAGATTCATTGAAGACCCCGATGGACGGCTTTGGTAGAAGCTGGGACAGGGTGGGGCAACAATCTGCTGAAACGACAATGAAAGTAGGTTTACCCATTCCTGAGAAATAATTGTTTTATTGAAAATCACAAAATGGTATCCAGAAGGAAAACAAAGCAAAATAAGACTTATGTCAATATGAACATTTTTGCTCCTTTTGATGTCCTAAATCAGTTACTGAAGTTCCTTTTTCACCATTTATATGATATATATATATATATATATATATATATATCTTTCATATAATGATTTGATCTGATTATGCTTCTATTTTCAAAACTTTCCTCATTATTTCTTAATTTTTCAGTTTGTTTGCCTGTTTATTCTCTTCTAATCTATTCTTAGAATCCATATTTCACATTCATGAACAACAATTCATATCATAACATTTCAGAAGATGCTTTTTCAGTTCTGTTTCCATCTTATTATTTCTTTTTGTTAAATGCTTTCTTAACCATGTTTTTATTGTATTTTAATTTTTTTAATCCTCTGTAACATTATACTTAAGTATCAGAACTGTTTTACTTCTTCATTTCTTCTTTTTTTTTGCAAACATCCATTGTCTTATTGACTCTTACAATCCATTGAATTATTCTTACAGAATCCAGTATACAAGCCATTACATCAATGTAATGGTTTAGAATTACTCTACATTGTATTAAGTTGGCAAAAAATTCATTTTGGTTTTGTAGTGTGAAATTAAACTCAAATTTTTCTATATGAAGAATAGAGTTTCATCAATTACGATATATATTTTCCATTTTGTCCGATAACCTTTTGCCATTTCTCTGACAAATTCATGATTCCACACTCATAGAACTTCTGGTCCTTATCAGCAAAAATTGAATGGAATGCAATTTCAGATCATCAACATTAGTCAAATTTTTATCATGCCGAGAGTTTTGTAAAATTCAAAATAAATGGGGTAATCTAATGGTGCAAGATCAGGGCTATATGGGGATTGAGATATCATTTCCCAACCAAGCCCAACAGTTTTCCACGACTTATCAAAGATGTGTGATTGGTGGAACACAATTCCCTTGCGTTTTGACAATTCTGGCCATTTTTCTTTTGATTGCTTTCTACAGTTTCATTAGTTGTCTAAGGTAAACATCTGAACTGACCATTTTCTTCCTTCGAAACGGCTTAAAATACACAACACCTTTGTAATCTCACTGAATAAAAAGGAAAAATTCTTTAGATCATATGTTAAGTTTATAAAACGAATTTATTAATAAATTTTAATCTGTGATTTTAAAACAGTTTTATCATTAGAAAATTATATTTTCTTAAATTTTTATTGTACTATATTAATTATATCAATTTTTTAATAATTTTACATTTATATTAGTTTCAAATTATTTATTTTTTTAAAAATTCTATTTAATTTTTTTCAGCTCCAGAGATATTACATTATGAACCGATTACACTTGCAGCAGATATGTGGTAAATACTTTATTTATTTTTTAAATATTTCTTTTTAATATGTTTAAAAAATATATTTGTAATATGTGTTAATAAAATTTATTGATTAGATAAAAGAAATAAAATAATTATTGATGTTATTACAGTAGTACTGTATTTAAAATCTTCACTTTATGATTACACATTTAGTTACTAAAAACATTCATAGTTAGCAGCACTAGATATTTATATTACTTTAGTGTGTTAGATCTCATAATTAATCTTATTTCATACTTTCTCTTTATTAGAAAAACTAGAAAGTATTTTAATCATAAAAATATATTTTTTGAGTATTTTTTTTAATATAATTTGCTGAATTCAGTGTATGTGTTTAGATTTTGATAAATTTCATAAAGTTGGTATTTTCCAGTTTTACCAGTATTAATTTTTTTTGGAAAAAAATAAATTTTATGATTAAAAGTTTCCATTCTCTTTGATAGATTAAAATTAAGATTGTAATTTTAATTTTTTTTTTTAATAATTTTAGGTCTTTAGGTGTCACAGTTTATGTTCTTCTTACTGGGTTTTCCCCGTTTGGTGGAGAAACTGATCAAGAAACATTTCTTAATATATCACAAGCAAGACTTGACTTTCCTGAAGAGTTATTTGAAGATGTTTCAGAAGACGCTCAAGATTTTATTAAAAAACTACTTGTCAGAAATCCAAAGTACGTATAAAGTTTTATTTATATTTTTCTCCACTAATGAAACATTACATATTTATTTTTTGGGGGTGTGAACAGGATTATTGAAATTATAAAATCTTTTCAACTTTAGTGATGTTACAGTTCTGGTTTCACAGAAATATATTATAAAGTTTGGAAGTTATTGTGTTTCTCACATTCAGACTTATAATTTATTTCATATTCATAACAGAGTATCAAAAGCATACAATTGTTAGGTTTTATGGAATGTAACATATCATTACATATAGTATTACACTTAAGAAGATCTAAAACATATGCATTTTTTATTCCGATTCTGTAGTTATTGAGATTACTATTGATCAAACAAATTTCTTGTCTTTATAAGATAATACAGATGTAGCTATACAAAGTTAAATATTATTTTAATAGATAATTCCTTTGGTTATGTTAGAAACATCATTGTAAAAGTTGAGCAATAAAAAAAAATCCAAAACCTATGTAAAGTCAAATCAAACCATTTAATATACCATTTGATTATTCTTCAACAAATGATTAAGAGTACTGACAAAGCAACTTACCTGATACCATAAAATTTTATTTAAATAATAATTTATAAATACTGATTAAGAAATGATCTTTGATTTTTTTATAACGCTTTTCATTTCTCCAAAAAAATAATAAAATGATTTATAATTTTGTAGAGAGCATTTAAATTTATTAAGATTAAATTTGTTATCACTATTTAATATTTATTATTATTCTTATCATGGTATTACAGCCTGGTGTGAGATTTGGCCTCCTTTACGATTCATCTCCAATCTTCCCTATCTCTTGCTACCTCTCTCCATCTTCTCACTCCCGTTGCTGTCAGACATCCTCTCCAATATCGCTTTGTTATATCCTAGAGTCAGCTCATTGATGGCTTCCATCATTTTTCCCAGTTTTAAATTGTTTACACATTCCAAGACGAGATAATTAAGTTATGTTTCTGTTTCCAATCTCATTTCTTTTGATATGTCCATTTTCGTTATCCATAATTCCAATCCTGATTCAAGGGTTATCATTTGGTTTCGTAACAGTTTTCTTCTCAAGGGTTGAGTTGCTAACACCACACTCAATCCCCAACATGGAGGACCAATAGTGTTTCTTTTAAGTGTTAATTCTGTTAGACTGCTTCCTCTCAAGCTTACAAAGCTCTTATCAACCCTGGGTTTTGTTCGGGTTATCTCCCTATGCTCATTTGCCCTTTCTGCAGTTGGTAAGTCTTCCTCTTACGTCATCAGGGTCATTGGTCATCTTCACTGGTATTTGTCCATCCTGGGTATTGTATTTCCCCGGTACCCTCCAACAAAAGTTGATGAGCATACCCCATCACAAGGGGTAACCCCAAGTAGCTGATCCAGCAACAGCCACTAGTAAATAAGTATTACGAATATGTATTATTTCACTGGACATATAATACAATTAATTGGGACTTCCTCAAAAAGTTGACTTTTCAGTATACAAATATGGGCTGTGTCAGATCACTGTTTAGCTCCTCATAAATATGAAATAAGTAGATTGATATTTAAAAAATTAAAAATATTAACTTATCATTGAAGTGTTTGTTTATTTATGTGAAATCTTTACTAAAAAAAAATACTCAGTTATTCTTTAAAAAAATATGAATAGCCACCTCTATTAAACCAGAAAACAGAACTGTTTTCGTGTAACTCGTTGCAATAATCTGGCACATGAGAAATAACTTTATTATGCTTTCATTACCATTTTTTAAAATAAATTACAGAATCATTTATATAAAGATCTTTCCTTCATTTATTTTATATTTAGATTAAAAAATTTTGTTTTAAATAAACAATATTATTCAGTCGATGAATTATTAAATAATACTAATTAAAAAAATCAATAAAAAGACGTCCTGATATTTTTGCATCTCCCTTCAACATGAATATATATATTTAGTGAAATAATTTTCATTAATACCATTTGAATTGTGATTTTTTTTCATATTTAGTATCTTTCTATATTTAGCGTATTATTTCATGTGTTTATATTTTAAATAATTTATACGTGGACTTTAATCAAATAAAATTTTAAAACCTTTATCGCAACTAGATAACAGAATTATTTTCATACGTCAAAAAAGTAATTCAACCGGAAAGAAAGGCCCATATTATGCTTCCATTGCCATTTTTAATGAATTAATAAATTCCAGATCGTTTTAAAAAATTTTCCTACTTATTTATTTAAAATGCAAATAAAAGTTATTTTATAGAAACAATACTACTCTTTCAGTGTATTTTTAAATAATATTTAATTTAAAAAAAGAAAACATTGAATTCTTTATATCTTTGTAAATACATACTTATATACATAATTTTTTTTTTATTAATGTTATAATTAAAAATTATTTTGAACTTTGAATTATCTTTTAATATTTAATATATTTATCTATCTATTTACTATTATTTCATCCATTAATATTTTTAATAATTAATTGTGATATTGTTCTGATCAAGCTTATAATAATAAAACAAATTATTTCTATTTGTAGGTGGTAGGTTTCCTATTGTGTGAATGCTTTACACAAGATAGTCTTCTATTTCTAAAATAGATAAATAGAATTTCTGAAAGTAAAATAGGTTTTTGAAATTGAGAATTGCGTACAGGAAGTATTTATAATAGAAAGCTGCATTGACTCACCTTTTTCCCTCTATTGTTAAATTATTCTCCCTCCATTTTCTGAAATGAAGGAAAGAGAATATACTAAGACTGAAAGATAAGGAAAAGTAAGATATATGATTAAATTCACTTTTCAGTTTGTACATTTAATTTTGTTTTATATAGATTATAAAAATAATCCAGTTATTTCTTTTAAATACATTTAAGATTTCTATCAATTTTTTACAACAATTATCTTCCTCTTTGTTACAAATATTTGGTAGAAACAATTAATAAGACTTACAGAATTTTTTGAAATTTTAATTAGGATTAATATACAAGGAAATATGTCATTTTAAAATCTTGTTTTCTAACTTATAACTTCTTTTTTGTGACATTTGAAAACAATTTCTTTTAAAATTTTATCGCTTATAACTTCTAAATTTTATTAATTTATAATTTTGTTTTGGTTTTTTCAGGGGACGAATGACAGCAAAAGAATGTTTACGTCATCCATGGTTGGCTAATAATAAAAGAAAATCTAAAAAATCAAATTCAAAAAATAATTCATCTTCAATATCCTTAATAGATAGTAATAGAAGTCGGGTCGGTTGTTCATCATGTACTGGTACAACGACCGGAAGTTCAAGCAATCACCATAAAAATTTACGTCGATATTTATCTAAATCGCGTGAAGCATTATTTGAAAAAGTTATATCGAAACATAAACAACAACAACAAAATATTGTCGAACAAAAAACAACTGGTGAAAATTTACGTAAAACAACATTATTATCGCAATATGATAAAACTCGTAGAATGTGTGAAAGTCAAATGTCTTTAGTATCAAAATCACGTGAACGTTTATTACAAGGATCGATGTCACCGTCTATAACAAGGTCGCGTGAAAAATTGTACGGTATAAAAAGTTTATCGAAATCACATGAAGTATTAAATCTATGTAAAACTGTAAGTAACGTTATAGCTTCGACGATAAAATCAAATATTAATGATAATGAAAACAAAAAGGCATCATTACCGTTAGAAGGTTTATTAAAAACATTAACAAGAGCTGCTACTGCATCCGGTGAATTAATTACTTCTAATGTAAGTAATAACAATAATAATAAAAATGGTACCGATAATATTAAAGAAAATAACATTCTTAGTAATAAAACTGATCTTACTTCATTAGAAAATCAAAAACCATCGACATCTACGCTGACCGAAATTGATACCAATAAAAGTGAAAATAATAATAATAAAGATATAACAAAAGAAAAAGAAAATGATAAAGTTGTTATTGCATCGTTACCAACATTACCAGAATACCAACCTCTACAAACTGTACTTACTTTATTACGAAATAATAAAAATGTTAGTAATAATAACAATAGCAGTATTATTGTAATTAATAGTACCAATGAAGAAAAAGATCAAAAAGTAACTAAAGAAGAAGAAGAATGTAATAATAAATCAAAACAGAATGACAATTCAATTACGTTGTTATATAATAATAGTAATGATAATAAAGATAATACTATAAAAAAAATAATCGAAAGGGAAGTAGATGATGAAGGTAAATTAAAAGAAAAAGATGACAGTTACAAAAAGGAAGAAGTACCATTAAATAAATCGATGCAGAATGAAAATCATAATTCATTAACATCATTGTTTCATAATAGTGATATTACTATTGTAAATGATTATAATAAAAACGAAAAAGAAGAAAATTGTAAAACAAATGAAGGAGGAGAAAAAGTAAATGATAAACAGTTAAATAAATTAATAGAACGTGAAAATTCCTGTAAAGAAGACAGTGAATTAACATCGTTGATACAAAGACCAAAATTATTTTTAACAAAACAATTATCTGTGATTTCATCAGAAGGTGATTTAAATAGTCCTGCAATAAGTCAGACTGATTCATTGTCATTAACAGAAGAAGGTAATAGTTCTTTATCATCTTCATCATCTGCTGCATCGGATTCGTCCGGTGAAATTTCAGAAGATGATGTTAATGGAAGTTTAGAAAGAATAACTAATGATGTTATATCGAGCGATGATGATAATCTGGAAATTTGTAAAAATAATGATAATAATGTTAATAATGGCAACAATGAAGATGATGAACCAAGATTTACGGTTAAACAATTAATATCAGCTTATAATATGCATCAAGAAATCGTAACCAAAACATCATTAGAAGTTACAATGAATACGACGATGAATTCAGAACAAAAGATTTTACCGGTTATTGAAAAAATACCAAATAATAAATTTCCGACTGGACCAAACGCTTTACGTTTATTTATACCTGATCTTCATATATCTAGGTCATCAAAAATAAAAAAAACTAAATCCAGATCATCACGTAATAGGAAAAAAAATTCTTGTCAAGATGAAAGTAAGCAAAAAGAAAAAACAAAACATTCTTCTGAAGAAAATACTAAAGAATTATTGGAAACTAATACCGATGATAATAAAATAGTTGAAGTAGATAATACAGAAACAACCAATAACAAAATTTTAAATAATGATAATATAAATGATGAAAAAAATAAAATAAGTGAGGGTAATAAAACAGAAGCTAATAATAATGACGGAGAAGTTGTAATGAAAACAGAGATAAAAGAAATAATTAAAGATACCTCATCAACAGTTAATGATGAAACAACAATAATATACGACAGATCAAATTCATTATCTAGCGAAACTAGCGGGGTTAGTAGTAAAACTAGTAGAACATCTAGTACTACAAGTGGAGCGATATCTAGTGAAGAATCAAACCCTTTAAATTTATCTCAACCACAATTATCACAAAAAAAATCGAGAAGATCATCAGGTATTGTAACTTCAACGGTTTCATCAAACGACGGTGATAATAATGGAGAAGCCTCAAATAAAACCACAGTTTCAACAACAATAACAAATACTAACGTAAAGTCTTCTGAAAAAAGTCATCATAACACGTCATCGACATTTACACCAAGATTAAATAGGAAATCGTATCCAAATACTAGTACAAGATCATCATTAAATGTATCGCAACCATCAACAGAAAAAACTAGACGAAAATCAAATCCTGTTATGAAACCACCATTTTATTGAGAAGTTTGATTATTTTTTTTTATAATGATTTTACAGTAGCTACAATTATAAACCAAAACACCATCGCTCACCAATTTACCAAAGTGTTGACTTTAAAGTTTTAGTAGTCCGTAGGAAATTGGTTTTTAAATTGTAGCTTTAATCATTATGTAAAGTAGGTGTATATAAAACACCTGCACACCCAAAGAATTGTGAATCAGACCGTATTTGGGTTTGGGACAACTGAGTAATGCCTAACGGTCACAGGAATTAAATAAATAAATGGAACCTTAAAGAAACAGAAAGGATGTTACATAAAAATTTTCTTTCCAATGGAATTTTAGAAAATTTTAATTTGGCTTAATATTAGGAATATGTTCAACTTTTCCATACGTAGGTTTAAGTCAACGATTTATCTAGGCTGGAGTAATTTAGGGCATTTTTCAAAGAAGATCTCAGTAATAAATAGATGTGTGGAATCTTCAAATGGCAGAAAAGAAATTTTATAAAAATTCTGTTCACTCTGAAGCTTCAAAAAAGATTTACCAGAATTCTACCAAAAACTTGATGCTATGTATGTAAGCCTTATGTTTTACCGGAAGAATCTAAATTCGAGTAAGTCTTCTTCCTGTATGATTTTCAGATTTTATGTTGGATTCTTAGAAAGGAATTCAAATGTAGAATTTTATTGTTATAATATTTTGAATTCTGGGAACATGTAGTAGTCCAAAAGAATCAAGAAGCAAATGTAAAAGGGAGTTAGTACTGTCGTCATCATTAAACAATTCAGTTCTCTTTTTTGCATCGTAACATTATTTTGTTATCACATTAACATGCTAATCACATGCTATGTTCTCTATTTCATATAAGTTTAAAATTAACTTTTCATACTTTTAAGTCAAATTACAACATTAATTATGTACTTTGGGTTAAAAGCCAAAATACATTTATTCGTTTTTATTTCTAATGTTCTATTGCCACACTTTATAATACTTTTTTCTGTTAAATTGTTCTTTTGCTTTTTCTATTTTACAGTATATTTTTTCTCTGCTCTTCCAGTTTCTTTTTTCATAGTACTTCGATATTAGTAATATTACCTTAAATTCATTTCTCATTTAATAATCATAATTGATAGATAGTTAAGATTTCATTATAACTGTTTTTTGACAGTTTTTTTCTGTCATTGTCTCATCAACTATTAGTGTAATAACAAACAATTAAAAATACTAATAAAAAAATTGATATATTTACATCAAATAAATCAAAATCTAATTTTTTTGTTGAGACACTCACTGTTAAGATGTAATATATATTAAATGTATGTAGAATATTAATATATAACTTTTATTTAATGTATTTTATTTTTTTTTTTAAATACTCATTCGCCAACAATAGTTGAGGATTGAAAAAAATAATCTATTTTTATATTAAAAATTATAAGTTGAAATATTCACATACTTGTGAAATATTACATAAAATGGCTCAAATAATTAAGGTTATTTTTTTAGAAGATTTTTTTACTTGTAAGTTAATTTTTTTCAGCTAACAAAAGATTATTTATAGAACAATTTCTTTAAAAAAAAATAAAAATAAAAAAAAAAAAAACAAGTATTGATAAATTTATTTATTTTGTACAATGTTACTTGTGTTTAATATTATTTATAAATTTTCTAGTTATCAAATACATGTAAATGCATAACTGATGTTATAGGGAATTTTTGTATTTTTATATAAATATTTTTTTACATTCATTTCCTCTATTACTTTGTAGATATAGATGGACATTTTTTTTAGGGAATTATTTTACCATTTTACATTACTCCTAATTTAAATTTACCGGAAAATTCTAATAACAAATAATTTAGATAGATATCAAATCTATTTTTTAATCATGTGTATTGTTATTTAAATTATGGTTATATAAAAAAAAAAAAAAAAAAAAATGGGAAGTAATGAATTAATATAGATTAATAATTTTTTTTTATATTTATCAATAAATAAATTATTTATTTATTTATTTTCTTAATATTTCTTTTTAAAAAAATATATAAATTTATTATTATTATAATTTCTTTTTTTAAATAAATTTTTATTTATTTGTTATTTAAGTATACATATATATATATATATATATATAAAATATTTTAAATTATTTTTTAACATAATAAATATTTTTATTAACATATATTAGTTGATATATGTTTTTTTTGTTAAATTTTAAGTTATTACTGTAATTTAATTGTTATAAAGAACAATTAAAATTATTAAAATATTTCTTAAGTACAGTATCATTTTTTTTATTATATATATATTTTATTCCTAATGTGTACATTGCAATCTCTTCAACTAGTAAACAATAAGTAACTCCCCCATGGTCCAATGAGATGAGGAAGATATGTATGATATGTAATTGAGTTGTAGTCTTGTACAGACTTTGGCCATTCCTTAGATGTGTAATTAATTGAACCCCAACCACCAAAATACACTTGCATTCACTGTCTAGTTTCCAAATCCATACAAATGTAACGAACTTTCACTACGATTTGAACCTCAGACCCTTCAACTTCAAAAATCAGCTGTTAAATAAGTAAGTAATTTGCTACAATGAATTTACCAATAGATCCGGTAGGCTTTTATTTTATGAAATGTCTTTATTTTACCTCTATTGATTATAGCAACTAGTCTCTATATTGAGTAGAGGATATACTCATGTATATGTATATATAGATTAAAACAAAATCAAAAAAAAATTAGCAGATATATATCTGCTATACCAGGTATAACTGCTATAAGTATATAGATATCCAAAAAATTGGGCCTTTTTAGCTGACTTCTAAAAAGGACATTATGTATTCAACCTGAATATTATTTTTATTTTTGTTCATGTATAACTTTTTTCCTATTAATCGATTGAAAAAAATTTGTTCCAATTGACGCTACTGCTTTTCATGGTGGTACCATGATGCTGAAAAACGTTTTTTACTGTCCAGCAGGTAGGTAGGGTCAGTGGGGATCCTGATATTCTACTCATATATTTATGCATGCGTTATATGGTCTTCTGTTGGGCAGGTAACGTGAATTTCTGTACATGATATGTAGCACCGTTAATAAAAACATAAAAAAATCAAGAGATATCTCGTCTTAAATCTTTCAGATCCAATATACATTATACATAATATACAGCATCAGTAGGAACAGTGGGAATCTTATAATTCTATATAAATGCATCATATTTAATGGTTTTGATGTCGGTTCCATTTTTTAAAAAAATAATTAAGTTTTGTGCTTGAGACATTAAAAAAAATTTTAATAAATTGTAAATAATCTGCAAAATTTTTTTTTTCTAATGCACCAAAGTACAAAAAAAAAATTATTTTTATCAGATGAACATTCGTGTGTTGTACGTACGTATATATGTTGGCGTGAATTTGGTCTTATAACTCAGACCTTTGTTAACCAATTTTCTTCAAATTTGATAGACAGGTTCTACTTTTAAGAGGAAAAAAGTATTAAATTTTTGCCAATATTGAAAATAGGGGTGGGGCTATTTTGGCCGAAATAAAATTTTAATTCTTTATGGAAGGACTTTAGCAAAATATTTTTTCTTATAAAAGATAAAAGTTTTTTATCAAGATCACAAATTATCAAGAAATTTTATTTAATATCACTCCCTCTCCAAAAAATAAAATTATAAATTTTCCTTTTTTTGCCTATATTTTTCTTCAGAAAAAGAATTAATGGGAGTTGTATGCATCTATATTTTCTACACCAATAGCCCTTCCAACTCCTACAAAAACATTTTTGTTCATCCCATTCTAGTAAAAAGTCTTTGGTAACAAAAAATAATTCTTTTAATTTTTAGAAAGTTTTTTGAAATTTATTTTAAATTTAAATACATCTCGCAAGTTATTCGTTGCATTTAAAATGTAAAAATCGTAATTTTTTGATAGCCTTTACTCTTTTGTATTTCTTGAAAAAATAGTTACTCAAAACTTTTCACCCCCTTCCTAGAAAATTGCAAATTTGTGTATTTAGAAATTATGGCTATATCTTTGTATTTTTTAAACAATTAAAAAAATTATTTTTTTCTAAATTAAAAAGGTTGGTAAAAAATTATTTTTTTTAAGGATTATTTTATTAAAAATTAATCTTACTCGAACGCTTCTTCTCTTGAGTAAGGGGCTCCCAAAATGATAAATAAAATGTTTTTCTCAATTTCTAATTTTTAATGCTCAGAACTTATTATTTTATTAAACAATAAAATCTCCAAAATAACCTTATATCTTACCCCTTCGCTGATGGAGAGCTCCCAAATTAAAAAAAAAATCAAATTTCTTTTTTATTGCAATTTTAATTTATTTAAAATTAATTTTAATGTTTAAAAATTGTTAATATTGTGAGTATTTTAATTCTTGGTTACAGTTTTTTTAATAAAAAGGAATTATTTAACATAAATGCTTTTTTCAAAAATGAATTATCAGCTTTTATCCTTTAATTTATTTAATAAATTTATTATCTATCATTTTATGATTGTTATTTATTTTTTTTTAAATGGCTGTACAGTTTTCAGGAGCAAGTGATTTCTAATGTCATATATCCCGTTTTGTCTAGATCACCCTAAAAAGAAGAAACACAAAAGCTGACTGAGATTCAAACTAGAACTTACTAGATGAAATACAGAGACTATCATTTATGTCTTCAATTTATTTACTTCCTTTGTATTTAAAAAATGTAACAAGATAAAAAAAAAAAAATATTAAAACTTTCTTCTGCTTTACAAAAAATGTTTATAACTAGCGCTAGAAGAAGCATTTTAATGAGAAAGTTTTGATGGATGAAATTTTAAATAACTTTAATAATAACTTTAATAATTTTAAATAGAAGTTTTCTGTTTTTTTTGTTTTTCCCATTTTCTGTTTTTAAATGGAGGTTTTCCTATTCTTTTGGAAATATTTTTCTTTTTTTATGGTTTAATAGGCAAGGGTGCAGTTGACAAAAAATTTTGAGAAATAGAATTCTGAACAACTTTTATAGAAACTTTATTTGAGATTTCAGTAAGGGTTTCTTTTGCCACTTTGTGGAAAAATTCTTTTTGTAGATCTACTTACTTGGTATAAAATTGAATAAGATTTCAGTGAGGCAAGAATTAAAAAATAAAATTTTAATCAATTTTTATTCTGAAATATGATTAGAATACCTAGATAGACTAGGTATCCAGAGTAATTTACAATATATCTTGCCATTTTTTTATATAAATAAACTAGCCAGCCTGTCTAGCCAGAACCTGGACCCTCAGGGCCAGGTCACCCCAGGTGAATCCCACAGCCTACTCAGGAGCTCCTCAGGACCTCCTGGGGCCACAGGGCTTACCCTATGGCCACAAAACTTGCTTTGCTGGCCATTCCCAATTTGTCAGCACCCTGGCACCCTGACTTTTTTTAACGGCACCCTGGACACCTTCAGAGCTTGCTTCGGTCAACATTCTCATCTACCCAGAAGGATCCCTGGATTCTTGCACTGTATGTTATTCTTATATATATGAGAATAATACTGATAAATAATAATTATAATATTCAGGCTTTATAGAAACCTGAAAAAGAAATTAATTTACAAAAGTTAAAATAATAGTAACTAAAGTTCAGACACTTTTGATGATGAAACATTCACAAAATTTATTTCTTTGCCATGATGGCAGAAATATGAAGTAAAAGGATTAATTTATTTTTCCCTTAATGAGTATCTTTAATTTACAACTTCACCCTCCTTGGGCAAAGAAATAATGAATATTTTTAATATCGTAACCTTCAAGAGGACTAGGGGATCAGTCGATGGCTTAAAACTTTCTCTGAGATAACACGATTATATCCTGCAAATTTGAAAGTAATCGATCGGATGGTTCTCGTATGATGCAATAACAAACAAACAGATAAACTTAAATGTATATACATTTCTGAATAACCGTGATCTTTTAGATTGAGAGTGTATCTGATGCATGTGAAAGTTAGTCTTCAGCCTACTAACAAATACCCCTTTTAAATTTTGAAAATCAAATGATTGTTTAATAAGATATTTTATGAGCACCCCATTCCCCCTCTCAGAACAGTGCCCCGGGGGCATCCTGTCTGTTACTGGCGATGATTGATCTAGCCTTCCACAGGATGCTCACATATCTCACCACTCTAGCCTCACACGCAATTCCCATGGGAAGCCCATTATTATTAAACAGAAATTTTTTTAATTTATTTAATGTAAATTTAATTCTATTATTTTTTAATTGTTTCACAACCATTTTTTTTTTCTGGCTTCCGTGGTGTGAATGGTAGCATCTCGGCCTTACATTCAGAGGTCCCAGGTTTGAATCTTGGTCAGGCATGGCATTTTCACACACACTACAAATCATTTATCTCATCCTTTAAAGCAATATTTACTTACTTACTAGCCACTCTTAGCTGTTGAGCAATTTTGTGACACGCTGACACCAGTATAGACAAGCTTCTGTATAAACGGGATCTTTATCATTCCTCTGCAAGTGGTCCAGAGCTCTGCAGGTCCCCAGATGGTCTGCATCCATACTTTTGTGGTCGCAGAATTAACATGCTGGAGAGATCAGAAGCCGTTCCAATGTAGGTATGAAGCCAGATAATCATGTCTGGTTTTTAATCTAAATCCAGTAATGCTGACTGCTTGAGGGAGGCTATTCCGCATCTTGCCTGCTGCTGATTCTTTGCAGTTTTTGCCAATCCATTTATTGACTGCAGAGTTTTTTTGCAATTTGGCTGAGTCAAAAGAAGGAGTGCTGGATGGCTGAGGCAGAGAGGTTCCCAGCTTTGCCAATTTGTCAGCCGTTTCATTACCATATATGTTAACATGGCTGGGAACCGATTAGAATTTCAACTACTAACCTTGACATCCAAGTTCATTTAAGGTCTTCCTGCACTTCAAAAGTTTATGTGCAATCAGTTATAGTGTTACATGACAAGTTATGGATGGCTGCTTGCGAATCAACAAAGAAAACTGCCTTCTGTGTGAAAGGATTTCAAGTTGGCTGGTGGCTGCTTGAATCTTGGCAATCTATCTGTCATAATTGCGCTGTGGAGCGCTGACTGCAAGATGCTCCTGGAAGTGGTGGCAGAAGTACACAGCTCCTGTTTCTCCTGTTCCCGGTATTGATGATCCATCTGTATAAATGTGTAACCATTACTGTTCTGGATAATCTTCATGAATGGTTTGGAGCGTAGCCTGTTTTAATTCTACCTCATAAGAGGCATGTTTTGGCAGTTGATGATATTTTTAATTATACTTGGCCTGCGGCAGGTGGTCGAAGGAATCTTGATTGGTTTTAGTGGTGTTACATCTACAGGTGTCAGGCCATACTACTCATATAGGTTATTATGTGCAGTGAGTGAGTGGTGCAATTTGGGTTTTGATCTTGCTTGTTGTTTGCTGGTAACTGCCCCACTGTTGCTTATACACTCTTCTTGAATGTTCCCAGAAGTGCAGTGCACTTCTTTTACAGTGGACATGAAGAGGCCCAACTTGTAAGCGAGTCTTCATAGCTGCCCTCAGAGTGGATTTAGCAGCATCAGTTATTGGCTCAGAGCAGTATACTGGACAAGGTTCATCTTATGTGCAGTTGCCGAGCCGGCAGTGACTGTCACCTCACTTCCATATTCCAGGAATGGTCTAATGTATGTTTTATACATTGTCATTAATACTTCTTGGTTAGCTCTCCATTTCACAGCAGCAAGTTTTTTCAGTAGACAAGTCCTTTTCACTGCTCTTTCCACACATTGTTTGACATGTGGTTTCCAGGTATTATTGGTCCAGGGTAATTCCCAAGTATTTAGAGACATTGCTTTTTTCCAGCACTTGACCCTTGTAGGACAGACTTATTGCCAATATTTTTGTGGAAAGCATGAACAGTTGGAATGTAGTTTTTGTGGTATTAACAGTCATAGCGTTGCATGTTGCCTCTAAAGCAATACCTAACAGTGGTCTCAGAGGTAAAAAAAATAAATAAATTCTATTATTTTTGTAATATTATTCATTCTATGGATTCAAATCATTCTGTTCAAACCCAACTCATACAGTAATAAAGATTCATAGTTCATTAATTTGATTCATTAAAGTTTGTGCTTTAACCTGTAAATTTTCACCACTATATCCTTTTTTTTCAAGATGAGATATATCTAAAAACCTTCTCAGTTATGCTAAGAAACATGGGTAAAAATTTGATTGCGACTGATCGAGTAGTTTTATGTTTATAACAAACAAACAAAAACCCTCTTCCTCTTCATGTAATAGTATAGATTATTGATATCATATATGTTACATCTATTCTAATGATTCTTACTATTTTCTCTTACTTCTTATCTCTGCTCCTAACTAAGTATTGTATCCAAATTTAATTAAGTGAGGAGCATTGTTTTACAATTTACTATTTTATATGTTTTTTATCAGGCCATTTTTAAATCTCAATGATTTGAGGATTTCACTGGCCCTTGAAAGTAGAAAACTCTTTGAAAATAAATGATTAGACTACTTAGATTGTTTTAATTTTTTACAAAATTAAAAAAGGAGGGTATGAAATTAAAAGTCTTTGGGAGAGCAAGGTTATTGTTCTTTGTTCACCTGAATTGTTCTTTTTTGATAAAGAACAATTCGGGTGATTGTAAGATTTCTATTTTTATTTTAACTGATTGGGCAAGAAATCAAACCTCTTTTTTACTTATTCTTGAAAGTATAACACATCATAAAAAAAAATGGTTCAATAAGACAATATTTCAGTTTCAATTAAGTTTTTTATTAATTCATTACAGTATTCCAGAAGTATCAAGACATCTAGTACAATTTTCTTGATTTGAAGCTCGCAGAATATCTGTATCTCCATTCATATAAAGAAAATATCTCTAGTTTGATACATCCATGGATTGTTAGTTTGGGAGGTATTGTTACTTTGAACCGAATATTGGAGCAGTGGTTGGGAATAGTATCAAGTAACCACTGACATTAAATTATAACTGATTCAACCAGGCCTCAAACTACCAACATCTTGTATGAGAGGCTGGTTCTTTTAACATCTGTACTACTCTAATATATATATATATATATATATATATATATATATATATATATATATTTTAATTTATTAAAGTGGAGTAGATGATTTGGAGCAGCAATAAGGTCTATACTGATTTGAGTTAATCGTGTTTTTATTCGTACCTGAAAGTAGAATTTTTTTTTTTAAAAAGAACAACACTTCAAATATTACAATCCTTTTTTAAATAAAAGGGAACTAAGATGCCTGGGAAGAAAGTTATCCTGAATTTTTTTTATATAAATGAGATTTTATTAGTTCCTGAAAGAAAAACTTGCTTTGAAATAGGTCAATTTGATTACTGCAATATTTCAGTAGTTGTTAATTGGAGGAACTAGAAGAATCCCAGTGATTTTAGTCCTAAAGAGGCAGGGAATCTGAAGCCAAGAAGCAGGGCGATTCAAATTATCTTTTTGCAGTTTGAAATATCTTAACTGGGTTGTAATCTTTGCAATACATTTAGTTTTCTATTGAGCTCAAAAAGCAGAATAAATTTTTAAAATAAATGATATAATTTTACTATATATTGATCATGCTTTTTTTAATTCAAGGAATGGCTTTCAGATTATTTTAGGGTAGCCAGTTTTTATTCCTGTAAAGAAACCACTTACTTTTGTATCTGACATCAAATCTGTTAAAGAATCTGGCATCTTTAGCTCTTTTCCTACTATGTTGAAGATATAATAAAAAATTAACTATTGTACGAGGGTAAGTCAATTATTATCCACAATTTAGTTGTATTTTTGTTTATGTTGGTAGTACTGTCATGAGTAGACAACGCACGCGTGGTTTAATTGTTATTAGGTCTGTGCAGGTATGATACTGCTAGGTTAGTTCCATTATCGCTCCCTGCCGTTAACCATGGCTGCTCCACTTTTTTTTGCACCAAAGAAGAGCCACGTTCAGCGATCCGTTTTTTGCGGTCGGAAGGTGTATCATGGGCCGAAATTCATCGAAGACTTTTGATACAGTACGGGAACAGTGTGTTGCCGCAACGGAGTGCCTACAAACGGATTGAAAATTTCAAAAACGGTCGCCAAAGTGTTACGCACGACGAAGGAGCCGTACGACCGTTTACGGCCACAAATGAGGAAAACATTGAGCGTGCACGTGACACGGTTTACTTAGACAGACGAATAACTATCGATGAAGCGGCACATCGTCTGCAAATTATTCACGGTTCTGCCTACGAAATCGTCCACAAGAGACTTGGGCTTCATAAAGTCTGTGCAAGATGGGTCCCAAAACGACTCACACTTTCGCATAAAGAAATGCGCTTGAACTTCTGCCAAAAACATTTGGATCAGTAATGAACGAGACATCTTCTTAGACAGAATCATCACCGGTGACGAAACACGAATCCATGTTTGCGAGCCGGAGAGTAAACGGCAGAGTACGGAATGGAAACATCCAAATTCACCCTGCAAAAAAAGTTCAAAGACCCGACCGTCCGCAGGAAAACTGACTCTTACGG
The DNA here is from genome assembly GCF_047948215.1 of Lycorma delicatula. Classification (NCBI taxonomy): domain Eukaryota; kingdom Metazoa; phylum Arthropoda; class Insecta; order Hemiptera; family Fulgoridae; genus Lycorma; species Lycorma delicatula. Next base: position 13,969,267 of record NC_134467.1, on the reverse strand, counting down.
TTTTTTGGGACTCATAAGGCCCAGTACTGGAACATTATGAGGAAAGGGGTGCAACAATAAATAGTTAGCGTTACAGTGAGATGCTTACTGCCAAGCTGAAGCCTGCGATTCGAATCAAACGCCGAGGACTGCTGTCGAAAGGTGTTGTTGCACAACAATGCCCGTCCACATACTGCTGCCCACTCTGCTGAAACGCTCCAGAAACTCAACTTTGAAGTACTGGTTCGTCCTCCGTGTAGTCCTGATCGTTCCCCCTTCTGACTACCGCTTGTTTGGTCCACTCAAAGAGGCATTAAGGGGCCGTCGATTTACCTCGGCCGAAACGGTAAAAGAAACGGTGCATTTCTGGCTTGCAGCTCAACCGAAAACCTTCTTTTATGAGAGCATCAGGAAGCTTGTGGAACGATGGACCAAGTGCGTTGAAATGCGAGGGGACTATGTTGGAAAATAATGTACATGTAAGTTTCCTATTTGTATTGCAATAAAATGTATAACTACATTGCGAATAATAATTGACTTACCCTAGTATTTATGAAAATATCACATCTTCATAAAAATCAACATAAAATTTACTGATTTGAAACTCGGTAGAACAATTTAAAAGAAAAAAAAGTACTTCAAAATTTAAAAGAGTCTAGTTATTGATTTTTGAATCATTATCAGTCAATTAAGATCTTTAGAATCCATACTTAAAAAAGGCATTTCGTTTTAAAACATTTCTAAGATCTGGAATATTTTTAAGGCAATTAATTCTCTAAGTGTATTCAGAATCCCTGTTTAAAATTTCTTCTTTTTTACTTCAGAGATTAAAACATTACTACAATGTTTTAATTTATGGATAAAATTATTTATTCCCAATATTTTAATATTCTTCCTCAATGTTTTGTTCTAGGCTTAAAATCAATAACTTAGTAGTTTTATCAACCAATCTTTAAAGATATTTTGATTGTCATATACTTTTTGGTTAACACCAACATCCTTCAACTCATTTCAGATTTATTTAGTTCATATTCTATTCTCTTTTGCAACTTTTTACATGGTTCTAATTTTTGTTTTATTTTTTCTGTAAAAGCTGAGACCAAGTTTCACTTTTGCATAAGAGGGCTGGAATGGCCATGACATTATATAGCTTAGTAGGCTTCTCTTTTATCTGTTGTCCTTGATGTACTTCTTTAAACACATTGAAAATTACTATTTTTTATTTGTTTTTAAATACCAGTCTGTCTGTTAAATCTCTTTTTGAATCTTAAATAATTTAAAATCTTTCATTTATTAAATAGCTGAGCTAGCTTTCATCTCACAAGATTTTTTTAATTTTATTTCTACTAATTTTATACGTTACCTTTATTCTCAAATGAAACATTTTAACATTTCTTCTCATAATTAAGGAAAAAAGAAAAATAGCTTTTCTACAATACTGGTAAAAGAATCTGGCAAGAAAAAATTTAAGGTAAGATTTAACCTAGTGTTTCAGTTTACAAACAATAAAAAATCATATGTTTTACAAAATTAATTCAGGCTTTTTTTTAGCCAGATTAAAATAAATATAGTACATATAAAAATTGTAAAAACTATTTGATATTATTATATAAATAATGAGTAATATGCAAGAAATTGAAATTAAAAAAAAAATTCATTATCAAAATACTTATTTTACTATAATACTATATACATTGCACTACATTACAACAGACACCAGGATTGCTAGGAAAGTTCTCGGCCTGACAAAGAGATGGCCAAGTATAATCAGATGATTGTGATAGTTGTCAAGTATGAACCTTAGATGACATGCTGAGAAGTTTCAGTTTGATGGGCTTAGTTGCTTGTTTGTAACGATCAAGTATAGCAAGTAAATTTAGACCAATGGCGGCTCACGTACAGGCACTGTGGAACTACAGCACCCCCTATTTCCACTTGATATTATCAATAATATTTAATAAAATGAGTCCTTTCTTCTTTAATTCTTTCTTTATACTTGTACAACATATAATCCTTAACCTTAATGTGATTAGCCATCCCCCAGTTTATGAAAGATATAAATATCTTTGTATGAAACTGTTCGCTTCACAGTGTCAACGGTGTGGTGTTTGGCGGCTATGCGCATGCGCACATAAGAAACTGCATTGTGATGTGAGGGAGAGAGAGCTCTGTCGCTCCTGCAGTGCCGACCCTGGCATGCTGGTGGAAGGTAGTTTTTTTGTACTTTACTTTAGTGTGTACGGAACATTCCTTGTTCATTCACTTTTCTAGTTTAGTCGGTGGAAGGAATATGAAAGCAGTTTAGTTGTTTTTTCGGTAGTGATGAGAAGATGGCGGAAAGCAAGGGCTCTTTGATTGCCAAATCTGTCCAAAAACACGCCGGAAGGGCGAAAGAGATGGTAATTAGTAAAAAATAATTATGTATTTGTTTCTGTGTACATCAAAATTTTAATTAAGCAGGTTGAACTATGGTGTTTTTAAGTGGACATTTTATTAAGTTATTATCTAATAATACTAAAAAATATTATTTGTATTGACGTTTTATTATTAATTCGGTTAAACCGAATACAGATTTTAACAGCAATATGCTTAAAAACCGTGCACCATATTTTTGAATTTGATTAAATATAGAATTAGATTGTTATCCTGCTTTCAGTTATTCTATTTTATTCATTTTTTGGTTCTTTTATTTTACAGAAAACTTTAACTATGGCATTGAAAAGATCCAGAAAATATTTTCTGGAGCAGCATTCTCACTAATCTTAGCAACAAGCCGCCACTGGTTTAGACATTCTCTAAAGAATAGAAGTTCAAGCTGTTATAAAGGTTTTTGTTTAAAAAGGTTTAATACCGGCAGATAAACGAAAAGAGTTACAACATTCTTCCCCTTCGTTTTCGACGATAAAAAAGCGGGCTACTGGATTAAAACGTGATCGTACATCCATTCAAGATGATGATGAACTTTTGGGACACCCAAAACCTGCGACCGATGAATTTATCACAGATATCCACAATATCTTTTTAAAAGAGCACTGAAAGATTGAACATGAACTCACTGACATTGGAAACATCTCGGTAGATCGTGTACGCTACATTTTAACCGATGTTTTGGGTATGAAAAAGCTTTCATTTAAATGACACTGCGTTGTACCAAAAATGTATACAATTGAACACTTCTTGAGGGTGTTTCATATTATTTAAATGCCATACCGCTGAGTTTGTTCAACTTTTATAACTGTAGATGAAATATGAATTAATTATTACATGCCAAGAGACTAAACAGTGGGTGAGAGCAGGTGAAAATCAGACAAAGACATTGAAAAAAAGTTCAGATAGAACTTTTTTAGTCGAAGGCTACGGTTTATTGGAATTCTCCTTTTTATCTGTAAGTTGATTGGAAAACTGAAAGCGAATGGAACATCGTTGCTGGCTTCCTGAAATTCTTAAGCGTGCAGAGGATGGCTGAGAGGGTCTGATGCTGTTATCAACATATAGATAGAATAGCAACCCGAATGTTAGGGGCTTGGTTAGGGCTTACTTTGCCAAGATAGGCGTTTTGGCATTTAGCCCTGATTAGCTGAGATATTCACTGATAGAATGAGAATGGATCAATGGAGAACTCTGAGGCTGCAGTGTGGGAGGATGTAGGCATTGACCTCACTCTCAAAAGCAGACCAGATTAAAGAGAAAGGGTATATTTTCATTAGAAGCTTAATAAGTTTGTGAATCTGTTTCTTGATTTTTGAGTAAATCAAGAAGACTTTAAGTAAATTGAATTGTAAGACAATATTGTTGTTGTTGTTGCAATCAACACTAGTTTTTATTGGATTGAAAATGGTTTTTTGGTGTTGAAAAGACACAATCAAGTAATAATCTGAATGCAGAAGTCTAATTAAACTTAGATATGAGAAGAGGTTTTGTGTGAAACCTTCGGTGTTAGAGGAAGGCACGGGATTGTGCTTTTGTGAATTGGTTAACTTGATAGCTGAGGGTTGTAAGTTATGGTAGGTGATTGTGGTTGGAGGAACCGATACGAAGGCAATAGTAAGTTGTGTAAATACAATGATGGATATGTCTGCCAAGGCATTTACAACAGTGGCATCCAGACAGAGGTAAAACTGATAACTGTGATGTGTTTTCCAGTTTAGAAGGTCTAAAAGATTACCTCCGGTAAAGCCCATCTGGGCTAGGAATGGAAGGCGTGATGTGGTGATTGGGATCATTCCAAGACAGGTATTTTCCTTTACTCTTGTCAGGATTACTGGAACAATTGAAGAATGCTGTTATTCAGGTTAAACATCCACATATGGACAAAAAAAGTTTTATTTTACCACAACAATTTGGTGCACACTCATCTCGGTTTGTTGCTGGAGAATTCCATGACCTTTGCTTTGACGTGTTTTGTAATGTGTCGTATTTTGTTGCCAGCAATTACTTCTTCTTCCAGAACCTGAAGAAATGGCTTGTTGGATAAAAATTCACTACAAATAATAAGATCAAAGAAGAAACAACCGCTTTTACAGAGCTGGACAAATTGCATTATACTTATTGTAATAAAATTGTTGGTCTAAATGTATCGAATTGCAGTGATTAAGTTGGGAAAAAGTCTAAAAAATCTTTTTATTCTTTCTCGGGCTGAGAACTTTCCAAATGACTCGTAAAATCCCAATTAAAAATTGATATATAAATCAGCAATATCAGGCTAACCAGTTCTGAGGTAGCAATTAATTGTACCCTTGTAAATAAACTGTACTAAAATATATAAATTGATTCAATCTTAATTAAAAGTATTTATACTAATTATTATATAATAGTTTTAAATAGTCAATCCAGCATGATACAGAATAGTTGGTAAAAAAATCACAATAAAATAAATTGCTAATGTCATTGATCCATTTTAGGGTATATATAAACGTTATCTTATGGTGTTTATTCAATTTAAAAAAAAATGTAATTATATATATATATATATATTATTTTGTGGTTAACATACTGATAACAAATTTCTGTTCTTAATTAAATTCTTTTAGAGATTGATATATTTTATTACTAGTTAACTAGACTACTGGTCTGTTTTCTAATTAAATGAAAAAAAGAGAATTACATACTCAAAAACAAATCAATACTGTAATAAATTGTTCCAACTCTTCAATTGAGTAATCTATTTTATAGCATAAAATCAAGAAAAAAAAATTGGCAGTCTAGTAAATTAATTAATAAAGACAAACTATTCTTTTCTTTTAATGTCCTCTAAACAGAAAGTGATTTTCTGTTATAATAGAATATCACAATATTGTAAATACTAAAATAAAATTTTTAATTTATCTACCGTTTCAACATAAACTTGCTGAAAAATAATTTTTATTTGGTCGGTAAGGAACTGAATTCAATATTTTTTTTTTTTGTCTTCAGTCATTTGACTGGTTTGATGCAGCTCTCCAAGATTCCCATGTAGTGCTAGTCGTTTCATTTCAGTATATCCTCTACATCCTACATCCCTAACAATTTGTTTTACATATATTCAATATAATAAAATAAATAAATATTTTATTGGGATTGGTGTATAATAATATACAGATCATGTCTTTTCCATGAATAAAAAAAGGAACCACTTCTAGCACGTGACTAGATGCATCAAGTAAAACCTTAATCAGAGCAGCGTTACAAATTATATAATTAACTAACAGACACAGCAATGCTTTGCTATTGCTAGATTTGAGTTTATATGTAGATTAAATGAACACAATTAAATGTTCAATAAAACATTAAAAAACTGAACATTACGGAACTTCACAAAATATAACATTTACTTTTTTCCGGTTTCCCCTTTCTCCCTAATTCGTATTTCCGTTTTTTATTTTTTTCTTGTTTACCCTTTTTCCCGCGCGTAAATCGTTCCAGTAGTTTTTTAGTCTACAGCGGACACACATACGAGTATTGCCTTTTATGTATATAGAAGAAGAAAGTCTGTTTGTATATTTGTTTCGTAAATATGTCGACAACGGCGCCACCTAATGGGTATAGTTTTTTGCAAAAATTCTTCTTTTGACGTAACTGATGTAGTGTAATCCGAATATAAGCCTAATCGGACCGTAAATACAATTTTTCGAAATATCTCGAACCCAGCGCTACCTAGCGGGTTCAAACTAATTCAGAAACTTCGCGGGCGTGCGCGCGCGCGACTCACCAAAGTATTTCTTTTCACGTAACTAATATATGTCCTCAATATGAACCAAATCGGACCATAAATCTAACTTTCCTAAATATCTTGACCCTAGCGCTACCTAGCGGATCCAACTAGGAAATGAAACATTCGCGGGAATGCGTACAACACTCGCCGAAGTTTCATCGAAATCTAATGAATGGTATAGGAAGAGATACGGGACAAACAGACAACAAACATTCATTTTTATGCAAATATAATATTAAGAAATAAGTTAAAATAAATTTGTTTAAGTCCACGCTAATTGTTTAAAATACAAACACATCAAATAATATTAAAGTAAATACATGAAGATATTAAACAAAAAATAACTACAAAATAAATCACAATTCAGAAGGTGTTAATAAAAATTATTTGAGCACATATTGAATGGCATGAGAAAGTACAGTTTTTTTCTTTTAATATTAATTATTATTATTTAAAAACTCATCCTGTGCACCTTAAGTTTTCTATAGTAATTTATGATTACTAACAAACTAGCCAAAAGACCGATAATAATTATGTGTAGGTACATGTACTATAAAAACCGTTTTGCCTTTTCGGTTTTCATATATTTAGATAACATAAGAATGTAACCATTATTTATTTATATTTATGCAGTAACAACAGGCTTTTGCCCATGTACAGTCACCCACAGATGATAAATGAATTTTATAGCGTGCGAAAAATGCCATACCTAACTGGGATTTTAAACTGGGACCCCCAGATGAAAGGCCTAGGATTCTACTGCACCACCATGGAGATGATCATTGAATTCTTAAAATAAAGATAAAATGAACATTTTATTAAAATATTTTTACATGAAATAAATCACCAAAAAAAATCTCACAAATTTAAATGCAATATAGCCTCCAGAAGAATTAACAAAAAAAAATGTCTAAACAATTTAAACAAATATATTGTTCTATGGATAAATAAATTAAACAGTTACAATTTTACAAAGTTTTTCAACGGATAAACAAGATGTATTTTCAAATAAAAGTGTTACAAAGACAAGTAATTCATGAAAACAGCTTCTCTGTAAAATAATGACTGGCAAAGAAGTTATTTGGAAGTCACTCTGCATTCCAAAGTTTCTAGTTTTGAATTCTAGTAATGCTAAATATTTTTCATGTGTTATAAATTATAACCTATCATCAAAATATAAGGTAGGATGACTGATTAAGCATCAATCGCAGTATGTAAACAAATAAATAAAATGTCATTTAAATAATCTATTCGAAGGAGAATGCATGTTGTTTTCTTAAACGTTACTAAATAATATTGTTAATAGAACAACATTTTTGTCCATAGAACAACATTTTTGAATATAAGCCACCTAACGGTAGACTAACATTATTAATCATTAGGATAAGTGATTAGTAAGAACAGTTATTTCTGTTGCCTATCATACAAAATTTTTGAGTGTCTCATTAGATGACAAGTTCACTTAGTATGAGCAAACTTTTTTTTTTCATAGGAGGAGGGAAAAGCTCTGCCATCCACCTGCGTAAATGGTAGTGTCGGATAACAGCCTGGATACTTGCCTTCTGGAATAACTCACAGGCTAGGTTTTCTTTTGGGCTTACTGCGAATGATTTGGAAAGTCCTAGGCATCCCAATAGCAATAACGACCCCTAGGGGCCTCCAGCTAAGTAGCTATCCAGGAGGGGGATATCCATGGCAGGGAGATCCCTCTTCAAATCCCCTGGATATCCTCCTCCTCATGCACCAGAGTACCAGCAATTGCTGTTGCATCTCTTCTGCCATCTTCTTCCACAAGATACTTTCATTCATAGTTGCTGTTGCTTTTCACGAGGCCTCACTGAGCAGCAGTTGCTCCATTAGGATTTCTGAATTTAACTGTCCTAGTATAACATAACATTGCGGTCTGTCCTCAGCCCACTTTCCATACACAAAGAACATGTGTGCTCCACTGTATCTTCGCTTCCACAGTAGGAGCACGCCAGATCCAGCCTTCTGTTCCTTTTAGCTACGTAGGCATTAAATGCACCACAGCCTGTCAGTAGCTGAGTTAACCAAAAGTTTATCTCCCCATGCCCCCGACAGACCCACCTTCTGATATTGGGGATGACCACGAAGGTTCACCTTCCCGCATTGACTTTCATCCATCTCTCCTGCCACCTTGTCAATAACCTGTCAAAGACTTCTTTCTTATAGTTACCATTTACTCTTTCACCCGTTCAGCTATTTTAAGTTCAACTGGCAGCTTTTACCTGATCTCATTTTATAGCAAGCAGGATACAGCTCCCTGTCCGTAAAGCAAGGGATGTTCAGCACCACAATCTCCCTTCGACTCAGTTGTTCACATCTAGGGAACCGCTTCCTGATCAAACTAAACTGTTTTGCTTTGAAGGTCCCTCATTAAATGCTAAGCTTGCCATTATTATTAAATATTTATTTTCCTAATAAAGATAGTTGCTTTTATTCAGATTTGAATGCTAGATCATGGATAACTGTGTTTTTTGTGGCTGGGTTTCAATTAACCACACGTCTCAGATATAGTTGGCATGAGTCTGTACAAAACTACACTTCACTCATTCACACAAACAAGGGATGCTGTGAGCTCAGAACAGAAGGCTCCATGGGATATTTAACTCGGTTATTCTTCCTAATTGTTTCCAGAACCCATTGCAATTTTCATATCTCTGTCACATCGTACTTCTTTTCATAAACTTTCTTTTTCTATCAGGTCTCAGCTCCTTATATTAATGCTGGTGAGACTACTAACTTATAATGCCTTAATTATTCTGTCAATTGTTACCTTGTATATTTTCCAAATATTTTAACCTGATAATTTGTTTTAATTCATTTTTGTCTCTAAATATTTAGCATTAGCATCCATCATCAAATATAAGTATATGAATAAATTTTCACCCCTTTCAGTTTTTCTTCTTTAATACAACTTTCCATCCTTAACCCACTGGATTGGTCTAGCGGTAAAATCATTGTTGCAAATCAGTTTCTAATTTTAGAAGTCGAAGATTTTGAGGTTCAAGTCCTAGTAAAGATAAATTACTTTTATATAGATTTGAATACGAAGACAGTGGATACAGGTGTACTTTAGTTAGGGTTCAATTAACCACACTTCTCAGGAATGGTCAGTCTGAGTCTGTACAAGACTACATTTCATATCATCCTCATCTCTTTGTGCTAGAGTGTTGCTTATTGTTAACAAGTTGAACAGATTGCAATGTAAACATATGAAAAATAAAATAAAACTTTCCATCCATTTCTATCACAAAATTTTCCATTTTCTTCCACTTAAATCTAAGACCTATATCTTCTAAATCTCTTCTGCAAATAATATATCAATCTTTTATACTTGAAATTATAAAATATTCATTAAATATTGTTATGAAATACCAATAAAACATTTTGTTATGATCAGTTGGTAAATTAATTAAATAATAAAAGTAAGGCTGAATTTTTAATTATTATAATGAAAATTTTTCCTGCCTTTCTGTTACACTAGTGTTAAATTATTGCGCAAAAATATGCAATTCACTCATACACAAACACATACATCTTTTATATCAAGTATATCATGGTAAACCAATATTATTTACAGCTGTTGAATAATTACATATACTACTTGCTCATATGTTATTGAGTCATATCAGTACTTGCAGTAAAAATGTATGATAGCAGAGAATGCAGAGTGTATGAATCATATTTAAAAAAAACAAAAGAAAAACAATGAAAATGACATAAATTTCTGTATAATATAACAATGTTATGTAATTTATTGTTTTATTTATCACTTGAATTCAATTATGAAGTGTTTTTCCTTGTATGATTTTTTTGCTCTGTTTTAATTTTCAGTTGTTACCAACATTTGACTAATTGTGAAGGTTAACAAATTTTTTTATTTTATTTTTATTCTTATTTTTATAACCTCAAAATATTTATTATGGATTACTTTAACAGTTATTTGTTTTATGGATTTTAATTTTTATTTTCTCTGAAAATTTTCACTATGAAATACTTTTTTTCATGGAAATCTTTATTTACTCATCTTTCAATCTTTTTTAATGTTATCTTTCATAAAATTATATTTTATGTCTTATAACTTTCCGTATGTGTATGTTATTAGAAAATATAAACTATTTATAATGGTGCAGGGCAAAATGGACCCAAATACCGTAACAAATATGTGGTTTAAAATACCTTTTATGAACAATCAAATAACTAATAGTTGAAACTATTATTTGATGAAAATCCATAACAAAAGAAAATAAATACTTATGTGATTTTCATAAAACCGATTGCTATTGTGATTTTTTAAATAATTTTATGAAAATCAAGTACAAGTTTATTTTATTTTTATCTATTATTGTCTAAGGGCAGCATTTAAAAAATAAACCTTAAGATCAATTAATTTAATTAATGTTAAATAAAATTTATCTTTGCACGGGTAACTGCTTACTGCAGGTATTTTTAATAGCGCTCTCTTAGAATTGAAAGGGAAAAAAATGCAGAAATTCTGTCTTTGCTCAGTTACTAATAAGCCTTGTCTGTTTGTACTTAGTATCTTGAACAAGTGCCAATATCAATAAAATTATACTTCATTATAATTTTACAACTTCAACAATATAATTTTTAGGATAAAAAGTAGTAGTAAAATAAAAATTTATGTTTTGTATAATATATTTTTATTCCAAAAGAATAGTATTCTCAAATTGTAACCGCCTATTAATTAATTCTTGGGTACTAATTCTTTTCTATAATGAGATATAAATAAAACTAAAACTGACAGTATCATTTATAAATAAATGATAAAAGAATATTATTTTTTAAAAATGTAAACAAAATAAAAATAATTTTCATATTACGAGATCAGTTTTAATGAATGAATTAAGGATGGACATTTGGTATAATTTTATACAATTAAACCAATAACTTTTAATAACTAAATTCATTTTAACTTCTATTTTATGGTAGAGGTAATTATTTAGGAAAGAAGTAGAGCATTAAGTAGCAGTAGTGTGATGATGTTCTATTTTAAAAGTAGGCACAGTGTTCTTATTAGTCACTCAATTCTTAGGAATTTATCTTACAAGAATATTGTAAGATGAACAATCGTGTTATGTAAAATATCTCGGATTAATAAAGAAAATGAGCAGAAGATGAAATTATTAACATTTTACCGAGATTATCCTGATATGATATCCAAAAAATTAATCAATATTAAATCATTATAATAATAAGATAATTAATAAAAAATCTTAAGAGTTTTATCCGTTTTAATCATCATCAGTACGAAATTACTCACATATGACGTCATAATCGATTGTGCTGCTAGTAATTCTGCAGCGGATCTATTGTAAATCATTCAATTGTTTATTGGTTATCCTAGTTAAACGTGCGGTGTGTTAGTGATAATAATATTTTTAGGCAAGTTTACACGTTAATTATATTCTTAAAATATTTCTAACAATCGTATAGTTTATATGAGTTCGTGTTTTTTTGAAAATAGTTCAGTCTTTTGTCAGTATAATAATAAAATTATATTACTACAGCTTGTAGGCAACGCCTCTTAGTTTTAGTGTAAAAATTACATTATTTTCAGTTTATTTTTATTTAAGTTATATAACAATTTGGTAAAGATCCCTAATTGTGTATAATTATACAAAGTACTGTGTGTCGGTGTGTTTTAATTAATTTTTCACTCGTGTCATCGTAGTCTATGCGGTATGAGACTAGTTCCTGGTTTTTTGGAAACTTAACCTATCTTTTATAACAATCCATTTCTCTACTTTTTTTATTTTATATTCTATTATTATTGAAGGTTTTTACATTTATGTAGGTTTCTTTATTTTATTATCTTCTTTTTATTAATTATATACTTGAGTAAATTGATGTGAACTTTTTTTGATATTTACACACAATAGTCGTGTTCAGATAATTTTAGAAAGTGGGATACTACAACTGCAGTAATGGTTTTAATAAATTTATGCCATTCTACTTTGTAAACGTTGGTCGGCTTTTTTAATGTTTTATTTTGTGTAACTACTCTTATTTCAAAGTTTAAATTATCGTTATTTTATTAAAATATTACTAAATTTAATAAATCGTAAGTGTTTTTTTTAAATTTAATACCTTAATAAATTAGAAAAAAATAAATAAATAGAATTCGTGATCATAAATTCGTTACAAAAATTCTAAATATAAAAATTTAGGTAAAAATAGGGTTTTTAAAAAAAAAATAATTTTTTGGGAAATTAATATCGCATTTCTAATTACTTAAAACATTGGAACCTTGTGTGATTTTCTGTGGTTTATAGCCGATAATTTTTATTAATTTAGTTCTGAAAAACTCTAGTGACTATCTTTTATAATCCATAGCATTTTTTCCTGAAATAGTAATTTTCCAGTTTGCCTACTTGAAATTTTAATGTATGATGGTAATAAGTAAGTTTTTTTAGTTAGCAATTAATGAGTAAACAAAAAATGAAATTTACTTCAAAACCATGGTGTAATGGGATGACATTTCCAAATTATTTCTTAAATGTATTGGCTAAATTATAAATATAAAGAATAGATATGGTTAACTCTATATTAATTATTTAAATATAAACAAATGATTTAATAAGATAAATTAAATAAATATAAAAAAACTAAAAATTATGGTAATTATTTACAATTTGGAATATCTCCGATTTTGATGTGTATCCGTCCATCTTTGTATTGGTAAAATTTGCCCTGACTTTTTGAGGGCACCTCAAAAAATAACATTATATTTTTATTTATTTGAATAATAAACATATAAAGAATAACTAATCTTGGTTAAATTGCTTTATAAAAAATTAATGATATTAATTAAAATACCCTTGTTAATTAGTTGCATTAGTTCTAGATGCTTGAAAAAAATTATTTCCAAGGCGTTTTAAGTTTTATACTAGTTTTTTTTTTACATGAATTCTGACTTGACTATGAACAGTTCCTGATTTAACTGAAACAAACATTATAGAGTATTAAAATATTTAGAATTAATTTTTTAAATATATGGAAATGTTCTCTCAGAAAGTCATTTCATTATTGTAATTTTTTTCTCTTTTTAATTGGTGTTGCATCTTATCTTGTAATTAATGATGCCTATCTTGAAGTTATTAGAAAATTCCTGCATGTTTTGGTTACGGTTGAATTCAGTGTGTTAATGTAAATCTAATATTTGTGTAATAATGTTGACTTGTAACTGTTATTTGCTATTTATATAATTAGCATGTCTGGTTAAAATATTTTTATGTTTGTTCAGTTTCTTTGAGGTGACTTACATAGATTAATTGTAATATTATATGTAATGCTTTCATGTGTTATTTTTTCATAAGTGAATGTATGTCCCGTTAAATTATGGTAAATGTTGCAGTCGAGCAGTCATAAAAATTAAACTCCAGTGAAGCAGATTTTATAAAAATTTAACTGATCAGGTCTAATGTGCCATTTTACCACATACTGAAAAGAAAAACTTAACTATTTGTAATTAAATGGAGAAAGGACAAATTTAGAGTACTTAACAGGCTGACTGTCACACTGAAAAATGCAACTTTTCCAAGGTTGTTATATTTATTTTACTAAAAATATCCACTAGTTCTATCAATTTTTTTTAAAATTTCAATAAAGGTTTTGTTTACCCTATTACTAATTTTTCATACCAATTTAACTTTGCAACTTTACTTTTTGAAATATTCAAAAATAAAGTTGAGGCGTCAATATGTGTCTCATAGCAACCGTGATAACAAGACACCACTTGATGTCTCAGAATGTTTAACATATTTTAATTGAATTATAATATCTTTTAACTAATTGTATTTATTTTTAATTCTACAAATCCAGAATTGTGTGAAAATACTATTTTTATTAATTGTAAAAATATTTTTTTTTTTTAACGTAAAGTACTAAAAGTCACTTTCTTCTGTAATAAAATCACATTTTATTGATAATTATACCTTGAATTGAGATTTTTAAAGAAAAATTTGAATTTAATATTTTTAAGAGTACTTGATATTAAAATCTAACTAAACTTTGTCAGTAAACAACTAAAATTAATTCACATTTTATTACAACACTTTTGAATTGTGTTGATTTTGCTTTTATTTGATGATTTTCAAAAAACATTAATTAAAAATTTAAAGAAAACTTCTGTGCTACATACAACACAAAAGAAAAAAAAATGTAATAAGCAATAATATTGCATCTTACGTGTGACATTACACTGAGACATCATTTGATGTCTTATAGTAGTATTGGATTGTGAAACTGAGACATCAAATGATGTCTCATATCAATAATGGATAACTGGCTGACACATCATTTTATATCTTATGGCAGTCAACCCGTTTTTTGTAGTGAGTTGTAAATATTTTATTCTTGTGTAAACCTCATTTCATCACTTGAAATGTAAAAAATATAATGCTATTAGTTTTTTTAATAATAAAAAGTTAAAAATAATGTTTAAAGTTGATATTATTTATAATTTGATTAGGATTTGTTAGTTAATATCATCAATTTTTATGTCATATCTTAATGTATATTATTCAGAACATCCATATGTGTCTGTTTTTGTATGTAATGATGTTAATTAAATACTCTGGAATTATAAGACATCAGAATTATTCTTTTACTGATGTTTTTAATGAACTTTGAGGGTGGTTTTATGATTAAATTTTGCTAAAAAATTCTTGTTTTTGGGTGAAGAGATAAACTTAAAGGATCGTGCCATTTTTCATTTTACTAATATTGTAAGTTGCCAACTAAGTAACGTTTAGTTAGATATATTATGTAGTTTCTTCAAAAGAAATTTTTGAAAGTAGGCTGAATTCTATTTTAATAATCTATTTTACTTAAGAAGATGAATGAACTATTTTCTTGAGATAACAGATTTTGGGTTGAAAATTTTATTGTTTCATAATTTTCTAGGTAGATGAGTGATGTCTTTTTTCATAGTTAGATTATCATTGTATTTTATACATATATAATTAAAAATTATGTCTTGGATGGCCAAAAAATAAATTCTACTTATTTATAAAACATAAACAAAAGTCCATTATTTCAATTTATGTTTATAGTTCAAATATGTTTTTCTGTTTATATGGACTTGTGCGTGACCAAGATAACCTGTTTTTAAAAAAAAATTGAAAATTTGTAGTTGTTTTGTTTGAATTATTTTATATAAATAAATATTCTATGAAATAACATTTGTTAATTCTACATACAGCAGTGAATACAAATATTATTAAATAAAACAAAATTAGAAACCGATTTTTTTTTGGTCTATAACTAGTTGATTTTTTCTTTAAGCATTCCAGTTCAAGTTATGATTAACTTTTATTAAATATTATTAAAATTAAAAAAAAAAGTTTTTAGATTGTTATATTTAATTAATTGTAGGAAATAAGTTTCTTTAAATAAATTCATACATTAGAAGTTGTACTGTAATTAGGCAGTTTAGTGCTGCTCTCTACAGAGTGAAAATCTTTTAGAACAGTATTTCACATTTGAAAAAAATAATGAAAGACCATATTTAGTAAATTTATAAAATGCTAAAAATAAAATTTTTAATCCTTGGAAAAAAATTACTGAAATCCTCATTAGTTTTACTGTAATAAAGTAAAAGTGTTTATGGTCTGCTGAGTGAAAAAGCCTTGTGTGCAAGGTTTGTGATTTTTCTCAATTGTTCAAATCTAGCATAACGTAAAAATGGGAAGCAGTATTTAAGAACTGATTTTGTTATTATGTTTAGTAGTAATTAAAGTTAACATTTTTATATTAAACTATCTTGTTTTTTCAGTGATAATTGTTAGGAATTTTATAAGATTAAGAAAATCCAAAAATCTGGGAGGTAGTTTTGTAATCGGATAATTAAGTGCTGCTATCTACTGAGTAAAAATAGTTACTAAAACTTTTTGTGAATTATTAGTTTTCTTCTTTTTTTATAATAATTATTATTTAGAGATTGAATTTTGTCCTGAAATTTTGTTCCAGAATTATACACTGGTGTGTTTACTGTTAAAACGTTAGAGTTTCATTCACAGTAACAACTAATCATCTGAATAAAAAAAAATTGATTAGTTTTTAATATATAGAACTTTTACTATATTTGAAAACTACCATATTATATTGTAATGGTTTGAAACACTACTGTACTTGAAATATATTTCTCTCAGGACTTAATCATTAAAAAAAAAAACTGATTTATAAAAATTATATTTGCTTTCCTCATTATGATAAAGCTTTGTTTTTTTTATATATGCTCAGAACGCAATCAAAAAAGAATTCTGCGGATGAAAATAGAATTAATGATTTTGATAAGGAAATTGAAATTTTACTCTCCTATTGGGATAAATATATTTTTATGTTATTTGCAGAGTATGCATTTTGACATAAAAGTTTTAAGTAATAAAATTAAATCAAATAGAATTGTAAGGTATACACACAGAAACTTTTTTAAATTTCAAATTTGGGTTCATTTTATTTAAGGACAGTTTAGTATGATTTACTCTGTGTGGATGTATTTTAGTAAAACATTTCAGCATATAAAATGTATGATGCAGTGTCTTAATAACATTTTTTATTACATTGATCCAAACTGAGTAAATGCCAGAAATCTATTTTTTTCTTATCAGAAATCTATTTTTACATTAGTATATATGTCAAACGAAAACATAATATACATTGGTTTTATTATAAATAAAATTGTCTTTTCTAGTTACACTAAATTTATCTTACTAGTTTTGTTAAAACAGATTATATCATTTATGTGTAACCTGTACAAACAGTAAAATGTAAAATAAACTCAAATCAAGATAAAAGACATAAATAGAAATAAACAAGTCATTTAAAAAAAAAATCTCTTCCTTTATTATTTTTAGAATGCATAGAAAGTGAAATACATCTTAGAAATTAATCATGGAAGCAACTTTGTTTATGTAGTGCACAGATACTATATAAATATATAATTATTTTATTCTGATCGGTGTATAAATTTATATATATATATATATTACTCAAAGGATAATAAAAAGTAACTTCCCTGCGTTTGCTTGGCTGAATGAAGGGAAACAAACCATGATAAAACCTTGATCTGAACAGCAACATAAAACACAATTAATTATAAAATAAAAAAATAAATATATTAAAAAAGTTCACATAGATATTAAATAAAAAAAAACAAAAAAAACTACAAATCAAATAGCAATTCAGAAGGGGTTAACGAAAAATACTTGAGGACATATTTATGTATGGATTGAACAGGATGCAGAAAACACAGTTTTTTTTTAAATTTACTTTATTGACTGTATTCTCTACTGCTGTATTATAGCATAATTACAAAAGTAACATATAGTGATTGGCCAGAATTTTGGTTATCAGGGTTTTTGCAAATGTTGAAGTTTCAAGACTTTTCCATAGTTCAAAAACCATAAAGTTATAGCAGTTTTCAGAAGATGTATATATGCTTGTACATATGTTGGCCTGTACTTTTATTAATATTTCAGGACTGGCTTGATGTAGTTTCTTTAAAAAAATTTCTATATATGAGTATTGATGGCGTTTTGGATAAAATTAAAATGAAGAAAGGGTAGTTTTTGACATTCTGTTAGCAGTCATAGAAAATATAGTATGATTATTTAAAATTCCAGTTTTGAGTCAATCGTTTTTAGGGATTGTGGATATTTAAAATTATTTCTAAACATTATTTTTTTAATTGTAATCTTAGGTTTAGCGTTTTATATATATATATCCCATTTTCAGTCTGTTTTTCAACCCCATCGGACAAGGGAGCATATCAGTATCTATATTTTTTTTTTAGAATACTAATCTACTTTCCCGGTGAATGTAGCTATATATTTTTTTCTTTTATATTTTTTGTCTTCAGTCATTTGACTGGTTTGATGAAGCTCTCCAAGATTCCCTATCTAGTGCTAGTCGTTTCATTTCAGTATACCCTCTACATCCTACATCCCTAACAATTTGTTTTACATATTGTAAAGTCTTGTAGCTATATATTCAAGGAGAAAATATATGATGTCAGATTTTTTTTTTAAATCTACATTTTAGTCAAATTAGTGATCTAGACCCAACAACGTATGTATATGTGTTACTTTTGGCCTTGCATATTAGGATTTTATGAATCAGTTTTCTTCAAATTTGGCTCAAATATTTCTTTATGTGGGGCGCATTGATCATATTTTTTTAAATTTATTAAGATCCTGAAGGGATATCATGAATAAACTTAATTCTCTTCAGAGGCATTTTAGAAAAAAATTTATTAAAGTAAATTTGTTTACAGCAATACACACATAATGAAAAATGTTTTTTCAGAACATCAACCCCTACCTGTTGATATTGAAATATGTTTTGTTTATATGTTGTTGTATTTCCCTTCGATTTTAATATTTTTCAAAATTCTTTTGAAAGTTAATATTTCATAAAGCTATCAAGAAATGTTGGCTATTTTTAAAAATTGTAAATCCTGGACCAAAAATGCAGAAAACATTTTGAAATTTTTTCTTATTTTATTGTCTATTGAAGCAGGTTTGAAAAAACTTTACTTAAGCAAATTTGTTTAACTTGACTATATGTGAATATTTTTAGAAAAATATTTCTTTATTCCTCGCCTCTAAAAAATATGGATTCTTTTTTTTAGATCTAACTCAATAATTTTTTTTTATTTTTATTTTTAGTCATCACTTAAAGGGCTATAAAAATTTACATAGCTTTGGCACCTATATTTTAGGTCCAAAATGAGAAGCAATTTTTTTTATTACTTTCATAAAAGTTATACTTTATTTTTTCAATATTTTTAAACAATTCTCTTTTAAATTAACTCTTTTTTGTTTGGGATCATGTCTTCAAAAGTAAAATTTTCCTACAGAATAAGGCCTAAAATAACAATTTTTTATTTAAAATTTGGGAATTTTGATTGATGCTTAAGTCTTATTTTGTAATCGTGATTTGACTGATGTAGTCAGACAAATCTTGTAATAGTTTACCAGCCTTTTTTTTTTATTCTCTTTGAATAACATTGCACCATATTGGGCCGACTAACTGAAGTAAATAATTACTTCAATAAATAATTTTTTAACTCCCAAAAAACAAGGGGTCAAATGGAACTCGTATTTAAAATATTAGATTTTTAAAATTGAAAATACAGTTGTACCAAGTGTTAGAGAACTTCTTTTTTTAAAAAAAGGTAGTTCCATGGGACCCAACTTTAGAATTGTGACTTTTTTTGAGTTTTTTATACTTTTTTTTCAAGTTGTGGTTGTTATTAGAAATGTTATATGAGGGTAGCTATTGAGCAAAGAGGTTGAATAGAACCAAAAATTTTTTCTAAAACTCTTTTACTCAATTGTAGTTTGGTACTGTATAATTGAGGTAAAATATAATCATTCATTCATCGTGTTTTGCTATTAGGGCAGGTCCTTTTATGGCTGCTGCCCTCCACCTTGTTCCATTCTTTACTAAGCTCTTTATTTCAGCATATTTTCCTTAATCTATCATTGAAATCTCTTTCATTCCTTCAATTCACCAAATCCACTAATAAACACCTTATACAGTCTCAGCCAGTTCCTTTTCCTATATTCAATCACATTTAGCATTTTCCTTTTCTCTCTGATTCTCCTTAATACTTATTCATTTGTTACATGGTCTTGTCATCTGACATTTATTAATCTGCACCACACCTATCTCTGAAAAGCTTTGATTCGTTTTATGTCTGCCTTTCTCATCATCCGTGTTTCAGCTCCATAGAGCATCATACTTAAAATAAAACCTTTCATTAATCTCTTCCTTAACGCTAAGTTTAACTTTCTACACAGCAGTCTTTCCTTCTTATTAAATACCTGCTTACTTCTTGATATTATTGTTTTAATTTCTACTGCACAAGTCAGGACATTAGTTATAAAGCTCCCTAAGTACTGAAATTTTTTCACCTACTCTAAAATTTTTCCTATTTTAATCTCAGTCCTGTCCTCTTTTTCACCTAATACCATTCATTTTGTATTCTTTTTGTTAATCCACTTTTGCGAGCAACATTTAAGTCATTGAGTATTTCATTTAGTTTACTTGGATTCTCTGTCGCCATATCATCAGCAAAATGTGTACATTCTATTCTTCTTCCCGTTATATTTATTCCTCTTTTACCATTTGAATAACATTTAATTATCTCTTCCAGAAATATACTATACAGTGTTGATAACATACAGCATCCCTGCCTCATTCCCCTTCCAATCCCTATTCTTCTTCTGATTTCATCTCCTACCCTCACTTTTATTTTCTGGTGTAGTACAGCTCTTTCCAGTCAACTCCCTTTTTTTTTCAAAATTAGCAGTAATTTATCCAATTTAACTCTGTCAAATGCCTTTTCTAAAAAAAACAAATGCAATTTACACTCTTTG
Organism: Lycorma delicatula; assembly: GCF_047948215.1. Lineage (NCBI taxonomy): Eukaryota > Metazoa > Arthropoda > Insecta > Hemiptera > Fulgoridae > Lycorma > Lycorma delicatula. The sequence goes on along the minus strand of NC_134467.1, from coordinate 13,948,666 downwards.
CCTCCTTTCAGTGTACCTCTTACCTATTATTTTTAGCAGCTCTACAGTGTCCCTTGTTCCAACACAATCTTCTAAACCTGTACTATTCATCAATACTGCTACGTATATCTCCTTAATATTACCTTAGCTGCATGTGATATTAGGCTAATCATTCTATATTCTTCCCACTTCTTTATATCTCTTTTCTTTTCTGTTGGTACCATTATTGTATATCTGAAGTCCTTTGGCCGCTTTCCTTCTTTAAGTATTCCATTGCATCGATCTAGTATTAACAATTCTTGTCTTTCCTAGCACTAACAGTTCAATTGGTATTTCATCACATTCCACGGCTTTTCCTTTTCTTATCATTTTAATTGCCTTATATTTAAATTTTTAATATACTGTACCTTTTTTGACCTTCATGAACTTTGTACTCTTCTTCCACTCCCATATCTCTTGGCTTTTCTCGTAACTCATATAAATCCGCATTATATTCTTCCTATTTCCTTTTTATTTCCTCCTTCTCATTAAGTGTTTCCCCATCCTTTACCTCTATCTGATACATTTTCTTCTCCCGTTTCTCGTTAAAAACTATTTCTGATGCTTCTTTATACATTAGCTCATATCTTCCTTCTTTTTCCAAATTTTCTATCGCTGTTCATTTTTCCTCGAGTCACTTTTCCTTAACTTTCTCAGTTTCACTACATAGTTAATTATTGAATCTTTCATATTTCCTTCTATCTTGTACTGTTTGTATATTTTTCCACTTTCTTTTTTCATTCATCTTGTCAAACATTTACTTGCAATCCACACTTTTTGTATTCTGTTCTTATTTTTAAACAGTATCACCTCTTTTGCTACTTCCTTTAAAATCTTCTTAATTTTCATTTACTTATCATCTGCATAACTTGTTTTACCTCAAATTCTTATTTTTTCCATTTCCTGTATTGTTAATCATATGATCAAGAATGTCAAATCTTATCATTTTTTTCATGTAAATTTTCATCTTTTTTTTTTATTTTATCCTAAATATTATGCATAATAAAGTCAATAGCAATTAAAAGTTCTACGCCATATTGCAAATTCTGTCAAGGTGAAGCAGGAAAAGTTAAGGAACTGTGCAGGATATTTTAGTTACTATTATTTAAAAATTCATCTACAGAACAGTATACTTTTTGTTAAATAAAATCTTATTATAATTGTGTTTTAAATAAGTTTGTAGGACACTATTTTAAATCGTTTAGTAATTTTTAAAAGATTTCAACAGAATTATGTAAGTAGCTTTTATGCAAGTAGAGGTATTGTGCTGATTTTTATTGCATGCATACAGTTTTCTTGTCTAGTTTGGTAGAGTTGAATATATATATATATTTTTTTTTTTCTTTTTTTTCTTAAGAATAAGTGAAATTTCACATTCATATTATATATACTTGCTCTGAGAATTAATATCATCCACCTATTTGCAGAAAAAAAAGATAGTGGAATAAAATTTTCCAATAAATTTGAGTTTAATAAATAAATTGTAGCTTTTAAAAATCTCATTTGGGAACCACGTAGCTATACCTCATGCAGAAGATAATATATTCTACAAGTCAAAATATTACTGAATAAAATAATTTACAGTGTAACATTTGATACATTTTTAACCATTATTGCTTACCTGTTTGTAGAATTATCTGGTTAAATTTACATCCAAAACGATATAATTTATTGAACTTATATTGGTCCTGATATTTTAAATCAGTGAAACTAAATTTTAATCAATAAATAATTTAAAAATATAAGTATTTTAACTTTTGTGTTATAGTGCGAAAAATGAAAATAAAGTACAAAATTTATTTGTTTTTGTATTTATAAGTTTGTAAAATGTTTTTCCGAATATATTTCAAGAAAATTAATTTCATGATTATAATTAGAAATGTTTGATATCTTATGTTTCAGCATTTTGAAAAATAAATAATTTTGAGCTAGGAATGTTTTGTAAATTTATTTTTCTGTGATTAATGATTTGGAAAAATTGTGTAAGGTTTCTATTCTTTATCATGGGGTTGGCAAGTAAGTAATTTTGGTTTACACAAATAAATAATTTATGTTTGTTTTGAAGGACTTATGTCAGCGTTATGATTTTTTTCTTCTGGGATTTGATAGCTGTCGCTCTTTATCATACTTTAAACTTGCATGTAATTTTGTTTGCTCCTGTTATTTTATGGTCAATTTTAACATCCAGTGCAAAAATGAACATTTTTCACATATTTTATTTTTTTATTTTCATAAAGAAAAGAACGCAGCTGGGGGTCACAAAGAGATATGTAAAGTTTATTTATGATGTTGTTCGCCTAACAGAATGAATTTATCAGAATCAGTTTAAAAAATTTTGTTGTGATTTTTCACTCAAAGATAGAACGACATTGCTGGTCAACCTACTGAAGAAGATACAAAAAATTGGATCTTCATATAACTAGAGATTGCAGAGAGGTTAAACGTATCGCACACAGTGGTTGAAAATCACATTGAATATTTTGGACTTGTTATGAAGTTCTGCATGAATTGAAAGAGATTTTTTTAACACAATGAATCAGTATTTGCGATATGTATCTCAAATGCAATGAAGTCGATCTTTTTTTGAAACAAATCATCACTTAGTGATGAAAATTGGATCACGGTCAAAGTATGATGAACCAGCACAAACCACATGGAAACTGAATCATTTCAAAAAAAATATTACGCTCAATTTGGTGGGCTTACAAATGTGTTGAGCTGCTTCCAAGTGATGAAACAGTTGATTCAGATGTTTACTGTCAACAGCTAATGAAACTGGAGAAAACGATCAAAGAAAAACTGACATAATTGGCAGAATTTAAAAGAATTATGCTCCATCAAGACAATGCAAGGCTTCACAGATTTTTGGTATCTTGTAGAAAGTTTTGGAGCTTTGTCGGGAAGTGATGTTTCATTTCCCATATAGCCCTGATCTTGCACAATCAGATTACCATTTATCTCAAAGCTGGCTATACTCTTGACGCTAAACTCTTTGACTGACTAAATGTTCACTAATGATGATGGCCTGAAATCATAGTTAGTTCAGTTGTTTGCTGATTAGGATCAGAAGTTCTATGAGTGCGGAATCATGAAGTTGCCAGAAAGATGACAAAAGATTATTGGACAAATGGAAAATATATAATTGATTAATGTGCTTTCCTTGTATAAAAAAAAAAATGAATCTTATTTCACATTAGAAAACTGAAATTAATTTTTTGTTATGTTTCATATCAGTAGAATGCTGAATGCATGTACAAATATTTTTTGTATTCAGTCCTTTAATTAAAATTAAATTATAATACATTTTTCTGTTCATTGCTAAGGTTGAATGTTAACTAATAGGACACCGTTACTTTCAAAGGAAGACTTTTTTGGTTCGTATTTCTTTATCTTGGATGCTTCATAATAAGAGTAGGCGAGTCAGTATGCAAAATAGCACATTAATTTACCAGGGACAGTATTTTTACATATCATTAATTTCTTTTGTACTTTTTTAAAATTTTTAGTAGTTTAAAAATTGTCAAATCAGTTAGTCGCCTGTTATTGTTATTTGTAGATAAACGTTATTCAAGGTTGTTGTTTACTTTAAATGCTTCCTGTTTGAATAATTTTTAGTTTTTGTAAATTGTTTTTATTAAATTGCTCTTAATATAATTAGACTGCGATGTTCTCTATAAACAAATTTGATTTGACTGAAAATTTTATTTAGATTTATTGATTGTTTTATTAAAGAATCAAATACAATTAGTTGTATTATATCTTATTATTGTACAAAATGTTTAATGTACAATTATCAACTGTACCAAAAAAATTAAATTTAATAAATTCTAGTAGTTAATAAGAATACTGTCATTCTAATATTTGATAGTAAAAAAAACTCTTCTAGAATGACCTTGTAGTTTCATTAAAGTCTAAAAATGTAACTGTGAATCCTATCTAAAAAAAAAGTATTCTTTCATTAAGGCAGCGGGTATGGCGAGAAACTACATTAAATTTAACCTAATGGTTCTGCAATGTTTGGAATGTCTCAGGGCATAACATTGTTGTAATTGAAGATTGTGAAGTTAGGTAAAATATCAACGGCCTAGTTGAACTGGTTTCTGTAGATCATTGAGGGTATAAATGCTAGGTGCAGATTTCTCCTTGATATTTGACATTCTTTATTATTTAACGGTGGTTTCAAATGATACTATATAAAATTCTAATGAAAAAATGATAGTGTAGTTTATAAGACCTCTACTATTTTGCTTTTGTGATTTTAGTGAGACATTTCTCTTCATCTATTTTCATCAGAGGAATTAGAAAAATAAACTTTTTCTAATGTGCGAGTTCAGATAAGAACTCAAGTAAATTTTCCACCCCCAAAAAATTGTACACAACAGTTCTTTAAATCAGATTGGACCTTTAATTTTTTTTTTTGTTTTTTCACGGTGAAAAACACTTGGGTTATCATCGAGCCTTCTTGGGTTTGGGTTTATGGTGAAACAAATGTGTTTTCTCTAATTCAAATATTGAAACAAGTCTTGATTATTCATATATCCAAATCGTAGCAATAAGGATTTGGGCATATTTTATCATTTAAATTTATATATATATATATATATATATATATTTTTTGTCTTCAGTCATTTGACTGGTTTGATGCAGCTCTCCAAGATTCCCTATCTACTGCTACTCGTTTCATTTCAGTATACCCTCTACATCCTACATCCCTAACAATTTGTTTTACATATTCCAAACGTGGCCTGCCTACACAATTTTTTCCTTCTACCTGTCCTTCCAATATTAAAGCGACTATTCCAGGATGCCTTAGTATGTGGCCTATAAGTCTGTCTCTTCTTTAAACTATATTTTTCCAAATGCTTCTTTCTTCATCTATTTGCCGCAATACCTCTTCATTTGTCACTTTATCCACCCATCTGATTTTTAACATTCTATAGCCCGCATTTCAAAAGCTTCTAATCTTTTCTTCTCAGATACTCCGATCGTCCAAGTTTCACTTCCATATAAAGCGACACTCCAAACATACACTTTCAAAAATCTTTTTCTGACATTTAAATTAATTTTTGATGTAAACAAATTATATTTCTTACTGAAGGCTCGTTTAGCTTGTGCTATTCGGCATTTTATGCCTCTCCTACATCGTCCATCTTTAGTAATTCTGTTTCCAAACAACAAAATTCTTCTACCTCCATAATCTTTTCTCCTCCTATTTTCACATTCAGTGGTCCATCTTTGTTATTTCTACTACATTTCATTACTTTTGTTTTGTTCTTGTTTATTTTCATGCGATAGTTCTTGCGTAGGACTTCATCTATGCCGTTCATTGTTTCTTCTAAATCCTTTTTACTATTGGCTAGAATTATTATATCATCGGCTAATCGTAGCATCTTTATCTTTTCACCTTGTACTGTTACTCCGAATCTAAATTGTTCTTTAACATCATTAACTGCTAGTTCCATGTAAAGATTAAAAAGTAACGGAGATAGGGAACATCCTTGTCGGACTCCCTTTCTTATTACGGCTTCTTTCTTATGTTCTTCAATTGTTACTGTTGCTGTTGGGTTCCTGTACATGTTAGCAATTATTCTTCTATCTCTGTATTTGAACCCTAATTTTTTTAAAATGCTGAACATTTTATTCCAGTCTACATTATCGAATGCTTCTTCTAGGTCTATAAACGCCAAGTATGTCGGTTTGTTTTTCTTTAATCTTCCTTCTACTATTAATCTGAGGACTAAAATTGCTTCCCTTGTCCCTATACCTTTCCTGAAACCAAATTGGTCTTCTAACATTTCTTCCACTCTCCTCTCAATTCTTCTGTATAGAATTCTAGTTAAGATTTTTGATGCATGACTAGTTAAACTAATTGTTCTGTATTCTTCACATTTATCTGCCCCTGCTTTCTTTGGTATCATGACTATAACACTTTTTTTGAAGTCTGACGGAAATTCCCCTTTTTCATAAATATTACACACCAGTTTGTATATCTCTCAATCGCTTCCTCACCTGCACTGCGCAGTAATTCTACAGGTATTCCGTCTATTCCAGGAGCCTTTCTGCCATTTAAATCTTTTAATGCTCTCTTAAATTCAGGTCTCAGTATTGTTTCTCCCATTTCATCCTCCTCAACTTCCTTTTCTTCCTCTATAACACCATTTTCTAATTCATTTCCTCCATATAACTCTTCAATATATTCCACCCATCTATCGACTTTACCTTTCGTATTATATATTTGTGTACCATCTTTGTTTAACACATTATTAGATTTTAATTTATGTACCCCAAAATTTTCGTTAACTTTCCTGTATGCTCCGTCTATTTTACCAATGTTCATTTCTCTTTCCACTTCCTTCTGAACACTTTTCTTTAATCCACTCTTCTTTCGCCAGTTTGCACTTCCTGTTTATAGCATTTCTTAATTGCCGATAGTTCCTTTTACTTTCTTCATCACTAGCATTCTTATATTTTCTACGTTCATCCATCAGCTGCAATATATCATCTGAAACCCAAGGTTTTCTACCAGTTCTCTCAAAAACTTCGGAGGATCTCTTGCGATGTCCTCCTCAAAAATCTTCTTTACCTCCTCTTCCTCAAGCTTCTCTAAATTCCACCGATTCAACTGACACCTTTTCTTCAGGTTTTTAAACCCCAATCTACATTTCATTATCACCAAATTATGGTCGCTATCAATGTCTGCTCCAGGGTAAGATTTGCAGTCAACGAGTTGATTTCTAAATCGTTGCTTAACCATGATATAATCTATCTGATACCTTGCAGTATCGCCTGGCTTTTTCCAAGTGTATATTCTTCTATTATGATTTTTAAATCGGGTGTTGGCAATTACTAAATTATACTTCGTGCAAAACTCTATAAGTCGGTCCCCTCTTTCATTCGTTTTGCCCAGCCCGTATTCACCCACTATATTTCCTTCCTTGCCTTTTCCAATGCTTGCATTCCAATCTCCAACTATTACTAAATTTTCATCTCCTTTTATGTGTTTAATTGCTTCATCAATCTCTTCGTATACACAGTCTACCTCATCATCATCATGTGCGCTTGTAGGCGTATAGACGTTAACAATCGTTGTCGGTTTAGGTTTTGATTTTATCCTTATTACAATATATTTATATTAAAATAATAAAATAAAATCTCCGAAAGTATTCCAAAAAAAAATGAAAATGGTGATGATTTTATCATCAAAATTATACTGTATTTAAATTATAACAGGTACAAAAAAATAATCAAAACTTTTGGTTCCATTTGATGAGCCCCTTACCCAAAAAAATTATCAGGAATTCAAATATTAAATAACATTCTAAATTCCAAAGTCGGCCCCTGTCGTACTTCTTTTTGCATGTTGTTTACATAAATACTAGACAGTTGTACATAAAATATGGAAAATTAAAGTTAAAAAATTTTGTATATTAAGTTTGGAGTGTAATTATTTACTTCAATTAATTCTCAGGGTTAGTCTAGTAGTTAAAGTCGTCATCAGTAAATCAGCTGATTTTTAAAGTCAAGAGTTCTAAGGGTCGAGTCCTTGTGAAGGCAGTTGTTTTTATATGGATTTGAATGCAAGATTGTGGATACCAATGTTCTTTGGTGGTTGAGTTTAAAACCACACATGTCAGGAGTGGTAGGCCTGAGTCTGTTCAAGACTACATTTATACTTAACACCCCAGTGCTATATAGATACCTTATATATCAATAGATGCCTTGGCATCACGCAGAGAACTGTTGACATCATTTCACTGTGTTGTTACTCTGTAACCTGCTGTTGCATAAATAAACAAATTAGTCAGTCCAATTCAGTGCGACGTTATTCAACAAGGCTAAAAGAAAACTTTTGGGTCTGTGATGCCCCTTGACTCCTACAGGATAAAAATTCAGGCAAAGCTGGGATATATATATATATATATATTTTAGCCATACATTTGTGCAAAATTTCAATTTTTTTTTCTTAACAAGCTTTCAAAAAATCAAACAAAAACTGTTTCGAAATAATTTTAATGAATAACACTTCACCTTTAAAAATTGATCGGCTTAAAACTTCGGAAATTTATGTAACTTAATAAATATTTTCATCATACTAAAGTCAGTTTTATACTGCTACTTACAAAAAGTCAATTTAAAAATGCCGTAAACCATTCCTTCCCTTTTGTAATTTTGTCCAAAATTTAATACCACATATAGAGATGTTTTTTTGAGCTACTTTGAAGAATTTTTTTTTCTGTCAAGTCAGTCTGGAAATGTAATCAAATTACAGGTTAACACATATATAAATACATCTTATGGATATTTCTGTATTTTTTGGACTAAGGGGTTCTTGGAACATTGACATTTTCACAAAAACCTGTGAAATCAGAATTTTGGCTGATTTCTTATCACTTTGTAGCCATATTGTTGTAGCAATAATAAAACTATAACTGAAAAAAGTAAAAATATATTTACGGCTATATGATTTTCTGTGGAATTTATTGTTCATCTCAGTGAATAGATTGTGGATACCAGTGTTCTTTAGTGGTTAGGTTTCAATTAACCATACATCTCAGGAATCGTCAACCTGAGACTGTGCAAGATTACATTTCATTTACATTCATACATATCCACATTTATCCTCTGAAGTTATACCTTACAGTGTTCCAGAGGCTAAACAGAAAAATAATAATAAAAGGGTGAATGCTACATTATATATTTGTAACACGCTTTATTTGAGATATTCAAATTTTATATGCTCATGTTATATTCAAAATCTTGAATCTGTAATACTTTTCTATTTGATTATTTATGAATAATGTTTGCCAATCCCTATATTTAGTGTTTTTTTATGGTTTAGACTGTCATTTAAAAGTGTGCTAAACCCATACTGTTTCGGTTTTATTTTTTAATTTAAAAAGTCTGCTGTTAAATACCGTTAACAGTGAGCGTTTTAAATTTCCATTTTTTAAGTTTTATGTGATTTCAAACACTGTTATGTGTTTTCTAGTTGAATTTTAAGCTACTGGGATTTATGAGATAATGTTTTATAAAGTGTGTGATGAAAGTACATACAATATTGAAAAACTATCAAAACATATGTTTATCAAAATTTTCATATTCAGCCATTAGTTTATTTATTTAAAAAAAATAATAAATTAAATAATTATTATTAAACAATTTAATACTAATGTATATTTAATATACGTTAGTTTTTTTTTTTTTTTTATTATTATAAGACTTATGGATACAATTTTTTGTCATAAGTTTACAACAGTTACGAGTAATGTATAGTATAATTTACAATCTCAATAGTTACAACCCATGATGTAGGGCTAAAATGTTTTAGCAACTTCAACCCACTATGATGGTTAAAGCTGTTAAACCGTTTTAGCCACTTCAACCCATTATGATGGTTAAAGCTGCTAAAACATTGATTTGCTAGAGAGATCATAATTTCATTAGTGTTGAACCTATAGCAGCAAAATTAGTGTCATTTAAAAGGCCTAACTTGGTTTTATGAAGTGTAGAACAGATTTAATATATACTGTTTCTAAGCAACTATTTAGTTTTTATTTTCATGTAAATTCAAGTTCATTCATAAAACTATATATTTTTTTTTAAATAGCTTATACCAAAAACATTATAATGGTTCTATCAAAACATAAATCAAGAAATTCTTAACACTTGGAGGAAAAATTATGTTTCTACCTAGTATAGAACCCTGGAAACAATGAATGAAACATGAGAAAATAAATTGCAGAAAACAAAATAAAATCAACTAAATAAACAGTAATTAAACACCAAAACTTATTCTGAATTAGAACTGCCCTGCTGCATATGTTACATCTGCTTGCACTTGTTTTTCTTCATCTTTTAAATTCCTTTAATGTAACTTTCCTTTCTTTCTTGGTTGGAATGTGTTTGACTGTATTTTAGTGTCCGTTTTTTGTCCATTTAAGAATACTGGATGAATGTCCTAGGGAAATCCCAGCTCTGTCCATCACTGATCCTTTCTGCTACAGCCGTCTAAACGTTTTTACGAAACTCTAGATTTTGTCACATCTTCACCGTATGAAATTGTTCAAACTTTTATTAGCGTTTTGGGTTAGCCCCCTAGTGTATTTTGAAAGCTGTCTACTAGTCTTTCATATTTAGGGGCAGTATACTTAAAACAAACAAACTGATCGGTTTTTTCATATTCTCTTGATGTTTCCCAGGAGTGTTACCATGTGCTTGCATCCTATTTTAAAAGCGCCAGATAAAAGAATAAGATTTCCAGGAATCTTGGAATCTTATTAATGAATAAGTGCCCAAGATTCCTTTTATGATGTGTAGGTTTATCATCAGTTGATGTGTCTAATTGTAGCTAAAATTGACTGCTTCATTTCAGTCGCACTTTTATTTGTGTTAGCCAATATAGCATTTCCATAGTACTTAAGCTTTTTAATTGTGGTGTATATAAGGAGACCATACTGTTTTCTGTTATGTCTTGTGGTTTACAGGTTTTGACCACTTTTTGGTACACTCGAAAGTGCATCTAGCTAACAGTGTTACCACCACAGAGAAAAATACATAAACCAACAGAACAAAAGATTTGCTGTAAAATAAAAAATATATACCTCGCTAGCTTGTTTGTACAAAAGTTATTGACATTTGTAAACGTGCATTTTTTTATGGAGGAAATTAGCACAATGATATGCCACTCTGTTTTTTTTAATTTTCCATTTACTTAGACATAAATTAGAAAAAAAAAAACTAATAACATGTTCAAGAAATTTCAGAGAAAAAAGTACAGCAAAAAAAAGTTTTTGATATTAAAATAACATATTTGTTCGATTTACTTAGAAAATTATTTATTTTTTGTATTTAAATTATTACATGTTAGATAGGGTATGATTTTAAGATAAGAAATATAAGAAAATTACTATTTTTATCATAATAATTTTTTTAAAGTATAAAAAATCACTTGGTACTAAGAAAGAAGCCTGACCATGATGTGGTTTACCATCTGGTTGATTGTTGACCATCGTGGACATACATTGTGTTTGATGTTAAAAGTACTTTTAAATTCAGTTAACAGTTAATTAGAAACCAGGAGGATGAATTAGTAGCATATTTATTTTGTTAATTTTTTTTAAGCATAAATTTGCATCTTTTGTTAATAATTAGATGCAGCTCCAAAGAGTTCTTCGATTTAAAGAGGGTAGTTTGATCATTTCTATGATAACATTGTAGGAGTTTTATGTACGTTGAATATGTGCCAACAAAGTTATAAGGGAAAGTTGTAATACCAGATTGATCAAGGGTCAGTGAGAAAGTATAACCCTCGTTGTATGCTTTGATAAGGAACATGTTTTATGCTGGAACTAGGTCATTAATTTATAGTTACATTAGTAATGTGAATCTATACCAGTTACTTTGTTTCATTGTGTTGACCCATAACAGTTATCTTATATTAATTGGGTTTAATTAAAGAAAGAAATTCTCAGGTCAGTCAGTTTGTAATTTTTATCAAGATTGCAATTTGTAAGGTCAGGATTTTTCTTTTTTCAAATGAACTGATTGCAATAAATATTTCTCTTTTAGTTTTAATATTTTTCTTTAGGAAGTTCTGGTTAGAATAAGTTTTTGTTGTAACTTTGGTGGAAAGTTTTGAAAATGAAAAATTGTCTTCATAAAATATTTTCTAGGTAAATTTAATATTTTTCCTTTATCATCGCGTAACATTACATTGTTATAGTATAATAGCATCAATATCTGTCTTTTGTTCGGTAGGTTCTGGGTTTGAATCCCAATAAATCATTCTATTTTTTATGTTAAAAATTTCATCCCTCGTGTATTAATAATTAGACAGTTAACCTGTAAAGTTGCTAACATAAATAAATGAATAATAACTATATGTATCCTGATGTCATTCTGAAATTCAAAATGTTTTTATATAAAAAACCAAGAAAACAGAGTTAAAAGTAAGTAGTTAATACTTATTCCTGCATTCCAAATAATTTTAGCATATGGTTGATAACAGTTTCTTCATGCTTTTTCATTCCATTTCTTTTTTTTTAAGATGCGTTTCTCACATTTTTGTTTCTACCAAAAAGTTATTTTTCTTTGTTTTGGTATCTAAGTTTTAAATAAAAAAAAGGTTTAAAATTATATTAAATTAAAAAATTTTATACGTCTGCTGATGAAAAAAAAAATTGTCAAACCACATAATTTTTCAATCTACTTTAGCATTTGTCCATGTTAACTTTCTTATCTCGTTTAATGTCCTGAATCGGTCCCATAAGTTTGGCTTACACCTTTCAGGATATCCGGTATACTCTGCCCTCAAAAAATATTATACCAGAAATTTAAAGAAATAATGGATGAGAGGACATCGGTTCACATAAGCCATATTTAAAGGATGAGTGATATAATGGAATTCCCAAGAAAATTATCTTCTTTTGCCTAGAAAAAACTAACGATGTACTTTGTGATGAAAGTAAGAAAGACTTAAACAAAGCAGGAATAGAAATTCAGGACTTAACTGGGAATTAATAAAGAAAAAAAATTGTTTAAATTTCAGAAAGAAGGATTTTCTGTGAAGAAATTACAATTAAAAAAAAACAAAAAAAAAACAGAAAAAAGGTCTGTGAGACTTGTGCTTACAGAGAAAGAAGAGAGAGAAATTAACAAAAAGTTTTTTTAGTCTATATATATTATATTATTATTATCAGATGTTTTATTTATCAGGTATTATTTTTTCAGATATTTTATATATATATATATATATATAAAAATTGAAAATTCAATTAAATTTCACATATAGTTAAAAAATGTCTTTTCCACTTAACAAATAAAGTAATTAAAAAATTTATGTTTTACTTTACAAACCTTTTTTTTTTTTATATATATATTATTTTGCATACACAGTACAGTTTTTTTTTTTTTTGGTTGTGTTCTTTTTTGATATTTTATATTGATCCTGCCTTTTGTATTTTATGTGCTAGTTGTGAATCCAGATTGGTCTAACTTCAGATTGTTCTGTCTTAACTTCATCACCTCTTTGTTATTGATGTACTTTTCTGTTTCTACCTGTTGTGTAAAAGACCATCTTTGTAATAAGTTGGAAGAATGCCCTTTTGACAAAAGTATATTGATAAAATGAATTCAGGATTTATAATTGAACCTTTGCCATTCACGGTTTTGAAACTGATTAAGGATATCGTTTTATACAGATGAATGCACAAGATCATAATTTTTTTTTCGGTTTTTTGTGAGTAATTTAAATAATTCTGATGTGGACATCACTTGACTTTCTTGTACGCCTATAAAATTACATATACACATTTTTTTTAAATGAAAAGTAGATAAAATTTTATTCCATTAATACCTTCTGATATTTTTTCTTTTTTTATTGTTGTTATTGAATTATTATTTATTGTAATTTTTTTTACAATCAGAGGTTATTAATTATTAATAAATAAATATATTTAAATTAAAAAAAAAGTTAAAAAAAGGAGATGAAGTCGGATTCCCTTTGTAAAATCCAAATATTTCATTAATTAAAATTTTATTTGGCTACAGCTCTGGAACTGATGAAAATAAGTAACACTTATGATACATCGTTGAAAAGCACTCAATGAGGGCATTTTACTGCAGTTAAGAAAGACACTTTTGGTCCATTCGATTGCAATCAAAAGGGGAGGTGCACAAACATATGTTTGTTTGTATGTACAGACATCATGCCGAAACTAGTCAAAATGGATATTTCCGTTGAAATCTGAAATTTTTGTGATCACAATATCTTTTTTTACTTAGTGCAAGGATGTAAAAAACAAAAAAAAAACAGGAGATTATAAGCTAATTATTATAAAAATTATTTTTGTAATTTTAATACAGGAAAAATTTAAAAAACAGAAATATTTTTTAGAATTATAATCTACTGTGTTGGATTGTTGGTTGTCGAAAACAGTTTTTTCACAAATTATTATGTGTGTTTTATATATTCTCGATTTGATTAACTTACGCTTAATAACTGTACGGGGTAACTTGGTGGCACAGTTCTTCAATATGTGGGGATAACCTGTAAATCTCTGTGGCAAGTGGTAGCTTCTCTGCCTCTCATCTGGGAGTCCTGGGGATAAAATCCTGGTCAGGAATGGCATTTCAGGTGTGAAAATTCCATTTCCATATTCCTGTGTACAAGCTTCTCTATAAAATTCTGTAGTGAAGTAATTCCTCTAGCCAAAAAATAATAATTCCTCTAATTATTGAGTGATAAACAGTTGGATTTTTTCAGTTTTAATTATAACTGTCAATGGGATGTTATCATTTATTAATTCCCCGTACCAAAATAAAGGAGTTAGATATGTGTTACTATTTTGATACTTGTGCATGAACAAAGCTATTATTATACATATATAGGTATTATATATTACATATTATAAGTCAAAATTTGATATGCAACTTACTGTATATAATTTGTATATTTAACGTTAATAAGACTAGGTTAATGAGCAAAGCGAGTGTAGGTTATGTTTGGTTAGATTACAAATCATACATATATCAACATATTCTAACCAAACATAACCATTGCTTGCTTTCACCAATCGTGTTCCTTCGAACGATCTTGTCTATTTTCTAAAGTAGGTGATTCATGATGAGTGGAAAAGTGAGTGGAATGCTAATATTAACAATAAACTTCATCCAGTCTAGAAAACTGTGTCACTGTGGAGCTCCTTATGAAGAAATAACCATTGGGAGGAGGTTGTTATTTGCCATTTGCGAATAGGGCACACTAGGCTCACTCATGGATATCTGATGATGCATGATGCAAACAAATGCATGCATGTTGTTGTTGGCAGTCATCTATACTGTGACCGCCAACTAATAGTGCACCACATCCTTGTGGATTGTATCTGTTATGTGACATTGCATCGCTAGTTTAACTTAGGGACTAACATTATTATTTTAGGAGACAATGAAACGTTATCTTAGGTTTTACGGGTTTTAGGGCTGCTCATATATATATTCAAGTATTTTAATTATTGTAGTGTGTTTCAGCTATTCATACCAGTTGTAAAGCAGATGGTAATATTATTATTTTAATTGAAATATATAATGTGATATATCTTTGTTTATTATAACAAATATATCATGTTCGAGCGATGATAATGCAATTAGGTGTTTTTCACCCAGAAAAAAAAATCATCTAATTAACATTAAAAATACAAATTACATACAACTTATTAATAATTAGAATGATATTTTAACTAAATAGAATAATTAACATACAAAATAGTAACAGATAATAGCTGTACATGAAAAAAAAATATGCGTGCAGGTTAATGCACACGTATCCCTATTTCTTTATCCTTTTGTTTATACTTATGAATGTGGAATAATTTTTTCTAAAAAGAATAGTTGGTTAGACTATTCTATTTTTGATTGTTAAAGAAACCACTATTTCACTGTTCCTCGTATAATTTAACAGAACACTTCAACTTATGAGAAAGAGTCTTATTCTTTTCAGCAGTCTATTTAAAATACTGTTACAAGGTTTTCATTTATAAAAAAAATTTTTTTTTTCAATGAATTATATACTCATAATATTAATTAAAAGATATAAAAATCCTTCAATATTTTGCAACCCATTCAATATATACAAATATGTGTACCCAAATAATTTTCATTAATATCTTCTGAATTATGAATTATTTTTAGTTATTTTTTATACAATGTGTCTACAAAATAATATTGGGATCTTAAATGGTTTTAGCTTCTGAACAAATCATTGTTGAGAGATAAACTATAAGTTAAATGAAAGAGAAACGCTCCAAGTTTCTTACCTGTTCAGTAGATTTTGATGTGTGCTCCCTTAGTTGCCCTGCAAACATCAAGATGATAGTCTCTTGCCATACATGACAGAGAACATCCAGCATGATAGAGGAAACGGCTTCAGAGATCCTTTCTTTTAATGGTCCAGATTTTGAATTTGAACAGAATGCAGTTTTGTTTTAGATCTGGAGACCATGGAGGCCAGGAAATTCACCCTTCTTGTCCTACCCATTGCCGAGGAAATATTTTGTTTAGAAAATCTTGCACGATTGCGGCAAAATGTGAAGGAGCTCCGTCTAACTGGAAAATGGGTATCCGGTATTTGAGGTGCTGTACACTCTTCAGGAGAAGTTCCATATTACAGATTTCCAGCAAAAAAGAAGGGTCTAATAACTTTGTCTTGCCCAAGTAGCACACTACACATTCACATTTTTACTGTCACACTGATGTTCAATAATGGCATGTAGAGGATCAGTACCCCATATAAGAACATAATTCCAATGCACTCAAACAGAAACATGAAATGTTGCTTCATCGTTGAAAATGATCTTGTTTAAAAAACCATCATTCTATTTCAGCCTGTTCAAAATGTTTATAACAAAATCAAATTGTTTGACTTTGCCCTGTAGATAAAATTGTTGAAGGGTCTGAATTTTGTATGCAATAAAATTTAACTGTCATTTTAACACATTGTGAATTTGTTTAAGAATGTCCAGCTGTCTAGAAGACTTATGTGTGGATTTCTTTGGGCTATCCAAGAAACTTGTATGCACTGCTTCAATTGTTTCTTCAGACCCTGTTGGCTCTCCTGGACGTGTTTGCTTCGGTAGCATGGCTGTTTCTTTGAATTGTTTGTCTCATTGCTGAATATTATTTTCACGCGGGGGTCTTCATTTTATACATAATGGTATTCATGCCTAACACGTATAACCGATTTAAACATAGCATGCCACAACACGCATTGAACTTTCCTCTGCACCACAAACATGATAATGTAATGCACACGTGCTGCTGCATGCGCTGAAAACACAACTATCTTTCATACATGTAGTATTTCTCTTCATTTAATATACAGTTCGTCTTTCTACAGTGTTTTTTTCCAAAGCTATAACCATTTAAATCCCCACTATTATTGTGCGGACTCACTGTATTTAATAACTTCATGTGTTTATGTTAACATTATTTTATTTTTTTGTGTTTTAAATAACTAATATGGA
The DNA here is from genome assembly GCF_047948215.1 of Lycorma delicatula. Lineage (NCBI taxonomy): Eukaryota > Metazoa > Arthropoda > Insecta > Hemiptera > Fulgoridae > Lycorma > Lycorma delicatula. The sequence goes on along the minus strand of NC_134467.1, from coordinate 13,931,630 downwards.
TGTTAATCTCATGATATTTTTTTTATTTTAAAATTGTGTGTTTAGAGATGTTAATGAAGGTTTTACTATGGTTTCCCTTATTCTCTCCAGTCAGTTTCTGAGGCGGTTAATTTTTTATCAATGAAGTAGCATATCTATCCATCCGCGATGTGATCTATATAATAAATTATTATGTGCTGATCAGAATGAAAAATTTGTTTATTTATTTTAAAGTAACTATACTCTATTTGATAAATTTTTTTTAATGTTGGATCAATACCCAAACATTATTGCTGCAGATGTTCACGTACTGATTGAATTGATAATATGTTGTTTCTGATTAGAAGTGTGTACATTAATTTGTTATTTTTGTTTTATTAAATTTCTCACAGTTTTTCTTATCGCTGTGATGTATGCAAAACATCTTAGGTATAAGCGACACTTTTCAGTGTTTCTTTTTTTTAGAGTAATGACATTTGTTGTACAGCCAATTTGTGTAGTGAACAAAGTTAAGGTGTCTCTTGAATACCACCGTCATTTCTCTGGCTTAGAAATATTTTTTTATCAGTGTACTTGCTCAATACAGAAGGCAACAGGAAGCTACTGCATTCTTCATTTTCATATGAAAACAACTTTGGATGCTTTTTATTTTTAAGAATGCGTAATCCATATTTGGGAGTGTCTTAGTCTTGTTTCCGGTCACCTACAACCATTATGTCTATGATAATACAAAGGGTACTACGAAAGTTTTGCAATATGACTAATTTTTCAAACTAATTTCTACCACATTATACACTTTTCCGTCCTTCAAAACCAGTCCTCAAAGAAACCCTACTTTGTTTCCTTGTTGATCTGGACATGCTTTCATCGTCCCAAGATCTTAGGAAGTCATAATCGCTCATAAAATGCCTCCCTTTCAATCTGTTCTTCACCTGGGGGAACAGCGAGAAGTCACATGGAGCAAAAAAGAACTGTAGGGAGGGTGCTCTTGACAGTTTTATTCCATTACTGGCTAATTACTCTGGGCAAACTTTGGGGTGATGAGTTGAAAAGAGCATTATCATGATGAAGAAACCATATATCCATCCTTGAGTTTGAGCACAATGTTTTGAGACCTTTGACAACTTTAGGCAGTCATTCCTCAGGATACCGCTTTTCTGTAGCTGTGTTCTGAGTTTCCAACACAACTTGTTCTAAAACTCCTCTCTTACTAAACATACGACGACCGTTGTCTTCTTCACCGATCTGGATTTTTCAGGTCTCCTCATCTTTGAATACCCGCACTTTATTCTGAGCCTTGTATTAGTATAGCCAAGTTTCATCACCTTTCGCAGTACTGTTCACCGTGGGGAAATTTCTCATTTTCGAACTTTTTCAGTTATTTTATACCGTGAAACAACATGCCATCTGATCATCGATCAAGTTATACAGCACCAAAAGGGTGCAAAGCTTTTGAAGGTGATCTCGCTGAATAGCATGAACTGCTGATGATGTATTAATGCTCAGGACACCTCTATTTGTTGGTAGGTCATACGCCTGTCTGTTTCAAGCATTTTTCATGCTGCAGCAGTGTTTCCCTAGGTCACAGATGAAATTGTTAACCATACCTTGGAGCATCCTCAAGGCTAGTTCTTAGTACCGCTTTAATGTTGTTGTTTGTTGAGGATAATCCTCTCTAAGCACAGGAGTCATTCCTCTAAACGCTCAATCCACGTCCAAAATTGCCCGGTATTCAGTTTTCTACCACAATGACATTACTATCTTTTTACACTAACACAGCTAAAAAGCAATGACATTGAGGCAGTGACTAGAGCGGCTGCAGTGCAGTCTTTTAGGACTTGTCTAAACATGCGCTGACTTGTAATTGCCTATGATGATACGTTCTCTCAATATTGCAAAACTTTCTTAGTGTCCTTTGCATTTAATTTTGTCTCTAACTTGAAGTTTTTTTTAATACTCTAGGCTTACGTAAATCATTTTTAATAGACTTGATTATTTAATTAGTTTGTTATTGTTGTTTTGTTACAGTTAGGCTGGTCTAAGAAGAAATTATATAAACACACGCACCAGTGATTGATTGTTATTTGTCGACTTCTTTTTAACTATAATAATAACAACCATAATAAAAAAAAAATATTATAACAATATAAAATGTCTAAGAAGCCGAGCACGCAGCCTGCGCTGCATAAGGTGATTATGGTTGGTAGTGGTGGTGTTGGAAAATCAGCATTAACATTACAATTCATGTATGATGAGGTCAGTTTTATTTCTTTATTATTTTTTTCTTTTGTTTTATAATTAATATACTTTGTTATTTATGAATTATACATTAACATTGCCATAAGCACATATATAAATTCCACTCTTGAACATGGGTTAATGAAAAAAATTTACTACCACTAAATTTTTTTATTTTTATTATTCATTTAAATTGAAAACTCTTTTTCGTACATGTTTATTAAGTTTTATTCTTCGCATGACTTCCATGAGGTGGCCACATGACTTTTTGAATCATTCTAATTTTCATTACAAATTTACATTTTCCAACGTATCTCCATCTTCATTTCTTATTCTGTAAAATAAATTATATTAATTAATCTGATTTGCAGTTTATGTTTCATGTAGCAAATTGTGGCTGTTGAGATTTAATTCATTTAGGTTTTTAATTCTTTCTTTTGATTCACGGAGTGTAATATTAAATTATTAAACATGTACAGAAACTGACTAATCAGCCTCTAATTAAATTGTGTTCAGTTTAGATGATGGAGTTAATTAAATTAATTTATGTGTGATATGTCATTATGTATTTTATTTAATTTACAGTTTATCAACATCACAAAATATGTATTACAATAGTTTCATAATAAAAGGAAATTTAATGAATAGTAGTGAACATATAAAGTTAAAATTTTATGTTTAATAATTATAATCGATATGATAAACTACCTGTTTTTTCTTTAATTATCAGAACATATTTATTAAGTGAAATAGAATATGGAATTTAGAATCGGAATTCAAAAAATATATCTTGTATGAAAATTTTAAAAGTTTACATGCTTCAATTTTGGTCTCTCCTCTTATGAAATTTTTTACTAAAATTTATCTTCAGTCCATTTTTATCACAAAAGATTGTCACTGTAAGTTGAGTTAGGGATATCCATAAAAAATTTCAGTGAAGGTTCTATAATATTTCATAATTGTACTATTGTTCACAATTATATTATTGTTGAATTATATTATATTGAATGGACATGTATCAAAATATTAAGCCGAGTCTAATCACATGAGTATACAAGTTATGTGAGAAAAATAATGAGATTGGTAACACTGCGAGCAATCTGGCAACACTGTGTCTACCGGTCTGTGCTAGACTGGTTTGTTCATCCCTTTCACATGCTCAGTACGAGTTTCAACTCCGTTCAGCCAACACATTATCTTTGACAGCACCATCAGTAAAGTTGTGTTTTTGTTGTGTTACAAAACGGAGCATCGGAATTTAGAGCAACATTGTGCAATCAAGTTTTTTGTTAAACTTGGGGAATCCACGAGTTTGACCTTTGAAAAGTTGAAACAGACCTATGGGAACATTGCTTATCAAAAGCATAACTTTTCCGCTGGCACAAATCATTTTTGGAAGGCTTAGAACACGTTGAAGGATCAATCTTGCTCAGGGAGACCTTCAGCTTCAAAATCTGACGAAAACATTGAGCGTGTGAGAGTTCTTGTGAGATCAGACCGTCGTTTAACAATAAAAATGATAAGTGAACGGTTAAATTTAAACACTTTCTCCGTACATCAAATTTTGACAGACGATTTGGACATGCGAAAGGTTTGTGCAAAATTGGTGCTGAAAAACCTCACAACAGAACAGAAGGACAATCGAAGAAACGTGTGTGTTGATCTTCTTGAGAGAATTGACAATGACCAAGAATTCTTCAATCGTGTGATCACAGATGATGATTCCTGGATATTTGAGTACGATCCTGAAACAAAGCGAAGAGTGGCACACTCTGTCATCTCCTCGACCAAAAAAAATGCCTAATGAGCAAATCAAACATTAAAACCGTGCTGATTTGCTTTTTTCACAGTAGGGGTGTCGTGCATAAAGAATTTGCTCCTCCTGGACAAACTGTCAACCTAATGTTTTACAAAGTTGTCCTTGTAAGGCTCGGGAAAAGAGTGATTCGTGTGAGACCAGACATTGCATACAAGTGGATGCTTCATCATGACACGCCCCATATCACACGGCCATTTCCATCAGGGAAGTTTTGACCTCAAAACGCATTCCCACGGTTCCTCAATCCCCCTATTCACCTGATTTGAGTTCTTGTGACTTTTTCCTTTTCCCGAAATTGAAACATGTCTTAAAAGGATGTCATTTTGGAACTCTAAAGAACATTCAAAAGACTGTTACCGACCAGTTATAAGCCTTACCGGTTGAAGCCTTCCACCACTACTACCAGGAGTGGGAACAACGACTCCACCAGCATAAAGCTGCCCAAGGAACTACTTTGAAGGGGATAATATTATTGTTTGAAAAAATTAAAAACTTTGTGGTAAGTAAAAAGTCAGTCTGATTACTTTTATCATACACCTCGTATATTATAAGTTAATTATAATTGTTTTCTAATTTTTTTATTGCAGTTATATATGTTAATCTTCCATAAATTAGTACGTTTCATTCTTATTTTATTTATGTCATAATACCGGCCCAGGGATTGGGGATTGAACTCAGTACCTTTTTTATTTTATCTATACAGTCTACAAATTATCAACATTTGTTTTACGCACTAAACATTATTCTACAATTACATCAACAAATAACAGGAACAAAAAAGAAATAGACACTTAAAAATTTATAAAACATTAATTCTAACAAAACTTTTAAGTTAGGCGGGTGCTGGGTCCACCAGCCAGAGCACTTAAAGCTTGGCGAGGTGTGGCTGGAAGGTAGCGTCCGTGTCCAACAGCTCTCTTGATGGGCTGACCGGGCCTGCTGCTGTGGTGGGGATGTTGGCATCTGCCAGGTGGTTCCACATTGAACCGGCCAGGGAACTTTTTCCTTAACAGATTTGTAAATGTATTGCATTCAGTTGTGCATAAAAAATTAATTTTTTTTATTTTATTAAATCATTTATTATTACTTTGAAAACTAATTTATAAAACGTATGCTGTATGTTAATATAATTGTATCAATAAATTTAATTATACAGTTTAATGTATAAATAATTTTATTCTTTTTAATAATTAATAAATTTTGTGTGTTAATAGTTTGTTGAAGATTATGAACCCACAAAAGCTGATTCGTACAGAAAGAAAGTTGTATTGGATGGAGAAGAAGTTCAAATCGATATATTAGATACAGCAGGGCAAGAAGATTATGCTGCGATCAGGTTAGCATTGAATTACTGCAATGAACGTAAAAACTTTATTTCAAGTTGTATGTAATTTAAAAAATATTTTTTTTTTAATGCCATTTGGTTCACTTGTAAGTACAACGTAATTTACGAGATTATACAGACAGTAACTAGATTGTAGTTATTATTTGTAATAATAAATAAATAAATGAATGGATGGATGAATGGACAATACAGTGTCCATAAAGTCTATCCATGATTACAAACATTTATTACAAAAAAACTATTAACAGTTAACAGCTGTATGGTTTGTGGCAAAAGAAAGAAAAATTATCAAGTTTTTTTTTACCACGTCAGTAAACTTCAACATGTGTGCCTTTTGTTGCTTGTCCAACAGATAATCAATTTCACCCATGTGTTGGTCAGCATTTCTTCGGTAACACTAGCAACAGCTTCAGTTATTCTTCATCTCAGTGTGTCCAGATCTGGTGCAGGTGTTGCATAGACCTCAGACCTTAACATAACCTCAGAGGAAAAAGTCTAAGGGAGTTATGTCTGCTGATCATGGTGGCCAGAGAGTGGGACCGTTGTGCCCAACCCATCTGTCAGGAAATGATTCATTCAGAAATCTCAAACTGGTAAACCTCAATGTGGTGGTGCACCATACTGCTGGAAAACCACCCTTGGTTGAGTCAGTTAGTTGAGGTATAGCTTATAGGTGTTGCAGCATATCCAGGTAAATGTTAGCTGTTATTGATTGCTTAATGAAAGAGAAGGGCCCAGTGATTCTATTGTACGTCAAACTGCACCACACATTCACTTTAGGGGAATATCTCATTTTTTCCCCGGTAAAGTATGGATTTTCTGAACCCCATATTTTCACATTATGCTGTTTACCTCTCAGAGATATGGAAAGTGGCCTCGTCTGGAAAACACACGTTGCAGGTGCTCATTGTTGTTATCAATCCATTGCAAAATCTTGGTCACAAAGGCGGCACAAAATCTACAGCCGTAATCTGGTTATAGATGTTACAGTATCTGAACTTTATATGCGTACAACCTTAGTTTCTTTGTAAAATTTTGTGCACTGTTGACCAGGGAATCCCTAGTTCATGAGATGCATGATGAGTATTTGGAAGGCTATGTAAAAATGCTTGTTGCACAACCTCTACCTTCTCTTCATTAACAGATGGCTGCCTTGTTCACAGAAGGTCGACTGCACTTCCATTCTCCTTAAACTTTGCATACCATGTAACAATACTCTTGCTATCAGGTGCTGGTCGTCTGTACTCCCTTCTAAAATTTCACTGCACAGTAATCTGTGATACCACAAAACACATTGCGCTTTCTCGTGGATTGATGCAATTTTACAAAAAAATTGACCACATTGCCCTCTACTCTGCTTCTACCTGCAACAAACCAATATTTATAATTTTTTCTTTCTTTTGTCACAACCGCACAGATGTAACTCTAATAGTTTTTGTGTAATCATTGTTTTTATAAGTTCATTTGATATTCAAACCAAAGAAAAAATTTATATACAGTCAAATTCCTGTAACTTGAATACCTATAACTCAAAAATTTCTACAACTCAAAATTTATTCTAATTCCCAGCCGTATTGTACTATGTTATTCAGAAATATAATTCCTTCTTCAGCAGAAATCCTATAAGTCGAAGTAAAAAATTTGATTAGTTTATTACAAAAAATAAAATAAAAAAATACTATGCGATAAAAAAAAAAAGGATCAATTAACATACAGTCAAAAGGGAAGCGAAATCTTATACATCAGGCATCAGTATTCATTGAAACTCGTTTATTGTAAGAAGTGTTGGTCAGTTTGTCTATATAGCTGTCTCAGCTCGTATGCATAGATTGTTTAGGTTTTTTGCTACTGTAAACAAGGGCGTTCTTATTTTTTCCTTACCTTGCAAGATTTTTTTAATTTACATATAAAATTGTTATCAATCATTATATTGTGGCTTGGAAAAGCTTATGATTCTTATTTGTTCTATTTGTTGTCCTTCCAAAATCTATAAAAAATACCCGTGGAATGTAAATCACAACTGTCCCATTAAGATGGGGTTCAGATGGACTTTCATGAACTCGGTTAGCTAGTTCAGAGGGAAACAGTGTAGGACATTCAAGATGTCCGGGTCTACAACGAAGGCAAAGACTGAGTTAATAAATTACTGATTTAAATGTCTACGGGCATTTACATAGGTGGCATCCCAACGAGGCCAGGCTTATTACTATGAGATGTAAAAAGTCAGAGGACAATAGACGACACCTGTTAAAGCCCATCAGGGCTAGGAACGGGGAAAGTTGGCGACCGGAATGTCACTACAGGGTTGGGATGCCCCCCAAAATGGAGAAAATGTCCTTGTTTGAAGTTTTAAATAATTATATTGGCTTTCGTTTTCATCTGGAAACTGAAACTGTAAAATGCATCCTGAATGAATAAGTAACAAAAATCTATTTTTCTTTGAGAGGAAGCAGCCTACTGATAAATATATCTCAAAAATTACTATCTGATGAATTTCCACATAAACAGAATACCAGCAATTTAATTTGTGTAAAAAAAAAAATACAAATACAAAATACAAATTGAATTAACATAGCCCTTTTCAAGTTAACTTTTTCTTTAAAAGCATTTTTCTTTAACTTTTCTTTTAATTTTGTCATACCACAAAATTAAAAGAAAAATACATAGATACATAGTACACAGTAAACAGGTACACAGATATGGTTGCTGCAAAAATATATAAGTCGACTATTTGTATGAGGTCATTCAAATACAAACCGAAATTTGTTTACATAGCTGTTTTTATATTAAATAAAATTACAAATAAATTACTGTACTTTTCTATATAATTTCTTCAACAGAAATACATTTCTCCACTGGGTAGGTAGCTTCCTGATTCATCTATCAAAAAAAAAAAAAGATAAGCTGCCCCAACAACTAGTTTTGCACATAACGCTTGATTGCAGTATTGTCTTTGAATATTTCCTCTCCTAAAGCCCATTTCAGGAAACCAAACATATGGAAATCACACAGTGACAAGTTGGAACTCTACGGTGAGTGTTTAAGATTTCAATGAAATTTAGCAAGTTTATTGCAAATCTGAGTTGCTGTCTGCGGCTGTATATTGTCATGGAGAAGGAGGCCTTGTGAATTAGTTGCCAATATCATTTGTTGTGATAAGCAGCTCTGATGTTATCCAATCACTGGAAGAAGTATGCCGCATTTACTGCCATTCTTTCATCTAGGAATTCAATTAGCAACAACATTTTGAGTCCCAAAAGACAGTTTCCAGAACTTCTCCGGCTGACAAGCGTTTTTGACTTTGATCAGTGCGTCCTGCCCACTTTTTTGACAAATGGTCTGAATGTTGCCATCATTGACGCTGGTATGCAGATGATGTTTGGGATTTTCATTCTCCACTGCATCACAGCCACTTAAAAATTTTTTAACCCAATCAAACACTTCTCCGAACTGTGCCTGGAGTCTATTCAGAAATTTTCAGAGGAATTGACATCTTCATTTGTAAGAAATCTGTTAAACCATTTGTGACCTTGTGGCTTCTGAGTTACTTTGACGAAGGAGAGGCATTTTTGGACTATATTGTGACCTGCAATGAAATGTGGGTTCACTACATCCTGGAAAACAAAAAAGAGTATGGATTTGGGAAAAAAGTCAAAAACACTTGTTAGCCGGAAAAGTTCTGGAAACTGTCTTTTGGGACTCAACAGATTTATTGAATCTGTAAGAATTCTTTTATAATTTGTTATGCAATGGATGATGGTATCTCCTGCTCAGACATTCTGCTACGATGTGGAAACATGATCTACAGGTGTGGCTGGCCAGTTGCGCTCCCCTCCACACATATCCAGTTAATTACCTGCAGCATCCCACTATATTCACTGCTGTTCCTCAGTCCATGTGGCAAAATTCCGGTTTATATTTGAATGACCCTCATAAATTTGTGGTTAATAAAATTTTGTATTTAATCACTGATATATGAGAACAGTTTGCAGTTGGAAGAGTATGATTTTGTGTATTTTTTTAATTATATGAACTATATGTTATGTCTTGATTAAAAACTGTGACTTAATCTACGATCTAGAATACTACTATTTTAAAAATTACACAGTAAAATGTATAATTTAACACATTTTACTGTGTTAAAATTACACAGTATTAGAGTTTTCTGCTCATTTAATAATGCGATTATCTGGATATTTTAGGATTAAATCTTTGAGTTCAATAAACACTTCGGTAAAAGAATCATTTTGATCTGCCAAATTATTCTGAGAGTTTACTGAATGTCTGAGTAAATACATTTATTCAAATCTACGTGCACATATTTTGATTTAAGTACAGATAAAATAATAATATTAGAAAACTTCATTTTTAAGTCAATTAAAAAATTATTTATTTTTTAGTCTATATGGCAAGTAAATCCTTTTAACTTGCATCCCATACAGTCATATGTCATACCTAAGATATTTTATTAAACATGCTCAGTTTTAGTGAAAACATTATTTGTTTTGAGGGAGGTGAAGTGATGCAGATTTATTTATTTTTATTAAAAAAGAATGTTGTATTTCATTGTTTATTGTTATTTCTTTTTTTAATTAAAATTTTCCTGCAGTTTGTAACTGCGTGATGTTTTTGTGTTTTAGGGATAATTATTTTCGCAGCGGTGAAGGTTTCCTGTGTGTATTTTCAATTACAGAAGATGAAAGTTTTCAAGCGACACAAGATTTCAGGTAAGAATTTTATTTGATTTTGATTTATCATTTTCATGGGAAAATTAATATATACTGAGTATTCTACTAATTCAATTCAGGTGAATCCAGACCATTCAGTCTCCAAGTTTTGAAACCTGAGTAAGGTTCTCCATCAAAAATTAAGAGGGACATCTTTCAGGAAACATGGGTGGGCCTCTAGATAAGGTTGAAGTTTAGAAAAATACATCTGTATGAATTGGTAGATTACTTCGTCGCTCATCCACTAGATAAAGTATGGTAAGCGATACCAAAAATGTATTTCTACTTGTATAAAGGTGGAACAGTGTGTGTAACTACATGCTTTTTTGCATTAAGCATCGTACTTCTATAATGCTATGATGTTAAATTGTAGCCAATGTGTTTTAACCGATGGTAGAGAACGATGTGGATGCTTGTATACAGATTCAAATTCCTTTCTCCATACTGAAAACGTAATATGCTTAATTTATAACAGTATACCACTGTACCTTTTAAATGCACACCGCATTTGAAAAGTACAGAATTCTTATAGCAATTATCCGTCTAGAATTTTTTTTTTTGTATTAGTAATTGAAATTTAATGTAATTATATGATTTAAAATCAGTTTGTATGATGGATTGTATATGTTGATAAATGTGTTAAAATATTTATTTTGAATGAATTAATTTTCAGTTGAATTTTAATTTCATTTCAGGGAACAAATATTGCGTGTAAAAAATGATGAAAGTATACCATTTTTGTTAGTCGGTAATAAAGGTGATTTAGATGAAAAACGAAAAGTTACATTGGCCGATGCACAAAGTCGTGCTCAACAGTGGGGTGTACCTTATGTCGAAACATCAGCTAAAACAAGAGAGAATGTTGATAAGGTTAGTTTTTTTTATGTGTAATTTTAGATAGATAAGAAGCTGTAATGAATCCATCAAATTATAATAAACAGAAATAGAGTAAACCATTTTTATTTGAATTTAACTTTGCAAGGTTACATCTGGATTATCAGAAATCTGGATAACTAGAAAATGAAAAAAAAAAACTTTTTTACAGGGTGGTCATATCATTCTAATGTTTAATAAAAGTATGAAAATATAAAAAAGTAAATGTATTTCAATAAAATTAAAAAAATACTTGGAAACAGATACAATGTAATAAAAAACAGATACAGTATTTCATTACAAAAATCTAACAAGTAGAAATCTTTAAATAAAAAAATAAGAATTTATAAAAATTGTCTTAAGAGAAATTAAAATTTACTTCCCTACTGTTTTTATAAAAAGTCATTAAAAAAACGTATTTAAAAAAAAATGAGGGAAACTTATTAATAAAAGAAAGAATTATTCAAATGTTGCTGATCGTCTTATTATACGTCAGCATTAAAATAATGAATATAGAAAACAATTTTAAAATAAATAATAAAATACAAGGTCTGTTAAAAAATGAAAGAGAATTTCTGAATTATGCACACTTATCTTGTCAGTTAAGTTGATCTTTTTTCTGTGTGTTATAGTAATGTCAGCGGATATACTTGTTAATTTTCAGCCAGCTGCAATGTGTTGTCTGAAGAGTGAAATAACAAGATATACTTACTGTGTTGGGTGATTTTTTTTGTATAGCAAATTTTGAATCAGAAATTTTGTGTTCAAAACGGAATTAAGTGCAACAAAGATAAAATTTTAAAGGCCTTTGGCAATGAATTTATCACTTGTAAAAATGCTTTCAGAAAGTCTGAGAAGATATCAAAGTTAATATGAAGTCTGGGGCATCCTAGCACATCAATCATTGATGAAAATGTTGAAAAAGTTAGAGTTTGTGCTTGCTAATCACAGAATTGCCATTGGAGGAGAGGTTGCTGAAGAAATAAGAATTTGATATGGGTCATGTGAAGCAAGTTTTACTAATGTTTTGAAGATGAAGTGGGTGGCAGCCAAATTTGTTTCAAAACTGCTAAATTTTCAGTAAAAACAGCATTGCATAATCATCGCTGAACAAATGTTTACTACATCACTGATGACCCAGACATCCTCAAACACATCATAACTGGTGAAAAAAGGCTCTATTACATGACACCAGGAGATCGCATAACACCAATTTTACATGTGAGTAATAGTCGTTCATGAATCGTGAGGATTTTTAGCATTCCATGTTCGACAGGTTTGGCTGTTAATGTAGCCATCCAAATTAAAACTGTTTCTTGTCGCTGAAATAAACACGATCCAAAATTTCAATATCGTCATCAACAAGAGAACGAAACTGGCAACAATACTGTAAACATTTTCTGTGGTCTACTTCTTTCAGTTCTTGAACGACACCGATGCAATAAGCATGTGATTGTAGTTTTTTACTGGCCCTGAAAGTTGTAGTTAGTGAAAACCCATCCTGTGAAGAGATAACTTTCTGAATTATTTTCTGGGTGAGCAAGTCAAATATGTTTTTTCACATCCTCCAGAACTGTTAACAGTGACGGTTGACCTGTGCTTTTCCAATCGTGTTAATTCCTAGTCTCACGAAATTTATTAATCATATGCACTATTGTTGACTTATTAGGAACTGAAGAATTGGGAAATTTTGTCCGAAACTTGTCTTTTCTTCATAAGATTTACACGCACAATAAACACACATTCGTCCTTGGCAAATGCCATAGTTGACAAAATAGAGACAAATTTATACCGGTGTAGCACTAGCGCATAAGAAAAACATTTCAACCGTTACAAACTGCTAACCTTGTGTGTAATGTTGCCAACTGACATGTAGGGAGAAATAAAATTTACCTATGCGTGACTTCTACCTTCTTAATCTTAGGGTTGTGTACTTTTTGAAAAACCCATTACTTTTGCACCTCCTTGTACGGGTTTAATCTGACTATATCAAAATGATTCTTACTATGTGCTTGTACCCCTTTTCCTTTTATTTGTGAGATAATGTTTTGTTTTTTTTATTTTTTTTTCAGGTATTTTTTGATCTAATGAGAGAAATAAGATCAAGAAAAATGGAAGATAATAGAATGAGTAACAATAGAGGAAAAGATAAAAGCAAAAGAAAGAAATTAAAGTGTGCTATTTTGTAAATAGAAAAAAAACAAATTTTTTTTGAAACTGAAGAATAAAAATAAGGATTAAGTATGGACTTATTTGCTAATGTTTATAATTTATATATTATTATTACACACATAAAAAAAATATATTATAATTTTCAGTGAAACAAAATAATTATTAACAAATTATTATTATTATTCTTATTATATATCTGCTGGGTATTTATTTATTTTTAAAAATTTTAATTTTACAGTTCGCGCTTCTATTATTGTCTCATTTTAGAATTAAATTATTACATTAGTTAAGTATATAATTATATAAATTTTTTTATTTAATTTATTTTTGTTTTGGTTCTTTTTTTACGTGATTGTGCTTGATGGTATGTATGATATTTAATTAAGAAATTGTCTGTCGAAGGAAAAAAAGTTTTATATTATAAATAATGTATATACAGTATAAATTGAGTTGTGTACGAACAACTTATTCTAATAAAATTAATCGTATTATAAAACTGCTGTTTGTAATAAAAAAAAAAAAGATTTTTATTATGCGCTTTATAAGGAAAACTCTAAAAACCAAACTGAATTTTACTGTTCTTTAAGTCGCTTCAGTAAAAAAAATTGTTTTTCTTTTTAATTTGCTAGTATGTATATATGTAGGTTGCCCTTATGTACTGTAAACCCTTTTTACCTATAATTTAAATCTCCCCATACACTCTCTCTCTCTCTCATTGATCAATTCTAAATACTCCAAGGAGTATTTAGAGTTGATCAATTAAGAAAGATTTTTTTTACCTTAACGGAATCAAGGTTTTTTTATCCAGATTTCATAAATCGTGAAATTTTATTAAAAATCTTAGGTTTTATAATAGATTATTTTGTCGCTAAACAACTTGAAATTGTAGTTTTAAATAAAGTAATAAAAAACAAAAGCAAATGTTCTTATTGAATTCTGTCTTTTTTTAATGTAATGCAAAATTTTTTTGACTTTGGCACAAAACAATTAGTGTAAATTTCAGTTTATAATATGCTTTACTATATAAATAAAATTTACTTCCTTTTGAAGGTTGTTTTGGAGAATTTTAGTAAGAGTTGGTTTTTAAGTTAAATTATTTATAATGATATTGCTGATAAGTTTTAGGCTTACACCATAAAGGGCTTTGGCAGCTCTCTGAAGTAAATTTATATGAGTATAACAAACTTAGAGTATTAGATAAGAGATTATATATACTTGAGTCCGTTTTAAGGAGATATTGTGCCAATTACTCCCTTTATATCTGTCAATCTGTTTTATTCTTCTTTAAATTAAAAAAAAATTTGCTTGTCACTGCCATTTTGTTTTATTTTACAAATCTACTGATAACGAGTCACAAGAAGAGCTGTGAACATAATGGAGAAGCAGCCAAACATAAAAAATATAGCAAAATATATGCACTACTATTAACATTGGCTTGACATACCTTAATCTAGTGTATGAAAATGGTCCGCGTGAATGTTTCATTATTTTACTACCTTCTGTCATCATTATTATTTTCCACACCACCACCTGGTCTTAAAATAAATTCATCAGTTGCATTCTTCATTACTCCATCTTTTCCTGGTAATCACTTTTTATTTTTTCTACATGACTGAAATAAAACCGACCCGATTTTCTTTAGACATAGTTGTTATTCCTCCCTAAAGAAATTACTGTAATTTTATCATAATTAATTGTTAGTTGATTGAATGTAATATTTTAATTTAGCCTGATATAATCTATTGTTTTGAGGTCACACGTATATGTAGAAAGGAGCACTAGTCTACGACCAATTGTGGTCGTAAACATTTATAGATGCAAAATGTTCTTACTTTCTGTTTTTATTTTTTCAACTAAATTATATAATGGGTATTTTTTCCATTAACCACCTTTTAAAATTAATACTGTATGTTTGAATTTCCAACAGTGGTGGCCCATTCTTTAAATATTAATTTCCTTTTGTTTATGAATCCTTGTCCTTAGATATTAGGTGTGATCGATTTAATCACTTTGCCGACAGATTTTGAAATTGAAGATAAAATATTGTACAGTTTTCTGATTTTAAATTTTTTGTAAGTACCTAAATCTCATATTTACATCATATAAAAAGTTTTCTTTTAGATTTGCATGTCATCTATAAAAAAGCTGTTTTTTTTTTTCAAATTTTTTTGTTTAAAACCGATTCCATTTTGTAATACCAGTAAGGAATTCTTGTAGGTAAGAACAATTTTCTGTCTTTTTTTGTCTTCAGTCATTTGACTGGTTTGATGTAGCTCTCCAAGCTTCCCTATCTAGTGCTAGTAGTTTCATTTTGGTATACCATGCATCCTACATCGCTAACAAATTGTTTTCCGTATTCCAAACATTGCCTGCTTGCAAAATTTTTCCCATCTACCTGTCCCTCCAACATAAAAGTGACTATTCCAGGATGCCGTTAGATGTGGCCTGTAAGTGTCTCTTTTTTTAGCTAGATTTTCCAAATCCTTCATCAATTTGCCACAAATTCTCTTCATTTGTCACTTTATCATCCAACTGTTCAGCATTCTCCTAGTGCCGCATTTCAAAAACTTCTAATTTTTTTCTTCTTAGGTACTGCGATCGTTGATTTTTCACTTCCATATAAAGCTACGTGCCAAACATATGCTTTCAAAAATGTTTTCCTGATGTTTAAATTAATTTTTGATGTAAACAAATTATATTTCTGATTGAAAGCTCGTTTTGCCTGTGCTATTCGGCATTTTATGTCGCTCCTGCTTTGTCCATCTTTAGTAATTATACTTCCCAAATAAAAACTTCTGTCTCCATAATCTTTTCTCGTCCTGTTTTTATACTCAGGACGAGTATAAAAACAGTTCAGTAGAAGCCTACCTACTTTATTTCTACTACATTTCATTACTTTTGTTTTGTTCTTTTTTATTTTCACGCGGTAGTTTTTGCATATGACTTTACCTATGGCATTCATGTTTTTTCTGTCTTAAATAAAAATTACTTATTATTTCTTTCATTTCATATCTATCAAAGCCATATATTATAGCATTTTTATGCTTTGAGAATTTTCTGTTTTTCCCTGATGTCAATAGAATTTTATGTTTATTGTACAGAGGATTCTTTTACTATAAATTTGATTGTTGATATTGAAATGTTACAGTAATTTAACATTTCATTTGATATTCTTGTTAGAAAGAAAACAAAAGCTTTTTTTTACCTTTGTTATAATACATATTATGTGTAAATCAAGATTTTTTTACCTATTACAAATAGTGTTTTCATTCACTCGACATTGCACTTCGCTTAAAATCAAAAATGATAACACGTAAAAAATATAACAAATTTTATTCACCATAAAACAAATTTATATGAAAATACAGTACTGTGTACAATAGAAAAGTCAGTGACTGGACCAGTGTTAGAAATTTATGGTTTGCACATGTGCTGTAGGACTCTTCATCTTCTTCACTATTTTAGAGTTCTTCTGACTATATATCAGTAATTGGTTATGATTTTATTTTTTTAGTTGTGTTTGGTGTTTTCATTTGTTTTTTAATGTGAGAATATTTTATAGAATTTTCAGTATTAATGTAGTAGGCGATCAACCACTGTAGTTAGTTATTTACTTCTTAGATGATGCCACTGAAATGCTATGTAAAGAAATAAGAAAATATAATTTAACGTAACTTAATCTATGCTCACTTTGTTCGCTAGTTAAGGTGCAGATTAATGTAGGTTAAATTTAGTTAGATTATACTTATAATTTCATTTATTTATTTCTTTTTTCAATGTAGCATTTCAGTGGCGCCATCTAAGAAATAATTAACTAACCACAGCAGTAGATCACCTACTATGTTAACCGAATTTTCATATTGGCTGTATATTATTTCTTACTGGCTAAGTTGTTATATATTGCCTAATATCTCACCCCTTCTGTTCACCAACATTGAGGACCAGAATTTTTGCTACGATCTATTTTCTTTGAAAACTCTATTCTTTCTAAAATATGAAACATTTCGCAACTAATAAAATTTAAAAGAAAAAATTTTTTAAATTTTCAAATAACTGATAAAAATTTGTACATTTATTTCTTAATAAGTGATGTACTGTATATCATTATTATTGCTTATTTTTTGGGGTTTTTCCCCATTCTGTGCGTGTATGTGTTTGTACATTTGTGTATGAATGTAATTGAAAGTGTGTAATTATTATAATCATTATTAATAAATAAAAAATTTAAAAAATGAACAAGAAATATTGGATTTATATATGGACTTTTAGTAATTATTATTACAATATGTATAATCATAACAACATGTTCAATCGCCGTGCCTGGTTTCATTTTATTAGTTTACAATCATAAATTATAATTATAATATTTATTATAAGTAAGTGTAATAGGTATTATTATTTTAATAGTTTTAATATTATTATTGCGTAGTAAACATTATTATCATGCGTGTTAATTTACAAGATGCTACTCAAAATTTCCTGTTTTTTTTTTTTCAATAAAACAAAATACATTAACGGCTTAATATTTTTAACTCCTCATTAATGATTATCCTTTTAAAAATTAATATTTTTTGTCAGTACGTATTATGGAATATGATGAATTCCTTTTTCTTTCCTTAATGTTGGCGGCTTCTTCGTATATTTTATATTAATTTTTCTATTCGATATCCTTTTTTATTAATTTTTTTTTGAGAGGAAGTTTTACATTTTTAAAAAAATTAATAGGAAAACTACTATTTTGTATTAGTCTGACAGTCGGATGAGTTTCAAAGTATAAATTTAAAAAAAATTAACAATTGCCGAAATATAATATTACTGTATGGGATTAACTGATACTTAATCTTTAAAATTTATCACTTTCAGTAAATATTATTAAATTATGCTTGTAATATGGAATAATAATCACTGTAATGTGTGGTGCACTGTGTTGGCATTGCCAACTAACAGTGCACCACATTCTTGCGGATTGTTATCTGTTATGCGGCATTACATCGCAAGTTTAACCTAGGGGCTGACATACAAACAATTTTAGGGGATAATGAAACAAAGTTATCTATGTTTTATGATTTCATAGGGCCATCCATTTTCATTAAAAAATTTTAATTACTGTGTTTAAGCTATTTATTTGCCGTAAAGCAAATGGTAATTTTATTATCTTAATTTTTCATTTTAAGATATATTTTAATTGTTTTTAAAGATTTTTTTAAAATTAATTTCTTAAAACAAAGTCATTGTATTCAGACAAAGATAATGCGCAAAAACGTTTTTCACCCCCCCCCCCCCCGCAAAAAAAAAGAAAAGAAAGTAATATGGAATGTTTGTAGACTATTTCTGTTACATGGCAGAAATTTAAATTTGGGGTTTAACATCAGAAGTATTTTAGGGAACGATATGACTATTTCATTGAATGTCTTATGATTTCTTAAGGCCAAAGATTTGATTACTCGTACTGTCTTTTTCGTCTCTTTATACCATTTGATGTATGCCAGATGGTATCTTCGTTCTGAGGTGTTAAGATTTTCATGGTTGCTAGTCACCCATTGTGAATTACATACCAAAAGAACAAAAACATAATCTTTTATTAATATGAAATTGAAAATAACAGACACTTAAAATATTCAAGAATAAAAAATAGTAAATTAATATTGCTACCTGAAAAATGTAGAATGTATATAAACGAATCTAAAAGAAAGTGAAAGAAGATAAAATTATAAATCCATGTTAGTGTTTACTTCTACATCGTATTTCATGAAACTTTAAATAGGAACAAGTTGTTTCCCACAAGCAAGGAGCTGACAGTGAGAACTCGCATATTACAGAGCTACTTTCTTTGATTTTTCATTCTTTAGCACCTCAATTAAGAAATTATTTCCTTATACATAAAATTTCCAAAATCAATCTGTTTAAAATAATGACGAAAGACTTGATAAAATGGTTATACAAATTAAATTGTATCTGATAAACAATTAAATTTGAAATTTATGGGATGGTAAATTAAGAGAATGGGTTATCCTGTTTGAAAATTCAACCGGGATTGGTGCAGTAGTTCATGGAACAAGCTACATAGAAAGAAGACTCAAAAAATATTATCTTTTTCAATTGTCACTACAAAAATTTAGTAAATAAAAATTCACCATCATATTTGAATAAAATTTATGAATTTTGATCCAAAAATTTTGTTATTTTTTAGCTTCAAAATTTTATGCATATAAATTGTGCACCATCAGTAGTTTTAGTTGAGAAAATGAAGAGCTGAGATTTGTTGTAACATTTAATAGCAATTAGTATATATTAGTTTTTTTAACTCAATCCTGTTTTATGGCAGCACTGTCATATTTTTCTATAATTTATTACTGCATACATTAGCATATTATGCTTTTTATTCATCCTTCATTCAGTGTGTTTTTTTTTTGCAACTTATCGACAAAAGTGTAAGTGATTCTGTGAAATTCTGTTAACTGAGGTTTTCCTGTATTTAAATAATAAATTTGTTAATCTTAAAAAAAAATCGATAATTTTTTAAATTTGTTTTAGAATAATTTGTTATTTGTAGAAAGTTCTGAAAAAATTACTTGAAAAAACATAAAACTTTAAAGGTGAGTTGCATTCTTTTAAAAACATTTTTTAAAAGAAGTTCATATTATTTACTGTTTGTATTCTTACTGTAACAATCTATTAAAAACAAAAAAAAAAAAACAGATTTTTGTAAAAGAATTGCTTTATGACAAAGGGCACTAGGAAAGTTTTGTAATAAAACTTTATTTTTTATGAAAATAATTTCCACTACACATTATACACTTCTCCATCCTTCAAAACCAGTCTTCAAAGAAACCGTGTCGTTTTGTCAGAGATCTGGGCACATTCGTTGTCCCATGTCCTTAGGATATTATCATTGTTTGTAAAATGTCTCCCTTTCAGTCTGTCACATGGAGCGAGGTCAGGACTGCAGGAAGGGTAATCTAACAGTTTTATTCCAGTACTAGTCAAATACTTGGAGCATTATCATGGTGAAAAAAAACGTTATATCTATCCTTGAGTTTGGATGCAGATTATTAAGAGCTTGACAACGCGAAGGCAAGTATTCCTCATTATATCACTTCCCTGTAACTGTTACAAGTTTCCAACACAACTGCTCTAAATCTCCTGTCATATTAAAAAAAAGCCACATTCCCTTCATTGATCTGGATTTTTGAACAGCCATGAGGTTCTACTCATCTTCGAACACTCACACTTCATTCTGAGCCTCGATCGGAAGCATAATAGAAAAGCCAAGTTTTGTCACTTATCACAAAACTGTTCACATACGTCGATATCATTTTTAAACTTTTCAGCATTTTACAGCACCGTGAAACACATTGTGCAATCTGATCATCGTCAAGTTATGTGGCATCCAAAGGCTACAAAGCTTTCTAATTTGCTGATCTTGCAGAATAGCATGAACTGATGGTGCTTTAATGGCAGGACTCACATCTATACGTCTTAAGCATTTTTTGTACTGTAGTAATGTTTCTTTCACTCGTAGACAAAGATGGTCAACTTCTTTGCATCCTCAAGGTTAAAATTTTCTCTTTCAAACTCTTGGTACACCTAAATTTTGTTTTAAAATGAAAATAATCTTCTCCAAGCTCAGGAGTCATTTGCTCAAAAAACTAATCTACACTTACATGCAAAATTGCCTGGTATTCAGTTTTTGACCACGACGACATCACTACCTCTTTTCAGTAACAGCTAAAAAGCAAATGACACTTGAGCAGCTGCAGTGCAGATTGAGAACTATCTAAATGCACAGTAACTTGTAACTGCCTGTTATGATCTGTTCCATTGTATTGTAAAACTTTCCTGGTGTACCTAGAATGTATACATTTACATTATCCATGTAGAGTATACTTCAGGGAGATTTGTTATTATTACCTGTAAAACTTTTATTTTTCTGGCTATATAGTTTTACTGTATATTCCATAAAGTAAAATTGGGTCCCATTGTTAATTGGGTCAAATTTTTCATGTCGTAGTTTTTTTGCAATCTTGTTTCATCAACCAAACTACCAAACAAAGGCATTATTTTAGCATAAAAAATTATGGAAGTGTGTGTGTATATATATATATATATAAAGACTGTATGTCATCGACCTGCTTTTAGCTTGATATCTCCAAACTGGATTGATTGTTTTAGATGAAATTTAGTATGATAATATATATATATATATATATATATATATATATATATATATATATATATATATATATATATAATATAAGGGGCATTGATGTCATTTAATTTTGGTCATAATCAGTCAAAAGAACAGAAATCAAAATTTTTTGGGTCCATTATCCCAAAATTTTACTGAAAAGCGTAAGTAATTTTTTTCCATATAATTTTATGCCTCTTAAATAGTTGAGATACTTTCTTAGGGTGTTTGGTCATATTCAAATTCCCTTAAATGAATGGGGGTTATATTTTTCTGGACTTGGTCATATTCTTTTACTGTTTAATGATTCTATTAGATTAGTATATATATCATTTAGGTGATTTCATTCGAGGATAGAGGATAATAAGTTTATTTTTTTTTTAAAGACTGGATGATGTCATTTAAGGTTGGTTACAATCGGTCAAGGGGGTGAGGATATATGATCAGCAATGGGTGTTATATCTCTTGGCTAGCATTTGACTAATTTTAAACACTAGTATTCATGTTAATTGTATAATTATTTCTATTGATTGAGTAAATGGTAACCATTTTTATGTGAGGATATATGATCAGCAATGGGTGTTATATCTCTTGGCTAGCATTTGACTAATTTTAAACACTAGTATTCATGTTAATTGTATAATTATTTCTATTGATTGAGTAAATGGTAACCATTTTTATGTCAATTGGCTTATAATTTACAGTAATTTTAAGTTTGTAGAACAATTTTTCTTATATGTTGATTCAATTTTAGCGATCTGGATATCCCAGGTATTAAATTTCAATTAAGCTTGTAACCATATTTTTATTTGAATTTAAACCTGGATTTTCTTTATAAAATAGTGATCATCAGTAACGTTAAGGTAATAACTTAATTGTATTGGAATTTGATTCATTTTGATAAGGGGATATAGAAAAATTTTTCAAACTACTAAGATTTTATACAGTTAGATATAAGTAAAGAAATTTATACATTATAAGATAAAAATAAATGTAATTAAAGGCTTTGTTAATTATTTAAACTTAAAGTTGGTTTGCATTGTTGTATTACAAGGTATTGATAATATTCTTTCTGTTATTTGAACTATTAGAAAAGAAAATAAGAAGGAAAATTTACTGGAATGTGGATTATTTTATTTACTCTAATAATCCTTATTCCTACATTACTGAGAATCATAACCTATGTTGAGTTATAATATCTTTATGCTTGTTTCTTTGTCATGATAACAAAAAAATATATACAGTGTTCTTTCAGCCTTGTATTTCTTGTGATCACTTCGTTTTTCACAGGGCAAAAAACATTTTTGCAGATTTTTAAATAAAACCTTTATTATATTTTGACCTTTTTTTAAATTTGCATCAAATAAAAGAGTTGTTTTTAATTTGGCATTGATTTATATAAATTTAAATTGTTAAAGTAGTATTTTGTTTAACTTCATTTAATTTAAAATAAATAAATATATATGAAGAATGCAGGGAAAAATCCTTATAGATAATTTTTCAGGAGACCGTTTTTAAGGTAGATTTTTTGATGAAAGATAAAACTTAACAGATACTATTCATCTCTGATGTAATAATAATAAAGTCTCAGTTGTTTTTTATGTCTCTTAGTGCGGAAATATATTACACTGTTCCAGTGGATTTTTTGAAAAAAAAAAAATTATGGCCTAACCCCAATTTTTACTGGGGAACATGATAAGTTCAGGACCTAAGTTCTTTCTGTGCATTATACTGGATAACACTAGGAAAAATAATACAAATGGATTTTTATTAAAAAAAGTTATGAGCTTTATTACCAAATTCAATTAAATATTATCAAAAAAATAAAATATTTTTATACGTGAAGCAGATTATTGAAAAATTCTTGAATTTTAGGCCCGTAGAACATCGTCAAGACTGTGTTGATTTGAACATCTTCATTATACTTTGGTCTTGAAATTGGTATGTCACCTAATGGAGAAACAAAAGATGGCTATTAATATTTATCAATCATAAGGAAATGTGTTCTAAAAAATAAACTGTTTATGCTGTTGACTTATGTTACTAATAGTACAATAATATTACCTTTATATAGTGGTCCGTGTAACACAAAGCTGCCAGGTTGCAGTTGCTCATCCTCATATGTTTTTGAGGTAGATTTTTCAAATTAGCAGCTTCTACTGTAAATGTTTTCTTTTGATTTTTAAATTTCTTTAGCCGAAAGTTTCATCTCTTGCCTGCCAATTTTTGCTAATAGTTGCTAAAAAAAAAAAATGGATACAATAATTTACTCGTCTTGCACTTTTAGTGTTGTAATCAAAATATTGAATGATTTTCATACAACAATAACATCTTTTCTATAAATTCATCAATTTCCATATTTATATTAAAATGATTACGTTTTCTTTTAAATTTCAATTCTTTAAAAGCAAGGTTAAAGAATCGTATACTATTTGGATCTTTTAATTTTTCATATACAATTTTAAAACTAGGATACATCTTTTCAAGTTTATTCAATCTATCTTCTAGAATTCTATATTGAACATGAACAATGTAATATCTTATTTTTGTCTAAAATTACAAGACAATTGTCACTTTCATCGTGCGGATAAAGCGACGATAAATAAATTCATAATTTTTAGTTATACTTATTTTTGAATAAAAAATAAATATTTGAATAATTATAAATGTATTATTTCGTTTATTTTAGTATAACTAAATATTATGAATAATTAATAATTATTTAAATGTTAAAATTATAAACAAAAAGCGGTCAATTTAATTCACGTTCAACTCGTAATTTCTTTATTAGAAGTTGAATTTGAAATACGCGCGTAGCTCGACTGTGAGGAGAACTCGAGCAAGCGATCGGCTTATTTCAGGCGAGTTCGTTGCTCCTCGCCGTCCTGCCACGAGACACAAGTTTAACAGGACGGGTGGAGCAGTTAGATAGTCATCTGTTAGGAAAACATCTCGCAAAACTCCGTATACTTACATACGCTGTACATCAGTGGTTCCCAAACTTTTCCGACTCGCCGCGCCCTTTTCAATTAAAATTTTACCATGGCGCCGTACTCTAAATAAAAGTATGACTACTCGTAAATAAGAGATAAAAATAAATAAAACTCGTGTACTTTATTTTTTTTACTTTATTAACGTTAAATTAATCATTATAAACGTCTTGGTTCAATTAATTATGAAGCTTTTACAATATTTCGCGGCGCCCTAGTGAAAAGGACAGGGCACCGCGGCGCACAGTCTGGGAATCACCGCAGTACATTGCCACAGTTAGATAGTTAACAGCGCGGTAAAGCGGCCGTCAGCATACGTGCACAGCAATACGTCGACCGCTACGTCATGGGAATGTTTATTTAGACGTGCTACAACTATACGTTTTCCCGTAAGTCCACCGAATCGAACAGGAAAGTAACGTTGCTGTAACGTTTTTTACAAGACGGTTCGCCCCCCCTCCCTCACTTTAGCCTAGGCTTTCGATGAAAAATTTCTAATCGTTGGATCGGTAGGGCCTCCGAAAAGCCCAGATTTGACGACCCTAGACTTTTTTCTACGGGCATACGTTAAAAACGTTATCTATAATGAAAAAAATTAGCGATGTACTACATTTAAGACATTTTATTTTTGAATAAAGCTTAACATGAAGAAGAAGAAAGGGCATAGTAAATCGTTAATATTTAATAATACTTTAATAAATATATGCAATTTTTTTAAATAATTTAATAAGTTGAAAAAAGTACGACACAAAAGTTGTGTAATATGATCATAACTTCCTAATTATATAATTAGAAAAAAGATTTACCAAAAAAGTAATGTTTAGAAGGAAATTCCAATTTCCTTCTGAAGTGTTTTTTTTTTAATTGGTGAATTGATAAAATTTAAAATTAAGAAATTTTAATGCGATTTCAAGAAACAAAATAACATATGTTTGTGTAAACAGTAAATCACAATTCCTGTTTTAATCAATCTCTCGCAACTTGTGTAATTACAATATATCTTTTATTTTCGTTATTCTCTTTTATCTTAAAATAAAATTATTATGGAATATTTTTTTGTTTTAAGTAAAAAACAGAAGTTAAGAATTAAGAAGGAAATTTTACTCATAATAATGTTAAAGAAGGGGTACAGATATTTAGTAGAATAAAAAGCTTGTGTTAGAATACCTCATATCTCTTTTATAAAAGGAATAAAGGATCCTCAAATTGAAAAGGAAACACCAAATTCAAATTTAAAACTGTTTGAAGAAGAATGCTAATAGTGTAAATATTTTTAGCTTATAGACATAAACAATATAAATACGCTACGCACTGTAAATTTTTAGCGAACGAAAAATCGATAAGTGAAATTTTCTATTAATTTGGTATTTAACACATCAATATTTTTCTCAAATTTACAGCCAAAATGCCACTTCCAAATTTTGGCGCCCCGACCAAATGTCCGGGTTGCCCGCCCAGGAATATGAAAACGATTTAGTTGTTTTTTCAGTTCTGATCAGAAGATGGCGGAAAGCAAGGGCTATTTGATTGCCAAATATGTCCAAAAACACGCTGGTAGGGCGAAAGAGTAGTTAATTAGTAAAAATTAATAAGAATTTTTTCTCTGTACATAGAAATTTAAATTAAGCACCATCGGACTATAGTGTTTTTAAGCGGACATTTTATTAAGTTATCTGATAATACTAAAAAAATATTATCTGTATTGACATTTTATTATTTATACGGTTAAATCAAATACGACTTTTAAGCACATTGTGCTTAAAATCCGTGCACTATATTCTTGAATGTGATAAAGTTTAGAATTAGATTATTATCCTGCTTCCTGCTATTCTATTTGATTCATTTTTTTGGTTCTTTTATCGTACAGAAAGATTTAACCATGGCCTTGAAAAGGCCTAGAAAAACATTTTCTGGAGCAGCACCCCTTACTAATTTTAATTACGAGCCGCTACTTTTTGATATCTTATTGCCTATCCAATTCATAGTTGAGAATCTGAGCGTGGTGGGTAGAATTGAGATGACAATTTTGTGTTTCAAGGGTGTAATCAATAATTTTTATTCGAACACTTTCGATACGTATCCCCATATGAGTAAAAAGCACTGATCTCTTTATAACTGAATAGGGGATCCTTATGGCGTAAACTACAAAGTTTTCAATGTTGAAGCATACTTCAGCGCCGCAGAATGAGCGGCTGTGAACTAAATAAAACCATTGTACGCTTGCGCGACTATAATCGTAATGGTAAGGATGTTTATTTTACTAAAGTCAGATAACCAAAAGAACGGTCATTTACGCAACACAAGCAGAAATTTACGGACAGTTATAGAAATTTTATATAGAGATCAGTGTTCAAAATACATAAGCACTTCTATGCATCGGTTTAAAACGTGGTTTTATCTCTACTCTTACTTACCTTTGCGCATGCACAGTTTCATTATATTTAGTTCTACCACTCATTTTATGGCGCTAGTTTATGCTTCAACTTTTACAAACTTTAATATATGTTTTCCAGTTATATAATGATTAGTAGTAAAAAGGTAAGTAATGGAATTGAATTTACTCGTCAAGTGGTAAACTCGTCATCGTAATTCATTTGTTTAACAGCAGAGGTTCGCTGAAGGCTCAGAAGTTCTAATCCTAGTAAAAGTAGTTTTACTTTTATAAGAATTTGAAAAATAGAGGATACAAATATTTCTATATATGAGGCAGTAATCGTGTTCATTTTTTCAAAATTCGTTAAAGTGGTAGTGGGATATTGTGAAAAAAACAATTTCGATTTTTTTTTTCGGAGGCATTTTAAAGAGAACATTATGAAAGAAAATTTATTACCTACAATTCATATACAAATAATTTTAAAAAAATCTTCCCAAAAAATCAACTCCTCCCCCTTAAAATTGAAATAGGTTTTTTTGCTCTATCTGCCTTTGGAGATAGAATCTTAATATTAAATTTATCAATTTCAAATTCCCCTATCGCATCTAGTAGAAACTACAGCTTTGAAATTTTTCCCACATTTAAATACAACTTTATCACATCAGCTTATACTTTTTCATATTACTAAATTTAAATTTTCTAAAACTATTTATCAGTTTTTTGGAATTGTTAGCATCATTATACTAAGACTGAAAAAGATTACATGTCAAAAAAAGTATAACTAGCTGTACTAATACACTACATAGTTCCTCAGAAAATTTCATTTTCCAAGTTGAATGATTCTCATGAAAAGGGTACAGAAAGTTAAAAAAATCTAATTTATGGAAAACGTGAATTAAAAGCGGCTGCTTATCTTGTTTTAGTGTATCCCTTCACCATATGACTGGTCATTTGGATTATCCTCTTCAGGAACAACAAATTATCTGCCAAATCTTTAACACAGGCTTAACAACTTTGGTTGTAGCAAGTGGTAATGGTTTTTTTACAAGCACAATTTGCACCCTACCCTACATATACTTTTTTTCTTTAATCTCCAGGACCACCGTTAGGTATTGCTTCAGAGGATGAGATGAATGATTTGTAGCATGTGTGAAAATGCCATGCCTGACCGGAATTCGAATCCAGGACTTCCAGATGAAAGGCTGAGGCGCTACCACTCGCACCACGGAGGCCGGCTACCCTATATTTTTGCTTTATTACACTACACCAAGTTTTTCAATAACTAGAGCACAGTTTAAATAAATAGTAAAGTCTCAGTATTATGTTCTAAGTAGCAGCTGTGACAGATAAAAAAATATGAGTTTTTTTATATTTTGAATATATTTTTGGGCATAATATGAGTTAATTCAATTCATATAAATTAAACTGAGAATCCAAAAACAATTCATATAATTGAAAATTGATTTTTACAACCAAAATTGTCATGCCTGTTCCCCTTAAGCATAAAATATCTCTCTCTCATATTACATACACAGACAGATATATTTGAGTAGTATACAGAAACACATTTGGTTGCTATCTATCTCGAACTGCATAGTCCCCTGTTCCGTGTCCAGTTGTCTGACATGCAAATAGTTGTTAATGGAAACTACAAGATATTCACTAATTCCATGCACCCTTGTGCCTCAACCGCCACGGACCAAGGGCTATTAAAAACACACCTGACCCCATTTCACTTTGTTTTGTGTTAACTCTTAACCTCAACATATTTATCACAACTACATCCTAAATTATGTTTTATTTATCCAGTTTTTTACCTTCTACATGTTACAAAGTTTAATCATAAAATTAACTAAACGTAGATTATTTAATATGTGACCCTAGCTAACATAGTTTTTCAAAACTGTCACAAATTTGATCATCTCAACACCTTTATATTCATTCATTCATCTTAACACCTTTTCAGTTTGGATTTATCTAGTATTAGACTTACCTTATTATAAATGTTTTCCTGTAATTGCACATTTCAATCTATTTTTTTCCTCTTTTTATCTATTTACCTTTCACTATCATGAACTGCTACACTACATACAAATAATTTAAAGAATCTCCTTTTAATACTTAGGTCTATATTTGATTTCAGTAGAGTTCTTTTGGTCTACTGAGGTCTGAGTGACTACCCATTTCTTTGAAACCGGTGAAGCTCATATTTCACAGTAGAAGTACCTACATGTGGGCGATATCTATGTACAGAAAATAGTAGCAGCCTAGAAACTGGTTATAAACAAAGAAGTAAGGTATTATGCCAATGGCTGAAACCAAATTTAATAAACCAGTTTCTCCTTCAGATTACCAAAGTTAAATAATATAAAGTTCTATCTCATTGGATGCTCTTGTAATTTTATTATTTATCGCAACAATTGACTTTTTTAATTGCTAGAGCAGTTTATATAACTAACAAAAAAAAACTTTCAGCTTTTTGGATGGTCCTTTATCCCGCTTATCTAAAAGTTTATTCAGAATCTGTCACTTTTCTTAAGTCTTTGTTCAGAATTATTTATTTTTTATATCAAATTAACAGGATATTCCATGAAAACAAAAAAAAAATTAATAATAATACAATCTATAATAATAGAATTGCTGTAAGATAGTAGTACAAATATAAAATGTCTTCTTATAGTAATTAATCCTAGGATTTGTTTGCAGTAGTCTTCCTCCTCCAGACAGTTCTATCTTGTGCTAATTAAGGTTTTTCCATTTACATATTATACCCAATATCTTGTATGGTTTGTTCCATATACGCTAGCGAAAAAAAAAATATTTGCCAGCACTGAAGCATTTTTCAAATACAAGACATTACTAATAACAAATTTAATTTATTTATTCTCAACTGCAACATGAATACAATACGTATACACAAAAGACAAGTAATACAATATAATGCATTATATAAAATATAAAGCACTTAGGTAATTAATTTAGGTCGCACTGATATTTAATCACATTAATATGTAAATAAATTAATATTCCGATAAAGATATTACTGTAATTGCATATGAAAATATATTACCTTAACAGTAAAATAAAATAATAACTTCCTACACACACCCAGTTTTCTTCAGTTATCTTTTTTCTCTCACATACACACTTAAACACACAACACAATATTGTTGCCAACCAGGTATGAATATAAGTATATTAAGATCCCATTTAGATTTAAAATTGGTAACTTTCATGACTAAATTACCACTGAATACAACACTTCCACCTCATCGATTGCTAAGCAGAAATTCTATTCCTTTAAGTTAAATTTAAATTGATTCAGATTACAGGTGCTTCTTACATTACCAGGCAGTAAACTAAAGAACTTAGGTGTTAGAAAAAGAAAATTATTTTATACAGTATACAGTAAGGCCTAGGAACAGTAATATTTTCTGTAAAAATCTGTTAGTTATATAATAGCTTTCACCCTTAGCTATCACCACTCGGACATTACCACTTCTTTTGTAAAAGATTAGAAGCACCTTATAAAGAAAGAAATCTAATGGAAAACAAAGATATTTTCTAAAAAAAAAAAAAAGTAAATAATGTTCTATCACACCACACATTATCTGTACAATAACTTCTTTCAAAATTATAATCAGATAAAAATAAGTGATGTAGACTAAGCCCCAGCTATGCAATCCATAATTTAATTTCGAATGAACTAGAAGCAAGTAAATTTGATTAAAAATATTTACTGGAAAAAACCTTTTTAATGCTTGAATTAAACTAATCATGATAATTCTGCATCATTCTATCATTCACGCACCAGTGCCGCTGATAACTTCATTAGATATTCTAACAAAGATTCATTAAAAAAATTAGTAGCATCACCTTCAACACAAACAACATTACTATCTACACATTCTTTAATAGTAGAAATACCAGCAATCATTGTTTAATTCGTTCATCAAAGTGAATGATAATTTTTTTATTGATGAAAGCAGAGATGCTTTCATCAATATCATCCAGTCTTCCTTCATTTAGTTTTTAACACAAATCTTGATCTGCATTAAATGGTAATTTCATTAAACATTTTTCCCAAGAACAATTTTCAGCATTGGTATCTGCACCAGAATCAATCAACAATTAAATAACGTCGATATCATCACCGCTAAAAAAATTACTTACTGCTAGCAGTAAGTAATATTGAATTTCCTACATGGTCATATGTTATATTAACATCTGCACCCATTTCTAATATTTATTTTATGAAATTTAAATTTCTTTTACTCTTCATCAATTTTAATATAGTGAAACATATCTTACATTTGTAGTCCCAATATTGTTAAACTTAAAATAGTATCTATATAAAATTGTCTCGCATGACTCCATCATATTTATAGCATGGAAAATATGTACAATTGGAAGAAAATTTCCTATATGAAGTAGAATTACTTTCAAACTGGCCTTGGAAGCATCTATAAACAATCGCCATTGTTTTGGTTTATGTTCACATTTCAGATTTCATAATTCCATCAATGTCTGTGGCAAAGGTCATATTAAACTTTGAAGAAACGAATGTAGTAAATGTTTTTCACAATTGCGATAAACAGATGTTTTGACGTTTCCCTGCAATAGATGCCTTTCCAGTAGTTTGGAAGGTAGGAGCTCTGCTTTTTTTTCAGTTCATGGTCATGTTAAAATTTTTTTTACATCAAGGCACAGCTCATCACAAGTGTGCTCCTCTAGAACAAACTGTCAATGAAGAGTACTATTACTATTACATAACTGTTCTTCATAGGCTAAGAATTGCTGTTCGATGCAAGAAACTACAGCTTTGGGAAAATTCATCACGACAATATTCCAGCCCTTGCATCACAACTTACCCAGAGATTCTTGCCAAAACACAAGATCAAACTACTTCAGCAGACTCCTTAATCACCAGACATGGCTCCCTGTGATTTTTGGCTATGCACCTTCCTATGTTTAAAATTCTGCTTAGAGGAAAGAAGTCTTGAAGACAGAGAAGAGATCAAAAGAAATGCAGCAAAATGAGTTATTGGTTCACTTAAAATGACTTTGGAAAAAGCTTCCAACAATAAAAACATTGCTGGGATAAAACTGTTACATCAAAAGGAGTCTAATTTGAAGGGAAAAAAGTCACTGAACTATGTTAACTATTTTTGTTTTTATGAGCCAAGATTGGATATTTTTTGTTTACACCTTGTATTTTACTTCATCTGAATATAAATCTGAAGCAAGTCTAATTTTACGCTTGTTAGTATCTTTGGATATCATTCCTTTAGTCTAGTATCTTACCAGTCAGTGGTTATCAGATGATTATTTTACAACCTAAAGAATTACAAATTTACACAACACTAAATTAATGGCCACTAATTATGGCTAATGAAAAGTTTTTTATAAATAAAATAAGCAAGCAATGAATAATAAAATTGTTTTTATTTGTTGTTGATTAGGGCTTAATGAATACAAGTGCCCATGTGTTACTTATAGCATGTACAAGGGATAAAATAATTTCTCACACATAAGATATCACATGAGAACAGAACCGATTGAACTGATGATGATCTAAACTGATAAATAATTTTTTTATAAAATCAAAATTATTTTCATAATCCTGTTAAGAATTCAAATCATTAATAATTTTAACAGTATAAAAACAATCTTTAGAAGTTTGAAAACATTTGAACTTAGGTATAAAAAGCTGCATAAATAATAAAACGTATTAGAAAAAGGTTTATTTGTTTATTTAAGTTGGTTCATTAAATTTACACAAACAAGGTTGTAAAATAAATAAAATGAATTTCAAATTTAGTCAACTGAAATTAACTTCCATGTATTTAGACTTTAAAAATTATGTTAAGAATATATTTAAAATTAACCGAAGTAAAATATTCCAACTGAGTAACTGGTTGGTGAAACTGGAATTTAATTAATGGCCATACCTGTAAAAGAAAAAAAAAATATATATATATAACTGATTAATAATTATTTAAAAAACATATTTCAGTAAAAATGCTATTGAAAAACTAGCTTTTCTTCTTTTATACAGTCAATTCAGATGCTATACATGTAAAAAGATGATGCAAGGTTATAAAGCATGGTAATAACAACAAAGAATTGAATGATCCAAAAGTGAATGATGATTTTTAACAAAACAACCACAAATTGTAAAACTTTTTAACAGTATTTTGCTGTAGTTGAAGAAAGTGGAAAAAATTGAAAGATATATATGAGGGCCTTGCAGGCATAAGTCTTATTATGTTGCCGCATACTTTGCTTCATGTTGGCAAGTGCAGCAGTAGCCAGTTCAATGTCAATGTCAAAAACACATGGCTACCCCCGCATCCACCAATCTGGCCTTCCCCACCAAGCACTGGCAGCTATGTAAACAGCAATGCAGGAAGGTGAAAGCATTTACTCTTGAATTCCCACCAGGGGGAGAAGAAAAAGATGGAAAATGTTTCCTGACCAGCCCAATGTGGGGCAGGAGATCTGCTGATGGGAGGCCAACATCCCCACCTCAGCAACAGGCCTGGTCGGCCCACCAAGTCACTAGGAGCAGACGGCACATTTCTGCCCCACCCTGCCAGGCTTCAAGCACTCTTGCTGGCAGCCTGACTAACAGGTTTACCAGCAGGAGCCGGCCCATCATGGGATCACCCAGCAGACGAACACATTCCCACTGGCCTAGCACAACAAAGCCTACTACAGCCAGGATACATAGTGGTGACAACAACAGATGCTGACCCAACACTGTGAGCACTGGGAGCCACACAGTATTGGAGAACAAACTGTCACTGAGGAGAAGCTCAGTCTGATTCCAATAAATGAGCTGCAACTCCCCACCAGCTGAACCAACCAACATCACCAGAGACCGGCAACTGAACTCAGCAGCCGTTTTCAGGGTTACCACATCAAATGCACAAATTGCACTTTTCAGGAACACCATTACAAAATCCCAAACACCCCTTTTCTGAGCTACAAGGTTGTTATAAGGTACCGTGTGCCATCAGAGGAATCTGGCAACAATTACAAAGAATCAATTCATAGAAGGTATTTATAAAAAAGTGATACTACAACCCTATAATTCTCCATACATTAGAGATGAGCAATGAAGAGAAGAAAAAATAGGCAGACAGCTTGCAAAATTAAATTTATTAATAAGGTATGTTGATGAGCAGGATCAATATTAAAAATGACCATGGATATGATGAGCAGTAATTAGAAAGAATAGGATCGTCAAATGAAATCATGATACATATTTTCTTTTTCAAAGAGTATACAGCGAAAAGGTTTTTACAACCTGAGCATCAAAATCAAAAGAATGCTATATTCAGAATTTATTGAAACAAGTATTTAAATTTTTGGTAAAGAAGAATGTTAAATTATTTAAAAAAGGGAAGACATTATAATGGTAAAAAAAAAAAAAAAAAAATGGGAATGGATAAGCTCCTTTTATTCAAAAAATTGTTAAAGTAAATGAGGTTATGTTAGAAAATAAAAACACCTTAACAATAAATAAATCTATTTCAGTTAAATCTACTGTCCAGATTGTTATAATAATATGAAAAAATCATGCACTAACTGCATTAACCACAATTCAAACAACAAATAACATGTTAAGGCAACTATCACACACTGACAATTTTCATGGCAATAAAGTATAGTCAATTCATCATAGCTTATTATGTACAATATGTGGTTGCGTACTCATTACACTGCTTTTTTACCAGTATTTGTTACATACATTCTATCTACAGGCAATGACTAACTGTGGAGGCTATTCAGAAAGTAACTTCTGATTCGTTAATAAAAAAACACAAACTGATAAATGAAAAACGATTTCTCATGTACATCTTACAACTACTTTTCTACATAACTGCCATCTGAATTAAGGCACTTTCATATCTGTAAACAAGTTGTAAAATATCCTCATCATAAAACTTTGCTGTCTGTGAATTAAGCAGGTAGTAACACTGTTTTTCAAATCATCATTTTCAAAATACTGTGTTGCTGATTTCTTTATTTTTGGGAAAAGGTGATAATCACTGGGAGCCAAATCGGGGCTGTACAGAGAATGGTTAAACAAATCCCACTTGAAATTGTCAATTTGGCGTTGAGTGTGCACTGCAGTATGTGGACAAGCGTTGTTGTGAAGAAAAACAATGCCTGAACTCAGCATGCTGTACAGTCCTTCTCAATTTCTGTAACAACTCACGATAAGTTTCAGCATTGTCATAACTCTTTACATAAAATCAACCAATATCACACCTTCACGATTCCAAAAAACTGATGCCATCAATTTTTAAGAAAAAAGTGTTTGACGTGTCTTTACGGGTTTTAGAGAACTGGTGCCCCCACTGTATTGATTAAGCTTTTGTTTCCATGTTAACAAATTTAACCAATGTCACATCACCTGTTACAATGAGGTCAAGGATTTCATCCTTCTCGTTACAGCAACGGTGAAGGAAGATTAGTGGGTGACCTCATTCTCTTTTTTGTGCGTTAGTCAGAAAGAAGCTTAAGCACCTAGCAAAGCACAAAATTTGTAAAGCCTAACATATCAGTTACAATTTTACAGCACTTTTGCAATATGCAAGGAAAAAATTCAGGTAACTCTGTTATTGATGATTTTCTCAAATTTTCACATTGACAATAATAATTGCAGGTGCTTACAAGAAGTGCAGAGTTAATCACTTCTTTCATTGTCTTGAATGTTTCTTCAACCTTTTCAAAACATATAGCACCACTGTCTTACTTCACTGTCACTCATGATATTCTTCCATATACTGCAGAAAATTCACGATGAATTTCAACATCTGACAAGTTTTTTGCATGAAGGAAATGGATGAGGTCCACACACACTTCACAATCAATGAGATTTTCTAAACAGCAGCCATTTTGAATGATAGTTTTACAAGAACAAACAAGAGAGCGATATTTCCAGTAACACTACTATAAAACCTCACTGAATTGGGTTATTCAACTGTACAAAGATAGAATCACTATCCCCATTCCTTCACTCAATACCAAGGACCAGAAGTTAATTTCTGAATAGCCCTCCCAGTTCAGCGAGATGAGATGAGGAATTATTTTTTTCTCTGTGAAATCTAATTTCTCATTGCACTTGGTGATATCAACAAAATCTCTTTCCAAGATTTTAGCATTGTGTTCAGTTTGACTTTGCCAGTCATACAATTACATGAAATTGTGTAATGACAGTAACAATGAACGTGTTTATTGCACACTATGTACTGGAGAATTTTCTGTTGCACATAAAGGAAAGGGTGACATTGAAGACCATGTGAAAACAGCTAACCATAGGAGTGCTATTAATGGTACTGCTTCAGCAAACATGAGATTTTTTTTAAAGCCAAAAATGGGAATAACAATAAGAGTGATCTAGTGTGTTGTTAAAGAAGCTATAATTTCATACCACACTGCTAGACACAAACTCGGTTTCAAAACATCAGACTGCACATCTAAACCGGTTAAAAAGTTATATGACTCAAAATTTTCATCTGCTAGAACCAAAACCGAGGCAATTATTGTTTCACCATTTATTTGATATGTTGAGTTCTTTGGAAATTCATTAATTATGTAACAGTAATGATGGATAGCTCAAACAGAAGTGAAATAAAATTTGTTCCAATTTTGTACGATATTTCAGTCTGGAGGAGGGAATCAAGTTAAACTTTTAAATTTTGATGAAGTGTCAGGTGAAACTGCTCAAATTTAGACTCTGTATCTTTTGCAGTGTGTGAAAAAATACAAACTTGGAGAAAGGTTGATTTGTTATACTGCTGATAACACTAATAGTAATTTTGGTGGTGTGAGGAGAAGGAATGTGAAGAAAATGTGTTCAGAAAAGTTCAAAGTGATTTAGATAGACCTATTTTAGGAATTGGTTATTCAGCCTACATTGTACACAATTCAATACAAACACTCCTGGACGTAGAAGTTATTGTAATAAAAATTTATAAATATTTTCACATATATGCACTATAACTTATATTTTCACATATAACTTAAAGAATTCTGTGAATTTTTGGAAACAGATTACAAAAAGTACTATCTCATAGCAGTACGAGGTTCCTTAGTTTGATACCTGCAATAGAAAGAATTCTTTCCATTTTTGATGGCCTAAAATCATACTTATCTTGTCACAAATGCCCAAAATTATTATTTGATTTTTTTGGAAATCTAGAAAGTGAACTGCTTTTGAAATTTTTATATGGTACTCTACAATCGTTTAATAATATATTTCTGAAATTAAAAGCTAATTCTATCACAGCAACAGAAGCATTTCACATATATTCTTAATTAATTTGTCAACTTCAGGAAAGAAAAACCCACAGATTTATACCATCTTCTGCCAAAGAATTGCTATGCACTCTAAAAGAAAATGATGTTCAGGAACAAAAACAAAAATTCTTCTCAACCTTAGACAATTTTTATAATTCTGAAATCGAATGCCTAGAGTTGTGGAAAGCCAGTTTTGACAAAGTTAATAAGTTTCAGTGGATAAAGTTACGAACTGAAATTGCCTGGTCTGATTTAGAAGAGTGCACAGGTTGTTAATGGAATTATAAAAGATTTTGTAACTATTGATGATCTATTTGATGAACTTACATTGTTGAACCAGGTAATTCAAAACCAAAGGGTAGGTTGTGGTTCAAGTTCTGAAAAAGTACCAGATACTACTGAAAAGAAGTGGAAAGCAATTTTTAAGGTGTTTCAAAAGACTGATATTTCATGTTACAACATTTCTAAAATAGTGAGTTTGTGATGTCTTTGCCTGGGACATCTGCTCCAGTTGAGAGAATTTTTTCAATTACGGGGAATGTTTGGTCTGCAGAAAGGGGTAGACTTTCAGTATCTACTGTTAAACATCTGCTAAATGTTAAAATTAATTTAGAATTTTCTTGTTATGAATTTTATGATGTAATTAAAATAAACAAACCATTTTTGAAAAAAGTCATGTCTAATGAAAAATACAACTGAATAAAAATAGTTTAATGTTTCAGTAAACTGTTAAAACTTTTAAGTAATTTCAAAAATATGTCCTGGGTTGGACCCAAAAAAATATGATAAGCCTATTTATACTTAATAATCTCATATACTGTCATATGACAGTTAACATACTCTCATATGACAGTATATAAGATTATAAAGATTTCTCTTATTGCTATAGAAAGACACAGATTTTGTCCAGTATTACTGTACCAGTGTGAAAAATTCTGCAGTATTTTAAAGCATAATCCTTTCAAAGTTCATAGATTGATAGCAATCGTACATATCACCTCCCTATGCTTCAAACTTCATCCTTTGGTAGTACCCCTTCTAATATATATTAATAATATGATTAATATATATTTTGAGAAAACCACTGATCCACTACACTTGCTATCCATTAAATTTTGTGATTAGATTCTTTATGGTCAGACATTCTGTTTTCATTCTTGGTTTTTCAACCAAGATGAAAACATTGTAACACCTTCAACTGTCTGATTTCATGGGGAAAAATAAAATATCATAGCATGTGAATTGTTCTTCAAGAAATGTTCTATTTTCAGAAAAAATTAAAAATCATAATAGGTCTAATATATTTGGGTCCCCTTGCTCCTCCATGGGACTCTTGCAAGAGTCCCTAATCCCTTTAATTAAAAAACTCTAGTGCCCTTAAATACCAAGAATTAAAATATTTGATGTTTGAATCATTCTCTTTGAAAATAATTTCTCTCAAAAAATATTTTAAAAAAAGCCGGGAAAAGTTTGCATATCCCAGGTTAACACTTTACAGGATATTTAAATATTTAGAGTACTACTGTGAAAAGGGTCAAAATGCTCATTAAAAAAATTTTGATTTACTTGATCAACTGATGTTTTTACATTAAAAATTATGCAGTGTTAAATGCATAAATTTTTAGTAAAACATTTCCATCCCAGTAGATTCCCTTAACCAAATCATCAAAATTAATTTGATTTTATCATCAAAATTATTTTTATTTTAGAGTATAATTGCCAAAAAAAAATTTGGGTCCCATTTGACCCCCATCAGTCAACAGCTACTTCATAAAATATTTTGAATAATAGCCTGCAATTTGAAATCATCTCTGCTAAAAAGAATAGTCACAGATTCATAAATAATAACAATATTTACCTCTATCAAATCAGAAACAAAATGTTTTCATGTAATACAGTACAATACTTGGGCTTACAAGAAATAATAGTTGCATTGCCATTTTTAGTAAATTACTGGACCATTTAAAAACATTTCCCATCCATTTATTTAAAATATAATTAAAAAATGTTCTTTTACAGAAACAGTATTACTCTTGTTTGATGGATTTTTAAATAATAATTAATGAAAAATGAAAAAACCTGAATTTTCTGCATCTCTGTTCAACATATACATAAATGTAGGCTCATATAATTTTCATCACCTTTTGAATTGTGTTTATACGTAAATATTATTACTAGTGTTTATAATTTTAAAAATACTGGCAAAGTATAACATGACTTTCCTGGCTATTAATAATAAAAATTAAAATAGTTAGAGCCAAAAAAAAAAAACATTATATATCTTTTAGAGTTGGGAATAAAATTTAAGGAAAGGTTTTCTAAAATTATTCATATATAGGTTAAGCTTAACAAAATTTACTTAAATAAAGTTTTCTCTAAATCTAACACCTTTTAATAACTCCTATAATAAGAAAAAACATTTTTTCAAAAAGACTTTTCTGCATTTTAGATCCAGGGTCTAATTTATAAAAAAAATTATAGACATTTCTTGATGATCCTGTGTATGGTATATAAGTTTTAACGATTTTTTGAAAACTGAAGGAAGTTGGAGCAAAAGAACAAAAACTTTCAATTTTAATTTACACAAAATCTCAATTTCAAAAGGTGTGGGTTGATTTTTAAAAAAGATCTTTTGGATTACTCATATATGCATTGTAGGTAATAAATTTACTTTAATACATTTTTCTCTAAAATGCCTTTGAAAAAAATCAAAATTGTTTTTATTGCAACCCCCTTAATGAAAAAAAAAAAAAAATTATCAGTATATATAGAAGAAATATTTGACCTGATTTGAAGATCCATTTGATCAGTCCTGAGAAGTAAGGTCAAAAGCGCATAAGTAGATTTTTTTTGGTTTAGATCAACTAGTTGGATCCTAAAATGTAAAAATTCACAAAAAATCCTAAAAATGTAAAAATTTGCTTCATTTTCGACATGATCGCCATACCTTCTCTTTTAATAAAGTAATATAAACTTTATGATTTCTTTATTTTTATTTTTAACTTAATTAAATTAGTTTTAATTAAAAAGACTTGATCGCATTTTTTATTTTATGATTAATTGTTAATTTTTGAATACTCCTCTGTTTAAGGCTTTATCATGGATTCCCTCGATCCATTCAGGCAAGTGCTGGCGCTATTTATATTTTTTTTCTCTGTAGAATAGCTTATCTACCCATTGACACTCCAATCTGTAACTAAAATTCAAATGAATTGCTTCCTGAAATCTGTGATAGTATTTTGGTCCCGTTGTTGCAGGTACATTTCGCAGATATAAAGTGAATAAGAATATTGTTGGGTATGATATTCTCCTAGAGAGTATTGCAGTTAATTCAGTTTTTCATAACTAATGACAGATAACTATCTTTCATTTATATGGCTTATGTTAGGATATTGAATTAGTAAATTATTACAGTACTCTTTCGGAATCAAAATGAAAGTAATTTTACCATTACTTGGACTTGAATGCTGCCCATAATATTGTGTAACAGCTGATCAGCAACAACACTGACGAAAAATGAAAAAACCTGAATTTTCTGCATCTCTGTTCAACATATAAATAAATGTAGGCGCATATAATTTTCATCACCTTTTGAATTGTGTTTATACGTAAATATTATTTCATGTGTTTATAATTTTAAAAATACTGGCAAAGTATAACATGACTTTCCTGGCTGTTAATAATAAAAATTAAAACAGTTATAGCCAAAAAAAAAAAAAACATTACATATCTTGTATCCGCATTAGTTAATCCTGTATCAGCAAGACAAAACTGTTTTGTTTGATAACAATTGGAAGTCTTGGGGTTTTTGATAAACTCCAGTACAGTTGTAATTTATAAATTTTTTTTCAGAATGTAATAAAAAAAACTATAATCATGATACAACTCTGTGCTCTTCAATAGGAATATCATTAAAGTTAATTTCTGTTTTATATTTATTCTTGCATGGAAGGTGTGTGTACATAACTCTCTGTCTGCCGGTCTTTCTGAGTGTGATTTTAGTGCAAAGGAACAAGCAGTTAGAATGGCTAAACCGTTTTTAACTGCTTGCTTGTACTATGTTAGTCTCTAAATTAAATCGGCTAGACTTATTAATTTTTTTGAGTTCTAAAGCAGATTTTTTTTTAATGTGCTGCATGTATATAACTTAATCTATTATTAATTGGCCTCAGAATAGTAACCTTTCCCTGCCTAATTTAATTGAAAATGTAGAATCAGGTTAGATAATGTAAAAGGCCTGATGTGAACTTGTAAAAAGATATTACTGTTAAGCGATAGATAAAACTTCTTATTTGAGAAGTAATAATGGTTATCTTTTCTTTATTATAATGTATAAAATTTTAATTTAAGTTGGATTTACATAAAGAAAACTTGTATGTACATGTCTGTGTATGTTTTTTTTTTATATTTCAGATCTATTACGTACATGTATTTTCAGGATGTGTAATTAATAAGTGTAGTGGTGAGTGTACACACATATGATTAAGTTGCATATTATTTTTTAGTTACACTTAAATAGTACTTAAGCAGTTATTTGCATAGTTTTTAGATATGGTACATATTAATTGAATAGCTAGTTAAATAAATCAACATCACTATAAAATTTAAATAAGATATTTTTTGAGTTATCAGTTTACATTTAATTATCATTTTTAAACAGGCCATCTATTCGTTAACTAAGCCATACTTATTTTTTATTTCATAAATGTAAAATTTGTAATTATTTCAGCTGTTTATGCTCATGAGATGTTTCTAAAACTTTCAAGTTATTTTGGAAATTTACATTTGATGATTTATTTTTAATGAAATATTTTATAACATTTTCAATTTTTTCTGTTTATTTTTTAATTTATTCATTTATCAAAAAATCTTCCCTTCACATGGTCTTATGGATCTAATCGCAATAAATAGTACTTGTTCCAAGTTAAAATATTTCCTTCATCATTTAAAGTAGAGATTACCTTGTTCAAGTTGAGACCTCTGTTAATATTAAACAGTAAAAATATATTTTTTATTTTAAGACTAGTAAAAGGTTTTGAGAGTATAATGTTTACACGTGCCTGCTTCTTAAGTTCTTTTATTCTAATAATATGTATTGTAGTATTACTAAAAGTGATTTGTAATTTTTAAAAATAGAAAGTTTAAGACAATTAATTGCTTTACATAACAAATGTCAAATTTAAAAAAATAAAATTGTAGTTATATGAGCTAAGTAATTTATATTTCTTTAATATTAATATAGTATAAGGATTCATTTATTTAGCTCATATTATGTGAAATAATTACTATTGATTATAGTCATATGGCATATAGTTAGAGTAGATCTATCTATTGCACAGATACTGGAAATGATTCACACCATCGCTTTTGGTGATGGAAATAATATATTGCTTTCAATCTTAATGTAAATTAGTAATAAATTAAAGATTTGCAGGCTGGAAATTATTTCATTTATAAAGCAATGTTAAAAAGAAGGGTTAAATCTTTATTATTGTAATATTCTAGAATTACATTTATCATATAGTAGTAAGTAATGTGAAGATAACGAGCATTCTCATTCATATCAACCATTCCTACCCTATCCGGCTTCAAATTGAGAAAAAGCTTTTTCAGATCTTCAGTTTCAGAAACCTCCATGCCTGCATCTGAATAGAGGCAGTATTGACCTCAGGATGTTCCCTAGAAACAAATTAGGAATTTCCTGTTCTTCAGAAAATAAATGATTTAATGTATGTAATTCTGCAGTATTTGCAATTCAATACTCCCAAGTAAGATGTTGTCAGGGAATACGAGTTATTTTACACTTGGTGACCTTCATGTAACAAACCACTGCATTATCCTCAACTGAATACACTGTGGATACTGAAAGATTCATATTTCCTTATGTATTAATAAAGCAAGAGTACTTTAACACTTAGTGCTGGGGGTATCAAAATGTGCCTTTTGTAGAATGGTAGCCATTTTTGCTTATATTTGTAACTTCGTAAATTTAGAACTAAAAATAATATAAAATTTGTACTTAAAACAACGTATAAAACCTCAACTCTTCTAGTTTCAAATGATATATAATATATACTTCTACCATTTATGAATAAAAATATATAGCAGATTTTTGAAAGCCTGTTTTTAAATAAAAAATTTTTTACATTCGGTTCACACTTAAACTATCACCAACACTAATATTTATTAAAATTACAGTAGGCCTACACCAAAATAGTTTTACTTTTTAAAAAATTTAATTTTTAGGTAATTTTTTTTTAATGAAAAGTTTTAAAACAAGGATCTTTACATAAAGCGATTTTGCATTCACAACATTGAAATGATGTATCCTTTCTTGTCACTTTCCCATTTTCATTCAATCTTCATCACTTTGTAAATAAAAAAAAACATCGACTGCATCATTATACGAATTGTTAGATGCCATTATAACTGTATAAAACGCAAACGTAAACAAACACGTAATTTCAACGATTGTAACTGCACGATACCAAATCGATTTTATAATAATCGATATTACGAAAAGCGCACTCCTTGCCTTATTTAGGTACTAAAATGTATACGAAAGTAGTGGACTTGAATAAATCCAATCTTTTTTTTTTTTTTTAAATCTTTTGACGTGGCTTGCTAGCAATAACAAGATGGCTGCATGTTGTGTGGAAACTTGTCTTTCTAAAATTATTTTAAATTCAGTCAGATTGAATGCTAATTGACTTACTTATAAATAAAGTATTATTTTAATAAAGCTGTAGTTTTACTATAACATTTAACGTATATTAAAGTGTTACGGGCCGTATACTCGTCCGTTTGACTGTGATGAGATTCGGCGTCCAGGTTCATCGCTCGGCTCTACCCTGCGTATTTGTTTTTACATTAGACTGTTGTTATTGTGGGTGAGTACGTTACGTTAATTGTACATAATTGTTTTAATTAGTTATTAAATAAGTGATTTTATTGCATCATATAAAAGAATTGTAAAGAACAAATATGGCTGATGCAATACATTCGTAGTTTTGGTCTGCTTGGACAGTGATATTTTTATAGATATATATTTTTTTTAATTTTATTATTTTTCCTGGATTGTAATATGACTTGAGTTTTAAATTATTATTTTTTCGATTATTTAATTGTAATTAATGTAGTGAGATGGACCAAACGTAAATTTATTTTCTAGCCTAACACTATAAATTTAGTGCGAAGTGTGTATTGAGTAAAAGTTTTATTTATTTTATTCGGTTAATTATAAACTTCGTGTACATTAAGTGTTTGGTGTTTCTGCCGGTGTATTTTTCGTTTCGCTTTCGCGTTCTTTTCGTCTCAGTATTATTAGTTGTCAAGTTCGTGTATTCATTATTTATTTTGTTAAGCCCTGTTAGAAATTTATAAATCATTACTTAAAGCATAATACATTTATAAAGCAATAACTTGTAAAGAATTTATAATTTTTTTACATTTTTATCTTTTGCAACTTTAATGTCATTTACATGATTTTATGGTGAAATGATTTTACCTTACCAGAGTAAAAAAAATTATTATATTTTAATTAAATTAATTCTTATTTTGTTGTAAGAATAATTCATGTAATATAGTGGTT
Organism: Lycorma delicatula; assembly: GCF_047948215.1. Taxonomy (NCBI): domain Eukaryota; kingdom Metazoa; phylum Arthropoda; class Insecta; order Hemiptera; family Fulgoridae; genus Lycorma; species Lycorma delicatula. The sequence goes on along the minus strand of NC_134467.1, from coordinate 13,887,020 downwards.
TATGCCTACTTGCTGACATTGTGCTACAGTACCTGTACGTAATGTTTTGTAGCAGTATGTATTTTATTTCTGTTATTTTTAATCCTTGAAAATTCCATTGAAAATTATTTTAATAGTACATGCTAGTTTCTTCTACAAATTTTACATATTCCTGAATTTGTGTTGACCATTGTGCCCTTCAACTTTAACATGTTAATTTTTACATATATGATAATGAAGAGGTAGGTTGTTTAGAAGTATACAGACAATTATTTATATCTACGTAGAATATACAATTTAATTTTTTCATGCTGTGTATATGTGTGCTTTCTCGATCATTGTCAAAAATATAGTATAGATATAAATTTTAAGATATCGTAAAATCTTTTTTTCTCTCTTTTTTAAATATAAGTTTATGTATATTTTATTGTATTTAAATTATATATTTATTTATGTTTTCTATTTTACTTTATGCTGTAAACTCAAAATTAGTTATTAGTCAGATAGGAGTACACCTCGGACATTTTTGTTGCCACTATATTTTTTTTAATAAAAAGGATTCTATTAGTTGAACATGAGTTACGGTTCACTTACCGACTTAAAAATTATTTGCTTGACTTTTTTGTGGTGTGGTTGGTATAAATTTAATTGTTACTATTTATCTTCTTGATTTAAGTTAACGTTACATTAGATTTTCTATTTTGTATGTATATATCAGGTGAACTTCTAATGTCATTACAATTAGAATCACTTTTACAGTTTGTCTGATGCCACGCCTTTTATGAATGTAATAACCTATAAAATTGTAAGCATTTTCCATAATAATTAACCGTTTGTCCAAACTAGAAAGTGCTGACTTTTGGAGTTCTCTACGAGTTGAAGAAAGATAGTTTCATAAAACGATTGTAATTATTGCTTTTTCTTAATGTATGTGATTGTTTTGACTACTGATGGTATTAAATTGCATAACTAAAATTATTTAAATTCAAGAAATTTTTGTTGTAAAATATGGTAATTCTGAGCAATTGATCAACTTCAGTTTTTTTCATGTTAACATAGAAGATGTTTAGGATCTAAATGTCTGAAAGCATGTTTGGATAGCGGGTGACCCGTAAGTTCACACCATGTTAGTACTCTAGTCGATTAGTAATCAGTTTTTGGAGTTATTGAGATTTGTTCAGTTTACTGATCTGTTCTGTGTTGGGAGATTAGGGTTAAGGTTAGGAATAAACCGTAAACTAACCTTAATGGTCATTAGAGTCGAATCAAACTGTGATTCTGGTGTTGAAGATGACTGATTGTGTTTTTTGTAAGGTGACATCCATCATTCAAATGACTTATAGCATAGAAAATGTATTATAGTCTCTTTATAGTGACCATATTTCCATTTAAAAATAAATTCAGCCAAGCGTTATATGAATCCATTTAAGTATTGTCATACCTTGGTAATTTATCTCCAACCTCTCTTCAAAAAAGTGTAACCTTAACTCAACCTCATGACAGAATGGATTAGCATCTGAGCATGTATCGATGATTCACAGAACCGGTTGCTGATCGGTTAGACTACTGTGATAACACGCTGCTGACTTTAAAATTGCACAAGTCACCTGCTGACCAAACCTGCTTTCCAACATTTAGATTTTTTTCTCCTGATACTAAGCATATTTCCTATGATATATTAAAGTATGAAAAGAATTAAATTGATCTAGTAATTGCGCAAAATTACTTAAAATAAACTTTCCATTCTAAATTCTAATGCACGTTGAATCATTAAAACTATAAAGTTTCTGCATTCAAAATAGAATAAATCAAAATATGTGTGTGTTTCTTGAAAATAAAAATAAATATCGCGTTATAAGATAGATTAAAAATTTGTAAATAATAAATTACAGACTTTGCGTATAAAAATTCATAATTTCTCACTAGAAAATTTCTGTTTATCGAATCAGCATTTCATGATTATTTTATCTGCATTTAAGATAAAACAGATCTTCTGATTGTAAATGCTTTAGGATCTGTTTAGTGTGAGCAAAAAAGACCATGTTATATCTTGGGAAAAATTTCTATTTCATTGAATATACTACTGTAATTTTACTAATATTATAACAAAGTAGCCGAATATTTCCAAATCATATGCTGTGTCTGAATATTTTGAAGTTATTCGGTTTGTTAAATTTATGTTTTCTATTTGTTGTAATTTAAACAGAATTAAATAAATTTTAATTATATGTTCATTTGGTTTTGTTGTTCAGTCAGAAACGATCTTCCCTGTTGTTCACAACCCTTCTCCCCCCAAAAAAAGGCAATACATATATGCATTAGTTTATGATTACAGCTAAGACATATTTTCAGTTCTGTTAATTGACCACAACTGTTTTATAACTTACAACAAATATTAGTCTGCCATTAATTAGTATGCAACTGCACATTTACTCGCCACACACCTTTCTACACCTCCATCTCTCATGGTCGTCACTTACATCCGACACCGTATATTTGTAGTGATTTTTCTTTAGGTAAAATGTTAACATTTTGCATAAAAACAATACAACTATTTTTCGTTTTTATTAGCTCACGATTACTCCACGACTTATTATTTAAAACGATTAACTCCACTCTCTGACCGAACTGGTACAGTATTATTAATTTACAACAATGCACTTTGAAATAGAAAGGACCAGCCAGAACACGCTTAACTATTAAATTCTGCCGGTGTATGTGTATTATAAAAAATAGTAGGGAACAGCTAACAGAACCTGTCCCTTATTTTTTACGGTTTGTAATATATATTATTTAAAAAACAGTACATGTTACACCTTTTTGGGTCGAATGAATCGAGTCTTTTGACGGGATATTACACTTAATAACAAGTAAATATGAACTCCGTTAAATGACGTGATCCGCATTTCTCCGTAGACGACGTTCCGTCAAATGACGGGAACAGCACTCTAAGTGTTAAAGTACAATGATTTGTGATTTTTAGACATGATGGTGAGCAATAATTGCATTATTTAATAAATAGGGGGTCTTAATTATAAAATGGCCGCCACATATTTGTTTCTAGAAGTAACAGTTATTACCGATAATTAATATCAAATAATTAAAATACTATTAGTAATAATAATAGTATCGGTGTTAATTAAGTATTTAAACATTTCACATATATAAACATACAAATATTTAACTTGATCGGTAAGTAAAGTATTTAATTATTATGTTTAATTAAATTCCCTGTTATAAAAACATATTCAAACGTTACATTAAATTTTACAAAATAGCCAATTTGGTAACTACCCCTAATAATTACCTCTTAAGTAAGGGATGAATAAAATACCGAATTTACCGTCAACAGTTATTAATAAAAAGAAGGATTAACACAGTTTAATTTCATTTCATTAGATTATAATATAAAATTATTTATCTACGAAAACAAATATCTTTTTAGAAACACCTTAAATAAATAATTATATAATACAATTTAATGGAAAGTTGTGTTTACATATCGGTCTTACGTAAAAGTTATAAAAATTCCTCAAATAATTTTTTTTTAAATATTAGGCATAGAGAATTTAGATTGTCAAAATGCCTCTGCTACAAAACGGTCTAATTTTTACTTCCTTGTACGAAGTAAAGGAAGTATTGTAATCGCGAAAAGTGTCTGTTTTCAGATTTCAACGGAAATATCCATTTTCATCATCCCCGATTTCATTTTGACTAGTTTCGGCGTGACTTCTGTACGTCTCGTATAACTCAAAAACGATTAGCCGTAGGATGTTGAAATTTTTGGGTTTAGAACAGTTGTAACATCTAATTGCGGACCTCTCGTTTTGATTGCAATCAAGCGGACCAAAACAATGTAAAAATGTACAAAACAGCCCGAAATCCAATTTTTATTTTTATTTTTGAGGTTTCTTAACTGCAGTAATAAGTCCTCATCGAGAGCTTGTCAACGATATATCATAAGCGGTATTTATTTTCATCGGTTTCATAGTTATAGCTCAATAAAATTTTAATTAATGAAATATTTGGATCTTACAAAGGGAAGGCACATCGGTTCAAATCTGATTTCATATACATATTTTTTTTTTTATTTAAATATATTGATTTATTAATAATTATTAATCTCAGATTGTAATAATAGTTTTAAAATAAATAATGATTCAATAATAACAAAAAACTATATGTATATATATATATATATATATATATATATATATATGAAAAAAATCGGAAGTTATTAATGAAGTAAGATTTTATATAATTTTCATTTAAAAAAAATATGTATATGTAATATAATAGGCGTACAAAGAAGTCATGTGGTGTCCACATTAGATATTTCCTGTATGACACAAGTACATCAGGGAGGCTTCATGGAGAAAATCTGAAGTTTTTAATCGAAAGAGTACCATAACTTAGAGGAATACAAAAACACTATTTTCAAGTTAAAATAAAAAATTAATTAAATCTCTGAACGGGTATGGGGTGGGTTTCGAAGTAAATATTACGGGATTTTTTCTTTACCTTCTGTTCACTAAAGATCACGTTTCCAAAATTTAGATGGGGCTTGTCGTATGCTAAACATGTGCTTTTATCAGTCACATTCAATACGGTGTTACTTTCAATATAATTTATTATAAATGTATTTTTTAAACGTTATTAATAATTTTTTTTCACAAAAAATGCTTCAATTTTGCTTTAATTTTTATTTTCAATTAGAATTGCATTATCTTAAATTAATTTCAGTAGTTTTCTTAGGAAGACTGATTTATTAGACGTAATTAAATAAGTGAAAAACTCATTTTAAGTGAAAAGTTTTTCTGTGTAATATTTTATGTACTTATAATTTCCGTAAGATTGATAATAAGTTTTAAAAATAACAAAATAATTTAATATTAGACAACATATATAACAGTCTATTGTCTATTGTTAAAAAAAAATTGATGTTGAATGAAATTTTAGATGGAATAATTTTTCATTATAATTTAGTTGTTTAAAAATAGTGGTTTGTTGAATATGTCTATCAAGGTCGTTGCCGTAGTGTGGAAAGGCAGAGAAGCTATGAGTGTGTAAATAAAAAACATGAAACGTATGACAATACTATTCGTAATAGGAAGCTTGTATATGATGTGATGGACAGACGCTATGTTGCCATTTAAACTGTTATGTTGCCACTTCTTCCGTTGTGGTCCCGTAGCCGCCGAGCTTGGCATCAGACAAATCGCCGCATTGCGTTTTTTCGTATTCAATACGTTTACATAGAAGATGAATAAAAATAATAATTTTTAATATTTTGGTAAAATTTTTATTATCTATTTTTTTTAAATTTAATAACGAATCAATATATTATAATTTTACTATTAAAAAAAAAAAAAAAAAAAAAAATTCTGCATTTACACCCTCGGGCTGCTGTTCATAAAAATATAGATCATAGAAAAGTAATTTGGAAGTCGTAAAAATATTATGGGCATTTTACTAAAAATGAATTAAACTTGCAAAATTAATGATTGCCTCCACTAGTAGTATTTTATGCATAAAATTTTTTTTGGAATCTTTGTAATTTTTTTTATTATTTTCATTTCTTAAAAATTAAATAATAATAATAATAAATTGTACTTAAGTTGTATTATTTTTTTATCGTTATATTTATCCGAGATATGATAAGGCGTAAATGTTCCTCAGGATTGAACAATGAGCAGCGCCCGTGCGAAGTTAGATACGATAACTAATTGTACTACATTGCATCTTGAGTGAAAAATAATATTACTGTCTCTTTTGACAAATGAAAAATGACAAGTGACAAATAAAGAGGTATTGCGGCAAATAGATGAAGAAAGAAGCATTTGGAAAAATATAGTTAAAAGAAGAGACAGACTTATAGGCCACATACTAAGGCATCCTGGAATAGTCGCTTTAATATCGGAAGGACAGGTAGAAGGAAAAAATTGTGTAGGCAGGCCACGTTTGGAATATGTAAAACAAATTGTTAGGGATGTAGGATGTAGAGGGTATACTGAAATGAAACGACTAGCACTAGATAGGGAATCTTGGAGAGCTGCATCAAACCAGTCAAATGACTGAAGAACAAAAAAACAATAAATAATAATAATTCAATAATAACAAAAATATATATATGAAAAAAATCAGAAGTTATTAATGAAGTAAGATTTTATGTAATTATCATTTTAAAAAAATATGTATATGTAATATAATAGGCGTACAAAGAAGTCATGTGGTGTCCACATTAGATATTTCCTGTATGACACAAGTACATCAGGGAGGCTTCATGGAGAAAATCTGAAGTTTTTAATCGAAAGAGTACCATAACTTAGAGAAATACAAAAATCTATTTTCAAGTTAAAAAAAAATTTAATTAAATCTTTGAACGGGTGGGGGGTGGATTTTTTCTTTACCTTCTGTTCACTAAGGATCACGTTTCCAAAATTTTGATCTCTTTTGCTTTCCAAAATGTCACATTTCTTCGGTCCATCTATTCAGGTAAATACCTTCTTCATATTCACCTTCTTTTTCTTTTTCACTAGAAACGTAGATTTTCAAATCAATTTTCTAAATTTATCTCTGTCTTTATACAGATCATTATAATGTTTATTATTTTTAAATCTGTTTATTTTTCTTTAAACCGGGCTCTGTTTATGTAGAGATTAAATAGGGTTTAGTCAAGCACCGATTCCGGTGGCGTCTCGTACTTGAAATTACTGGGGGTGCTGCTCCAGAAAAACCTTTTCTGGACCTTTTCAAGGCCGTGGTCAAATTTTTATGGAAATTAAAAGAACCGACAAAAATGAATCGAATAGAATAGCTGGAAGCAGGATATTAATCTAATTCTACACTTTATCGGTTTTTTAAGCACAGCACATTCTGCTTTAAAAATCGTATTCGGTTTAACCGAATTATTAATAAAATGTCAATACGGATAATATTTTTTAGTATTATTAGATAATAACTTAATAAAATGTCGGTTTAAAAACACTGCAGTCTAACGGTACTTAATTTAAATTTCTATTACATAGAAACAAATACGTAATTATTTTTTACTAATTACCTTCTCTTTTGCCCTTCCAGCGTATTTTTGGACGGTTGTGGCGATCAAAGAGTTCTTGCTTTACACAATCTTCTGATCGCTACTGAAAAACAACTAAACCGCTTTCGTATTCCTTCTACCGACTAAACTAGAAAAGGGAACGAACGTGGAACGTTCCACACACACGCGGAGTAAAAACAAAACTACCTTCTACCGGCACGCAAGGGTCAGAACTGCGGGAGCGACAGTGCTTTCTCTCCCTCAAAGCATCGTTCAGCGTTCTTTACGCGCATGCGTAGAATAGCCAAACAGTACGCCGCTGTAACTGTGAACATCACAGTTTCATATAAAGATTTTTGTATGTTTTCATACACGCGCAGTTTGTTTACTTGAATTCTATAAGCTAACCGAATAAGATATACATGAAAAATTGATGATTTTTGACATCGAAGTAACTTAACTAGGAAGATTTCCTTCAATTTTAACGCGATTCAATATAATTGTGTCAAGAATGCGTAACTTTTGAAAAGATTTAAATAAAACCTCTTTCTGCAATTCTAAATTATTTTATCAGAGCAAAGTTATTTAACTTTTCGCTGAAAAATAATAAAATAACAAACTGTAGTAAATCGTAAAGATACCGTAATAGATTTAGACAGATCTTAGAACTAATAATATGATTCGACATCCCCCTCAATTTATTTTGTATATAATCGCATAATTGAGGGTATTAATTAAAATAAAGGACTGTATAAATTTTATAATTGAATTTATTCATACGTATAAGAAATTTTACACCGCAATAGATTCATTAAATAAAAAGTCGAACTTTAAATTCACTTCTTTGATTTTTCTCCTGTTCTTTCTATTTTTATTAAAACATTCCTTTCTTGATTGTAATTAGCTTAAATTGTATAACACCCTACCATGTAATGCATAGAAAATTGAAATACAGCATCTATTGTAATGACAATTGAACACCTACCGCAAAAAAGTTGACAACACAGTTGTAGGATTTTCCCGTCACGCGGATTTTCTCTGATGCACGGCTTACGCACACAACTTAATTTGAAATATTTATCATTTTATTTAAATATAATATTTTTTGTTTATTTAATTCGATGATTCTAACTAGAGTGCGCGCGCATACAGTGTATTATTCGCGCGTGTTAGGCGATACTAGCGGTTACTTTAGATAATTTTTATACTTTAAACATAATTCATTTATTTAATTCTACCGCTCTCTCTCTCTCTCTCTCTATATATATATATATATATATATATATATACTACTGCTGCATCAGAACATTTTGTAAGTAATATTGTTTCCTTAATTCATCATGTTCAAATTTTATTTTATCACTAGGATCCCTCGTCCGCGCTATATGGCATAATTTGGCATATGAAAATATTACTACCAAATCGAATGTCGAATTTATGCCAATTACGAGAATGGCTTACCCTGATGATGTAAATTCTTAGTTCGGGAACTAAAAATATACAGAATGTTACTCTGTACAGCCGCAAATTTCTAAACTGTTGTCATTTCCTATAATTTTATTATCAAATTAATTTATTTTTACGTATATTATGGCGCTAATACAAACTGATATTTTATAGACGACGAATTAAATTTAGTAAATCAAATAATTACTGTTTGAAGTCGATATTAACATAGACATTAAATCTTGGTAAAGGAAGTTATAGATTTTTATCTATAAGGTTTTTATTTAATGATTTACATAGCAATGAAATTGATGAGATTTAAACTGCGGTTAAGTTTCCAGGTGTCATAAGAAAGTTACAGGTAAAATTTCGTAATGACTGATTCATTAGTTTTTGCGGTTATCGGGAACAAACGAAAAGCACGGCGTCAATATATGTATAGATTGAGGTTAATTATATTTTTTTTTTTTTTTGCTGTTAACGTATATTTTTCAACAGTAAAGGATTTAAATTTTTTGCCGTTATTTAAAATATTTCCTTGATATTTTACTACAAAGTATATGATTATTTTTTCCTAATGTGTCAGAAAATAAAATCTATTTATGGATTATATTTAACTACACTTCTGTAAATGATTCTGATAGCGGTTTATTTATTATATATATATTTTTTTTTATAATTTTTATCTTCAAATTATATTTTATAAACTTACGTTTAATTTAAATATATTAGAATTAAGATTCATTATTAATTATTTTATCCGATCCTTTTATTTTTAATTTTAAGATCGATTGACGAATTAGTTAAATGTATTTTATTTGAAAAATATATTCACATCTGTATAAATTGAATGTAAAATATTCCAATGGAATATAAAAATTCATATTTCAATGATATGCACAGGTTAGTTCATTTTTTTACCAGCGACTGAAATATCAAACATACAGCTCTCTACAATTTTAATATATTTATAATTAGAACATACGTACAGTGTTGCGGGACGTATTCGCCGAACTCCAGAAACTGATTCAGGACACCAAAAGATGCAAAAACGTTCAAACCACCGACTTAAGTCCTGCTTTGCTTTGTTTTCCTTCTGGACGCAATTTTGTGGTTTTCAACAAAAAAAATCACTTCTCAGGAACGGGTTAACCTGCAATAATTAAATTTGGAAAATTTAATTTTTTATTCTACATAATAAAAAATTTTGAAAACATCAACTTCAAAGATTTCAAAATGGAGCCATCTTAATTTTTAATTCTTCCATATCTTTGTAATTAATTGTTTGATAAAATTTTTACTTATTACAAAATTTATTAAGCATTTTATGCTGAACAAAATGGCACTTCACTTGTCATGGAAAAGATACCACCGTATTACAATTTGTCGGTAAGAGAATTTATTGGCCAGCGGGTCGGAGGACGTCGTATAGCTGATCATGTGACGATACATAAAAGTACATTCGCGTGCGCGGTTTTATATTTTTTTAATTTTAATTTAAAGCAGAAATTTAAAAAAATCGAATATTGTAATTAACAATAAAAATGTAATGTCGCCGCGACCGTTTCACAGAAAGCGTACTTCCTTGCTACATAATACACCAAAGGTTTTGGGTTCGATTCCAGAAGATATCTGAAGAATTTTCCACAACTAGACTGTAACTTCTTCAATAGCTAATCATCAAAGAAAAATAACTGAACTACAAATTATTATAGATTATAAAAACGATTAACGAGTGATACATAAGGATGTAATGTGTGCGCGCTCACACACACACAGTGAGAGAGAGATTTATTTTTTATTAATACTATCAAAAAGTAATGTGTGAAGTTTATTCTATATCCACCACCGACAATTGTTTAGCCAGGTTTCATACATTAAAAAAAAATTAACAGGTCTTGAATTCAATTCTTGTCTTACAACGATCTTTTCAATAATTACAATCGAAATAATGGCTACAAAGGATTTAAAAAAATAAATGCTTCGGTGATGAAAACGTTTGCAATGTTAATTTTATATTTTTGGTTCGTTATAATTTTATAAAATACTGTAGTAATATATGGGATGCATTTAAGTTGTAACTGTGTAACCTTGAACGGTTGTATGTAGTCGAAGTGTTGAAGGGGGGACCTCCCTTCCTCATTTCACCCTCATACAACGTACTAGGTTGCTAGGAAACCGATCGGTTTCCTAGCAACCAGAGTTGCCAGACTTACAAATACACCAACCAGAGTTGCCAGACTTACAAATATACATTACCAGATAGACAGCGGTCAAAGACTTTGTTATTATGTCTTCCGCGCTACTAAAACAAATATTCAATTAACGCGTCAAAATGCATCTATTAACAAACTTGAATCGACAGCATATCAACGTTCAATTATTATTTTTTTTTTTTTTTAGCATGTTAAAAATACAAAGACTGACTGGGATTCGACACCTTTATTTTAAAACGGATTATTTTTATAAACACAAGGGTCAACATTGTATTAATCTTTCATATTATACGTATTTTAAAGTTTATGTAATTTAACATTACATATTGTGTAGGGGGCTGATGATGATCGTAAAATAATAATAATAATAATGAAAATTATTTTATATTGAAACGGTTTTTTATACTTTTTTGCATTTGAGAAACACAAAACATTTGCTTAGATTTAATACATAATTTACTACGCAAATAAGAATCATAATGTTAGTATATCATTTTTTTCATAATTCACATATACTTCACACTCACACATTTACACTCCAATAAAAGTTATGAATTATTATAAAGCTAATCGTCGATTTTTCTTTCTCGCCATAATATCTAAAATTTCATCAGGATTAACAGTAATATCTCTACATGTAATCTATTATATCTCTAAAAGAAGCACAAAGACCGACATCATATTCATATCAATAATATTGCAATTCCTTTTGTATGCGTTTGTAATACAAACATCTCTTGTTTTGTGTTTGTTTTTTCTGTATCTGAATATGACTGGAAATGTCATTACTAGAAAAGAGAAAGCGAACGAATCGTCGGTAAAGTTGAATTTCATTTTATTTATTATATATAAACTATTTTATCATCGTGTTTTCTATTTGCTTAAGATTTGAACTTTTTTTTCAAAATTCAATTTGATTATAAACACGAATTTTCCTCAGTAACGATGGATTTATAATTAAAAACTTGCGCTTTACAAGTTCAAGAACGTTCACGATCGTAATTCTTCAACTTGCAGAAATCTGATGATTGCAATTTACATGTCCTCGGAACAGGTTTTGCACACGTGCTCGAGATAGAAGGGGTGTTACATCTTGTACAATAGTTAGTTGTCATTCGTTTCTTTTGGTAACGGCACATTTCACAGAAGGTTCTCTATTTTTCTTGTCTTCCGGTCGGTGTCTGTGCTTCATTGTTTCCTAGGATCCCTCCAATAATTGTTTTCGATGACCGAGGTAAAGTAACAACTTGCAGAAGAGTTTCCGGCCAGGGTATAACTAGATCTTTCATGAAATTTGTCCTTGTCATTTATTTTTGCGGTATTAAAATTTACAATGCGTGAAAAATGCCAGATTTTTTTTGTGGGATTTGAACCCAAAACCTTCCCGATGAGTTAAAAAGAGCAATACTTATGCATCGTTTATTTTATAATTGAACATTTTTAATCATTTTAATTTTTCGATATCAAATAAATTTTTTATAAAGTAGGAAAATATACGGCTCTATAGTTTTAATTACTTTTATTATTTTGATTTTGTACGTGAAACGATTTAAATAATTCGATTAAGCTATCTCTCTACAAGAGTGAATGATTGTTTTAGCACTTTCCGACAAGACACGGCGCAGTACCGACATCGACAAGAATATTTTCACGTTACAAGTTTTAACTTAGTTGTTGTCTACCAGTTTCAGTGATTTTTTTTGTTTTACTACCCGACATTATTTTTTATTATAGTTTATTTCTATTATCGTCATTAAACTTATCCCACAAGCAGGGCTTACTATAAGTTCGATTAATGTTACTACATCGTATTTAAAATTACCCATATTTTAGAGAAAAATTAGAGACGCAACCGGTACAAAACAACGAACTGAGACGACACCGTACCGACGCCTACATGTCGGTCATTGTGAAAGGTATTCCTGAGTTTAAGTTAATTCTTACGACCGCCGACAAAGTGTCGGTAAGTGTGAAAACAGCCATTGCCTGTAAAAAGATTCTTTAATTTTATACTAGAAATTCATTACAAAATTTGTTGATAAGCAATGGCTCCCAAATTTTGCCGAATTGCGGCGCTCTTTTTCAGTTAAAACTTTTCCACGGCGCCATACCCTAAGTAAAATAATGACTACTCGTGAGTAAGAGATAAAAATAAATTAAACTCGTGTATCTTCATTACTTAACATTTTCTTTTTTTTATTTATTAACGTTAAATTAATAATTATAAATGTCTTGGTTCAATTAATTACGAAGCTTTTACGATATTTCGAAGGGCGCCGCGGCGTCAGGTTTGGGAATCGCTGGTCGATAAGGTTTCTAACAAAAAGGTTTCGGTTACCGTCAATACGAAATTGGAAAATTATTCTCGATTAATTTTTCCTCATCGAGAAACAATTATTTCCATTTAAAAAGTTTTACTAGCGGTTTTAGCATTAGTTGCCGTTACATTCAACGCGTATAAAAGAAATTTCTTCTACTAAAATAACAGTTTGTTCAAAATATTGTCATATGCTTTATTGTTTCAACCGTGTTTACATTTACGTCTGCTATTTTGTCCCGATTTGGTTGAAAACAGCTCGGTCAGTTATGTATTATTTTAAAAGTACTTTTAAAAAAAACATTTCTATAAATAGGCCAAAAATGTCAAATCTTGGCTTCGTGATAGTTATATCTATCTGTAGCGATATCATTTCTGTTTCTAATCTTCTTTTTATTTAGTCTGAAACAAATAAATTAGACGTTGAAATGGATTTTATTAGAATTCCTTTTTTTTCAGTAAAAGAAGACTGATCGCTGAATCATAAATGTAAGACCGCATGATATAATATCGGTTACAGTTTATTTTAAATGCGTTAAGTAGCTTGTTCCTCCTCCTTTCTTATATTTTAAATGGAAGAGTACTCGGATGAAATATCAAAACATTAATATAGTATTGAGGTATATTATTTGAACAGCAGGTATTTTCTTAGCGGTTTCCACATCGTTTAGGTAACGAAATAATAATTTTAACAAAATCATGAGTATGCTCAGAGCAGAGAATGAAATAGAAATCGATCGCGTTGCAAATAAGTTTTTAATTTATATATCGCATCGACTATGTTTATATAATAATATTAACAAACAAACGAAACAAAATACACACCTGGGCTGTTTAAAAATTGGCCTCTAACTGTTGAAAATGTTTTGCAGATTATTTCGACTAAGCGGTACGGTCAGGAATGTCTCTAATCCTGTTGCACGACTGTCTGCCATCATCCGTTCTGTAGGGTGCCGGCAAAGCATCGTGTAAAGGCTGAAACTTGTCGTGCGCTCCCGTCAACCGTTACGAATATTGTACGATTAGTATTTTCTCCGGCAGAAGGAAGAACAGAGATCTGTCAGTGACTTTTTTTGGTCGATTTCATAAGAAAGCTATCTATTGTAATGATACCGTGGTTCGACTTTCGGAAAATTTCGACATATCTTCGCGTTTCACATCCTCCAGACTCCAAAACCACCCGGTTAAAAATGTTACGCGCGCGCGCGCGCACGCACACACACTTCTTTTTCTTGTTGACACGATAATTTCCGTAATTTTGCGCCAATCGCTTTCAAATTTATACGTAAAATATAACCACCCAAACTCTCGGTCGAGTTTGTTAACGGGCAAAATCGGACCGTGGGACTGGAATTGGGGGCGCTTTTTTGAAAAAATACTATACCTTTCTTATTAAGTAAAATATCGAATTCGTTTAAAGTTTCTACTATTCTTCGGGTAAGGACCTAGAACACCTAAGTAAAGTCTTTCGATATCACCAACCGTTGGCCCAGGGGGTGGAAAAAATGGGGTTTCGAAGACAAAAAAAATCGTACCTCCTTTAATAGGCACAGTGTCGAATAGGTTTAAAGCGGTAATTAGTTGTATAAACGTACCTAAAACTTTTGTCCTAAACAATTTTTGATATGACCTACCCTTACGGCAAGGGATGATCAAAATATTGCTGGAACTGTAACAAGATGGAGCTTGCCGTACGCTAAACATGTGAAACTTTTTTCACATGTACCTACTTAGCACCGGTGAAATTTATTACCGCCTTCCGGCGTCTCGAAAGGAATATTTTGTCATGAAATGTAGACGTTAGTGTGCACTGAATTGTCACGATAAGTTTGGTAGTTACCGAACAATAAACACAAATAAATAACATTTATGTAAAAAATTTAAATATAAGGAAATAAACTCGTAAAATAAGAGCGTTACATTACGAAATTAACAAGTAAAATTCAAAAAATTACAATTAAATAATGAATAAACGTTATAATTAATTATTTTTTGGCATTTAGGGGTAGCGTGATAGATCCTTTCAGCTGTCAAAGAATTTATTTAACATATTAAAACATTTCTATTTTATTCCAGATTTTTATTTTCTTTTAAAAGTATACGCAATTTCAAATTTTTTATTTCGGTTTATATTTTTGATTATTCATTTCGATGATAATTCATGAAAAACAGTCGCGTGTCTTTCAAATATTACTCGCTACGCTCTTAAAAGTTACAGATAACTTCGATCAAGCTTTTTTTGAATGTTTAGGATGAGAAACAACTTGAAGAGGGAACCGCATTCGTATGATTTGACATGTGATTTTTTTTCAGGGAAATCTTCATGTTTTCTTCAAATCCGATCATCCTGAATTACCCCAGCATTCAAATCCTTGTAAAAATAACCGAATTTACTAGGACTTGAACGCTGGAACTCTAAGCTTTCCAAATCAGCTGATTTGGGAAGACGTGTTCACCACTAGACCAACCCGGTGGGTACAGTTATAAGACCTACCTTTTTTCAGTTTTTCAGGTCAGATTTCATATAAAACCGCTAAAGTTCCCCCTTAATTTTCCCAGTATTATATCCCAGTATTATAGTATAGCTTAATTTGATGGAACGCACATAAATAAGGGTGAAACCTTTCACCAGCCGACGTTTGTTAACGAAGCCGTTTCCGAACCTATATTTGTACAAATTTTCTTCTTTATTTTCATCGGTATTTCACGTCCTAAATGTTTGTTATATACTTCGTGAATCGCTCTGTATTAAACAGGTAACTGATATGCGGAACGCTAGAACTATATCGAATGCTTTTATTTTAATGCAATATTCTGGAAATATATTTTTCTTAATTTGAGACCGGCAAGCCGAGTCTTTCGTCTATTTTGTGCCTGTAGCGTCGGAACAAATCCTGAAAGTTTGTGATATTTTTCGTGAATATCTCTTCTGTACATTCCTGTCTTGTAACTTCTCTAACGTTTATTTTCTTGTGCTATTTTTTTAATTTAATTTCCTGATATCTCAAAACGTAAAGAAAATTCAATTTCAACCCTCACTCCCACCATCTAACCGAAAGTAAAAACCGTATTTTTCTAGGACTAATTATATTAGTCCTTTATTTTTTCTAAATGTATTTAACGCTTGAATTAATAATTAAGAGTATTCTGTACCTATCCGTTGTGTCAAGACTCATTTTTTATGTTACGATGTAGATATTAAAATATTTCTAAACTTTTTTAACCTATTAGCGTGAAATAAAAAGTTTTTATAATGAAATTATCGTCTTACTAGATTTTCTTTCTGAAGTTGTATTAACCGTATCTTAAAATTATTCATTTACTGCCAAAGTTAACAAAGTTTGCGAATAATTTTTCTTAGATATAATAAAAATATCAACATTTGAAGAGGCATAGTAATATGACTTTAATGAATTAATTTTTGAAAACCACAATGTCGAACAATATTAAGTCCGTAATCTAAGGAGACCTTGTAAACGTTTTCAATGCGGCCAGTAACAAACCTCTTAATCCATTTTAGCGCACCTAGTGAATGTGCTTAGTACTACCGGGTGATTCAAAAAGGACCGTAACTCTAAAAGTTTATAAAAGTCTATTTAGATAACTTACAGATTTAAGTTTCTATTCTTCTAGTGACTGTGATATATGTAAAATATCTCCTACAGTAATATTACTAATTAAGAGTAATATTTTCTATAAAAGTAATGATGTTTATTAATTAGACGATCCATTTGGCGATCGTAATGAACATTTTGAATCGGTATATCGATATTTAAAATATATATTCGTCTTTTGTAAGGACAGGAAGCTATTTCATTTCTCATTCTATATTCCCTAGTAAGCCTGAAAAAAGGATTTTCAAGAGTTTTGTATATACATAAAATTATTGATGAACAAGTATAGAACTGTAAGAGATATATATATATATATATATATATAACGCTATTGTATGTAACCAATTCAAGGACAAGTATATAAAAAAACTACGTAACAGAAAGGCTTGTACATGTCCACACTGTTCGTGTCGGCAAGACAGAGGATGTAAAAAACAGGCCATCGTTAAAAAGATAAATCATTTATTTTAAGATTAATATTTGCTTTGTTTTTGTTTGAAAAAGCGTTTGTTTAAATCAAAGTTTATATATTTAAAATAAAGTAACAAAATAATCTGAATTATGTTGCTAAATTTTTTTAACTAAAATTTTTAATTTATCGACTTTAAATATGTTTTATTTATAAATATTTATATGAACAGTAAAGGAAAACCACAACTGATAATTTTTTATTACGATTAAATTTATGAAATGTTTTTGTGTTTTGGTTTAAATGGATTTTACAGCAGTTAAAATGAATATAACGATTTTAAAAACCGTTTTTGTTTATAAATCGAGTAAATTTAATGTTTAAATGCAATTTTTATTTATATTTTCTCTTAAATTCACAGTTCAATAAGAACGAATCCAGTGTGTGATGCACTATTTTCAAAACTAAGTGACTTATTATGTTAATAGAAAATAATTTAAAGAAAAAAGTTAATTAACTTTATTTTAAATAAAGTTAGATTTAGCAATAAAAATGCATCTTGCATTCCTATTTTAATAAAAAATATTCAATTATAGATTAGGAAAAAATATAACATCGTATACGAATTAATTAACAAACACCGATTTTAACTAATTTCGTAGCGATGAAAAATTTGAATTACAATTTTTTTTTGTCTTCAGTCATTTGACTGGTTTGATGCAGCTCTCCAAGATTCCCTATCTAGTGCTAGTCGTTTCATTTCAGTATATCATCCCCTACATCCCTAACAATTTGTTTTACATATTCCAAACGTTGCCTGCCTGCACAATTTTTCCCTTCTACCTGTCTTTCCAATATTAAAGCGACTATTCCAAGATACCTTAATATGTAGCCTATAAGTCTGCTTCTTATTTTAACTATATTTTTCCTAATGCTTCTTTCTTCATCTATTTGCCGCAACACCTATTCATTTGTCGCTTTATCCACCCATCTGATTTTTAACATTCTCCTATTATCCAGGAATCTGTGAATGACTTACTAATATATATATTACTTACTAAAAGTAAGTAATGACACAATTAATTTTCTTAATTGTACAAAATATTAATGCGAGTTTTTGAACCTGTTTTACATTAATTATTTACAGTTGCACTGTTTGTAAATGACGACAGAATATTCCAAGGTAATAATAACAGCGATAGACAAAAAAGATTGTTTTAATGTTTCTCTAAGTGCGATACCACTTCTTGAATTGCTTTTTTGTGTATATTACAGATCTGTAAATACAATTTTTCTTTTAAATAAATAATGCTTCGATAGAATTAAGGGAAAATATTGTTAAAATATATAATTTTGCACGGCATACCTGCGTTAGAATAATTTTACTGATGCTTTTCTTGTATAAATAGCATCAGGTACATCCTGAATTAATGTCTAACAGTAATCGGCTAGCATGTTAGTATTCCATTTCCCTTTATAACGACTTTCCATCACGTAATTGTCTTGGTGACCTTGATAATTGTCTTAATAATTAAGACCTATGGAACGGTCAATAATAATTATTTTTATCTTAAAGTAAAAGAAAGTAAATTCCTTTATCTTAAAGTAAAACTATTATGGAATATTCTTTTGTTTTAAGTAAAAAACAGAAATTAAGAAGGAAATTTACTGTTATAATGAAGAGATGATGTGAAGTAAGAAGTTGATTAACAATATTGTGGTAATTGTTGAATTTTTGTTTGCTGAGAAAATTTTTGTAAATGTCCTTAAATGAAGCCCAAGCTGCACTTTCTACATTATTTAACATCGAGTTAAATACATCATCTTTGACCGACTCTTCTTATTTGAGGAACAACAAATATTCCATGATGAAAGTAACAAGGTGTCGCACACCCGGCGTTGCGCAGTAGCTCGTCCCAAATTCCTTTTCCCGCCATGATGTTTAAATTCGTTTATGCGGTTGGCGCACAAACAGAAGCAAGACATCAATGTGATTAAAGGCAGAATTAAACAAACTTTTGAAACATAAAAGAATAAAATTTATTGACGTATATGAAAATTGGCGTCGAAATGTGGATTTTTACTCTAATATTTATAAATAGGAAGTGCCGTACTCACGTGTGCGTGTACACGCACTTCCAAATAAATATGGAGTGCAGGCTTTTTTGTAAATTTTTATAAATTTTTAAATTTTATATAAAATTTAATCGACTCTATGTGGAGTCGAGAATTATGATCTGAATGATAAATTTCGTTTATTTCTTAACGATATAATAATTTCTAATAATTTTTCTTAATAAACAATTTACCTTGAATTAATTATTAATGTACTATTAGATACAGAGCGGTTCAGAAAATAATTAACTTTAATTATTTTAATTCAAAATGAAAATATAATGGAAACGTTTTAATGAAATAGAAAAAAAAAAGTTTTCATTAACATAAAAACCAAAACCGACCCTTTTGCAATTGTTCTCTTTATTGCACGCGGTTTAAAATGGTTTACCTAGAAAATCCCTTGCATTTCATTTGACTCGTTAGAAAAATATGTTTATCGAATATAAAATTATTTTTCACTAAACTTTTTATTTTATTTTTATTTCGGTATTATAAAGTAATATTCATTTTGGTATCCGTAAAAAAATAAGTAATATCTCATTTTCCCGTGTAAATTAGATTATTAAAAGCAATTTCTTTCAAAAATTGTTTTGCGATAATATTTTTAATTAAACTAAAAAATCATCAATTCTGAAGATCGACCAAAATAAAAATATCAGATCTATAGTTATAAAATTTTGAAATAAGTTATCTCCCATTTAGTTGATTTTCCATTTTAACAGCATTAAATAGTTTCACATAAAAAATGGAAAATAATATTAGTAAAAAAAATATTTTATGAGCATAAAAAAAAAATTATCGGTGATTCGATACCGAACCCCACGAATAGCAAAAGGAGTCGTTACCGTAGAGCCACACACGCTACACAAAGACTTAGTGTCAGTTGCACTTCATAAGATGTGTGTTCCCTGTTTCTTTGTTTAGGTTTTCATTCATTATTTTGAATTTTATCTTAATTAACAATCGATTTCAATACTCTTAAGAATCAATAGACTTGTATAAAATATTTATTTTTATTAAGGATTATTAAAAAAATTTTTTTAATATTTTTAATAAATATTACGACTTTATCAGTACCAAATTACACTAATTAATATTGAAAGTGAATAATCATTCATAAATATTCGATTGTTAACTCGTTTAATCATTATCATGTATTTAAAATGTTGTAAAATTTTTGTACGACTAAAAACTTTTGTCCCAAAATCCCTTACTTAAATGTTCAAATAACCCGGTAGAAAATGAGATTTTGCGACGAGCGTATACGCATGCGCGCCGAATACTGAGCCCAATGCTACACCTTGTTACTTTCATCATGGTGTGAACGTTTGTCTAAGACCTTTGTGTGGGAGGGGTTTATATTATAAGTATTATTTATTTGGTGGTGTTCACTTTTGTTTATCTGACCAAGTAAGTAATTTTATACCATTCTAACATAAATTAATAGAATTTAAGTAGATTTTTTTTATGATGAATTTGTCATTACTAATGCTGTACGGTTAATTGATATACAATGTAATCATTTCTTAAAACATTACTGTCTTAATTAGTCTAAGTTAGCGAGCGTAGGTTAATTCGTTAAATTATGTTTATAATATAATAGTTATATCGGGCGATATTGACAATAATCCAAAGGTTTGCTGTTTATAGTTATAGATATAAATTAACTTAACCTAAGCTCGCTAACCTCGACCAATTAACATAAATGTTTTGATTATTTAAATAATACATAATTGCAATAATTACTGAATTTAT
This sequence comes from Lycorma delicatula, assembly GCF_047948215.1. Taxonomy (NCBI): domain Eukaryota; kingdom Metazoa; phylum Arthropoda; class Insecta; order Hemiptera; family Fulgoridae; genus Lycorma; species Lycorma delicatula. The sequence continues at coordinate 13,866,127 of NC_134467.1, read as the reverse complement.
AATTTAAATACTCAAAACATTTAACAGTAATGACTTATACGATAAAAAAACATTAGGTTGGATAACATTGCATAAGTTCCACGATTATCTTTCTATTTATTGAAAATAATAATACTTATTTTCTTATTCATATTCTACGATACTAATAAATAAGAACAGTGGATAGTTGACAGTTTTGCAGTAGACTCTTGAAGTTTTCAATTAGGTTATAATTACAATAGGACCTCCATTGCTCGTTACCCGTTAATTCATCTCGTTCAATAATTCGTCATCCCTCTGGAAAAATTTGTGATTTTTATTTTAGAGGTACAATACTGATACACAAAAGAAAATTAAATTTTTAATTACTAATAAAAAGTACACCATCTGTTAGGCCTACAGCATAAAAGTTCACTTAATTGACTGATGTTTTTATATGAGCCTATTGTACATTATGTATAAATTACAGTAATCATGTGAGAAAAGAACTGATAAAATTACTTTACATATTTTTCATTCATATAAACATTTTCATTTGGGCACTATTATTTGATAAGTTTTTTTCATATTTCTTACACAGTATAGTACTTTATTTTCTTTAAAACACATGAACTAATATATTCACCAACAGTTCCAATAGTCCAAACTGAAAAACCAATAAAAATTCTAAAAAACATGAAGCAAAGTAACCTGACCGTCTCCTTTCTACCACTAACCATCCTCTACCGTCTTCCTGTTCAGGAGTCGACTTAACTATATCCATTTCAACAGACACACTTGCCTGTTGCTTGTCAGCTGCCTTAACACCATTTACCTCAGTCGATTTCCCTTTAACATCTATACCAGTGACCACCGTCTCTGTATCCTTACTGCCAGGGGCAACATCCATTGGTTGGACTTATTCTTTTTTTGTCATCAGACGCCTTCCTAGACATCACTGAAGAACGCTTTCTGTCGTAGCAGCTAGAAATGAATTCTGTGGCTTCATAAACTTTAAATGTTTATAAATTTTTACAAAAAATTATTTTTAACAAACCGAGTTCAGAAACTGATTACACAAAAAAATCTGAAATTTGAGTACCCACTTTCACTATTTGGGGTGGCAGGGGGGTCGGAAAATGTATAAAGCTAAATCTGGGATATGATTTGGGGGATGTCAGGGGGTCCGGAGATAAATGAAAATAAAAAGAAGGAATTTCCCCTTATAGCTCACCTTAGACTTAGAAAATATTCCAATTGGCAATACCTGTTTAGAATATTGCCACAGCTGTACACTACAAAACTGACAGTAACAATCCTGACGAATCTAACTGGCCACTCTTAACGTAAAAACACTATAACAGTTGAAGTACACTTCACTGAAAACGTGATTACTCATTTACTCATTAATTTACAAAAGTAAATTACACCCACTGGCATGAATCTTAAGAAACACTCATTTTACGTAATCTAACACTTGACATTACCAAAATCACAAATAACACCACTAAAACACCTTTCACTTCTGGGAGTACAATTTAATGAACTCCTATACCAAAGGCTACTCAACAACACCTTTTCTTTTCTTATTCCTGTTTAACCTACAGGAATCATCATCGGGTATTATTTCTGAGGATGATATGTATGAGTGCAAATGAAGTGTAGTCTTATACAGTCTCAGGTAGACCATATCTGAGATGCATGGTTAATTGAAACCCAACCACCAAAGAACACCTGTATCCTTCGATCTAGTATTCAAATCTGTTTAAAAGTAAACTGCCTTTACTAGGACTTGAACGCTGGAACTCTCGACTTCGAAATCAGCTGATTTGGGAAGACACGTTTACCACTAGACTAACTCGGTGGTTCGCTCAACAACACCTAGGATTTGTCTAATTAACACACACAAAGATCATCTGCTTGACATCATCAAGGACATCAGGATACGAGAACAAATCGTACTCGCTGGTACAGATACGACATGAAGCAGTTATGACATGACAGTAACTGAGTAAGGAAATAAGTCTACCTCACAGCTGTTTCTCATTGGTTCCAAATGACAATATTAGACGGTTTATGTTTTTAAATCGTATTAACATATTTTAGAATGTGGTTGAAATAAATAACAACTATATAAACTTTTTTTTTTTAATGCAAGTAGATACCTATAATCTGTTTGTTCAGGACAATGAATGACAGTTTACAACTGTTTTGAAGGAGAAACCTCAACGGCAAAAGTTAATTCTTATTTACATCATACTTCTCATAAAAGGATTTACTTCTTAAAGATCTTGAATTTTAAAAAAGGTCAATTGGATATAAATGTCAAAGATTAACTGTCAGAACATTTGGATGACTGTTGAGTTTTGGTTAAAAAATTGAGATTTCTTCTGTAACTATAGGTATCTTGAATCGTGTACATTGTTATTCGTATTGTACAAAGTTGTAAGGAAATAAAGTCTACCTCACAGCTGTTTCTCATCGGTGCCAATGACATTATTAGGTGGTTTATTGCAATGTGATGATGTGTAAAACTTTGTATTGTATACATAATATAATTATATTAGATCCTGTTAATATTTCTGCCGTAAGTCCAGATCAAATTTTCGATGGCTTTGTAAATAATAATCTTATTCAGAGATAATTTTGAGTTTCAATTTAGAATCCAGTACATTTGACAAAATTTAGTAGTATTCAGTTGTTCCTTTTTTTCCAAATGTGAGCCTTTTGTCAAGGTAAATACCAAAGCATTTTGGTATTCACTAAAATGCTTTGGTGAACACTTTAGTTGCTGCTTTGAAAATGCATAACTAAAATGTGTACTTTTAATTTTCATTAGACTTTATTTGTCACAACTTCTGCCACGCTTCAATGTTGTTAAACTCTTCTTGAAGGTGCTGTGAACTTGTGAATTACTTTTACACACTACAAGCAAATCGCTTATAAATATGTTATTTTAGTGTTGTGAGAACAAGCGTATTGGAAGTGCGTGTAGAATACACTTCCTTGAGCATTACCTACAGTTACGGAAAATATTAGACATAATTCAGTCTCGAATGTAATCTTGAAATATCTATTACTTAAAAAAAAAAAACTGATAATGTAGATGTCGGATTAATTTTATAAAGGCCAGCATGTTACACTTCTTAAGAGTTGGCAGATATCAAGAAGAACAAGCAGAGCAGAATTTTTTGTCTGAAGCTGTGAATATTAGGGAAAATTTGATGAATCTGTTGGATGGTACTATGATCTGTTTGAAAGCCGATCATATCATACTGATATGATGTTATAAGAGAATTAGCATTAGTTATGCAAAAGCAAATATTCTACTAGTTTATTAAAGACAGAATAAAATAATCTTATGCTGTCTGATTGTATATGTGATTTTTCACTCGTCATATTTCTTATATGTGCATGCCAAAAATCTGGAAGTTTTTTAAACAACTTTCAAATTAAAAGTCCTTTTGGATGGTATTTGGGATAAATTTAATACATATTCTTGGAATTAACCTTCACTTCGACAAAGCAATACTTGTTGACACTTACTATCTCTTTTAAGAGATCTAATCCGTGCTTAATTCCTTTGGGCAACCAAGTTACAAGCTCGTGGGATTTTTGTACAGAAATTAAAAAAAAAAAAAAACATTTAAATGACAATTTTCTGAATATACATTTTGTACAATGTTATTATACCGTCCAAATTTAAAACCCTCTGTACTATCATACTGTTGAAATCGAACCTTAATTTGGTGTAAAACATGTTTATATTTATACTACAATAGTTCTCATGTGTATCTGTATATGTAATAAGACACAGATCAATGACAACAATTTTTGTTGAAGAGAAAAATCATAACAATTATTTAGAAGGATGATGCGCATTCAAAAGTCAATAGACTTGGCATGTGTTGTTATAGTCATCATGGTTATTATCAATAAACAAGAAAAATGGGTCGCTCTACAGTAGTTTTTAAATGTTACAATCTTTTTTTTTTTGTAATAATGATCAATTTTTAGTTTTATGTCTATGACAATAAAACAATTACTGTCGTTTTCATTCAATCATTTATTCTTGATCTGTATACAGACTGGTAGAGATTGATTTGTTTTTGCAGTCAATAGGAAGTATAAAGTTTGTAGGAAATGTTTATTATGTCTACATATTTCCTCTATAAAGTTTAATATCAAATCTTGGCACTCCCTCAAAGTCAGATTGAGCTTTTAAGATAGAAAATTGGGCTGTCTGATCATTAACTGGTGTTTATAAGTGAAATTAAATATCCTTGTGTTTATATTTATGGATATGCAATCTTTACTAAAAACAATTGTCACTTATTCTTAAAAATAACAATATCCACCTAAACTGAACCATATAACAGTACTGTTTTCGCGTAACTTGACATGGTACTTCAGATTACAAGAAAGGGGCCTTTGTGTGCTTCTGAATTCCTGAATCATTTGAAGAATCTTCCAGCAATTTATTTAAAATACAATTCAACATTTGTTTTATGGAAACAACTTTCCGTTGTTGATGAATTTTTAAATAATACTAATTAAAAAAAAAATCTCAATTTATCTGGATTCCGATTAACATGTATTTAATTTTCAATAGTGCCTTCTAAATTGTGAATTATCATTTTGTGACTTTTTATTTTTAAATATTTACCTTAACATTATTTCATGTGTTTTTATAAAAAAATTGTATAGACTTTTTAAACACATCTTTTTTTATCATATAATCTGTTTTATTATTACTAATTTATTTTATGATGACATAATATAATTATATAATGGTATTATTAAGTTACATTCAGAATAAAAAAAGACTATTTGTCGAATAATAATTAGTTTTTCAAATTTTTATAAGGTTTTTTTTTTATCTTATTTAAAGGAGTCTGAGATCTCATTAAATGATGAAGTTTCACCACAGATTAATCTTAATATGAAAATCATTGAACGTGAAATAAATGATTTACACACTGTGAAGACAGAAGAAGAGATGGAATTTTATCCGGGTCATGTAAGTATTTATAATTATTGGATATTATAACAAACATGGCTTAATCTCTTGTTAATTTCATTTCTGTGTGTGTATGCGTGCACGCGTATGTTCTGTTATAAAAAAATTGTTTTTAAATCTCTTTCTATTTAATTAATATCGACTTATTAAGTTGTGTGTTAATGATAAATGGTTAATGTTTGAGGGCAAAAGTGTTGTTTTTAAACTTCAGTGATTTCTGAAATGCGTGTATTTTTAACTTTTTCATAGAGTTATCATTTTAATAAGCTCTGGGTAAACGGTTGTTATTTGTAATGGCTTTTCATATTTGAATATTTATCAAGTTAGTAATAAAAACCTAACCTGATGCAGATTCAACAGAGTTGTGACATATAATTTTATTATTGAAATAAAAATAAAATAAAATTTAATTCTGTATTTACATTAGGAAAACTTAACATATTTACCATATTAAATGATATTTTAAGTTATGAGCTAACTTATGATAAGTTATGAGTAATGATATAAGTTATAATCTGCTCTGTGGAGCTGATGCAGCAATGCTAAAGAAATCATACTAGAGTCACCTGGTGCAAAATGTTGTCAATAATTTCAGTTTTTTGTTGTGAACATTTGCCTTCAGTTATTGATAGTGCAATTTCAAAAATATGATAGTAGCGCAGAGGGTTTTATATTTGTACAGTATTATAATGTTATTAAAAGTTTATATTCAAAAATAATCATTTAAAACTTTTTCTAATTTTTGTAACCCTGTAACTTGGTTGCCCAAAGGGATTAAACACATGTTAGGTCTCTTATAAGAGACTAGATGTCTAACCAGAACCTGGACCATTCGAGGCTCAGGTCAGCCCATGCGAATCCCAGAGCCAACTCGGGGGCCACCTCAAGGTCTACCTCATGGCTGCAGACATCGCTTCAATTGCCATTCCCAATTTTCCAGGGGGACTGGTGTCCTGGACATCTGTAGATTTTCCTTTGGTTGTCGTTTCCATCTACCCAGGTGACTCCATATCCTAGACTCCCGCACTGTATGTTATTCTCATGGTTATGAGAATAATACTGATTAATAATAGTTACAGTATTCAGGCTTCACAGAAATCTGAAAAAGGAACTAAATTACAATAGGTAGAATATTGGGAACTATAGTAACTAAAGTACACACACCTTTGACGATGAAAAATTCTTAACTTATTTCTTTTTAAGGGCAGAAATATAATAATGAAGTAAAAGGATTAGTTTATTTTTTCCTTAATGAGTATCTTTAATTCATAACTTCACCCACCTTGGGGGCGAAGTTAAGTTATATCTTAACTTACAAGGGAGTTAGGGCCTCGGGTGATGGTTTAAAAGCTTCTCTGGGATAACATGAATGTATCCTGCAAATTTGAAAGTAATTGCTATTTTGTTTTTTTATCATTTTAGACGTTAACCAAATTTTCAATATTGTTGTTAGTGTAGCAATATTTTATATAAATATTTTCATCAACACTTTTATTATTTATAGGTATTAACATGCTTTTATTATTAGATTTGAAATTTTGCTTTTTATAACTATTATCAATTAATGACATGTTATATCCATTTTTTATTGTAATAACTTTAATCTAGTTTTTTTTTTTATTATTATGTGTGTATGCTCTATTTAACATGTTTGTAAATTTATTATTAATTTTATGCGCCCAAGGATGATTTGAATTTTTGTTAATAGTTATTTTATTAGTTGTTGGTTTTTTATATACATGTGTTATAATTTTATTACGTTTACTAATTTCTGTCAACATCTAAAAAAAATTTTTTTCTGTATTTGTCAGTTTCGAATGTAAATTTTAAATTATTATAAGAATTAAGTTTTTTAAAATTATTAACTGTTCATTATTTATAATAGGTTCATAGATTACCAAAATATAAATATCATCCACGTATCAAACCCGTGTTCGAATTTTATAAATATGGGTAATACCATATACTATTCTACTCTCAAATTCCTGTAAATAAATTTTGTCCATAACGGCCAATGATGGAAATCCCATGGGTAAAGTATTATCTGGCGTGTAAAAATTTGTTGTTAAACTCAATTATTTGTAAAAGTGCTGTCATCTACTGCAGCTTTGGTTAATATGTACCTTTATAAGTTTATTATTTATAATATATATATTCTCCATTTGAATTTTGAAAATCGGAAGATTGTGTGCAAAGATATTATAACAGCACCACATTGCATCTCCTAAAACAGCGCCCTAGGGGCGTCCTGTTTGTTACCAGTGATGGTAATAATTGGTCTACCCTCCCATGAGGTGCTCATATATCTCATCACTCTAGCCTCATATGCAGTCCCCGCTGGAAGTCCCATGGCTAAACAGAAATTTTATTACTGTAACAAAAATTTTTTTAATATTACTTGTATTATTTTTGTAATATTATTCAATTGACCGATATGAATCATTCATTTCAAACCCAGGTCACACAGTGACATCTCTGTCACTGTTCATTAATTCAATTCTCTCAGTTTATTAATTCAATTCATTAAAGTTTGTGCTTGAACCCATAAATCTCCACTACTACATACACATACTCATATTTTTTGTTTTTGAGATTGTTCATATACCATCTAATTCATAAATTACCTACAATGTGAACTTTGATCGTCATAACGTTCTTGTTTAGCTAGTTTTAATTATTATTGCTTTACATCCATTCTCAAAAATAAATATTTTCTGGATCTATGGAAAATAGCTGAAACCAATCAAACTAGGTAAACCATCTAATGATATAACATCGTATCGACTGATACGCTTGCGAGGTGTGTGGCAGTAATGGACCCGCTAGACTCAAACAACGTAATAATTTTTTGAAGTACTTTCTATAATTTTGCAATTTTCTTTGTTGTTAAGAGCTAATTTTCCATTTTTATCATCAAGCAAAGGCTGAGTAATTGGTATTTGATTTTTTTTTTCAATTTCTGTAAGTGTGGTAAATGTTTAACATCATTTATTTATTTAATTCAGATAAATGGGCATGAAACCATAAAAAGATCATAAGTACATAAAGTAGAAGATCTGTCATCATTTTTGTTAGTAGATTTAAAAGAAATATTTGGAATCATTAGATAAAGATTCCTCAACTTTAACAGTATAATTAAAAATTAAATC